>NC_063340.1:32831602-32861540 GCF_021869965.1 Rhincodon typus | reverse complement strand
CTGCTAGACCTGCTGAGCTTTTCCAGCAACTTTGTTTTTGTTCCATTTGCTAACACGTGGCCCACATCCCCCTCAACCCTTTCTATTCATGTACCCATCCAAATGACTTTTAAATGATGTAATTGTAATTGTACCAGCATCCACCACTTCCTCTAGCAGCTCATTCCATACAGGCACGACCCTCTGCGTGAAAAAGTTGTCTCTTAGGTTCTCTTTTTAAATCTTTCCCCTCTCTCCTTAAACCTTGCCTCTTCACCCTATCCATGCCCGTCATGATTTTATGAGCATCTATAAGGTTGCCCCGCAGCCTCTGCTCCAGGGAAAGTAGCCCCAGCCTATTCAGCCTCTCATTATAGCTCAAACCCTCCAACCCTGACAACATCCTTGTAGATCTGTTCTGAACCCTTTCAGTTTTCACAACATCATTCCAATTGCAAGGAGACCAGAATTGAAGGTAGTATTCCCAAAGTGTCCTAACCAATGCCCGGTACAGCTGCAACATGATCTCCCAACTCCTATATTCAATGCACTGATCAATGAAGGCAAGTGTACCCAGCGCCTTATTCACTAACCTGTCTGCCTGTGACTCCACTTTCAAGGAAATATGAATGTGCACCACAATGTCTTTGTTCAGCAACACTCCCCCAGTGGCTCTACCTTTAAGTGTATAAGTCCTGCCCTGATTTGCCTTACCAAATTGCCACATCTCACACTTAGCTAAATTAAACGTTGTCCACACATCTTGGCCCATCTGATCGACAACACCACCAATTTTAGTGTCATCTGCAAACTAACTAACCATTTCTCCTATATTCACACCGAAATCCTATATATAATTGACAAAAAACAATGGACCCAGCACCAATCCTTGTGGCACACTGTTGCTTGCAGGCCTCCATTCTGAAAAGCAGCCCTCTGCTACCCTCTATCTCTTACCTTCAAGAGGTTAAAGTTGTCAGCAAATATTCCCGCCAGCTGGGTGCACTGCTGGGGACTCCGTGTGGGCCAGTCGCTTTCAGTGGGTTCATTCTTAAAAAGGCCAATCTTATGTCTGCGCGGTGACTGAGGGAACAGGTGCATCCGAGGCAGTTGGGGCAGGTGATGTCGTTTCACTGACCTTCTATTCAAAATGAGCATGAAAGGCATTGAGTGCATCAAGGAGGGATGTATTTTTGTCAGCTATTCTGTTCTGCTTTGCTTTGTAGCCCATTATGTCATTTGATCCATGTACCGGCTGCTGAAAGAGCTCCCCAGCTACTCCCACACTCCAGCCCTATCTCCGTAGCCCTCTAACTTCATCACTTTCAAATATATATCCAGCTCTCTCTTGAAATGTCCGATGGAATTCGCCTCCACAGGCAGTGCATTCCAAATACTAACAACTGAGTAAAGAAGTTTCTCCTCATCTCACTCCTAGCTCTCTTGCTGACAATCTTGAAATTATGACCCCTAGTTACTGACATACCAACTAATGGAAACAGAATATCCTTTATCCTGTCAAAGTTGTTCATAGTTTTGAACACCTCAATAAGGTCACCTCTTAACTTTCTTTACTCTAATCTCTTTTCCATGTATCTAAAATCATTCACTCCCGATATCACTTTAATAAATCTCCTTTGGACTCTTCCCCAGGGCTTTTTGATTTGATTTGGTTTATTACTGTCTCATCTACCAAGATAGAGTGAAAAGTATTGTTTTGTGTGCTATCCAGACAAATCATACATTACATAAGTACATCAGAGCAATTGATCAGAATGCAGAATATAATGTTACCGCTACAGAGAGGGTGCAGAGAAAGATCACCTCTAATATACGAAGTCTGTTCATAAGCCTGATAAGAGGGGGAAGAAGCTGTTCATGAATCTGTTATACAGTCATACAGCATGAAAACAGATCCTTCGATCTAACTAGTCCACACTGCCCACGTTCCAAACTGTAGTAGTCCTACCTGCTGCATTTGCCCCATATCTCTTGAAATCTTTCCAACTCATGTAATTATCCAAATGTCTTTTAAATGTTGTAACTGTACCTGCATCCACAATTTCCCCTGGTAGCTCATTCCACACACGAACCACTGTGTTTAAAAAAAAAAAAAAAAAAGTTGCCCCTCAGGTCGTCTTTAAATTTTTCTCCTTTCATCTTAAAAAATGCCCTCTACTTTTGAGCACCCCCCATTTATCCAAATTAAATGCCATCTGCCACTCCTTAGCCTATTGACCCAATTCATTAAGATCTCTTCGTAATCTTAGATAACCTCCTTCACTATCCACTCAGCTACCAACTTGCTAATCGTGCTTCCTATATTCTCATTCAAGTCATTTGGTACATGTTTTCAAACTTTTGTATCTTTTGCTCGTTGGAAGAGGATATAACTGGGCTGGGACGGGTCTTTGATTTTGTTGGCTGCCTTCCCAAGGCAGTGGGAAGTATAGACAGTGTCAGTGGAAGGAAAACTGGTTTTCATGGTGGACTGGGCTGCTTCACGACTCTCTTGTGGTTTGGGGCAGAGCAGTTGCCATTACAAGCTGTGACACATCTGGATAGGATACTGTCTATGGTTCATCTACATTGAACACAATACTCCAAATGTACTTTGACTAGAGATTTGTAGAGGTGTAGCATCCTTGCTTTTATACTCTTTATAAATCCAAGGATTTTATAAGCCTTCTCAATTATGTGATATATCATATCAATCACTGATCTTATCAATTAGGTTATCGTCAATGTTAACCAGGGATTTTCTTACCATTTAGATTGACTTGTTCTGATTCGTTACTCATCATTAGGTCTAGACAGCCAATTTTCTTTATTCAAAAACTTGTTTAAGAACTGTCTTGAATTTAATTATTTTGCTTCGTCAATCTATGTAAAGATAAATTGCTCTCATAATGAGTTTTTGCAACAAACTTCTCAGGTCTTTATATTTATATATCCTGCTACTTTGTCATTGCATTCAGGATGTCCTATGGAAATCCCGTTGAGGTTTTGTGACTTTTGTTATTCCTTGATTATATCTAGAATGTTTCTACTGCTTACTTATCGTGTTTTCATAAAGTAGTAATATCTTTATCTCTGTCATGCCTAGCTTGCAGCCATATTCTGAGTCATCATAACTGTTAAACTGCATTTATGGTGCTTATTGGCTTGTTAATTTTTCTGTTGAAAGGACTGTACCCTGCCTCAACTCATGTTTTTATATAAAGTGTGCTGCACTTTGATTATCATCATTTTTGTGCTTTTTTTTTGTTATTTCTAACTTGCATAAGTACTTAAGGTTCAATATATTACCATTTATGATCTGGACTTTGTCACTTTGCTTTCACCTGACACCACAGAAGCAGTTAATCGCAGAATTGTTATAATACAGAAGGAGGCCATTCAGCCCATTATGTCTGTAGCCGCTGTCTGAGCGTTTAACTAAGTGCCAAACTCTGGTCTTTTCCTCATAACACCACACATTGGATGATTATCCAAATGGGGGGAGGAGAGAGACAAAAAAAACCTTGAATGCCATAGTTGAACCGATGTCCACCATACTTTCAGACAATAAATTGCATACCTGAATCATTCATTGTGTGAAAAGTTTTTTTTGTTTCTTTTCAAAACACTTTAAAACTGTGCCATCCCTTACTGAGTGGGAAAGGTTTCTCCCTGTCTATTCTGTCCAGCCCTTTCATGATTTTGAAAATTTCTATCAGATCACCCTTCTATCTTCAACGAAAACAACCTATCTTCATTACTAGAAACATTGTTGTAAACCTCTTGCACTCTCTTGTCCCTAGAAATAGTGGATGTGTTGGTGGTCATCTTCCAAGATTCTTTACTCCTATGGAATAGTTCCTATAGATTGGGAAGTAGCTAATGTTACCCCACTACTTAAAAAGGGAGGTAGAGACAAAGCGGTGAATTATAGACCATTGAGTTTGACATTGGTAGTGGGGACGATGCTAGAGTCCATTATCAAAGATTTAATAGCAGAGCAATTGGAAAACAACAGGAGAATTAGACAAAATTGGCATGGATTGACAAAAGGGAAATCATGCTTGACAAATCTACTGGAATTCTTCGAGGATGTACCTATGTAGAGTGACCAGGGAGAGACAGTGGATGTGATTTATCTGGACTGGTAGAAGGCTTTTGACAAAGTCCCATATAAAAGATTAATGTGTTTTTAAAAAAAAAAAATGGGATTGGGGTACTGTATTGACTTAGCTGAGGGACCTAAATGTAATCTGCAAATTCTGAGATGATACAAAGCTGGGTGGAAGGGTGAGCTAAGAGGAGGATGCAGAGATGTTGCAGTGTGATTTGGACAAGTGGAGTGAGTAGGGCAAATGCATTGCAGATGCAGTATAATGCAGATACGTGTAAGATTGTCCACTTGAGTAGCAAAAATAGGAAGGGAACATTCAATGACACCTGGGTGTCCTTGAGCATCTGTTGCTGAAAGTAAGTGCACAGATGCAGCAGGCAGTAAAGAAGGCAAATAGTATGTTGATTTGAGAGGATTCAAGTACAGGAGCAAGGATGTCTTGCTGCAATTTTACAGGGCATTGATGAGACCACACCTGAAATATTATGTGCAGTTTCCCTTTATCCAAGGAGGATGCCTTTGCTATAAAGGGAGTGCAGTAAAGGTTTACTAAATTGATTCTTGGATTCCATGACTGATGTATGAGGACAGATTGAGTCAGTTAAGATTGTATTCACTGGAGTTTAGATGAATGAGGGGAGAATCTCATTAGAAACCTATAACAGAAACTTGTAACCTGCCTCACAGCACCAGGGACCTTGGATCGATTCCACCCTCTGGCAACTGCCTCCGTGGAGTTTGCACATTCTTCCCGTGTCTGCGGTTTCTTCCCATGGTCCAAAGATATTATGCAAGTTAGGTGGATTGGCCATGCTAGATTACTGATAGTGTCCAGGCTAGGGGGATTAGCCGTGGGCAATGCAGGGCTACAGGGATAGGGTGGGTCTGGGTGGCATGCTCTTTGAAGGGTTGGTGTGGACGCGATAGGCTGAATGGCCAGCTCCCACATTGTAGGGATTCTATGGTTTTAACAGGACTAGATGGGTTAGATTCGGAAAGGATGTTCCTGATTTTGGCGGAGACCAGAACCAGGGATCATAGTTTAAGGATGAGAGGTAAACCTTTTAGGACTGAGATGAGGAGAAATTTCTTCACCTAGGGTGGCGAGCCTGTGGAATTCACTACCACAGAAAGTGGTTGAGGCCAAGACATTGTGTTTTCAAGAAGGAGGTAGATATAGCTCTTGTGGCTAAAGGGATAGAGAGATATGGAGGGAAGCTGGAATTAGAGTATTGAGCTGGATGATCACCCATGACCAGAATGAGGAGTGGAGCACGCTCGAGGGATCGAAAAGCCTACTCCTGTTCCTATCTTCTATGATTTTTGTTTCTTTCCTATCTGAGCTAGATCTCCTCTATCTCACTGTCCTGTCCTATGTTTGCTGGGTGTTTTTCCCAACCACCACGCGCCCCCACCACCCCCCCCCCCCCCCCCCCCACCCCATCCTGCCCATGCCAGGCCTACCCTACCCCACACCCATCCTGTCTAATCCAGAGTCCTGTCTTTGCTATGCAGGACTGGCAACATTTCTGCGGCAGTCTGTAATGCAATATTCATTTTGAGAGAAATAAAGGCAAATTGGATGGAATGACTGTTCATGTTTATTCAGATAATGAAGCCTTGTCTTAGCCTAGGGGATTTGTTTTCTGCTTTCTTATTCAATGTCTAACTGGTCTATTATTTGAAAATCTAAAGGGATATGACATCATTATGGGGAATGAAGTATTGAAGTGGATAATCAACCATGGTAGTGTTGAATGGTGAAACAGGCCTAATGGGGTGAATGATCGATCCCTGCTCTTGCATTCCTACAAGAGAAATTGAACAAAGAGTAGTTGGAAAGTGTTCTTGGTGCTTACGCCTTCTTTATACATATAAGGTACAATAACAGTGGAGGTCTTGCTAGCCTGAGTCCTTCATTTGGGCATTTATTTTCCTGTACTTGGTGATGCAGGTTTCAGCCAAATGTAATTCAGAAAGTATGACAGTCATTTATTTAGGTTTATATTAAATATGGTCTGTTTTAATGCATGTTACTTTTTTTAAAAAAAAGTAAGCATCTATTGTGGTCTCAATAACTCAAATCGTCTTCTAAAGCTTGAAGCAATAGGTTGGTTGGTTCTCTTGAATATTTTGCAAAACCAAGGTGTAAAGTCTAAATTCTTCATGTTTCCATTATCAGTGTTCATAAGAATAAAAGAGAGAGAGAGAGAGTCATAAAGTTGTGATTTAATCATTTTAATCTAATTTACCTGAAACTTGGGTTTTAAAAATCCGAAGATTGTAGGACCAATTCGGAGTCCTGGAGAATGAAGTTTTCTTTCCAATGGAGGTAGTAGGGCATAGTGATAATTTGTTTTCATTCGCTTATGGGACATGAGCGACGCTGGCTGGTCAGCATTTATTGCCTGTCCCGAGTTGCCCTTCAGAAGGTGGTGATGAGCTGCCAACAGTCTGTGCTACAGGTGAATGTCACTAGCTTAGTATCCAGAGTTTAAGACTTTGTGTTCTGGGGACATGTGTTTAAATCCCAGCTGAAGAGATAACAACATTTGAATTGAATAAACGTTTGAAATTTTTAAAGAAAAAGCTAGTCTAATGGTGACCATGAACCATTGCTAAATTGTCCTTTTTATTTTAAAAAAAAAACACACCTGGCTTTTTGTTTATTAAATCAGGTACTCCAGTAGGTCACCTTATCCTCTTCAGTTAAAGGAGGATCCAAAACCTGGAAATAGATGAAAGACATCAACGCCATAAAATTAATGCTCCTTTAGGGAAGGAAAACTGCCATCCTAACCTGATCTGACCTACATGTGACTCCAGACTCTTGGCAATTCGTTTGACTCTTGACTACACTCTTAAATGATCAAACCGCTAATTTTAAAGGCGATTTAAGGATGGGCAGTAAGTGCTGACCCAGCTACAGATGCCCACGTCCCATAGCTTTTAAGGAAAAAAGGATGCATCTAAGTTTGCAACTGATGAAGAATAACTGGAGCAAGTTGACGACTGTTCTATGATCAATGTTATTTTTATAACTGGTTGTTGCAGAAGGGGGTGGGTGAGCTGTAAGGTTTAAGAGGTATTGGATGCATTTTAAATGCACTCAGGCTGTAAAGATAGTTAATGGTTGCTGAAGAGAAAAGTAGCTTTGTACATAAATTGGTGTATTACCAATGTCCCCTCAAAGCTGCGCATGAATGGGAAATGTGTCATTAGATACAGGAGCAGAATAGCAATTCAGCCCTTCAAGTCTGCTTTGCCGTTCAATTAGATCATGGCTGACTTGATAATCTTCAACTCCACTTTCCTGCCTTTACCCTATAATCCTTGATTCCCTTAGTGATTAAAATTACTGATTAAAATGAATATACATAATTACCCAGCCTCAGCCCTCTATGGTAAAGACTTTCACAGATCCATTACCCTCAGAAGAAATTCCTCCTTATCTCTATTAAATGTGCGATTTCTTATTCAGGCTGTAATTAAGCAAATTAGAGGTAGCAAGAACTGCAGATGCTTGAGTCAGAGATAACACAGTATAGAGCTGGAAGAACACAGCAGACCAGACAGCATCAGAGGAGCAGGCAATTTGACGTTTCGGGTCGGGACCCTTCTTCAGAAACATCAACTTTTCTGCTCCTCTGATGTTGCCTAGCATGCTGTGTTCTTCCAGCTCCATGCTGTTATCTCTGTATTTAAGTAAACATCTCTTTAAGATACCCAAATGCCTGAACCTGAAAGGTACCGAATGCTCTAATTATTTGGCTGCATGCTGTGAAGGAAAGTTAGCAAGAGCAATGGGTGTTATTTATTCATTCATCCCTAATTGCCCAGAGGGCAGTTAAGAGTCAACCATATTGCTGTGGGTCTGGAGTCATGTGTAGACAAAAGCAGATAAGAATGGCAGTTTCCTTTACTAAATGAATTTCCCCCAAGAACTGATGACAGTTTCATGGCTGTCATTAGACTCTTAATTCAAGATTTTTGTAGAATTTGAATTCCACCATTTGATACAATGGGATTTGAACCTGGTCCCCAGAACATTACTTGGGTTTCTGGATTAATAGCCTAGCAATAATAGCACTAGGCTGTCACTCTCAATGCTTTGCTAGAGATGCCCCCGTCCCACAAACAGTTCTGTTTTTAAAAAGCATCAATGTAACAATGGATAAGATCAGATTAAATTTGGCAATATGATTTACATTTCAAACTCTCTACTCTGTAACAGATCTGAGGACCAGCACTCTTGCATTAATTTTTAAGATGCTAAAATGTCCCAAATGTAGATCCATTCCAAGTTTTTTTTTTGTGTTAAGTTAGATCATTCTTTTTAGCTGTGATAAATTTTCTGCTGTGAAGCTGGCAGTTCTTCAGCTGTTAATTCTATGGAGTTGACGTTTTTCATATATTTCCATGTTTTGGATCATCCTTTAAATGAAGGGAGAATAAGGTAACATACTTGAGTACCTGATTAAACAAATGTTATCTTTGCTTATGTGTGAGCTGTCTTGCTGTTGCCACGAACATATCTGTTCTTAAAGTTGCAAGCATTTATTCTTTATCATTAAGGTTAGATAATTAAAGTCATTACACTTTTTCACAAATTGCATTTACTCTTTTTTAAAAGCAAGTATGGTTGACGATAGCAATATGGAATTAACATTTTTTCATTGAAGTTTTGAAAATAAATAAACATGTAACATGACCTGTATATTATTATGATCCCATGGCAAGTCAGAATCTAGAATTAAATCCTGTTTGATTGTTAAGCATAAAGGAGTTTGATGGTCGTTCACTGAAGTATAAGCACACAATATTGCAAATTTTCTTTAATAAAATCATCAGATTATTACATAAAAAATTAAAAAAATCAATTTATTTAAATGTAGAACACAGATTTTAAAAGAGCAAAAGCAAAGTTTTCATCTATTCTCCAGTACCATTATGTTGGTGTCGAATCCAGACATTGTTGAAATGCCCCACAGAGGCCAGTTATCACGATAAATGTGCAATATATCTCATGAGCTTCAAATGCTTCAAAGTACTTCACAGCTAATGAAGTACTTTTAAAATTGTTGACTTTGTAAAGTATGAAATGTGAGAAGGAACCATGGAAGGGATAATGACGTTTCAGTGATGTTGGTTGAGGTGTAAATATTTTCCAGGATAAAAGTGAGAATTACCCTGCTGCTTTTTGATTGTGTAAATGGTCTTTGCCATCATTTCACTAGACAGAATATTTAATTTGGGACACTGAAATCTGCTCCATATAAATTCCAGTTTGTAGACACCTTCTACATAGCACATCGTTTAATTATTTAGATGTCACAAATTTAATAAAATTTTTTAAAGGCATTAAAACTGGTGCATCCTTAAACTCGTTAAACAATTCAAAGCTTGATTTTTTTTTTTAAAAAATGTTCTCACCCTTGTTTTCAGATTCTTTTTTATTCATTTGTGGGAAGTGGGTGTCACTGGCTGGCCAGCATTTATTGCCCATGCCTAATTGCCCTTGAGAAGGTGGTGGTGAGCTGCCTTTTTGAACCACTGTGGGGTGACCCACAATTCCATTAGGGAGGGAATTCTAGGATTTTGACCCAGTGACAGTGAGCAAACGGCAATATATTTCTGAGTCAGGTTGGTAAGTGTGTTAGAAGGGAACTTGAAGATGGTGGTGTTCTTATGTATCAACTGCCCTAGTCCTTCTACATAGAAGCGGTTGTGGATTTGGAAGGTGCTGTCAAAGGAGGTTTGAATAATTTCTGCAGTGCATCTTGTAGATAGTACACACTACTGCAACTGAGTGTTGATGGGGGAGCGAGTGGGTGTTTGTTGATGTAATGCCAATCAATCAGGCTGCTTTGTCCTGGATGGTGTCAGGCTTCTTGAGTGTTGTTGGAACTGCACCCATCCAGGCAAATGACTTGTGCCTTCTGGATGATGTACAGTTTTTGAGGAGTTAGGAGGTGAGTTACATGCTGTAGTATTCCTCCCCTCTGACCTGCACTTGCAGCCACTGTGTTTATGTGATGAGTCCAGTTGAGTTTCTGGTCAATGGTAACCCTTAGAATGTTGATAGTGGGGGTGAGGGGAATTCAGTGAGTGCAACACCATTGAATGACCAGGGGTGGTTTTTAGATGGTCATAGCCTGGCATTTGTGTGGCATGAATGTTACTTGCCACTTGTCAGCCAAAGCCTGGCTATTGTCCAAGTTTTGCTGCATTTGAACATGGACTGCTTCAGTATCTGAGGAGTCACAGATGGACTTCCTGAGTATTGTGTAATCATCAGCGAACATCCCTATTTTCTGATGTTGTGATGGAGGGAAGGTCATTGATGAAGCAGCTGAAGATGGTTGGACCTAGGACAATACCCTGAGGAACCCGTGCAGAGATTTTCTGGAGCTGAGACCAGTGACCATCTTCCCTACATCCCAGGTATGACTCCAACCAGCGAAGAGTTTGCCCTTTTGATACTGACTGATTCCAGTTTTGTTAGGGCTCCTGGATGCCACACTTGGTTGAGTGCAGCGTTGATGTCAAGGCTGTCACGCTGAAGTCACCTCTGGAATTTAGCTCTTTTGTACATGTTTGAATCAAGGCTGTAATGAGGTCAGGAGCTGAGTGGAGGAGCAAATTACTGCAGATGCTGGAATCTGTAATGAAAACAACAAATGGAGATCTGAGTGGCCCTGGCAGAACCCAAACTGGTGTCACTGAGCCAGTTATTGCTGAGTAGGTGCTGCATGATAGCGTTGTTGTTGACACCTTCCATCGCTTTACTGATGATCAAAAGTAGACTGGTGGGAAAGTAATTGGCTGGGTTGGATTTGTCCTGCTTTTTGTGTATGGGACATACCTGGGTAATTTTCCCCATTGTCAGGTGGATGTCAGTATTGTAACTGTTCTGGAAGACTTTAGCTTGGGGAGTGGCAAGTTCCGGAGCACAAGCCTACTATTGCTAGAATGTTGTCAGGGCCCATAGCCTTTGCAGTATCCAGTATCTCCACCGATTTCTTTATCACATGGAGTGAATTGAATTGGCTGAAGACTAGTTTATGTAGTGCTGGGGACCATTGGCGGAGGCATAGAAGGAACATCCACCTGGCACATCTGGCTGAAGATTGTTGCAAATGCTTCAGCCTGATGTGCCGGGCTCTTCCAGTATTGAGGATGGAAATATTTGTGGAGCTGTGTTCTCCAGTGAGTTGTTTTAAATGTGCACCACTAGTCACAACAGACGGTGGCAGGACTGCAGAGCTTAGATCTGATTTGTTGGTTGTGGGATTGCTTAGCTCGATCATCACTTGCTGCTTATGCTCTTTGGCATACAAGTAGTCCTGTTTGGTAGCTTCACCAAATTGACACCTCATTTTCAGGTGTGCCCGGTGTTGCTTCTGGCATGCCCTCCTGCACTCTCCATTGAATCAGAATTAATTCCCAGGCTTTATGGTAATGGTTGAGGTGCTATGCCAAGTTACAGATTGTGCTGGAGTACAGTGCTGCTGTTGATGGCCCACTGTCTCATGGATGCCCAGTCTTGAGTTAGATCTGTTCGAAGTCTGTCTCATTTATCATGGTGATATTGCCACGTAACATGATAGAGATTATTCACAATGTGAAGATTTTTAAAAATTCATTCATGGGATGTGGGCATTCCTGGCTAGGCCAACATTTTTATTGCCCATCCCTCATTGCCCTAAAAATAATGACGAAGAACTGCCATCGCAGTTCTTGTGGTGTAGGTACATCCGTAATACTGTTAGGAAGGGAGTTCTAACATTTGGATCCAGTGACCATGAAGTAATGGCCAGAGTCCAAGTTAGACTGGTGTGTGGCTTGAGGGGAAACGCAGGTGTCACCATGCATCTGCTTCCCTTATCCTTCTAGATGGTGAAGGGTGTGGGTTTGGAATGTGCTCTGAGGAGCTGCTTGCAGTATTCCAGCAGTGATGCATTGCATCTCTGTGCTCCTCCAATTCTGACCTCTTGTGGATCAGTGATTTGCCAGTCAAATCACTAATAAGAGACAATCTAACTACTGCCCCTTGACATTCAATGGTGTTACCATCACTGAATCCCCCACTATCAACATCCTGGTGGTTACCATTGAGCAGAAACTCAAATGGACTCACCACATAAACACAGAGGCTACAAGAGCCGGCCAGAAGCTAGGAATACTGCGGTGAGTGATTCACCTGACTCCTCAAAGCCTGTCCGCCATCTACAAGGCACAAGGCAGGAGTGTGATGGAATACTCCCCACTTGCCTGGATGAGTGCAGCCCCACTATCCAGGACAAAGCAGCCCTCTTGATTGGCAATACATCCACAAGTATCCACCACCGACACTCAGTAGCAGCAGTGTGTACTATCTACAAGATGCACTGCAGAAATTCACCAAAGATCCTCGGACAGTACCTTCCAAACCCACGACCACTTCCATCTACCAGGAAGATGGACATATGGGAATGCCACCACCTCCAAGCTCCCTTCCAAGTCACTCACCATCCTGACTTGGAACTATATTGCCGTTCCTTCAGTGTCGCTGGGTCAAAATCCTGGAATTTCCACCCTAGTAGCATTTTGGGTCAACCCACAGCAGGAGGATTGCAGCGGTTCAAGAAGGTAGCTCACCACCACCTTCTCAAGTGCAACTAGGGATGGGCAAGAAATGCTGGCCAGCCAGCGACACCCAAATCCCACAAATGAATAGAAAAAAAACGTGGGACTCTATCCTAAAATGTGTCTGCTTCTTATGCACTTTCAAGGTCCTCCTTTTAAAATCTATTTGTCCAAACTTTACTTTGACTGGCTTTGTATCTCCTTGTCAAACTCTGAACTTTAATTGGATAAGCTCTGTGTGTGGCCCAGTTGTATTTAAAAATGCTATACAAATACAAGATGCAGTATTACACGGCTATTATACTGTCAGCTAATGCTACTGTCCAGACAGTAGCAGCTGAGCTCTCCACAATAGTATTTTAATAGTTGCTATATCACTGTTAAATTTTGATGGATGGTAATGAAAATGCTTATCCATTTTTTTCTTCTGGTCATGTTAAACATACTCTGAAGTTTAAGATGGTCCCCAACACCCTGGGAAATTTTTAAATTATTGAATGGGAGGTTGTGTGAATCTGAAGTGCTAGGGAAATTGGAGGATCCTTTCAGTTAAATGCCAACAGTATTTCTGATGAAGGACATGTTAATATATTGACCCATGATTAGACACCAGTTCCCATGAAGGAATACTTGCTCAAAATGACATTATAAACGACTTTGTCTCTTTAAGTTTCCAATATGTTCTTTTCTGCACCCTATACATGGGCTCTGGTCAATGTATAGTCAGAAGGTCAATTGTTTGATCTGGGAAATAAAATTACCAATCTTGGTGATAGAAATGGATTCAGTATTAATATTCAATGGACAATTCAATAAATAGTTGAAGAAAGAGAAAATCCAAATGGTATGGGGAAAGAACAGGGTAATGGGATTAATTGACCAGGTTGATCAAAGAACAGGAATACAGTTGCACAATAGCCCATATAGCTTCACGTGCTGTATCATTTTGTGATATGATTATCCTCTGTTTGCTTATTGAAAAATTGAAGAGATGGTAATACAGCATATTAAAACTGGTAAATAATGGAAATTTTCAGACATTGCTAGATGTTAGATCTAAGATGTAAAAACAATAGTGATAATTGGGCTCTCTGACAGGAAACCACATTGTAGACTTGGGGGAAAACATTGTAAAGGACAAGGAGATCCATAAATTGCTGAATGGGTGCAAGGGAACTTTCTTGATCAATACTTTTAGTCCATGAAGAAAGAGTGCTAGATCTCGTTTTGGAGTATCTGGAGCATTAGTGGAGGAGCACTTGGAGAACAGTGTTCACAGTATAATTAATTTAAAGAAGAGGACAAGTAAAATTCACTAGGTATGCTAATTTTATTGAGTTGAAAGGCACTTCTTCAGGTTGGCTTGAAATTAAAATTGGTATGCAAAACAGTATTTGAGCAATGGGTGTCTTTCAAGGTGGGAACAAAAAAAATCAGGCACCGACTAAACGTCCCATTGAAGGAACTGTTTGAGCTCCTGGATACAATCTAGTGATTGAACTTGATATGAAACAGATGAAGTTTATGGTAAATATCAGCTTTATAAATAGAGAACCAACTAGTACACGGAAAATACAGAGGAGAACTGAAAGAGGAAATGAAATGCAAAAAACGTATGAGGGGGGGAAAAAATGACATACCTTCTACAAAAATAAACAGTAAGATGATTGATGGGATCAGTTGAAGACCAAAAAGGAAATCTTCTCAGGCAAAAGACATGCCTGAATGCTGCAGGAGACTTTACACTTGTCTTTGCTGAAGAAGGGGATACTGCCTGTGTTGCAGTAAAGAAAGCGGATAGAGAAATTAAACAGGCTAAAATAGATACCCAAAATGTAGGCAGAGTTCAAAGTGAATAAAACAAAATCACCCAGTCTGATTGAAAGGCATCCAGGGTTACTGAGGAAAAGAAGGGTCACTGGACCTGAAATGTCAACTCTGCTTTCCACAGATGCTGCCAGATCTATTGAGTTTCTCCAGCAATTGCTGCAGTTGTTTCAGATTTTCAGCATTTGAATTTCTTTGTTTTATTTATTGTTTTATTGTTTTATAAAGGGTGGCACGGTGGCACAGTGATTAGCACTGCTGCCTCACAGCACCAGGGACCCGGGTTCGATTCCAGCCTCGGGCGACTGTCTGTATGGAGTTTGCACATTCTCCCCGTGTCTGCATGGGTTTCCTCCGGGTACTCCGGTTTCCTCCCACCGTCCAAAGACGTGCAGGCTAGGCGGATTGGCCATGCTAAATTGCCCGTAGTGTTCAGGGAGGTAGAGGATGTATATTAGGTGGGTCATAGGGGGATGGATCTGGGTGGGATGCTTTGAGGTTCGGTGTGGACTTGTTGGGCCGAAGGGCCTGTTTCCACACTGTATGGATTCTAATTCTAATTCTAATTCTAATTCTAAGTATCTTTTCAGTAGGGCTTACTGTATTCTGTATGTTTCTGCTTGGATCAAGAAGTGCCAAGATGTAACTCAAGATCCACAATTTGTCAAATTTTGTGTTTTGTGGTACTGAAAATACTTGAAATATTTTAAAGTAGGTGCGAAATGTAAATACTTGATCAATGGTGCTATGCAAATAAATCAGAATATTGCAAAGTCCCAAAAGGCTTCTCTGTTACAATTGAGATTTATAAGATGATGTTTTGAGACTGTGCCTTTAAATTTAAAGTTGAGGTAAAATGCAAATGTCCTACAACATAGGAAAAGGCCCCTTGGCTCATCAAGTGACCTACTCTGAAACCTGCCTGACAGCGAGCTGGGGTGGTTTGATTGATCTAGATTAAAGAGGGACAGTTTATTTGTTTTATTAGGGAGAATGTGAGCTGTTCACCATTGGAGGCATTGGGAATAGCCTGTGAGATGATAAGTCTCCAAAGTCCTAGAAAAGTGTTTAGAATGTCAAGATGTAAACTTCCCATTAACTCCAAGAGAAGAGATTTGGGCTCTCTGGGATAGCTAATCAGCATCTTTATCTGGATACAAGGCCTATGTAATTCATGTTACCGTGGTGATGGACTTTGAGATGGGAGGCGTACAGAGGACGTTATTGTGGTATCAGCTTATAGGATTTCCTAAAATATCACTCTATCATAGGTTAGACTGCGTGTGTGCGTGTTTGTGAGACAGAGATAGAGAGGGGGAGAGGGAAGCTGGACCTGGAAAGTCTATATTATTCACCGTGCTAGATTGCAATAGAGTCATAGTCATATAGCATAGAAACAGGTCCTTCAGTTCACTATGTCTGTGCTGACCAACACTATACTAATCTCATTTTACCTGCACTTGGTCCATAGTCTACTGTGCTCTGGCATTTTATGTATTTGTCCAGATGCTGCTTAAATAAGGAGAGAATATGTGTCTCCATCACCCTATCAGGCAGCATGCTCCATATTTCTACCACCCTCTGGGTGGAAAAATTTTTTTCCCTCAGATCTCCTCTAAACCACTAACTCCTCATATGCCCTCTGGTCTTAGACACATCTACCATGGTGGGTTTGGAATGCTCAATCTCCCTATCCATGCCCCTCATAATTTTGCATCCCCCATCAGCCTCCTGCTCTAGGGAAAACTAACTCGGCCTATCCCTCCAACCTCAACTGAGACCTTTAATCCCAGGCAAAATCCTGGTGAATCTCCAGTGCACCCTCTCCAGTAACATCATGTCGTTCTGATAGTATGATGACCAGAACTGCACACAGTAGTCAGTCTGTGGCCTAACAAATGTTTTCTAAATTCATAACCAGACTTCCTTGCTCCTGTATTCAATGCACCAGCTAATTAATGCAAACATCCTGTATACTGCCGTCACCATCATATATATCTGCGTGCTGACAGCTTCAGGGATCTATGGGCTTGTACACCCAAGGTTCCTTCATTTGTCAGTATTCCCTAGAGACCTACCGTTCACTATATATGTCCTTCCCTTTTAGACCTCTCAAAATGCATCACCAAACAGACTTACCAGGATTAAATTACGTCTGTTATTGCTCTACCCAATTCATCAGATGATCAATATCTATCTACAGCCTTTCACCTTCCTTTTCACTATCGGCAGCACCACCAATTTGTATTACCTGCAGACTTGCTAATCGTGCCTTCTACATTCCCATCCGAGTCATTAATGTAAATAACAAACAGCAAGGGTCCCAGCATTGATTCTGTAGTTTTCCAGGGTGTTGATGCTATAGGAAGGATAGAAAAGGGGGCAAGAGAGGAGGGGGAGTGGTGTTTTTGATTAGGTATAACATTATGGCTGTATTTAGGGAGGATATTCCTGGGAAAATGTCCAGGGAAGTTATTTGGGTAGAAATGAGAAATAAGATGGTGGGTGATCACCTTTATTAGGATTGTATTATTGAGACCCCGATAGTCAGCAAGAAATTGAGAGACAAATTTGTAAGGAGATTTCAGTGGCTAAACTGGTGCCACTATTTAAGAAAAGTGGTAAGAAAAAGCCAGGGAACTTATAGACCAGTGAGCCTGCCATCAGTGGTGGGCAAGTTGTTGGAAGAAATCCTGAAGGGCAAGGACTGATTAGGAATTGTCAGCATGGCTTTGTGCATGGGAAATTGTGCCTCACAAACTTGATTGAGTTTTTGTTTGAAGAAGTAACCAAGAGGATTGATGTGGGCAGAGCGATGGACGTGATCTGTATGGACTTCAGTAAGGCATTCGACAATGTTCCTCATGGTAGACTGTTTAGCAAGGTTAGATCACCTAGAATATAGGGAGAACTCGCCATCTGGATGCAGAACTGCCTCGAAGATAGGAGACCGAGGATGGTTGTGGAATGTTGCTTTTCAGACTGGAGGCCTGTGATCAGCAGTGTGCCACAAGGATTGGTGCTGGGTCCACTGCTTTTGCTCATTTATGTAAATGATTTGTGTGAATATAGGAGGCACCGTTAGTAAGTTTGCAGATTACACCAAAATTGGAGGTGTAGTGGGCAGTGAAGAAGGTTACCTCAGAGTACAATGGGATCTTGATCAGATGGGCCAATGGGCCAAGGAATGGCAGGTGGATTTTAATTTAGATAAACGTGAGGTGCTGCATTTTGGAAAGGTAAATCAAGGTAGGACTTATACACTTAATGGTGAGGTCCTGGGGAGTGTTGCTGAACAAGGAGACTTCTTGGAGTGCAGGTTCATAGTTCGTTGAAAGTGGAGTCGCAGGTAGATAGGATAATGAAGAAAGTTTGGTATGCTAGCCTTTATTGGTCAGTGCATTGAACATAGGAGTTGGGAGGTCATGTTGCAGCTGTATAGGACATTGGTTAGGCCACTATTTGAATATGGCATGCATTTCTGGCCTCTCTGCTATAGGAAAGATGTTTTGAAACTTGAAACAGTTTGGAAAAGATTTAAAAGGGTGTTGTCAGGGTTGTAGGGTTTGAGCTGTAGGGAGAAGCTGAATATTGTCCCTGGAGTGTCAGAGGCTGAGGGGTGACCTTATAAAGGTTTGTAAAATCATGAGGGGCACGGATAGGGTGAATAGACAAGGTCTTTACCCTGGGGTGGTGGAGTCCAGAACTAGAGAGCATAGGTTTAAGGTGAGAGGGGTAAGATTTCAGCGGGATTTAAGGGGCAACTTTTTCACGCAGAGGGTGGTGCATGAATGGAATGTGCTGCTAGAGGAAATGGTGGAGGCTGGTACAATTGCAACATAAAAAGGGCATCTGGATGGGTATGTGAATAAGAAGGGTTTAGAGGGATGTGGGCCAAATGCTGGCAAATAGGGCTAGATTTATTTAAGATACCTAGTCAGCATGGACAAGTTAGACTGAAGAGTCTGTTTTCATGCTATTTAGCTCTGATTCTATGACCTTACTGTAGCCCATGTATACCATATCAATTGCAGTACCCTTATCAATATATTCAGTCATCTTTTCTTAAAAAAAAAACTCAATGAAATTATTCAGACAGGATCTCATCCAACACGTCGGTGCTGACTATCCCTGATAATCCTTTCCTTTCCAAGTGTTGATTTAATTCTATTCCTCAGAATTTTTTTCCCAATAATTTCCCTACCAATGACATCTGACTAACAGGTCTGTAATTATCTAGCCTATCCCTGATGCAGTTCTTGAACAAAGGAATCACATTAGATATTCTCCAGTCATCAGGCACTTCACCTGTGGCCAATGAAATATTATGTATCTCCTGCAGGGTCCCAGCAATCTGCTCCTTTGCCTCCCATAGCAGCCTGGGATACATCTCATCAGGCCCTGGGATTTATGCACTTTTACATCTGCTAAAACATCTAATGCTGCCTTCTTATTAATTGTGACACGCTCTAGAATCTTGCCATGCCAACTCAAATCTCCAGCTGCAATGTATATTTGTATATACAGATGCAAAATATACATTTTAAGGTTGCAGAGGACTGTTTTTCAAACTGGAGGCCTGTGACCAGCAGTGTGCCAGAGGGGTTGGTTCTGGTTCCACTGTGTTATTCATCATTTATGTAAATAAATTCTCATCCAAAGTTTGGAGGTATGGTTAGTAAGTTTGTGGATGGTATCAGGATTGATGGTTAAGGTTATCTGGGAATACAGAGATGTTGATCAACGGGGCTGGTGGGCTGAGGAATAGCAGATGGAGTTTAATTTAGATAAATGCAAGGTGTTGCATTTTGGTAGGTCAAACCAGAGCAGGACTTACACAGTCAATGGTAGGGCCCTGGGAAGTGTTATAGGGCAAAGATCTACGAGTATAGGTTCATAGCTCCTTGAAAATGGAGTCAAAGGTAGACAGTATGGTGAAGAAGGCTTTCAGTATGCTTGCTTTCATTGTTCAGACCATTGAGTATCGAAGTTGGGATGTCTTGTTGCAGCTGTATAAGATGATGGTAAGGCTATGTGCAGTTCTGGTTGCCCTACTGTAGAAAGGATAATGATACACTAGAAAGAGTACAGAAATGATTTGCTAGGATGCTACCTGGAGTTTGAGTTATAACAGGAGGCTGGATAGGCTGGGGTTATTTTCCCTGGAGTGTAGGAGGCTGAGACCTTGTAGAGGCTTATCAAATCATGAGGCATAGATAATGTAGATAGCCAACAGCTTTTCTCTACAGTAGGGGAGCCTAAAACTAGAGGGCATAGGTTTAAAGTGAGAGGGGAGAGATACAAAGGGTTCAGAGGGTTGAGAGTGTCTGGAACAGGCTGCCAGAGGTAGTGGTGAAGGTGCATGCAATTTTGTCATTTTTAAGAAACATTTGGACAGGTACGTGGATGGGATAAGTATGGAAGGATATGAACCAAACCCTGGCAAATGGGACTAGACTAATTGTGAAAACTGGACAGTATGGACAAATTGGGCCAAAGGGCTTGTTTCCATGCTGTAAACCTCTGATTCTATTGGATGGGATCAGGCAACATACATAGACTGGGAGCAGCTACTTGCAGTAAATCTACATTTGGAAAGTGAGTGTCTTTTAAAAGTAGTGCAGTGAAAATTCAGGTGTTCCTCTAACAGTGAAGGGCAGCAAGTCCAGGGTACCCGAGATGTCGAAGGATAGAGAGTTTGATAAAGAAAAAGAAGGAAGCATATATTAGGTACAGAGCATTAAAAAACATTGGAGCCCGTCTGAAGCATAGAGAATGTGCATAGAGCACTTAAAAAATTAAATAAATGAATCGGGAGGGCACTGAAAATATCTTTGGCGGATAGCATTAAGGAAAACCCCCACCCCCAAAGTAGTTTATAAGCATATTAAGAGCAAGAGGATTACTAGGGAAAGAGTAGGGCATAATAGAGACCACAAGGGGCAATGTATGTGTAGAGCCAGATGTTAGTCACACCAGTCTGTAGTTCACAGGCATTTTCTTGCAACCTTTCTTAAATAATGGCGCAACATTAGCCACCCTCCAGTTTTCACCCGTGGCAGTTGATGATGCAAATATCTTTGGGGGTCCTGCAGTTTCTTCCTCGCCACTCTCCAAGTCATGAGATACATTTCATCAGGTCCTAGGGATTTATCTGCTTTAATGCATTTTAAGACTTCAAGCGCCTCCTCTTCTGTAATGTGGATTCTCTTCAAGACATCACTATTTATTTCCCTAAGTTCCCTAGCATCCTTGCCTTTCTTGATTTTAAATGCTGACAAGTATTGATTTAGGATCTCGACCATTTCTTGTACTCCGCACATAGATGACCATGTTGAACTTTAAGTGGCCCTATTTTCTTCTTAGTCACTCTTTGCCCTTCATGTATTTGTAGAATCCCTTTGGATTCTCCTTTACACTAACTGCCAAACCATCTCATGTCCCCTTTTTAGCCCTCCTGATTTCTGCTTTGTGTAGTCTGACACCTTCTGTAGTCCTCCAAGGAATTCACGTGATCCCAGTGCTTATACATGTCAAATGCTTGCTCTTTCTTCACCAGGGCCTCAATAACTATAGTCATCCAGGGTTCCCTACTCCTGCCAGCCTTGCCCTTCACTCTAACAGGAACATTCTGGTCCTGAACCCTCATTAACTCACTCTTGAAAGCCTCCCACTTACCAGACGCCCCTTTGCCTGCAAACAGCATCCTCCAAACAACTTTTGGCATTCCTGGCTAACACCATTAAAATTGGCTTAGCCACCATTTAGAATTTTAACTTGCAGACCAGACCTATCCTTTTCCATAGCTATTTTAAATCTAATGGAATAATGGTCACTGGTCCCAAAGTCCTCCCCCACTGACACTTCTATCACTTGCCCTGCCTTATTTCCCCAAGAGGAGGTCAAGTTTTGCTCTTTCTCTGGTAGGGCCATGAAATGCTCTTCCTGAACATATTTAACAAATTTCTCTCGATCCAAGCCCTTAACCCTGTGGCAGTCTCAGTCGATATTAGGGAAGTTAAAAATCCCCTGCTATTAGAACCCTATTATTCTTGTAGCTATCTGTGATCTCCTTACATATTTGCTCCTCACTCTTCCACTGACTATTGGGGTGCCTATAGTACAAGGCTATCAAAATGATCTCCCCAATTCTATTTCTCAGTTCTACCTATATAGACTTGGTGGTTGAACCCTCAAGAATGTCCATTCTCAGTACTGCCTGATGGTATTGAAATTGGCCTGCTCCAAATATAGATATCTAAGTTCTGCACTATGCTTGTCTCTCTCCATAACAACTTTGAAACTTAGAGTTACAATCACTTTCCCTAAAATGCTTGCTAACTGACAGTTTAACCACTTAATGATTTCATTCCCTAGGATTAGGTCTAGCATTGCCCCATTTGGAGTAGGACTGTCTATATACTAGTGCAAAAACATTTTTTGGTTGCATTTTAAAAATTCCATTGTTTATGTTTAGTCCTTTCACACTAGAGTGATATCAGTTAATGTTAGCAAATTTGAAATCACCCTACCACGGTAACTCTATTCCTCTCACCTCTCTGATTTGCCTACATGAGGGGCAGCACAGTGGCTCAGTGGTGAGAACTGCTGCCTCACAGTGCCAGGGACCCGGGTTCGATTCCACCCTCAGCTGATTCTGTGCGGAGTTTGCACGTTCTTGCCCCCCCACCCCGTGTCTGTGTGGATTTCTGCTGGGTGCTCCAGTTTCCTCCCATAGTCCAAAGATGTGCAAGTTACATGGATTGACCATTGTGTTCAGGAATGTGTAGGCGAGGTGCATTAGCCAAGGGAAATGCAGGGTTATAGGGATAGGGCGGGGTGATAGGTCGGGGTGAGATGCTCTTTGGAGGGTCAGTGTAGACTCGTTGAGCTGAATGGTCTGTTTCCACACTCTGGGGATTCTATGATTCTCTCTGATGTCTGCTTCTCTATCTCCTCCTGACTTTCTTTGGCCTTGGGGAACCCTATTGAATAATCCTAGAAAAGTGCCCATTTTTTATTTACCTCTAAGCTCTATCGAGAGAGCCTTCTAAGAAATCCTCCCATCCTTACTGCAGTGATGGTCTCCTTTTATCAATAATGCAATGTACCCAGCTCTGTTATGCCTCCTCCCCATTGCTCCTGAAACTTCTGTATCCTGGATCTTAAGCTGCCAGTCCCCTCCTTCCTTCAGCAATGTCTCACCGGTTGCAACAGTGTCCTATTTCCTCGTGCTGCAAGTTCATCATTTTTACAAGACAGGCTGCTTACATTAAAAATGATACAATTAAGGTTTCCTGACCTTCCATGAGCCTTATCATTGCCCATGTCTTCTCCACCTGGTGGACTGTCCTAGTGCTTCTTCTATGTAGTCCTAGTGTTTCTTGAACCTTGCACCTGTTTCTGCATCTACTCTGTACCTGATCCCCTGCCATATAAGTTTAAAAACTTGCCAACAGCATGTGCAAACCTTCCAGCAAGAATATTGGATCCCTTCTGGTTCTGGTGCAACCTGTCCAGCTGGTACAAGTCCAACCTAGCCCAGAAACTTCCCAATAATCCAAAAATCTAAAGGCGTCCCTCCTACACCATCCCTTTAGCCACCCATTCATCTGACACATCTTGCTATTCTGATATTCAGTAGCATGTGGCGCTGGAAGTATGCCGGAAGTCATAACCTTAGTAGTCAGTCTCTTTTAAGCTACTACCTAACTCTTTCATTTTCTGTTACAGGACTTCATTCCCTTTTTTATCCATGGTGCTGGTATCAACATGTACCATGACTGCTGGCTGTTTGCCCTCCATCTTCAGTATTCCCTGAGACACCCTTGACATGACACCAGGGAGGCAACATATCATACAAGATCTCATTTGCAGCCACAAAACCAAATGTCAGTTCCCCTTACAATCGAGTCTTCTATCACTAGAGGTCTTCCAGTAGTTTTCTCCTCTAGCGGTGCAGCAGAGTCAATGATGCTGCCACAAACTTGGCTGTTGCTGCTTTCCACTGAGAGGCCAACCCCCTCAACAATATCCAACATAGTATATCTGTTCTAGAGGGGAACAGCTACAGGAGACTCCTGCAGTACCTCCCCACACCTACGAGTCTTCCTTGTGGTCACCCAGTGCTTTTCCGCCTGTGAAGCCCTTAGTTGTAGTGTGACCAACTCACGAAAAAGTTCTTTCCACTACATCCTCAGCATTATGGACGTTCTTTCGGGAGTCTGTCTGCAGCTCCAGCCACTCCATACAGTCAATCAGGCACTGTGGCTGAACACATTTCCTGTATTTTGGAAGTGTCCCTGATTTCCCAAATGTTGCAGGAGGAGCATTTCAATGGCCACGTTCTGCTATTGAGATCCTTACCAACTCAAATGATGAACTAGGATCAAGTTACTCAACCTTACCCACTACTCATCAAATCAGATTTCTCACTCTCTCCCTTTTATCGCCTCTCTCTATTCCTAATTAACTACAAACCACAAAAATAAGGATCTTGCACTATCTCGCACCTAGTATGACACTCTCATCCCTGAAGCTGGTTCCTTCGCAGCCAATCACATCACCTCATTCCCTGATTGTTTCTCCCTGTTCAGAATAAAGTTGTTTTTTTTTAACTTTTTAATCATTCACTGCTCAGTGCAAGTTTCTCTCCCACAGGCTCCACTCGGACTTCATTTCCCAGTAAGTAGTCCTCTCAGTATTGGCAGTGAGTTTACCAGTCACTGCACGGTGCAAGCTCCTCCCTCACAGACGCCACTTGGACACTCTGATCGCCAAATTCATTGAGGATTTAAAATAGCCAGATGATTTGCTAATCTTGTGGTCGAGGAAGAGTCTTGAGTTATACTATCACTGTGAAGAACATTTACCAGAGTCGGAAGTTACCAGGTTGAGAGAGGAAATGAATGGATTTGAAACTTCTGGAACTAGAAATCATTTTGGACAGATGCCTACTTAGAGGACAATATAATGTATACTGGTAAAATTTGTTTTTCCAATTGTTTTGGGATAAGGGGTTTTCCACTCTGTAAAATACAAATTG
Source organism: Rhincodon typus (assembly GCF_021869965.1). NCBI lineage: Eukaryota > Metazoa > Chordata > Chondrichthyes > Orectolobiformes > Rhincodontidae > Rhincodon > Rhincodon typus. Next base: position 32,836,947 of record NC_063340.1, on the reverse strand, counting down.
CTTACTGCAAGAGTTGTGTTTAGCCGTAGTGCTTTTAATCTTTTGGAACGATAACATCTTGAAACCTGTAGCCTTGTCATGCGATCCATTCATCTATTTCCTGGAAGTTCAGTATTTTTGAAAAATTTTGTTCTACAAGTTTTACCATCTCTTCCATGTTAAAATCCATTCTAATACTTTTTTCTGTTTCTCAAAAAATTACTACAAGTAGCTTTATGAATTTGCATGTTCTACTACTGGATCATTGTGCATATGTGTAAAGTGAGCATTGAACAACTGCTCTAGAACAACCCGTTTTAGTATTTTTCTTGAACATAGTGCACAGAGCAGGGAACAAAATTTCACAGGGCTATTATACTAATTTCTTCTTGTAAACTGTAATCCTTGTGGAACATTTTGAATACTGCAGCTGAGCTTAACTTAGCTTGGTTCTTTAAAATTACCAATAATGTTTAAGGATTATCACCTACAGATTCTTTTGCAAAGGCAACTGAATAGGGCACTTTTCCCTTTTGAGGGTTCTTCGTGAGATTTCTTGGCTATGTCTTGGTTTTTAGGAACTCCTTTTTAGTTCTCACTAACTTGTTAATTTATTATGTGTTATAATCACATAGTAGTGACTTTTTTTATTTGCATTGATATGAGGCAGTAGGACTCCTAAAAACAGAATAATTCATCAATATCCTGAAACTATCAGCACTTCATTAAACCTACAGCCACAGTACGCAAAATCATTTTCAGTGTTTAACTTTGCAGAAGATAAGTGTAAGTTAGCAGAAAAAATTCTTTGATTAAATAACTGCCTCACAATTCTATACTCATAAGTCCATTGCTCTAACCATGCTTTTTTAAGACTGCAAAGTTCACAGTTCCATCGCACAAACAAAGTTGTCAGATGTTACGCACTCATACTTTTATCTTTAATTGTATTCCAGATCTCATTTTTAGATTTTAAGTTTAATAGTTGACACAGTGATCATTATAATAGCATCTACTACATTTTTAAGTCCCACATACTAACTCCAGATCTTTTGTAGTTGTAAGAAATAGATTCAACATTAATTTCTAACGAATTCATTATTTCAGTGATTTCATTTTCCTGGCTCCCATTTAGCTGTGTATTCTTTGGTTAACTGGTTTAATACTTGTTCTCTCTTCATCTGTCCATCTTGCAGCCTCCCTCACTCACCCCCCAGCTGCAGTCTTGATGAACCACAACAGAAAAGATTTACCAGGATGCTGCCTGGATTAGAGGGTATGTAGTATAAGGAGAGGCTAGAAAAACTTGTTTTCTCTGGAGTGGCTGAGGGGAGACTTGATAGAAGTCTATAAAATTGAGATGCATAGATGTGGTTGGTGGTCAGAAATTTTCACAGAATTGAAATGCCTAGTACTGTGCAGGGGGCCATGTATTTAAAGTGAGGGAAAAAGTTCAAAGGAGATGTGAGGGGCAAGTTTTTTTTTTAAACAGAGTGGTAGGAGTGGAGGCAGATATGATAGGGGCCTTTTGAGGGCCTTTTAGATAAGCACATGTGTATGCAAGGAATAGAGGGATATGATCCAAGGGCAGGCAGAAGGGAGTATTTTGATTTCGCATCATGTTCGGCACAACACCTTGGGCTGAAGGGCCCGTTCCTGTGCTGTATAATTCTGTGCCCTTCGATTTCAAACCTCAAATCCATAATCCAATCTTTCGGACAACTTCCATGTTTGAATCTCTACAATTTGGCTTTTGCTTCTGCCATACTGTTGATGTGATCCTGACCAAAGTTTGCAATATTTATCTTTTTGTAACTGAAGTTTTTCACGTAGAGTTCAGGCTTTGATACAGCCAACTGGGTCACCCTCCTCTATAGCCATTTCTTGGTTGTTCTCTTAGTAGTGCTGCTCTCCCTTGACTTCATTCTTGCCTAAAAATTATAATCAGAGCTACTTTTACAAGGATTTCCTGTCTCCACACCATTAACCTGGGAATCCCCAAGGATCTACATTTGTTTTCAACTTCCTCTGATCTGTTCTTCTGCACGTTCTTTTAGGGAAGGATATGTGCCACCCTTGTTTGGTTTATATTTGACTCCAGACTCCAGTCCCTTTTGTCAATGTATTCGGACGCTTATCACCCTCTGTAAAACAAAATAAAAAGCTTGCCCCCTCATATTTCTTTAAACTTAATCCCGTTTACCTTAAACCTGTGTCCTCTAGTAATTGACATTTCTACCCTGGGACATGACTCCAGCTATCCATTCTATCCTGCCTGCATAATTCTGTATCTTCTATCAGGTCACCCCTCATCCTTTGACATTCAAGTGAAAACAAACACAAGTTTGTCCAGTCTCTCCTCATAGCTAATGCCCTCCAAACCAGGCAACATCTTGGTAAACTTTTTCTGTAACCTCTCCAAAGCCTCCAAGTCCTCCTTGTGGTATGGCAGCCAGAACTGTACACTATTGCAAATGTGGCCTAATTACAGTTCTGTAGTTGCAACAGGACTTGCCAAATTTTATACTCTATGCCCTGACCGATGAAGGCAAGCATGCTATACACCTTCTTAATCACCTTATCTACTTGTGTTGTTACTTTAAGAACTGTGGACCTGAATGCCTAGATTCCCCTATGTTCGTGCTATTAAGGGTTCAAAGAATCACAAAATCCCTACAGTGTGGGAGCATGCCACTTGGCCCATCAAGTCACACTGACGCTCTGAAGAGCATCCTACACGGACCCACACCCTATCCCTGTGACCCTGCATATCCCATTGGCTAATCCACCCAGCCTGCACATCCCTGGACATTTATGGGCAATTTAGCATGGCCAATCCACCTAACCAGCACATCTTTGGACTGTGGGAGGAAACTGGATCACCTGGAGGAAACCCACACACATGGGGAGAATGTGCAAACTCCACACAGGCAGGCACCCAAGAGTGGAATCAAACCCGGGTCCCTGGTGCTTTGAGGCAGCAGTGCTAACCACTGAGCCACCATGCACAGTAGGGAAGTAAATGGATTCTGCCGTTTTACATCCCTACTGCATTAGATCTTAAATGCATCATCTCGCATTTGTCTGGATTAAACTCTGTCTGCCATTTCTCCACCCAAGTCTCCAGCCTATCTATTTCCTGCTATATCTTCTCACAGTCCTCACTAATAGTATATTACAAGCAACAGGGGTCCTAGCACTGATCCCTGTGGAACACTGGTCACAGATCTCCAGTCAGAAAAACACCCTTTGCACTGCTACTGTTTGTCTTCTATGACCAAGCCATTTGTCTCCATCTTAGTAGCTCATTGCAGATCCCATGAGACTTCACCTTTTGTATCAGCCTGCCTTGAGGGACCTCATCAAAGTCCTTGCTAAAGTCCACGCAGGCAACATCTACTGTCTTGCCCTCATCAATCATCTTTGTCACTTCCTCAAAAAACTCAATCATTTTTGTGAGGCATAACCTCCCAGCACAAAGCCATGCTACCTATCGCTCTAAGTCCACATTTTTCCAAATGTGAGTAAATCCTGTCCCTAAGAATGTTTGTTTTCCAGTAGTTTCCCACAAGTAACGTAAGGCTTACTGGCCTATATTTTGCAGATTATCCAATGTTGCCCTTCTTAAACAAAGAAACATTGTTGGCTATTCTCCTGTGTTCTGGGACCTCTCCTGTGACTGAAGTGGGTACGAAGATTTCATACAAGGGCCTTAAAAAAATTTCCTCACCTGCCTTCCTCAACATTCTGGGATAGATCCTATCAAGCCCTGAGGACCTGTCAATCTTAAAGCTTTTTAAAACACTCAGCACCACCTCCTTTATGTTGTCGTGCCCCAGAATATCAACATACTCCTCCTAAGACTCACCATCCACCGTGTCCTTTTTCTTTGTGAATACTGAGACCAAGCATTTATTCAGGACCTCACCCACGTCTTCCGGCTCCATGTATGAATTCCTTCCTTTGTCCTTTGAACAGACCTACCCTTTCCCTAGCTATCCTCTTGCTCATTGTGTATGTGTAAAGCAAACCTCAGGATTTTCCATATCCTGTTTATCATAGACATTTCATGACCCCTTTAGCTCTCCTAACTCATTGTTTGAGTTCTTCCCAGCTATCTTTGTTATTCTTCAAGGGCTTGTCTGTCTTCAGTTTCGTAAACCTTATGTATGCCTCCTTTTTTCGTCTTGACATCCGAGGTTCTCAAGTCTTGCCAATGTTATCCCTAATTGGTGGTGGGCGTGTGGAATGCGCTGCCGGCAGTGGCAGTGGAGTCAGATACTTCAGAGACTTTTAAGCGACTCTTGGATAGGCACATGGATGATAGTATAATGTAGGCTATGCAGGGTAGTTTTATCTTCGTAGGATAATAGGTTGGCACAACATCGTGCGCCGAAGGGCCTGTACTGTGCTGCACTATTCTATGTTCTTAATTTTCACAGGAATATGCTGGTCCTGAATTTAAATCAACTGGCCTTTAAAAGATTCCCACATGCAAGATGTGGATTTACTCTCAATCAGCTACTCCAGTCTACATTCTGAAGTTCCAGCCTAATATTATGGTGGTTAGCCTTCCCTCAATTTTAGTACTTTAACAGGAGGGCTACTCTTATCCATAAATTACTTAACGCTTACAAAATTATGGTCACTTCCTGAAATGCTCCCCCACTTAAACTTCGCATACCTAGCTGGGCTTATTCTGTAATACTAGATCTAGTATGGCGACTTCCTAGTTGGACTGTTTATATATTGTTTCAAAAAACTGTCCTGGACACCTAACAAATTCTCTTATTCAAGCCCCTGGCACTGAGTGAGTCCCAGTCAATATAGGGAAAATTAAAATCGCCCACCGCATAAGATTGTTGTTTATTTTCAGACTTTTCCATAATTTGTCAACGTGTCTATTCCTCTATTGCCTGGTGGCTGTTCGGAGGCCTGGAGTATAATCCCATCAAAGAGATTGCACTTTTCCTACACTTGAGCTCTGCCCATATAGCCTTGCTGGATGAGCCCTCCAAGGTGTTCTCCCTTATCAGCAATGCAACTACCCCACCTCTTTTTACATCCCTCCCTAACATGCCTGAAACGTCTAAATCCCAGAATGTTAAACTGCCAGTCTTGTCCCTTTCTCAAAGTCTCTGTATTAGCTATAACATCATAATTATAGGCTCCAAGCTCTAAGTTCATCTCCCTTGCCTGTCATACTTCTCGCAATAAAACAACTACACTTCAGACTGCCACTCCTCCATGTTCGGTAACCCTCCCCTGTCTGTACTTCCTCTTAGTCTTGCTGGCCTTAGTCTTAGACTCCTCCTCAGTTGTTTTAGTTGATGACCTACTACTCCTGTTCCCTGCCAACCACCGCT
>NC_063340.1:32821321-32831502 GCF_021869965.1 Rhincodon typus | reverse complement strand
CCCCCCCCACTGCCACACTAATTTAGTTAATAACTGTGTACATTAATCTCTTTTAAGACACTCCTTAAAACTAACTTTTTAATCATGGTAATTGGAGTGTGGAAAGAGGTAGCTGGAGAGATGGTGGTCATCTTCCTAAATTCTGTGTATTCTGTAATGGTCCCTGTAGATAAGATGGCGGTATACATATCCCCACTATTTTAAGAAAGAACAGAGAGAAAACTGGGGGTTACAGACTGAGCAATAAACTCTATACATAAAGAAAAGTGTCTTGGTTTCTGTCAAACCATCATCTTGGATCCAAATTGACCTTCATATTTTTACCTTTAAGCAACCAAGATTTATTTAAAACAGAAGATTGCAATTGGAGTTTCTTTGGAAAAGAATGTCTGGAACCAATTGCCCCCACCATCATGTTGCCAAGGTGAACCTTGCTCTCAATGGAAAAATGAAATTGAAATGTTGGCACCAGTTGTGTCTTGGCCAATGTTAAAGCAAGGTTTCGCCTTCCTGGTAAAGCAACTTCAAATGTAAAGTAATCTGGGATCAAAAAGCTGGGCATTGAGGAAAAGTTTGATATTCTAGTAAAATTTATGTTTGAAATAGATTAGCAAGATGACCTACTAAATGCAAGTGAGGCATGGTCAGTTGATAAATTTAGAAAACATAGGAATATTCTATAGAATAACATAATGGAATTTAACAAGGTATATGAGAGACTACAAAAATTCTGTTTGATAATTTGCAGAAACATTCATGGCTGAAATGGAGCATTTGCACAAAGGATGGAGGATTCAATTGTGGGCAGTGCAAGTCTGTCTAGGTATAGGCCAAAAGCTCAAAATGAAAGAAGAATCATAATTAAAAAGCATGAGAATAGAAAAACCTCTGGCAATTATCACAGATGCCAGGAATCGGGGAACTGTAACAGAAGAAATTTCTCCTCATCTCCGTGCTAAATGGCCCACTGGTATACTTGAACTGTAACTTCTGGTTCTGGGCTTCCCAAATATCGGGAACATCCTTCCTATGTTTACGCCATCTAATCCTATTAGAATTATGTAGACTTCCATGAGATTTCATCCAAGTGCTCTGGTTTCCTCACACAGTCCAAAGATGTGTGGGTTAAGTGGATTGACAATACTAAATTGCCCCATAGTGCCCAGAGATGTGCAAGCCAGGAGGATTAGCCATGGTAAGTGCAGGGTTACAGGAATAGAGCGGGGGGGTGGGTCCAGGTGGGAAGCTCTTTGGAGGGTTGGTGTGGACTTGATGGTCCAAATGGCTTGCTTCCTTACTGTAGGGTTTCTGTGAATCCATGGTATTAATAACAGGACCTTTTTATTCTTTTATAGGCTAAAAGAAAACAAATAGACATTGCATCTGTTCCAATTCATCAGCATAGATGACAGCTATTCTCTGGTTCATTGATTACTTAAAGTATTGCCCGGAGAAGAGTCAACTTGTCTGGTTGAAAATTTACACACTCTGGTGGTTAACTATCGATTATCATAACCTGCATTCCATATAATTCATCTGCCAATCAGAGTACACTGCCAAACACTCAGCATGGATAGGTTGGAGCAGCAATTGGATGCACTGAGGAGCATGAGAGTGGTGGAAAGCATCATAGACAGTAGTTTTAGAGATGTGGTGACACCCAAGGTGCAGGCCGATAGATGGGTGACCACTAGAAGGGGCAGGCAGCCAGTGCAGGAATCTCATGTGGTTGTCTCCCTCTCTAACAAGTGTGCCATTTTGAATACTGTTGGGGTGATGACCTATAACGGGATAACAGCAGCAGCAGCAGCCAGACTGGTGGCATCACAGCTGGCTCTGTTCTTAAGAAGGGAAGGACAAAGAGCACTAGAGCAGTAGTTAAAGAGGACTCCATAGTTCGGGATACAGATAGGCGCTTCTATGAACGTAAAAGAGACTCCAGGATGCTATGTTGTTTCCCTGGTGCCAGGGTCCAGGGTCCAGGATGTCTCTGAACAGGCAGAAAGCATTTTGAAGGGAAAGGGTGAACAGCCTGAGGTTGTGGTACATATTGGTGCTTATGACTGAAGTAGGATGAGTGACGAGGTCCTGCAGCAGCAATTCAGGAAGTTAGGTCGAAAGTTTAAAAAGCAGGACCTCCAAGGTTGTATCTTGGGATTACCCCCTCCGTCACGTGCCAGTGAGGCTAGAAATAGGAAGATGGTACAGCTCAACACATGGTTAAACAGATGGTGTAGAAGGGAGGGTTTCAGATATCTGGATCATTGGGATCTCTTCCAGGGCAGGTGGGACCTGTAAAAGAAGGACGGGTTGCATTTAAACTGGAGGGGCACAAGTATACTGGCTGGGACGTTTGCTGGTGGTGTCACTTGGGAGGATTTAAACTAGCTTGGCAGGGGATGGGAAACAAAGCAAAGCTGCTGGGGGATGTAGTGGAAGCAGATATGGTAGTGACTTTTAAAGGGCGCCTTGACAAATACGTGAATAGGATGGGAATTCTCTCAGTTCCTCCGTCTCTGTCGAATATGTTCAGATGAGGCCAACTTTGACGAGCGAGCCTCTGAAATGTCCACCTTCTCCCTCAACCGAGGATTTCCCAGCACCGTTGTCGAAAGGGCCCTCAACCAGGTCTGACCCATCTCCTGCACTTCCATCCTCACCCCTTCTCTTCCCTCCTACAACAGCGATAGGGTTCCCCTTTTCTTTACCTACATCCCACCAGCATCCACATCCAGAAGATCAAACGCCATTTCCACCACCTCCAGCAAGATGGTACTACCAGACCCGTATTCCCCTCCCCTTTCTTGTCTGCCTTCTGCAGGGACCACTCCCTCTGGGACACCCTGGTCCACTCTTACTTCACCCCCAACAACCCCTCACAGCCCTACGGCACCCTTTCCTACAACCGGCAAAGGTGCAACACCTGCCCATTTATCTCCTCCCTCCCCAGTATCCAAGGGCCCAAACATACCTTCCAGGTGAAGCAACACTTCACCTGCACTTCCCAGAACCTAGTCTACTCCATTCGCTGCTCACAATGTAGTCTCCTCTACATTGGGGAAATGAAGCATAGACTGGGTGACCACTTTGCAGAACGTCTATGTACTGCTCGCAAAAAAGATCCTGAGCTTCTAGTTGCCTGTCACTTTAATGCACCACCCAGTTCCCTGGCCAACATCTCTGTCTCATGCTTGCTGCAGTGTTCCAGGGAAGCTGAAAGCAAGCTGGAAGAACAACCTCATTTTCCACTTGGGGACCCTGCAGTCCTCCGGACGTGATATAGAGTTCAATAATTTTCGGGCTTGAACTCTTCCCATGTCCCAGCCACCTGCCCCGCACACCAAGCCTTGTCGTCACGTGGCCTGCCATTACACGCTATCTATAGTTGGTCACTGGCAGTCCCCATTGGCAGCTGTTCATCCTCCTAACCAGATCGTTGTCCACTCCTTTGTTTGTCCAGCTGCTCTTCTCTCTCTTCGGGCTCTGTCCTGTCGTTTGCTCCCTGCCCCATCCCCCTCCCTACTTTCTGCCTATGGACCGGCATTTTCCCGGCCACCATCAGTTCTGGGGAGGGGTTACCAGACCCAAAATGTTGACTGATTTTTTTTTTTTTCTTCACAGGTGCTGCCAGACGTGCTGAACTTTTCCAGCAACTTCTGTTTTGTTATGAATTTCCATTTTCCTTTGCTGTGCCAGCATCAGCTTTCACTTTTAATAACTTGTTATGTGAAGTATCTTCAAGATCACACAGGCAAGGGCAAGACTAATTAATGGTAGACACCATTAGATTCATTCCTACAGCAAATTGTGGCCAATACCTTCAGAAAGGTTTGAACGGTTCATGCTGTAGGTGGATATCTAACAACAGCTATCTTTTGTCTCAAGTTTCTCCTTCAAATTTCAGCCTACAAAATAAAAGAAATAGGCTAAACAGAAACCTCCTCAACCACTGAAATTTAAGGATTGTGAGACAAGGTCGGGGAGGTTTGAGAAGGAAGCTAATTTTAAGAGAGTCCATTCAATATCAAATTAGCTGCTGAAAGAAAGAGGGAAATGAAATATACAATATATAATTTTTTACTTGGGAACTCTTCTGAAATTTTCAAAGCAAAGATCAGGAAAGAATTGCATTTATGTTACAGATTTTAGGGTCACTCATTGTTTCAAAGTGCTTTATAGTCATGGAGGGCATTGGTGTATTGTTGAAGTGTTTCATCCATAACTTGTTAGCTTCGATAGTGCAGCATTCTGTCAGCATTGCACTGGATTGTCAGCTTGATTTTTGTTTGCTTAAACTCCGGAATTTAACCCAGGATCTTCTGATTGAGAAGTGAGTGCTACCAACCAAACCAGGAAAGCTGGGAGGAATGAGATTCCATTCGTTTAATAGTTTGTTTTTGATGCCAGAAATCTGTTTGACAGTGACTAACATTCATCTTATCATTTAAAAGGGTATTTACACAAGTAATGACAATTTAGAATTTTGAGTATTGTGTGCAGTTTTGGTTTGCTGGTCTTTGCTAGAAGAACGTTCTTGCTATTGAGGGAGTCCAGCAAAAGTTCACCAGACAGATTCCCAGGATGGCAGGACTGACATATGAAGAAAGACTGGATCGATTGGGCTTGTATTCGCTGGAATTTAGAAGAATGAGGTGGGATCTCATAGCATATAAAATCCTGTTGGAACAAAGGAAAAGTTGCTGGAGGAGCTCAGCAGGCCTGGCAGCATCTGTGAAGGAAAAAAGAGTTGGCGTTTCGGGACCAGTAACCCTTCCTTGGGGCTGATGGTAGCTGGGAAAACGTTGGTTTGTGTGCAGAGAGTGGGGTGGGGAATGGACATTGGGGTGGAGCCCAGAGAGAGAAAAGGACAGTTGGATGGACAAGGGAGTTGCTAATGGTCGGGCTGGGAGGGTGAGTGGTTGTTGATGGGGACTGTTGGTGACTGGCAACGGGGAGTGTGTGATGGCAGGATGTGTGGTGGCAGGGTCTGGTGTGTGGGGTAGGGGCTGGGACATGGGAGAGTTGGGACTGGACAGGCCAGTTGCAGGAAGAATGTTCCTGATTGTTGGGGAAGTCCAGAACTAGGGGTCACAGTCTAAGAATAAGGCGTAGGCCATCCAGGACTGAGATGAGGAAGAATTTGTTCACTAAGAGAGCTGTGAACCTGAGGTATTCTCTCTCTCAGAAAGCTGTTGGGGCCAGTTCGTTTAGATATATTTTAAGAGGGAACTGAATGTGGCTCTTGTAGCTAAAGGGATCAAGGTGTTCTGGAGAGAAAGTGGGAGTGGGATACTGAGATTGCATGATCGACCATGATCACATTGAATGGTAGTGCAGGCTGGAAGGGCCGAAAGGCCTTCTCTTGTATCTGTTTTCTATGAATAGAAGGATACAGTCCCTGGAAGGGTAGGGGGTTTTAATTGTGACCGGCAACATGTCGGTGCAAGCTTGGAGGGCCGAAGGACCTGTTCCTGTGCTGTAATTTTCTTTGTTCTTTGTTCATTCTATCTCGTACAGTATGAATGTTATGTTCTCTTTACATTGGTATTTCTTGCAACATTTTCGCATGAGTAGAAGACAAAACTTCTGCAAAATGCATCTTTCTTTTAGCAGTACTCAAGATTTTTATTACCAAGTGACTTATTCATAAGAACATGAAATATCAGTTTTTGTATGGGTGGATTGATTGCTTTTTCCTTCAAGAAAGGAGGATTAATGTGGAAGGTTGATTCTGTTATGGAATGTGGAAAGAAATGTTGCTACAGGTCAGTTATATTGTAAAGCAAAAGACAGAATAATTTACTTTTATTTTTATTGTAAAAGTTACAAAATAAAAAATTTTTTACAGCATGAGATACAGTATAGTGACTCTATGGTACATTGTTGGCATGGAGATACAGCAGGAAAGGCTAACAGTCTATTTTAGTTCTCGGACCAGGCAGGAAGACTCAGATTGGTCAGCGTGTTGCCATGAGATTTGCAGTATCCATGACCCCTCTCTCAATTATGAATAAAGTGCAATATGTGTCCAAAATCCCTTTGCCTTCATATAACACAATCCTACGTGCTAATATATGTAGCTTCTACCACGTGCAAATGCAAAACATTGCAAGCCCAACTCATGATCTTAAGCTGATACCTGGTGTAATTCTTAGCACAGTTAGGTTTTTTCTTTAAAATGCTGACCATCACATCTAATTCAAGCTTGGTATTCTAATGCTGACAATCTCATGGGCTGATTGAGCATGAGCAGTGTGCTGCCTGCTGAAAATGGTCAATGGGATGTGTCGAAAACACACAACTCTGGAGATCACAGCAGGTCAGGCAGCATCCATGGTGAGAAAGCAAGCTATTGGGGCAACATTTATGCTATTGGGTGGGCGGTGTGCAGTTGAGTGCTGGGGGAGAAAGGATGCTGATAGTTCAGACTAAGTGATCAGAATGTGTGAATGGCAGAACAATGGTGTGTCTAACTGCCAGACTGGAAGGAACAGACAGTCCCATTGAGTTGGAGGGAGAGGGGAGGGGACATGGTGACAGCAAATATAATAAGTAAAGTTAAAAGAAAGGGGGAAGAAATGGGAGTGGGTTCACAATTTGAAAGTGTTGAACTCCATATTGTTGTGAAGGGCAAACTCGACTACCAACTGGATGAATTGTTTAAAATGGTTTGCTAACTGTTGGGATTTACGACATATTTAACTGATATTACACTGTCACTGAAAGCTGCGTTCCCATATAAAACAGCCTGACTAATCAGAATCGACCTATTTGGTCAGAGAACAAAGTCTGTCGATTAACTGTCCATTAGTTCTGTTTAAGTAGTATATATTTTGAAAAGCTTTTTATTTGAAGAAAAATGAGAATCAATTTAATATAGTGAGTAGTTAATCAGTTGATTAGAGTTAATTGTTTAATTAGGCAGATATGAGGGCTGTTATTGCACAGAGGATGTGGTACTACCTACAAGACCCAGGTTCAAGTCCCATCTGCTCCAGATGTGTGTCATAATGTGTCTGATCCGGTTGATTTCAAGTACATCTGTGCAGATATGATGAGGGAGCAGGTGGAAGAAACTAAGATTGTATTGCTTGATAGGGTATTGAAACCATCACTTTGTTTATTTTTCTAAATTTTTGTTTGGTTTAGAACTGAGCAATGCATTTGAGATTTGAAATTTGAACTCTGAACAGCAGCTTTTTTTTTTTAAAAACACGAGGGGAGAACAAAAGCCAGATAATTGCTGTTGTGAGCTGGCTTGGAAGGATAATGCATGTTAATTAATGTTCTGCACTGAGATGTTGTTATGCTAAAGGACTGGCAACTAGTTGGATGTTGAATTGGTCAGTCAAGGGAGGACCAGTGCTGGCAAGCCAACCACAGAAAATGTTGAAAAAGAAGACAAAGGATGAACTGCCCCTGACTGGGTTTTGGGTAGGAGGCAGTTATAAGTTGGAAGCTGCAAGACTGAGAATCTGGCTTTGGTTTTGCTTTCTCCCTGGTTAGTGACTGGTTGAAAGTTCTGAGAAAAGAATCCCGGTTGTAAGAAATAAGTAAAGGTTTCCAGAGGTTGATGGAAGCTGTGTGTGTTGATTGGTGAGTTTGGAATTCAGACATGATATATAGTCCTATATGCCTGTTATATAATCCATCAACAATTATTTTTATGAAGGCCTCGTATTCATTGTATTCAATAATTATCAAACAAACTAAGGCATTTTTATTTTAGAATTTATCCCTTTTCTCTGTCAGTGTATGAGTGGTGGTTTATGATCAATAAAGATTGGGCTTAGATCATAGATGTTTATTAGATTGCCTTTGACTTTGTTTTTTCTGCATTCTGCCAATGATACATTCTTAATGAGCGAACTATATGGTAAATGGAAAAGCCCTGGGGAAAATTGATGCACAGAGAGATCTGGGTGTTCAGGTCCACTGTACCCTGAAGGTGGCAACGTAGGTCGATAGAGTTGTCAAGAAGGCATACGGCATGCTTTCATTCATTGGATGGGGTATTGAGTACAACAGTTGGCAGGTCACGTTACAGTTGTATAGGACTCTGGTTCAACCACATTTGGAATACTGCGTACAGTTCTGGTCGCCACATTACCAAAAGGATGTGGATGCTTTGGACAGGGTGCAGAGGAGGTTCACCAGGATGTTGCCTGGTATGGAGGGCGCTAGCTATGAAGAGAGATTGAGTAGATTAGGATTGTTTACATTAGAAAGATGGAGGTTGAGGGGGGAACCTTGATTGAGGTCTACAAAATCATGAAAGGTATAGACAGGGTGGATAGCAAGAAGCTTTTTCCCATAGTGGGGGACTCGATTGCTAGGAGTTATGATTTCAAGGTGAGATGGGAAAGGTTTAAGGGAGATATGCATGGAAAGTTCTTTACGCAGAGGGTGGTGGCTGCCTGGAACGTGTTGCCAGCAGAGGTGATAGAGGTGGGCACGATAGCGTCATTTAAGATGTATCTAGACAGACACATGAATGGGCAGGGAGCAGAGGGATACAGATCCTTGGAAAATAGGTGACAGGTTTAGATAGAGGATCTGGATCGACGCAGGCTTGGAGGGCCGAAGGGCCTGTTCCTGTGCTGTAATTTTCTTTGATCTTTGTTCTAATATTTGTTTAGGTTATAAATGTGATATTCAAGATTAGTTGTTCCTGAAGTCTGGTTATAAATGCTTGAGTAATTTTGAGGGTCATTGAATGTTTTAATTCCACTGTTTTGCAAAATCCAGTGATAGGTGGATTTGGATTGTTTTACCATCCCTGTGTTATAATTAGGATCATAGATCATAGAATCCCTACAGAGTGGAAACTGGCCCTTTGGCCCTACAAGTCCATCCCAACCCTCAGAACATCCCACCCAGACCTATTACCCACCTAATCTACACATCCCTGAACACTACAGGCAATTTAGCATGGCCAGTCCACCTTTGGATCTTTGAGATCCAAATCTTTGGATTGTGGGAGGAAACTGGAGCACCCAGAGGACAGCCACGCAGACACAGGGAGAATGTGCAAACTCCACACAGACAGTCGCCCGAGGGGGAAATCGAACCCGGGTTCTTGGTTCTTGATGCTGTGAGACAGCAGTGCTAACCGCTGAGCCACCGTGCCACCCCTAGTTTTGTGACCCATGGTAATGTTCCCACCTTTGGGTAAGAAGGCTCAGGTTCAAGTCCCACCTCCTCCAAAGGTGTGTCATAACATGTTTGGACAGGTTGGTTTTAAAAATAAGAATGTATGACTGATAAACTTATTCACAGAGGTGTACTGTTTTCTGTCTCACTGTCTGCTTGGATGCAAATTGACACTTGTAATAGCTGTTGCTGTTATATATTTAACACAGAGTTGATCAAGTTAGAAACCATCATTTCCAGATGAAACACTGCCTTCATCTACCCTTTGTAGCTGTTTTACATCCCATATGCGAAAGCTTATGACTACTTAAATACAGAATAACTTGGGTTGCATTTTGTTAACTGTTTTCTTTCATTCTCGATGAACAGGCCCGTGTTTTGTACAACTTTACAGCTGAACCTGGAAATGCCGAGCTGACTGTCAAAGAAGGCGAAATCATCACTATTGTCAATTGGGTAATTGCTCACTTTTTGTCTACTTGGTTTTTTTTTTTAAAATTATATCATTGCTTTCTTTATTTAAATCGGTCTTGGTTACAAAAAAAACTTGTAATTGGGACATTCTGGACAAAATTTGTCAAGTTTTGTAACAAAAATTCTCCTACATCCAACTTATACCATCCACTTGCTTATCTCTCTCCTACAACCAAGAAAGAGGTGTTTCGGTCAATAACTATAAAAGGAGCAAGTTGACGAAGATTTAAGAACTAGTGAGAATTCTGAGATGTTGTAACCAGTATCTTTTTGAGTCAGTGGACTGTAATTAATACCAGTGCAAAGAATGATTTAGAATTTCAATCAAGTGCAATGATTTGGAAATCCTTTTGCATTTATAAAGACAAAAAAAAACTATTGCTTGATATTTGAACCGTGTCCCAATGAATCATTCAATTACTTGATGAGTAATCTGTTATTTTTAATCATTTTGTTCAAATATGTTGTGACATAACTCCAATGCAAGTGGAATTTGAACCTTGATCTTCTGGTTCAGAGGGAATGACAGTACCACTGCACCACAAGACGCACGC
>NC_063340.1:32748605-32821221 GCF_021869965.1 Rhincodon typus | reverse complement strand
GCAGCCGCACAACCCCCCCCCCAAAAAAAAAAAGAAAAATTTTAATTCCACCACCAGCTGTAGTGGAATTCAAAACCCTAAGCCTTGACATGGAGTCTGCTGACTTTACCACTCTGCCACTGTTACCACATGTCTAATTTGTATCTCATCTCTATCTAATGTACTTGTTTTCCTACTTCTTGATATGATTACCTAACAAACATCCCTCAATAAAACCAAAATATTCTGGAAATACTCAACATGTCAGGGAGCACTGTGGAGAGAGGTAAACAAGGTTAACATTCAAGTGATTTGGAGGGGACGTATCCTTCAGAATGCTGCAGTTGGAGTGTGGAAGGAGATGTTTTTGTTAATGACATGCTGAATGGGTGGAAATGGCACAATGTTATGTTTTGAATAAAACTGTTAAGATATTAGAACTGGTCTGGATCTATTTAGCATAACTGTAGTGCTGTGCTGCTTTGGAAAAGTTGGGAGAAGGGAAGGAAGGATTGGCGCTAAGTAAGAGAAGGGAACTTTATCCCTAGAATTAAACTAGGCTCTAAGTGCTTAGAACAGTCTGGCCTAAGCTTGTATAATAGACCTCAGAGACCTCCACTGGAGTGTTGTGTTCAGTTACTGGGAGCCACATTA
Source organism: Rhincodon typus (assembly GCF_021869965.1). Taxonomy (NCBI): domain Eukaryota; kingdom Metazoa; phylum Chordata; class Chondrichthyes; order Orectolobiformes; family Rhincodontidae; genus Rhincodon; species Rhincodon typus. The sequence continues at coordinate 32,820,588 of NC_063340.1, read as the reverse complement.
TACGAAGAATTTGGATGCATTGGAAACGCTGCAGTAGTGATTTACAAGAACGGTTCTAAAGATGGAAAACTTCAGCTATGAGAATAGGTTGAAGAAGTTGGAACTGTTCTCCTTGGAGAGAAGAAGGCTAAGAAGAGATCTGAGAGAGGATTTCAAAATCATGAGTTGGCTGGATAGAGTGGATAACGAGAAACTGTATGCCTGCTTATAAAAGGATGAAGAACCAGAGGGCGCAGATTTAGAGAGGTTCATAAAAGAAGCAAATGTGACATGAGAAAAAGAAACTTTCACTCTGAGTAGTTACATATGAAATGCATTGTCTGCAAGTGTGCTGGTAGCAGGTTCAATTGAGGCATTCAACAGGCATTGGGATGATTATTTTGAGAGAAATAATGCACAAAGGTATGGGGAAAATGCAGGAAATTGGCAGTAGGTAGTGATGCTCATTTGAAGAGCTGGTGCAGACATGATAGGCTAATTGGCTTCATTCTGCAAGTTTAATGGAAAAAAAGCTAAGCATATCACATTAATATTTTGGTAAAGCCCTGCTTATTTAGCATTATGATTGTGTACTATTTAATGTTGTGAGGTGCAGTTTAATGTTTTGAAAAGAGGGCGTTTGGGCTAATTTTTGCTATTGTTTGCGTATGGTCTCCAGTAGGCCTTAACTGTAAGTTGGTAGAGTGCACGATTTTGGTTTGATTTACCTGGGATGTTGATTTGGATAAAAGGTAGATTTCTGCTCATGCCAAGGTCAGCAATTTCTGTCTTTCTCTTGCCTTTCATATCTGCATGTGCCCTTTAGCTCCCTTTTATATTCTGCCATCTTCCACACTCTTCTGCATGACAAGAAAGACACAAATTAAATTGAATTTGGAGATGGCAACTGTGTAGATAGGAGTAATGTTGTAAAGGTAAACATAAGCATTATTGCTATTTAATTTGGCAGCTTGCAGCTTGACTTGTTCCAACTCGGAAACCAAAACTCTTTCTGGTCTGGATTAGTATGAATGAGCAATCAGCAGGGTTTAATTAATTTATTTCGTTTTTTAAAAAAAATGTTTTTCCAATATTTTCAGATAAGTACCTTGCCTTTTGGGCTATGCTCTCATCTCTTCTGAGATTCAGCTCCAGGAAACAATTGAATTATTAATTTAGGGAAAGCCTAAGCTATTTACCAGAAGAGGAATAAAACTGTTTTCAGGATTTTCTTTTTTTCTGTGGCTAGTTTTCTAGCTTCTACTTCCTGCTACTCTAAACTAGGCTTATGGAAACTGGGAACTCGGACAGAATCTATATATCACCACTCTGAGTCATGCAGTGGTATTATTCAGTGATGCAGCTTAGATTTCTGAAACATAATTTTTCAACAGTGGAGGAAGTTGGCTTATCTGGAACTTAAATGATTATGTGCCAAAGTTATATAACTATAACTATGTCCTGCAAAACACTGTCAAGACCAGATGCAGAGGATGTTGAAATCTAATAGCCATTTAGTTTGTGAAGGGAACTTGGCAGATCTAATGTATTAGCAGTGCTTTTCTCGCAATGTTGTTTTTAAATATGAGAGAGTGCATCACTATAATATAGAAGTGCTGAGGCAAATTGTTCCTATTCCAGGCCTCCTGGTCCACTACCTCTGTGCCACAAGAGCCCCTAAACAGCATCAGGTATCTTTTTGAATTTAATTTTTTTTAATTAACATATTTTTCCTAATCAACCTGTTCAGAGATGTAATTACACATGTCTGGAACAGATGGGACTTGAACCTAGGCCTTGTGGCTTAGAGGCAGGGACACTACTACTGTGCCAGAAAAACCCTATAAATGAGAATCAGACCCTTAGACCAAAGAGCTAACTTATGGACTTGTGCTTAATTAGCTGGAATATTCTTGGCTCCCCTTTTAAGGTTCAGTGGAGATGTGTTGTAAGGTAATGGTTAATGGCTGTTTGGAAACCAATTAAGTAAATGCACCACAGCTGTGGAATGTATTCCACTAACAATTTTTAGTGGGTCCACACACAAAGAAATAGGGAAAATGTAAAAGATAAAACAGTAAACTGCATTTTCCGTCCCACACATTGGCTTCTTTTAGGAACTATTAGACATTTAAAAACTGAGGGAAAGATCCATGGTTTCTTGGCTTCGGAGACTTCGTAAAAGTTAAAATTTTTCTTGCATGAAGCCTCGCTTTCTAGCTTTGCGTATAGCTAATCAAGGCAAGAATAAACAAGAAATGCTTTCTGTGCATTTTTTTTAAAAACAGAATTAAATGTTTGCCTTGATTTCAGGATGTCGGTGGTGGATGGTGTGAAGCATCAAATGCTCTGGGAATGACTGGACTTGTTCCAACAGACTATGTGGAGGTGGGTAGTTGCTTCTTCATAATAAATATAATAGTGGTAACAATATTTCATATTTGTTACCTTTTTATTTCCTCTGAATAGTTAAAAGACCCAAAACATATCATGTTGGCCATTTATCTCCTGCAAATGTGGGAGAAAAAGTTATTTGGTACTACAGAACTTGAGTATTACACATTTTGTCCCAAGCTTTTCATTTTGCCCTCAGTCATAAAGCACGGAAACAGATCCTTCAGTTCAACCATAATCCCAAACTAAGCTCATCTCACCTGCCAATGCTTATTCCTCCAAACATTTCTTATTCATGTACTTATCTAAATGTCTTTTAAATGTTGTAACTGTATCCGCATCCATCACTTCCTCTGGATGTTGATTCTACATGCGAACCATTATGTGTCAAAAAAATTGCCCCTCGTGTCTTTTTCAAATCTTTCTCCTCTCCCCTTAAAAGTGTGGCCCCTAGTCTTGAAATCCCCCACCCTAGGGAAAAGACACATGCTATTCACCTTATCTGTACCCCTGATTATTTCTCAACCTCCTATGCTCTAGTGAGAAAAGTCCCAGCCAATCCAGCTTCTGCTTAAAACTCAAACCCTCCATTCCTGGCAACATCCTAATAAATCTTTTCTGGGGCCTTTACAGTTCAGTAATATCCTTCCTATAATTTTGCAACCAAAACTGGACACAGTACTCCATAAGAGGCCTCCAACATATTGTCCCAATTCCTGTACTCAAGTCGTCGTCGTCGTCGTCGTCGTCGTCGTCGTCGTCGTCGTCGTCATCGTCATCGTCATCGTCATCGTCATCGTCATCGTCAAATCCCTACAGTGTGCAAACAGGCCCTTTGACCCAACAGGTCCACACTGACCCTCCGACATCCCACCCAGACCCATCCCCCTATAACCCACCTAATCGACACATCCCTGGACACTATGGGCAATTTAGCATGGCCAATCCACCTAACCTGCACATCTTTGGACTGTGGGAGGAAACCAGAGCAGCCGGAGAAAACCCACGCAGACGTGGGGAGAATATGCAAACTCCACACAGACAGTCGCCCAAGGGTGGAATCAAACCCAGGTCCCTGTTGCTGTGAGGCAGCAGTGCTAACCACCGAGCCACTGTGCTGCTCATAATGGTCTGAGCAATGAAGGCAAGCTTGCTAAATGCCTTCTTAACCACCCTAACTATATGTGATGCAAACTTCAAAGGCTTATGGACCCGAACCACTAGATCTCTCTTTTTCAACACTTCCCAAGGCCCTACTTTTAATTGTGTAAGTCTTGTCTGTTTGTTTTACTAAAATGCAATACCTCTTTTATTTATCCAATTTAAACTCCACCTGCCACTTTCAGGTGATTCACCCAATTGATCAAGATCTCTTTGCAACCTTAGATATCCTTCTTCACTGTCTACAATATCGCCAGTCTTGGTTAGTCAGTTTGTGGATGACACCATGTTTTCTATATTTTCATCTAAATCATTTATATAAATGACAAACCAAAGCGGCTAGGAGACTGTCAGGATTGGAGATGCTGGCAGCCAGAGTCAATAAACGTGGAGTTGGACAAACACAGCAGGTCAGAGAGCGTTAGAGGAGCAGGAAACTGTGTTTTGGGATTGGGGAGGTGGAAAGGAGCCCAGAAATAGAGGGAGGGGGCTGGGGCTGGGGCTGGGGCTGGGCTGGGACTAGGGAAGGGGAAGGGTAGGTGGGATGGTGATAGGTGGATGCAGCTAAGGGGTTATCGTGGTCAGTGGCAAGGTAGAGCGGATAGGTGAGTTGGAAGATGGACAGGTCAGGGAGACGGGACATGGGATAAGGCTGTGGGAGGGATTGTGAAGTCAATATTCGGGCCCTTAGGCTGTAAGCTCTCAAGGTGAAAGTCATGTGTTGTTCTTCCCGTTTACGTTTGACTTCAATCTGACAATGGAGGAGGCCAAGGATGGACATTTACGCCAGGGGAGTAGGAGGGGGAATTAAAATGGATGGGGACCAGAAAGTTGGGTTGGGTTGGTTGGTGCGTGCAACCTGCCCATCTTCCTACTTATCTATCTGCTCCACCCTTCCCACTGACCAATCAATATAACCCCTTACCTGCATCACCTATCACCATATCACCTACCTTTCCCCAGCCTGAGCTCCCCCCACCCCACCCACCCACCAATAGGGTCAGTTGATCAACATGCAAGCTTGATACTGAAATGGGGTGCATCAGAGCTATTCTGTGGGTTAATGGCTACCCTGACCAGATCCCTCCTTGCTATATATTGCACAAGCTGTCATGTTTGGACCCCAAAAGTACCCAGGCTACCTCTGATTACCTTGGAAAGGTAAGGTAGCTGAAAAATTTGAGGAACGGGTGAAGCCAACTATTTGCTGTTATTGCATAACAGCAGTGTGATAACATGGTGTTTTTGCGTATATTCTACAAACAAGTCAATTCCTCCCCATCACTTTTCAGCTTTGACATGCTATACTCTTAATAGCAGTCTCAATTTTCATGACATAAATGGTTATTTTTCTTTCTGATGCCATCGAACTGAGTGCAATGGATCAAACTGGTGTAATAGGCTGTTACAAAGTTGGGCTGGAATTTAAGACATACCCATTGAAGCAATGGAACAGAAAAGGGTTGCATAAATTGGATTCAGAATTTGCATTAGATATTGATGACATATCAAAATAGCAATCACCCACACCCGCTCTGGCACTTTGCGTTATGTAGAAATCAGTTGCTGTTTTTGGAGGGATTTTCAAGGCTTTAAAGCTCGATGTAAATGATATCTTTGATGCATCCTGGGCTTTTGTATTTTGTGCTAAAAATAAGGCCTGGTATCCCAAATGCTTCTATTAACTGCTTTGTTAATCTGTCCTGTCACCTTCTAAAATTTGTGCACCAACAAAACCACGTAACTTCTTGCGCTCCCTTTTAAAAAAAAAATTATGCAACTTTCCTTGTGTTGCTCCTAATCCATCCCACCAAAAGATATCGCATGACATGTTTCTGAATTGAAATTTTTAGTGTGCACACCTCGTGTTTCATCAGCCTGTCTTTGTCCTCTTGATCCTCCTCCACTGTTAACTATACTTCCAAATTTTGTATCACTTGCAGATTTTAAAATAGTCCCTTTCCTCTTCAACCACTAAGCCCAAGTATTTTAATGTAAATCAGAAACAGCAATGGCCTTAAAACTGAATCCTTTGTAGCTTCATAGTGTACCTCCCTCCAGATCAGTAAAAGCCCTGAACTACAGATTTGTGTTTTCTATTCCTAAACCAATTTATGCAACCCTTCTTTGTTCCATAGCTTCAAATTTGCTAACCAGTCCAGCCTGTAGTATTTTATCAAATGCTTTTTGGAAGTACAATATCGACTGTACTCTCTTCATCATAAAACTTTTCCAAGTTAGGAAAGTTTGATTTGCTGTAAATAAATCTGTGCTTTATCTATTCATGCTTTTCCAAGTAACTACTTATCTGTGTCCTGGATTATGCTCTTAAAAGCTTCTACACCACCAACATTCAGCTGACTGACCTGCAATTTGCCAAGTTTGTCCTTCTCCCCTGTAACATTTTCAATCCTTCAGTTTTTCTCCAAGCGGTGGTAATGTAAGATTGTGGCCATAATTTCTACTCTTAACTCCTCTAGAATACATCTCATCTGGACTGAATGAGTCAAACAATGAAAGACTCATGAGGCCTTCAGAATGAGGAATTAAACCTTAATTAGAACTGAGCTGATCAGGGGTAAAGTTGCATTCATGTGAAGGGTAATAGAGTGTATGGCTCTCCCTAAAAATGCTTTCAAGGCTTTTTCTATCAAAAAATTAAAATTTTGGTTTTTTTTTTAGTTTATGTGGAGCCCAAAGTGGGTAAATTTTAGATTAATGTAGAGATCAACCAGGATCTAATTGCATTACAGAATCGGCATGAGGGCTTTATTAATTTACTTCTGTTCTTGCACAATAAAATTACTTTGCCTTTCTGACTGCTAAGTGTGAATGAGTTCCCTTCCAGTTTTCATACTATGTACCACTTACACTTGAGGAGGACTGAAATATTTTTCACCCTGACCTCATCCCATGCTCCTTATTGCAAATTGTTAAGAATATTGAAGTATTGCAAGCCTGCTTCTTTTCCATCCCCCCCACCCCCCACCAATTTTCCCCCTTTGTCCTCTTCACTAGCAGGTGGCTGCTTTCAACAAATTTGAACAACAGAGTGGGACTTTGAACTTGCATGACTACTAAAAGTTGGCACACCAGTTCACTGTCCCTTCCAATTATCAGATTATTATAATATGAAAAGTAGTTCAACAGGGGACCATGGCATAAGCATAATGTTACAGGAATAGTAATCTAGAGATCCAGCCTTGTGCTTTGGGACACAGGTAACTGCATTGCTATGTGGATTCCTATCTCAACCAATCGTTGTATCAAATTATTACAATGCTGATTAGGAGTAAAACCAAAATAGCCATCTTCCATTTACCAAGGCACTGGAAATGATAATGAACATTCTTCCCAGTTGTCCTGCAAAGTCCTCCCAATGATCTTGGGCTTGCGCCAAAATTTGGGAGAGCTGTCTCATGGGCTAGACAAACAACAGTCTAAGACAAGCATTCTCTCCATCGTAAATTTTAACTAATATTCCAGATGTCTCCGTTTTCATGCCTGGCTGCATCCTGTTCCTTTAGCTGGACAGTTCAACCAGAGGAGCTGGTATAATAGTAGAAGGAAGTTGCCTTGAAATCTTCACATTGACTCAGATCCCATGGATCAGAATGGAAAGTCTCTACTGATTAGACTCAGCCCTAAAACAGAGGGAGATAGTTATGGTTTTGGAGATCAATCATCTAAGTTCAGGACATCACTGCAAGAGCTCAAGGTAGTATCTAATCCCAATCATCTTTATTCACTTCATTAGGACCTATTCATCACGAGGTTTGAAGTGGTAATGTTCACTGAAGGCACAGTTTTCAGTGGTATTTGCGATGACTCAATCTCTAAAGCAATCTATGTACATATTTTTAATACCTAGACAACATTCAGGCTTCCATGAGTGGCATGTGGTGAGTGGCATTTGTCGCACATGGCAATGACCATCTCTATTGAGAGATAATTTAACGTTTCTCCTTGATATTCAACAGCATTAACATCATTCAAAGTCCTGGATGCTACCATTTAACCAGTTGGTCATACCATTTCCTCGGAATCGTAAGATTCTGGACTCCAGTGTACTCCAGGACTTGAACACATGAAACAAGATTGACACTCCAGTGTGATGCTGCATTGTTGGAGATACTGTTTTAAATGTTAAACATCCATGGCAGTATTTCAAAGAGAGCAGGGACGTTAAACCCAGTATTGTGATGAATATTTCCCCCTCTATCACAAAAATAGATTGTCTACTCATTACTGCACTGTCCTTTTGTGGGAGTTTGTTGGGTGCAAATTGGCTACTTTTTTTAAACACTAACTGCACTTGAAAACTTGCTGTATTGGCTGTGAAGAACTGAGATGGCTGATGGTGATGGAAAGCAATATAGGAATGCTAGTCTTTTATTTGAAAAAACTGAACTGGACCAGCTTTTTAAATATTGTGATATAGGAGCAGGTCAGAGACAGGAACATCTCCAACAAGTAATGCATCACCTGGCTCCCCAAAGCCTGTTCACTGTCTACAAGTACAAATCAAGAGTTTAATGAAATATTCTCCAATTGTATGGATGAGTTTGGCTCCAGTAGCACTTGGGCAGTCAAAACCAGGTAGGATAATTTGCATGATTGGTACTCGAAGCACCAAGTTGAATAATTATTCTCTACCACTAACACAGTGAAAGCACAGAGTATTACAGATATGAAGCACAGCAGCAACTCTCCAAAGCGCCTTCTGATGGCACCTTCCAAACTTGCCGTTCTAGGTGGTAGAGAACACAAGGACAACAGATGCATGGGCAGACCATCACCTGCAGGTTCCCTTCCAAACAATAAACAATCTTAACTTAGAACTAATATTAATGTTGTTTCACTTTTGCTGGGTCAGTATCCTGAAACTGCAATCCTAACGCACTGTATGTACCACATGGATTAATTCAAGAACGTGGTTTGCACCACCTTTTCTACAGTAATTGGGGATGAATAGCAAATCCTGGCCTTGCCAATTGTACTCCTGTCCCATGAAATAATAAGTACAAATGTTGACATTTCTGTATTGAATTTTGCATTGGGACAGGGTCCCTGTCCCCTGTTCTCTGGTGTAGTAGTTGTGGCAAGACTACTTGCATTACATCAGCTTGCCCCACAATCATTTTGTATCTGTCACTTAATTAGATTGGGGTCCTGGTGTTGTCTGTAATACTGGTTGTCACTTCTGGAACTGCATGCTGTCCCCTGGCAAAGAGCAATGGAACCCAGATGTAATTAAATCGGGGGTCTTGCCGGTGCCTGCCAGTTATTCCCTGCAATGATGGGGACTAGAATGGATAGGACAAGTGAGGCCAAGAAATGCAAGCTGTCTTGTAGATATGTTGAAGGAGGTTCCAGGTGGGCAAAATGTGTCCAAAAAAGAGGCATCTGATTCCTCTCCACCTGACAACCTGCTGTGGGTCAATTTCCACTGATGGTTGGAGGAGACCTTAACTTGGTATTAATTGTACACTTGAAAGCCTCTAATTGGCCCACAGCCGAGAAGGCCATCTGGTGCTGTGCCTGTCACTGGTAATGTACTTGTGGGAACTGGAAAAGGTGACAGGCATGTACCTCTGTCCTTACTTGCAAACCCTCTTCCAGTGTCACTGTGGGGAAAATGGCCTCACTGCATTTTCTGCTCTCATAGAATATACAGAGTTTGCGTGAAACCTACATGAGAATAGGTACCCTTTTTAATGTAGCACTTAAAAAGCGCAGGTATTATGTTTTTATTTTTTCAAAAAGTCTACATTAGGCAAGCTTTAGCAGTAATGTTGCACCAAATGTTACAACTCTGCTTTTTTTTTTTTGGTTTTTCTTTTAAACTGGCTCTGCGGTCACTTCAAAGTTTAACAGCTTTTTAAATGTATCTTGCATTGATGTTGTTAGCAAAGGCCTTTCTTGCCCATTTCTCGTTGCCCTTGAGAAGGTCATGAGAAGTTGAAATTTGGAAAAGTTGAGATGTGAAAGGGCTACAGCATTGCTTTGTCCCAATGTATGTAATTCAGCAAGGTCACGTTTTGTTGTTAGTAATGTACTTCATCCCACATTACATGCACAAATGCTGAAGCATTGAGGTCACTTTGATTTTATATAAATGCATTGGTGCGCAGTCTCAATAGAAATAGGTAGTAAACAAGAGGAAAACTAACATTTCTAACGACTTGATATGGACAGAAGCGTTTGCCTTCCATTCAAAATCATAAAGTGTTATATAATTCCTTGTCACAAAACATTTTTGGTCTTTTACTTTGGCCACTCTTGCCCTCCGGCAAGTGGTGTTGACAATTTATTTGAAATGCTACAAAGTCACAAAGATAATGGTCTAGGTGATTTAAGGCACTTTTCATTTACTTTGAATAGCATTAGGAGCAAGTATAGCTTCTTCTAGTCAGCCCATTGAGCCTGCTCCACCAAAGTTAGATCATGATGAATCAGTTATCTCAGTGCCACTTTCCGGCATCATCTTGATGTACTTAGTCTTCAGAAACCTTGTTTACTTGAATATGCTCATTAATTAAGTTTCACAGCCCTTTGGGAAAAAGAATTCCAAAGATTCATCACCCTCCAAGTGAACAAATTCCTTTTCATCTCAGGAAAAAGGTCATGTCATTTAAGACTGAGATTGTATCCCCTAGAGTTGCCAACCAGGTTACATCTTACCTACATCCACCCTGTTAAACCCTGTAAGAATTTTTGTAAGTTTCAATTAGGTCACCCTTCATTCTACAAAACTAGGGAATGCGGATCACGTCTCCTCAATCCTTCCCCACAAGATAACCACAACATTCCAGGGACTAATCTGGCAAATTTGATTTGGACTCCATCTGTGGTAAGTATATTCCCTCCTTTAGAAAAGGGGGAGAAAACTGTAAACAATACATCGGGTGAGCTTACAACAAAGCTTTATACATTTTGCAGCAATTGTTACTCCCATACTTGATTCCTGTTGCAGTGGAGGCCTCTTTGCTTGCTGAATCTGCTAGCTTTTCATGACTCATGAACAAGGACACCCAACTTGCACTTTCCAACCACTCCCCATTTTAAAAAAAAATACTTTGCCTTTCTGCTTTTGCCAGCAAAATGAATAGCTTCACACTTTATTTACATAGTATTCCATCTACCATGTTCTAATCCATTCACTTAGCCTGCCTAAGTCAGCTTGAAGTCTTCTTTCATTCCCATCAGTTTAGTGTTATTAGCAGATTTGGAAATATTACAGTGATCCCCGTATCCATATCGTTTAAATAGATGGTGAACGACAGCACCTAGTATTTATCGTTGCAGTACCTGACTGGTGGTAACCTGCCATTCTGAGAATGAGTCCTAATCACCCTGTCGCCACGTCTCCATAATAATAATTAAATCATAATCATTTATCACAATGTATTAAAACAAAGAACTGCAGATGCTGGTGATCTGAAACAAAATAGAAACTGCTGCCAAATCTCAGCAGGTCTGGCAGCATTTGTGGGGAAGAAGCAGGGATAATGTTTCGAGTCTAATGACTCTTCAGAGGGTTTTTGTTCGTGTATCGTTTACCACATTTTGTGCATTTGAATTGGCATTCTTCTTGCTGTCGCTATGATTATTCTGATAGTGCCTTTTTATTATGCATTTTAAACATTATTTTCTATTTTGGCTGTGCTTGACACTTTCTACTTTTCTATTTCCTCTGGTTCTGCTTCTGTCGAATTTAAATTAACTCTCTGGTAAAGACACGGGAGCCTGTGTGGTTTAAACCATCCCAAAAGCGCAACCAAAACTTTGAGAGGATCTGTAACCCATTTCTGCTCAACTGTTTTACTTATTGTGGAGAAATCAGGAAAAATCTTTACTTTTACTTCTTAGATGATTTCAGAAAGTGGCGGTAGCACTGTACCCTTTGGACCCAGTGGAAAAGCACAGAGCACAGGAACAAATCTGGCAGCTTTTGATCCCTTCTCATCAAGTCAAGCTGGCTATAGTGGAAGTCCAGTGTTTGGAAGTTCATTCACCCCAAACAATCAGGTACTGCACATCCGTCAATGCATTTCTTGCCAATACTAACTTCACAAGATTAACACTCTGTGGTTTACTCCAATATGATGAATGAACAAGAGAGCGACTTTGTAGGAAGGCTGTTCTGAATTCAATTTTTGTGTGAATGCTTTGTTATAACCTAAACAGAGACCAAGTATTTGATGAGTCTGGAAATAGACTTGTGAAGAATTACTTCATTTGCTTCAATAAAAGAACTGCAGACTTTTTTCTTCATGAGTTGTTCAGGAATGCTGACACTTCTTTTCACAATGTAAAAATGTAGCTAATAGCAGATTCCTTTTTCCCTCCGTTTGTTGCACAACCACATAAAAATACAGACTCTGCAGGCCCCATTTGCAGCTGAAATATAACAGGCATGTAGAAATATATGGTAGGAGAATCTCTGTCCATAGACAAGAAATGATGCTCACTGTCCCTAGATTAGGGATAGTATCATGCAAAATAATCATTATTCATACATGAAGGAAGCATCGCATGGAATGATTTATATTCTGGGGTTTGGTGGGAGAGGTGGGATTGACATAATATACTGTTCACAATTTCTAACTAGCAACAGTTTTATTAGGTAAAGACCCTTTGTTTAGGAAATCCCAATAACCTGAATCACTCAATTTTTTTCATTATCAGCATGGTAATTTGGATTTTATAGTTTTAGTCTCTCCTTCCTCTCCTGAGGAGACATAAACTGAACTTAAACTGCTGCAACTCCATTTCTAATGTGTATCCATTTTGTTTCCTCTATTATTTTAAATGTTGTACTTGGTGACATACAATTAAAAGATGTTCATTTGATTTTTCTGTATTTACGAAGCAAAATAAACTATCAACAGCAGCTTTGGAAAGCAGTCTTATGTATCTGTGGCAAGAAGTCCGATGAGTCTGTATTTCTACAGTTTCTTTTCTTAGAACTGATGCTGGAGTACAGTTGTACAAGTTGTTGGCGTTCATTTTCCACATGGTGCAAGGCAGTAAATTTTAGTAGGCTATTTGGATGCAGCTGTCAGAACATCAAGCCAATCCTATCCTTGACTGATAATGTGCATGTACAGTTTCACCGGTATTTGCTAGGTATTAGGTAAATGGGATAGGCAAAGGAATGATGGATGAATGTGCATGTGAATGATAAACAAAAAAGTACAAACTCGAATACTTTTCTCTTTTTGAGGGGGGGGGGAAGAAAGAACAAAGGTAGCTTTGAGGTTATTTGCCACAATAATGGAGCCACCAGCTACAGGTAAGGAAGCTGTTTATTCTGTTGATTCAAAGGAATTTATCACTGGGGTTCCACATTGACATTGGCACTTTATTATTCACTTTGCAATATTATTCAAAGAATCTATATTTTACTGGTACTGGCATCTAATTTCCAGAAATAAAATCATACAAAACAGTGGTATCCTTGGGTTGCAGAAACTGGTTTGCTTCAACTTGCTTTCCTGTCTTTCCTTCCATTTTTATTTTCTTGAAGGTAGTCACTGATGTTGCTGTCTTTTTTCCATGCTTTTTTGAAATGGCCATTCTTCTCGTGTGGTGATGAATTCTGGAAGGATATTCAGCGAATCCAATTATATTTTTACCTGACAGCAATTAGCTTGCTCTTCTCACACCTTGTAAAGACCATATCTTTTTATTTTGTTCTAGTTTTGTTTGTGGACTGGATTGGGAAAAGGGACTGTTTTTAAACTCCAGGATTCACGAGGGACTACTGCACTTTTTTGTAACTCAAGTAGCTTGACATCCATTGTAAGCACTGTTTATATAACTGGTGGTACGTGCAATAGATTGTTTGGAATCAAGGGCTATGTACAAACTGAGAGTCAGCTGGCAGCAAGTAGCTGATTGGCATCTAGTCACTAGTTCAAAAGCCAATTAAAAAGGCCTTCTTGCCAACAACTATGTGACTCTTGAGTAGGGCTGTGAACAAGATAGGGTGATACCATTAGGTCTAGCAATTTGGGAGCTGCCTATCTGTTCTGCAGTAAAAACTTCTTTAAACATGAAGAAAACCAGTTTATATTTCCTTCAGTTTCTGTAAGCTATGACTTTTTAAGTAACAAATTGGAGCCCTTTATAAGTATGAGCTAGTCACTCTGCCTCCCACAAATAAGCAAGAGTATCCAGAGAAGGAAGACCAAGAAGCAATGTTCAAATCAATATAAGAACGATTTCAGCAGATCCTGTGAGCAGGGACTGAAGAACTGCTTTCTGAAAGGCCTTCGACCTGCCAACAACTGTGATCGGCTGCCATGTAGCTGAACTGTTGTGGGTGTGAATGCTTTGGGCAGAAACCATCAGATCTCTGGAAAGGAAAGAGCTCTCCTTTCTCTGCAGTAAAAGGAAAATACCTTGAGCCTGAAAGCCAATTTGTTTCCCTTATCAGTACTGGCTTTTAACCAGTAATTCAGAGACCTTTAAAGTATGAACCAGTTGGTCTGTGCTTTCTGTAAGCAAGTGAAAGTACCTGGAGAAGGACGATCGAGGAGTAACAAGTCGAAAGAATTTATCTCTGAACCCTGTGAATAAGGACCATTTGAATTGACTGCCAGTCTTTCCTTCCATCCGTAAAGTCATTTTTGTGTGTGTACGGCAAGTTTTCTAAGGGGGTATAGAGTCTTAACTAGTAAAGTTATAAGTTAGTACTCCATAATTGTTTACCTGCAGCTAGAAATATTTAGTTGTAATAGATAATTCTTGAATACAGAAACATGAACGATGCTTTCTGTCAACCAGGGTCCAAAATTCAAGCAGATCGGGAAATCTGTACTTCTATAAAAATTTGTGAAAACTCTGGGAATAGCAAGGCCTGATTTCCAGCTTATTGCCCCAGTGAGGTGCAATATCTAAAGTTAGGGAGTTGCCAAACAGCAATTCAGGCATGTAGGCACTCAGTCACTGATCCAGGGACCTGACATCGGGAAAGTGTTTGACATAGAAGTGCAATACAGTACTAACATATCTCCCGCAGAGCTATTGTAACCCGCAGTGGTAATGTTCTGAGCCAGGAGGCCCAGCTTCATGTCTCACCTGCTCCAGAACTGTGTAATAACATCACTGAAAAGTTGATTAGAAAGTATGTACAGCTAGTTAAACAAAACTGTTGTTCTGTGAGCTTGTAACAGGTTGGGGGGATGATGATGATGGTGGTGTGTGCATGTATCCTGCCGCACTCCTTCCTGCCATTACCTAACTGTGGTCTGGCTTGCTTCTTGATCCTGGGCCTTCAGCAGGTATCAAGTGGCAACCTCCATAGTTGTGCTGTAGGTCAAAAGAGCTGCTGGCTTCACATTGGCCAACCGCTTTTATTCAGCAAGACTTCAGCCCTCAAGGCTTCACTCCTGACAAAAGACCATCAGTGACCACTTAAATGATTGGCTCCAGATGGCAGGCAAAACCCCAGTGCCTCCATAAAATCTAGTCCATCGTCTTCGAGATTTGAATGGCTCTCAAGCTCTGCACTGTGGTGAGTAATACTACAAGTAGACTAAAAAGCTGTTGACATATTGTTTAACTATAAGTTTATCTTTACTGTACTTCTCTGGCTAAAGGAGTGGTGTGAGAAAGAGGACTCCATTTCGTGGGACACTGGCATCAGGAAGGAATTGTACCATGTGACGGGCTCCACCTGAATCGACCTGAGACCAGTGTCCTTGCGGAAAGGTTACATAAGATGATCAGAAGAATTTTAAATTGGTAAATGGAGGTGGGTTCTTGAGGGATAGTAAGGTAACAGTCAGGAATCCTGCTTCAGATATGGCAGGTAATGGCAAAAAGTGCATTGGTTAAACCAGAAGAGAGAAATAATAAACCGGTGAATAAAGCGTCAGTGTTGAGTGACAAATTTAGTGTATGGCCCAAATCAGTGTTCAATATTCAAATGCACGGAGTATAAGGAATGAAGTAAATGTGCTGCAAGCGGTAATTCAAAATAGAGATTATGATAATAGCCATTAGTGAGACATGGTTGCACAATGGTTGGGACCAGAAACTAAATATACTAGCTCGTGAGGTTTAAGGTAGGGAAATTGGCAGAGGAGGTGCATTAGCCTTACTAATTAGAAACAAAATCACTTCAGTAGTGAGGGAGGATACAGTGAGGAGAATGCATCCATGGAGACCATTATGTGCAGAATTGAGGAACAGTAAAGGATGAAAAAGTGTGATAGATGTTGTGTTTTGACCCCCTGGTAGCAGTTCCGAGGTGCTAGATTGTATAAATGCAGAAATTAGGCAAGTGTTTAACAAAGCCAGTGTAGTAGTATGGGGGGGTGGGAATTTTAACTTTAATATAAGTTGGGAGAGGTAGACCAGCACCTGTCAGAAAAGTAGTGAATTTCTGGAGTGTCTGGAATTTCCTGCAGCAATACATCTGGGTGCAAGAAGAGGACAAGCAAGATTGGATTTAGTGAGTATTGAACTGGATTTAAATGTTCACACATGATTACTAATTATCAATTTGTGATCATAAGATGATCAAGTTCAATGTAGCATTTGAAAGAGAAAAACATGAATCACCTACCACAGTTTTAGATTTAGGTAAGGCTGAGATGAAACACAGACTGTCCACAACAAACTAGGAAAACCTGCTAATGGATAAAACAACAGAAGAAAAGTGGAGAATGTTTAATGAAATATTTAACACAAGACAAACCAGTTTATAACTCCCTGAGAGGAAAAAGCTACTTCAAAGAAAAAACAATCATGGACAACTAAAGAAATAAGTGTCAGCACAAACCTAAAAGAAAGTGCTTCTTAAAATGCAAAAAGCAGCACAGATCCAGCTGAATGGGAAAGATACAAAGTCCAGCAAAGGGCCACAAAGCAGCTTAAAAGAGGTACTTAAAGGGATTATGAAAGGAAAATTGCAAGGGACATGAAAATCAATAAGAAATTTTATAGTTACATTAAGGAAAAGTGAGCGATCAGGGGCAATGTTGGCCCACTAAAGATTGAAAGTAGCGACATCGTCAGTGACTATGGAGAAATGGCAGACATGTTTAAGAGTTTAAAATTGGGCAGGGCCCATGAGGAATTTAAAGAAAGCAAGAAAGAACTCAAACAGAGAATTAGGAGACCATGAAGGTACCATGCAATGACCTTGAAAAGTAAGGTAAGAGAATCCCAAGGCATTCTGTACTACATTAAAAACAAGAGGATGACTAGGGAGAAGTTCGGACTACTTGAGGATAAAGGAGGGAACTTCTGCTTGGAGGCAGAGGGTGAGATCCTAAATGAGTACTTTACATCAGTATTTCACTCTGAAGAAAGATACGGAGAATAGTGAGATTTGTGTGGAGAATGTTCAAATGGTACAGCGTTATGAGATCGAGAGAAGTGGCGTTGGGTCTCTTGAAGAGCATTGAGGTGAATAATTGCCCAGGGTCCAGTGGTATCTACCCCAGATTATGGAACGAGGCAAGAGAGGAGATTGCAAGGGCCTTGACCAAAATCTTTAGTATCCTCATTAGTCTTTGCAGAGGTCCCGGAGGACTGGTGAGTAGCTAATGTCGTTTCTCAGTTCAACAAGGAAACTACAAACCGGTGGCTTTCACATCAGTGGTTGGGAAGCTATTGGAAAGAATTCTATGGGATAAGATTTACGTGCATTTGGAGGAACATGGCCAAATTAGGGACCATCAGCATGGCTTTGTGTGGGACTGTTCACGTCTTAGTAACTTGATTTGAATTTTTCGAGGAGGTGACAAAGATGATCGATGAGGGTAGAGTAGTGGATGTTGTCTATGTGAATTTTAGTGAGATTTACAACATGACCCCTCATAGTAGGCTCATCCAGAAGATTAAGATGCACGGAATCCACAGTGACTTGGCTGCCTGCATATAAATGACTTGGATGAACATGTTGATGGGTGGGTTAGTAAGTTTGTAGATGATACAAAGGTTGGTGGAGTTGTGGATGGTATAGAATATTGTCAAAGGATACAGCGGGATATAGATCAGTAGCCGATATGGGCAGAGAAATGGCAGATAGAGTTTAATCCAGGTATCTTGGGGTTCAAGTCCATAGCTCCCTGAAAGTGGCTACAGTAGTCAATAGGGTGGTAAAGAAAGTATATGGCATGCTTGCCTTTATTGATCAGGGAATTGAGTACAAGAGTCAGGCTGTCATGTTGCAGCTTAAGACTTCGGTTAGGCCGAACTTACAGTATTATATTCAGTTCTGGTCGCCATATTACAAGAAGGATTTTTGGAGGCTTTTGAGAGTTTTCAAGAGGGTGCAAAAAAGATTTACCCGGATTAGATTAGATTAGAGGGTATGAACTATAAGGAGTGGCTAGAAAAACTTGGGTTGTTTTCTCTGGAGCAGCGGAGGCTGAGGGGAGACTTGATAGAAGTCTGTAAAATTGAGATGCATAGATAGGGTTGACAGTCAGAATCTCTTTTTTTTTTTTTCCCCCCCAAGAGTTGAAATGTCTAAAATTGGGGGTCATACATTTTAAGGTGAGAGGGGAAAAGTTATTTACAGAGTGGTAGGTGTCTGGAATGTGCTGCCAGGGGTAGTGGTGGATGCAGCAATGATAGGGGCATTTAAGACTTTTAGATAAGCACATGAATATGCGAAGAATGGACAGATATGGACCAAGGGTAGGCAGAAGGGATTAATTTCATTTGACATCGCATTTGGCACAGCATTGTAGGCTGGCTGGCATGTTCCTGGGCTGTATTATTCTATGTTCTGTGTTGAATAATTACTTTGCCTCAGTAGAAAAGTAGGATAGCTGGCTGGAAGTTCTGAGGATGTTAATAGTGGATTGGGACAGGGACCGAATAAAATTAAAATGAGTAAGACATTGGCATTGAAGAAATTAATGAAACTTAAGAATGATAAATCCCCAGGACCTGTTTGTTTGTTTGTTTCCATCTGAGAGTATTAAAGGAAGTACAGAAGTGCATTGTAGACAACCTAACTATAACCTTTTCAGAATTTCCTAGGTATAGGAGTTGTCCCTCTGAATCTGAAGATTGCATACGTCGCTCTGCTTGTTAAGAAGGCTGAAAGTTGAAAACCAGGGAATAACAGATCAGTTAGTTTAACATCTGAAGTGTGGAAATTGTTAGTCTCTAATAAAGGATGAGGTAATTAAACACCTTGCAATTTTCAGTGAATGAGAGAGATCCAGCATGGATACATGAGAGTTTGCCTGACCAACCTCATTGAATTTTTTGAAGAGGTGATGGAGTTGGTAGACAGGGAAGTGTTGTTGTTTGGATGTTGTTTATATGGACTTCTAGAAGGCATTTGAATAAGTACCACATAAATGATTCTTAAGTAAGGTAGAAACCCATGGAATTGAGGGCAAATTGCAGTCATGGTTGGGAAATTGAGTGGCAAGTGACAGAAAGTAGGAATAGTGGGTAGCTACCCAAATTACCCAAGGCTGTGACCATTGGTGTCCCTCAAAAACCTGTGTTAGGGCCTCTATTATTCACATTATTTATGAACAACTCGGATAATGGCATAGAAAGTCATATATCTAAATTTGCTGACAACACAAACTTAGTTGGCAGTGTAAACAGTGTACGTGATGGTATAAAATTACAAAGGGACGTTGATAGACTAGGCAAATGGGCAAAACTGTGGCAGATAAAGTGCCATGTAGGCAAATGTGAGGTCATCCATTTTGGACTGAAAAGAATAGATCAGGGTACTTTCTGGATGGTTTTCAGTTCAATATGGTGGACGCCCAAAGAGTCTTGGGGGTTCAGATGCATAGATCTTTAAAAATGTCATGAATGGCATTTAAAGGGCAGCACTGCTGCCTCACAGTGCCACGGACCTGGGTTCGATTCCACCCTCGGGCGACTGTCTGTGTAGAGTTTGCCCATTCTCCTTGTGTCAGCATGGCTTTCTGCCAGGTGGTCTGGTTTCCTCCGTCAGTTCAAAGCTGTGCAGGTTAGGTGGATTGGCCATGCTAAATTGCCCATTGTGTCCAGGGTGTGTCGGTTAGATGGATTAGCCATGGGAAA
Organism: Rhincodon typus; assembly: GCF_021869965.1. Taxonomy (NCBI): domain Eukaryota; kingdom Metazoa; phylum Chordata; class Chondrichthyes; order Orectolobiformes; family Rhincodontidae; genus Rhincodon; species Rhincodon typus. The sequence goes on along the minus strand of NC_063340.1, from coordinate 32,801,007 downwards.
TGTAGGGTTACAGGGATAGGGTAGGGGGAGGAGCCTGGGTGGGATGCTTCTCGGAGAGTTGGTGTGGACTTGTTGGGCCAAATGGCTTGTTTCCACACTGGAGGGATTCTATGATCTCATTAATGTCGAGGTGCCAGTGTTGGACTGGGGTGGACAAGATCAGAAATCACACAATACCGTGTTATGGTCCAACAGGTTGATTTGAAAACGCAAGCTTTCTGAGCCTTACTCCTCCTTCAGGTGTTAGTGAGAGTAGTAGTATCAGCCAGTTTATAAGTAAAAGATCAAAGGGTCACACCACTGATGAGGATGTACTAAACAAACCTAAGATGTTCATAGAATCCCTGTAGTGTGGAAACAGGCTCTTCGGCCCAACAAGTCCATGCCGACATTCAGAGCATCCCACCCAGACCCATTCCCCTGTAACCCACCTAATCTACACATCCCTGAACACAACAGGCAATTTAGCGTGACCAATCCACCTAGCCAGCACATCTTTGGACTGTAGGAGGAAACTAGAGCGCCCAGAAGAAACTCATGCAGACATGGGGAGAACGTGCAAACTCCATGCCGTCGCCCGAGGCTGGAATTGAACCAGGTCCCTGGTGCTGTGAGGCAGCAGTGCTAACCACTGAGCCACCATGAAGTAAAGACTTTACACTTCTGAGGTTTGTTTAGTACATCCTCATCGGTGATGTGAAGCTTTGATGTTTTTCCTATAAATTGTGTCGGATACTACCTCTCTCATTAACACCTGAAGGAGCAGTAAGGCTGAGAAAGCTTGTGTTTCAAATAAACCTATTGGATTATAACACGGTATTGTGATTTCTGACCATGATCTCATTGGTGGATATGACTCAAGATGCTGAATATTATACTGCTACTCCTATGTTCCTATGATGGATGAATTCTATGGTTGTTGACAGTACCTGTTTAAATTACCTGTGGAAAGATTGAAGGACTCCTGTTCCTCTTTGCTGCAATTTTACTAAGTATCATTTACAGAATGTCACGTTGCAACTTCTTCCGTCTGAAATTACAGAAAATTAGTGAGTTATTTTAGGTTCGTTTCAATTAATACTTGATATTGAGTGCCTATATTGTGCCTTTCTTTTTAGTTTTTAAGTCAGCAGTAACTAGCGTGCTGAACATCCAGCAGCTGTACTTTTATTCAGTTACTAATTGGAAATTCAAAAGCATCATTCTTCGTACAAGCTCAGCCTTCATCGTGCCAGGATATTGTTAGCATTCCACCTTCCTCTTTTAGCATTTAGAACTTAATGTTTGCTTCTTACAATGAGTACAGTTTTATTTTTCTATTTTTAAATTTAATGGCCTGAATTTTACTCCTGCTGAATAAATGGCACCAGGCTATGGACTTTCTATTGAATTTTAGAGAGCCACATAACATGGTGCCCTGTATGGGGGTCCTCGGATCTGTGTGAACAGAGGAAGCAATTGTGTTTCTCTTTAAGCAATCAGAAGAATTATTAATGAGCTGTGCAAGTTCTGTACCAAGCAATGCCAGTTAGAATGTTTTCAATGCTAAATCGGGTGCAGAAATTGAAATAGAGGCAAATGGTGAGCAACAATTATTTAATTGTTTCCTCCAAGAAGAATTAAATTCTAAAGAAATGAGACTTCACAACAGTACATGTTAATTGTCAGTGCTGATATTGGTTATTTGACAGTAATTAAGACTTGCAATGCAGTTAAAAACGCATTTTAATTTGCTTTGAATTTTTCTGGTATGGTTACTGGGCTGGTATCACAATTTCATTCCCTTGGATAGCTTTCAAAAGCAAGCCCAGTGGCATCTTATTGTTGTAGCAACGCTTGTGGTGGATCAGGAAACGAACAAACCCCAATTGTTGTAGGTGATTTTAGGAATATATAGCACATGACTGCATCAAGCTTGACTGTTAACAAGATAGTTTCTGGGCAATCTGCTTTCTTGGGAATTCTTCGTTGAGCGAATTTATCCTTGGCCTTTTCTTCTTTTAACTGGTGTCCTCTACTAAGCTTTCTGGAATCTAATCTAATTAGTCCAAAGTGGCTATTTTACCTGGACCATGGAAGGCTGAGGGATGACCTCTATAGAGGTTTGTAAAATCATGAGGGGCATGGATAGGATGAATAGCCAAGGCCTTTTCCCCGGGGTAGGGGACCTCCAAAGACGGCGTAGATTTAAGGTGCGAGGGGAAGGATTTAAAGACATGAAGCCCAACTTTTTCACACAGAGTGTGGTGCATGTACAGAATGAGCTGCCAGAGGAAGTCGTGGAGGCTGGTACAATTACATCATTTTAAAAGACATTTGGATGGGTAGATGAATAGGAAGGGTTAGAGGGTTATGGGCCAAATGCTAGCAAATGGGAATAAATGTATTTAGGATATCTGGTCGACATGGACGAGTTGGACCGAAGGGTCTGTTTCCATGCTGTACAGGTCTGTGACTCTGCGACTCTTGGTAGGTGAAGCACAACAACTGGTCTTGCCTTATTGTGGAAAGATTTGGAAATTTTGTTTTTTTTTATGGCATTTGGTCTTGAAGCATTTGTTGCCCATCTCTAATTGCTCTCGGAGGTGGTAGTACACTGCTTTTGTGAACCACAGCAGTCAAATTAGTTTGACTTTTTTCAGTAGTGGTTTGATAGGTCATTTCAGAGGACAGTTGAGTCAACTATATTGTGTGTCACTGAGGATAGGGAATTCCCTTCCTTTTAAAGTGTGTTTTTTACAGAAATTAACAGATTCTTGGTTGCCATTTACTGGGACTACCTTTACAAATCCAGATTTATGAACTAAATTTATCAACTAATTGAGTTGAAGTTCCATTTTCTACTGTGGTGGGAGTTGAAGCACTGTCCCCAGAGCGCAGGCCTTGTGTCTCAGAGTTATCGGACCTATGACATTACCATAATGCCCCTGTTTCCTCATAAACTTGACACACACTTTCTCTAAAACTTGGCTTCAAACTCTCGGACCTCTGTGGATGTGAAGACCACATTTCTGCATTAAACTAATTAGGAGTTTATAATCTTCTGTTGTTTTTAGTCCTGTGAACTATGGAAAAGATGTGGTAAAATCTGGATCTTCTCTTGGGCCTGACTTCAAACTTCTAAATTGCTTCTGTCACTAAAATGTTTGTTCTGTACCATGCTGGTGCTACTGTAAGACCAAAGTTCTATCTCTAGATAATCAAAGAACAGCATTTTAAGGTTTTTTTTTTAATCAATTTGTAGCACTTCCTCCACTACTGCTGTGATTGAGAGACTTCTGTCTCCTGCTGAGCCAAGAGTGGAAGTCATAAATGCTTGAAATGTGGAGTTAGTGGCGCAGCTGAAAACGTGTGAGTTTTCAGCGCTGTAAGACAGCCAATTAGAAAAGAAGTTACTGAAGGAAACAACAAGGAAGATGTCTTTTTAAAAAGCCACAACTTTGTATGTCAAAATGGCTGTTGTGTACATGAAAGAGAGAGAATTGGAATAGCAACAGAAGTAATTAAATTCCTGAGTATGTAAGAGTTGAAACTTTGCTAGTTCACCAGAAACTGAGCTGAAGAAGGAAAACCATGGATCATGTACTGATAGCAACAGGACTTCACTTGGATCCTGACAAGGTCAAAGCTGTAACAATGATGCAGTGACCAGCAGATGTGAGAGCAATGCAACAATTTGTTTGATTCATGAACTGTTATGCAAATTTCTTGCTTAATTTGTCTTCAGGATGTGAACATTTATGTAGATTCACTGCTAAAAATATGTTATTAACTCTGAGGCTCAAAACAAGAAGCAGCTTCCAGTGCTGAGTTACTGGAATGTGAATGATGAAACTCCTTGAAGTGTTATGCTAATGAGAGGTTTTGGAGCAACCCTTTTGCAGCAGAAACCACTTGTTGTATTTGCATCTAGGTTGCTAATACAGCAATCTTTTTATTAACACATCTGTTGTTATGATATTCTAGACATTGTGATGATTACCAGCCATCCACAATTAATGAGTGAAGAATTCAGGTGTTGTATAAAAGATTGAGAAATTCACCAGTGGAAATAATTTCATCTACCCCCACAGTCAAACGGAAAGGCTGAAGCGGCAGTGAAAATCACCAAAGATGTTGTTAAGAAATCAAATTCGGCACAAGCAATCCTTGAGTTGAGAAATATATCTACTGAAAGCATGGAAAATAGTTCTCTGTAAAGACCAGTGTCACATTCCACCAAGCTACTCTGCCAATAATAAAAAAAATCACTGAAGCCAGAAGTATCCTTGGTGGGAGGTTTGCTAGAGCTCTTTGGGAAGGTTTAAACTAGTTTGGCAGGGAGGGGGTTGGGAACCGGAGCTACAGATCAGCGGATGGGGTAGCCAGTTTACAGGCAGCTAGAGCAAGCAGGGAATTTGTGAAGAGGGATAATCAGTTGATAGGGCAAATTGGCAGTCAGTGTGACGGGTTGAGGTGTGTCTATTTTAATGCAAGAAGTGTCAGGAATAAGGGTGATGAACTAAGAGCATGGATCAGTACTTGGAACTACGATGTTGTGGCCATTATGGAGACTTGGATAACACGGGCAGGAATGGTTATTGGATGTTCAGGGGTATAGATGTTCCAAAAGAAATAGGGAAGGGGAAAGAGGTGTGGGAGTGGCATTGCGAATCAGGGATGGTATCACAGCTGCAGAAAGGGAGGTTGTGGAGGAGGGTTTGTCTACTGGGTGAGTATGGGTGGAAGCCAGAAACAGGAAAGGAGTAGTCACTTTATTGGGAGTTTTCTGTAGACCCCACCAAAGGCAACAGACACTGAGGAACAGATTAGGAGACAGATTTTTGAAAGGTGCAGAAGTAATAGGGTTGTTGTCGTAGGTGACTTCAACGTCTCTGATATCGACTGGAACCTCCCAAGTATAAATAGTTTGGATGGAGCAGATTTTGTCAGGTGTGTCCAGGAAGGATTTCTGACTAAATATGTAGAAAGGCTGACTAGAGGGGGGACCATATTGGATTTAGTACTTGGCAACGAACCAGGCCAGGTGTCTGATCTTTCAATGGAAGAGCATTTCAGTGATAGTGATCATAACTTCCTGACCTTTCCCATATCATCTGCTCCTACCCCTCTCCATGACTATAGTAAAGTATTTAATTGGGGTGGGGGTGGGGTGGGAATTACATTGCTATTAGGCAAGAACTGCGGAGCATAATTTGGGACCAGATATTCTCCGGGCAATGCATGATAGAAATGTGGAGGTTGTTTAGGGAGCAGTTGTTACAAGTACTGGATAGGTTTGTCCCACTGAGGCAAGGAAAGAATGATAAAGTAAAGGAACCTTGGATGACAAGACATGTAGAACACCTAGTCAAGAGGAAGAAGGAAGCTTACTTAAAGTTGAGAAAGCAAGGATCAGACAGGGCTTTCGAGGTCTACAAGGTAGCCAGAAGGAACTGAGGAATGGACTTGGGAGAGCTAGAAGGAGATGTGAGAAAACCTTGGCGAGTAGGATCAAGAAAAACCCCAAGGTGTTCTATGCATATGTGAGGAACAAGAGGATGGCCAGAGTGAGGGTAGGGCCAATTGGGTATAGTGGAAGGAACTTGTGTGTGGAGTCAGAGGAGGTAGGGAAGGTCCTTAATGAATACTTTGGTGAATACTGAAGCAGTGAGAGGGACCTTGACGTTTGTGAGGATAGCATGAAACAGGCAGATATGCTTGAACAGGTTGAGGTTAGGAAGGAGGATGTGCTGGAAACTTTGAAAAACATGAGGATAGTTAAGTACCCTGGGCCAGACGGGATATACCCAAGGCTACTATAGGAAGCAAGGGAAGAGATTGCTGCTCCTTTGACAATGATCTTTGCATCCTCACTGTCCGCTGGAGTAGTACCAGATGATTGGAGTGTGGCAAATCTCATTCCCTTGTTCAAGAAAGGAAATAGGGATAATCCTGGGAATTACAGACTAGTCAGTCTTTCTTCTGTGGTGGGCAAGTTATTGGAGAGGATTCTGAGAGATTATTTATGATTATTTGGAAAAGCACAGTTTGATTAGAAATAGTCAGCATGCCTTTGTGAGGGGCAGGTCATGCCTTACAAGCCTTATTGAATTCTTTTGAGCATGTGACAAAACACGTTGATGAAGGCAGAGCATTGGATGTGATGTGTATGGATTTTAGTGAGGCATTTGATAAGGTTCCACATGGTAGGCTCATTCAGAAACCAAGGAGGCATGGGATTCAGGGAAATGTGACTGTCTGGATACAAAACTGGCTGTTCAGTAGAAGACAGTGGGTGGTAGCGGACGGAAAGTATTCAGCCTGGAGCTCGGTGACCAGTGGTGTTCCGTAGGGATCTGTTCTCGGACCTCTGCTCTGTGATCTTTTATAAATGACTTGGATGAGGAAGTGGAAGGGTGGATTAGTAAGTTTGCCGATGACAAAGGTTGGTGGAGTTGTGGACAGCGTGGAGGGCTGTTGTAGGTTGCAATGGGACATTTGACAGGATGCAGAGCTGGGCAAAGAAAAATTCAACCCAAAATTCTAAAATTCATTTTAGAAGGTTGAATTTGAATGCAGAATACAGGGTTAATGGCAAGATTCTTGGCAGTGTGGAGGAACAGAGGGATCTTGAGGTCCACGTCCATAGTTACTACCCAAGTTGATAGGGTGGTAAAGAAGGCATATGGTGTGTTGACTTTGATTGGCAGGGGAATTGAGTTTAAGAGCCGTGAGGTTATGCTGCAGCTCTATAAAACCCTGGTTAGACCACACTTGGAATATTGTGTTCAGTTCTGGTCACCTCCATTATGGGAAGGATGTGGAAGCTTTAGAGAGGGTGCAGATCAGAGGAGATTTACCAGGATGCTGCCTGGACTGGAGGTCTTTTTCATTGGAGCAAAGAAGGACGAGAGGTGACTTGTACAAGATGAGAGGCAGAGATTGAGTGGATAGTCAGAGATTTCTTCCCAGGGTGGAAATGACTATTACGAGGGGACATAATTTTAAGGTGATTGGAGGAAGGTATAGGGGAGATGTCAGAGGTAGGTTCTTTACATAGAGTGGTGGGCGTGTGGAATGCGCTGCCGGCTGTGGTAGTGGAGTCAGATACTTTAGAGACTTTTAAGCGACTCTTGGGCACATGGATGATAGTAGAATGTAAGGTACGCAGGGTAGTTTGATCTTAGTAGGATAATAGGTCGGCACAACATCGTGGGCCAAGGACCTGTACTGTTCCCTGTTCCCTGTTCCTCAGCCAAATTTCATTTCAGTAATGATCCCAGGTCATTGCCTGATCTGAGTATTGGAAAGCCAGTCAGAATGCAAACCTTCACTGTTCTCAACAAAAGTCACCTCGCCTGTGCAAAGGAGTTGTCACCTCAATTGTACAGAATAATATGAGCAACTAGATACATAATTGCAACTGCAAGCATCTAATACAACTAGAGAAGTTGTGATTCACTACATAGAAAGATGTGGCCTCATCACCTGCACAGAGTGCAGAATGACCACCAATCTCATGGGTCCCCTGTTCCCCAGCAGCAACAATTACCAGAGCAACAGCACCTGTTATGGGAGTGATACAGTCTCCTGGGAAGGAACATGACCCTAGGGGTGAAAACAGAAGTTGTGGGAAAAGCTCAGCAGTTCTGGCAGCATCTGTGAAGAAAAAAATCAGACCTGCGGAACTTTTCCAGCAACTTCTGTTTCTGTTCCTGATTTACAGCATCCGCAGTTCTTTCAGTTTTTGACCCTAGGAGTGAGCAGGTACTAACAGCCAACAACTGCGCACATCTGTATCATTTGGAAACCTGCATTATTCTAAGATTATATATGCAGTGCTTATGCAGAGACTGATAAGTGGAACTGATGGCAGTCAATACACTTTTTAAAAAAAAAAAGTTGTGAATGAGTGATTTTCTTTGTGTGTATTGGGTAACTTACAAAACTTGTAAATAGTGCATGGATTTTTTTTTTGTTTAGAGCATGCAATTGCACCTTCAGGTTACTGGTGGCATGCAATCGTCATGCGACCTTTACCTTTGTAAGTACCTTTTGTGTTCATTCTGTGCAAGCGTTTAAACAAATCACTTGAAACAGATTATCCGGCCATTATTATATTGCAATTTGTGGGAGTTTTGAGTCAAATATACTGCTACGTTCCTTGTATTACAAAGGTACAAAGTAATTCACTGCTATCAAGTGCTTTGTAATAACAAATGGTTGAGAATAAATCCCAACATTTTTTCTACATATTTCAAAGGCAAGTGTCTTGGTGCAATACTATCAAACACTTTTTCTAAACCGGTGAGACAGTTGGGATTGAACGTCCTAATTTCAAAAATACCCATCTTCCAGGTATGCCTCTTCTCCCTGGGATTTCCGTTTTAAGTTTTTGGCTTTTTCACCTTGATAGCTCTCTATTTCACTCCCAGAGCTCGCAAGAGCTTCAGAATCTCTGTGCTCCATTTTGGTTACAGTTCTCTTTTTCCAACGCTTCCAACTTCCTTCTGCCCTGTTGGTTTTGCTTTCAATATATTGGACTCATTTTCACACCTATTTACATCTCTATATCTCCCTTGGAGGACTTCCTTTGTCTTTTGCTCTGGCCATCTGCTCCTCCGACCACCACCAACCTCTTCCAGCACAATACTATATTAATAGTGTAAAAAGGCATGATTTTCCAGCCCACTTTCATTCTGAAGAAGACACATTGCGCTTGAGACATAGATTTTGTTTCTAACATAAAATTATAGTTTTGACTTGTGCTGGCAGTTTAAGTTGAGTGAATTGGAAAAGGAGATATTCCATGTCATTTTTTTTTTTTAAATATAAAAAGCAGTTTCATCCTGGAGGGGTCCGTTACTACTCTTACCCTTAAGTTTCTAATTTATAGGCACAAGAAAAGGATTTGAGAGTAACTCTACTTTCTATTTTCTAATCTCCAGTTTATAGAAAATGGCCCAAGAGTAAGCTTTTGGGTATGGCAGGGTTAATCGGGCATGAGGAATATCCTCTGGTATGTGGCTAGTCGCGGGCACTCTACATGACCTTGACGAGAACATAGGAAGTGTCAAAGACTGCAGAAATGTGGGATTTTAGCTTTGGAGCTTGACTTATGGCCTGGATTAGTGTAGTTTATCCATGGGAGCAAAGAACTAGCGAGGTGATCGCACTGCAGGATAGACATGTCCATACACGTATGACCACCTGGCATTCAGAACCAGGCAGGTAGCGCAGAGTCCCTTAAGACAGTTTTTCTCATTAATTGGTTTTCCGTTCTGGAAGCTGGTGAGGGCAAAAGTTCCTTCGTGGTGCGTAGTGCCATGAGCTTGGCTCTTGCTATCGGTAGCTCAACTGAATAGAAGAGCAGTATTGATGGGGTAATTTGTTAATGGAGCAGATGGGCATTACTGAGGCTGTAGATGTGACTCAGTGGATGGGGGGGGTTAGATTTTGCCTCCCTGGTACTAGGCTCACCAATGTCAGAGTGGTGGCAGATATTCTTCTAGGGGGAGGGTGATCATCCAGATGTTGTACTCCCTGTTAGTACCAGCAACGTAAGGAGGAAAGGAGATGTGCTGCTGCAGTCAGAGTTTAGGCAATAATGTAGAAAGGTAGAGAGCAGGACTTCAAAACTGGTAATCTCTGGATTACTCCCAATGCTACACTAGAGTACAGAAATAAACTGATAAGACAGAGGCATTTGGTAAGTCCCACATAAGAAATGACTGTTAATCAAGGTAGAAGCCCATGAAATTGAAGGCAAATTACTGACATGGCTGGGTGGTTGGTTGAGTGGTAGGGGACGAAGTAGGGATTATGGTTAGGTACTCAAATTGGCAGGATGTAACAAATGTCCTACAAGGATCTGTATTAGAGCCTCTATTATTCACGTTATCTATTAACGGCTTGGATAATGACATAGAGAGTCACATATCCAAATTTGCTGATCTTGCAAAGAAGCACTGTAGACAGTGCAGGTGATAGCCTATCAATATCACTTAGTAATTTTGTACTAGGTGAATGGGCAATATTGTGGCAGATAGAGTTCCTCAAACAAATAAATGTGAGGCTATCCATTTTGGATTGAGAAAGGATTGCTCAAGGACAGAAAGCAATTCAGCTACAGTTAATGAATGAAAAAGATAGTTATATTTCTCTGTCATTTATAAACTACCAAATGGCTGGAAGAATGTAGAGGAACAAATCTGCAAGGGAACTAGAGGTGCAAATATTATAGTGTAATTATAATGGAGGGCTTTAATTAATTAGGTAAATGTAGACTGGAATAATGACTTGCTCCCTGCCCCTCTGTTTCTAAAATGTGTTCAGGAGACCTTTCTACAGCAATATGTGTCCAGTCCAATGAGAAGAAAGGGGGCTGTGCTAGAGCTGGGTTTTGAGGATGAGGTGGGCTGCATGTTGGTTCAGGATGATACTGGTAGAGGATAACAGGATCTAGAGTAAGAATACTAAGCGCAGGAGAGTCCACTTCAATGGGGCAAGAATTGAACCGGGCCAGATAGACTGGAGCCAAATGTTGCAGGAAAATATATAGCTGACCAGTGGGCTGCCTTCAAAGGGGAGATGGTTCAGGCATAGTCCAGATTGGAAGAGAAAGGACATAGAAATTAAGATGAAGAAAATGTATGCTTATGACGGGTGCTGAGTTTAAAAAAATGGAGGTGGGAAAGCAAATGGGAGAAGCAACACCGGATTATGAAAAGAGGCTGACAGCAAGGAATTTAAATGTTGTTTATAAGCACTCAAATAGTATAGAGATGATTAGAGGAAAAGTAGGGCCAATTGGGTTCTGTGAAAATCCACAGTGATATCATGGGTATCATTAGACTTTTTAATTCCAGATTTTTATCGAATTCAAATTCCATCGACTGCATATTGTGTCTCTAAACTGGGTCCCCAGAATGTTAACTGAGACCTCTGGATCATTACCATTAGTCTAGTCACATTACGACTAGGCAATTGCCTCCCTATTCAATTTGAAAGGTTGGAGATAACACACAACTTTGAAGCATTGTTAAACTGCAAGGAGTTCCGTGTAGAACTTCAAAAAGCAATCAACAAATTGGAATGGATGGACAAGTGGCAAATGAAGTTCAACGCAGAGAATTGTGAGGTGGTGTACTTTGGTATAAAGAATATGGGAAGTTTTTTTAAACTGGGTACTAATCTAAAGGGTGTGGAGGAGCAAGAGACACCTGGATCTGTATACTTGAGTCATTAAAGGTGGCAGCATAGGTAGAGAGCTGTTAAAATTGCACCCATTATCCTAGGCTTCATTAATGAGGGTATAGAGTACAAGAGCAAGGAGATTATACCGAGTTTATATCGGACACTGGTTAGCCCTATACTGGAGTATTATGTAGAGATCTGGACACTGCACTTCAGAAAGATGTGAATGTATTGGAGAGTGTAGAAGAGGTTTACAAGAATGGTTACAGAGATGAAACACTTCATTTCTTAGGATAGATCAAAGAAGTTGAAACTGTTTTATTTGGAGGGGAGGAGTCTGAGAGACAATCTGATAGAAGTTTTCAAAATGTTGAGGGATCTGCAAAGCATAGTTAGAGAGAAACTGTTCCCACTCCTAAAATGTTTGAGAATGAGAAGGCACAGATTTAAAGTAATTCTGCAAAAGAAGCAAATGCAACATGAGTATAAGCCTTTTCACCTATGAATATTTTAAGGTCTAGAATGCACTTCCTGAGGCGTGCATGAAGATTTGTTTCTTCTTGAATTTTTGGTGATGCCAGTGTTTATTTAAAAAAAAATTACCATTTTACTGTATGCTGCAGCTGGCTATTTGACACATCCATGACAATTCTGTTCTTTCCCCCATGTTTATACAATTGCTTTGCTGCAAGTGGTGCTAATTTGTCTCTTTGGATTAGTAAGAGCCGCTTAGAAACACTAAGGGCATTTGTAGTACCTTGTTATAATTATCTTAGTGAAGGTTGGAGTTTTGAGTTCAAGTTTTTCTGTTCACAATTCAATATTGCACCAGTGTTTTCCAGTGACTCATTTTGGAATTTTTATTAAATATTAATGATCTTTAGACATGCTGTGAGCATAGCAACATAGAAAAGTTGCTTGAAAGCACAATGATATTAAATAATGATACTGAAATTGCTGCTAAACTTGATTAAAGCTTGAATAGACAGGTTCTAAATTTTCTGGGAGTTTTTATTGGATTAGTGTCACAAATTAATGCCTTTTGAGTTTTAATGCTGAGCCTTTAGATTCAGAAATTCGGGAAGAAACAAATCTTCATGCATGCATCCAGGATGTGCACTCCAGACCCTAAACATTCATAGTGTGAAAAGGCTATTACTCATGTCACTTTTTTTTTGCTACTTGTGCAGCAAAGCAGGTGGGAGAACATAGGGCAAAAGAGCCAAAACTGCTGGCATCTGCATGTGTGGAGTCAGAGTGCACATTGGTGGATGCTGGAAGCCCTGACCTATTTTCATTGAGTTTGAGATACTTACCATAGCTATTTTATCAGTGAAATTTAGCCCAATAATTATATTCAATTTCAGTAATTTTTGTCCTCTGTATTAATTTGATAGGCAAACAATGCAGATGATCCCTGGTTGAACTGGAATACTACTTCAGCTGGGACCTGGAGCACTAATAATGCAGGTAACAGTGGAAATGCCTGGAGTGCGGTGAACTGGCCGACAAATACAGACAGTTCAAATGCACAGAAAAATAGCACTGCAGACAATTGGGACATGACTGGCTATGGTCATCCACAGGCCTACCAGGGCCCAGGTCAGTGGCAGTAGACTTGCAGTACAATTCTCTAATGTTCAGACATGCATGTGTTTTTGAGTGAGATTTGTGAGGTTGTTCTGTGGTTGTTCTGTGTGTCTGTATGTTATTAACTTATAATTGTGCTTAAGACTGTTCATAACTTTAACAGAATGAATGCATATAAGCATTGTCTGTATATAACAACCTGCAAGATAGTTGGGTGGGAGTGGTGGAAGATTGAATGAAGGTTGTAAGTGTATATTGCAGTGTCATATTTCTATCATAATATTTCCATCAAAATGAAGTACATTTGCAAGAATAAAACTCTACTTTTTGACAGCTGAAGCTAAATTATTTGCGTAGTGAGCATGATAGCTGTTTAACAATAATGAGAGCTTTAAACAAAAGTACTGAATTGGTAACATTTAGACATGTTTGACTGTTGTATCATAATAAAAATTTATGTTCACTTGCAAGTTGACAAGTACTCACTCTTGTATTTTATTTTATTCACTGCATGAGAGGCTTGTGGAAAGTTAACCAGCTTTACTGCCATCTAATTTGCTTAGTTTGAACAAGTATTAATTCAGTACATCTGCATGTACTTTAGAATATTCCTCTGAAAAATAGAGAATTGAACTGCGATTTTTTTTTTTTTTTTTTTTTTTTTTTCTTTTTTTAAAAAAAAAGCTTTCCTGTGAATTAATGCACCTTTTTTGAGCATTGTCTAGTGTTACAATCAAATCAGTTTACAGTTGTTTGTCTGTTTGCATACTTTACAAGATCATTTGTTCCTACCTAAAACTATTCTTAGTTTTTGTGTCTTTTGGTTCTGATTTTTGAATATCAGTAGGTTCACAACCGTTTTTTAAGCCCAGGATATAAAAAATTTGATTTTAATATTGTTTCAATTAAAACTGCGACTGTCTTTTAGCAAATAGTCACGGGAAATGATGATCCTGTGACCTCAGTGTGTGGTAGTTGGAATAGGTTTTTAAATATTAAAGCTATTTTTTCACTTGGGCATCTTAGTTAAGCATACAAGTTAAACATACGTTAGTGATATATATAAATGACTCAGATGAAAATGTAGATGAGTGGGTTAGTAAGTTTACAGACGATACAAAGATCAGTGGCGTTGTGGATAGTGTAGAATGTTGTCAAAGGATATAGTGGGATAAAGATCAATTGCAGATATGGGCAGAGAAATGGCAGATGGAGTTTAATGCAGGTAAAGGTGAGGTGCTGCACTTTGGGAGATCAAATGTTAAGGAAAAAGATACAGTTAATGGCAGGACTCCGAACAGCGTTGATATACAGAAACATCTTGGGGTTCATATCCATAGCTTCCCTGAAGGTGGCCACACAAGTAGATAGAGTGGTATAGAAGGCGTATTGCATGCTTGCCTGTATTGGTTGGGGAATTGAAAACCAGAGTCAGGATGTCATGTTGCAGCTTTATTGGACTTTAGTTAGGCCACACTTACAGTATTGTGTTCAGTTCTGGTTGCCACATTAAAGGAGGGGTGTGGAGGTTTTGAGAGGGTGCAGAAGAGGTTTACTAGGATGCTGCCTGGAATAGAGGGGATGAGCTATAAGGAGAGGCTAGAAAATTGTACCCTAATACCCTAATTGTATTCATTTAGTGTAGGCGAAGGCTAAGTGGTATTATTGCTGGACTATTAATCTATTCTGGGGACCCAGGTTGAATCCCACCATGGCAGATGGTGGAATTGGAATTCAAAAAAGAAGCCTGGAATTAAGAATCTACTGATCACCATGAAATCATTGCTGATTATCAGAAAAGCCCATCTGGTTCACTAATGTCCTTCGGAGGAGGAAATCTGCCACCCTCTGGCTTATATGTGACTCCAGACCCACAGCCATGTGGTTGACTCTCAGCTACCCTCTGAAATGGCCAAGCATGCCACTTCGATGTACCAATTGCTACAAAGACTCAAAGAAATGAAACTGGATGGATCACCTTGCATTGACCTAGGCACCAGAAAATACAATGGCAGAAACAGCCCTGTCGACCATGCAAAGTCCTCCTCACTAACATCTGGGGGTTAGTGCCAAAATTGGGAGAGCTGTCCAGCAACAGCCTGACATCGTCATGCTCACAGAATCATACCTTACAAACAATGTCCCAGGCACCACTACCACCATCCCTGGATATATCCTGTCCCACTGGTAGGACAGACCCAGCAGAGGGGGTGGCACAGTGGTATACAGTCGAGAGGGTGTTGCTGTAGGAGTCCTCAGCATTGACTCCAGACCCCATGAAGTCTCATGGCTTCAGGTTAAACATGAGCAAGGAAACCGCCTGCTAATTACCACATACCGTCCTCCCTCAGCTGATGAATGTTGAACAACACTTAGTGGAAGCACTGAGGATGGCATGGGCACAAAATGTACTCTGGGTGGGGGATTTCAATGTCCACCACCAAGAGTGGCTTGGCAGCAGTACTACTGATCGAGCTGGTTGGATCCTAAAGGACATAGATGCTAGACTGGGTCTGCGGCAGTTGGTGAGGGAACCAACAAGAGGGAAAAACATACTTAACCTCATCCTTGCTAATCTGCCAGCTGCAGTTCCATCTGTCCATGACTGGTCACTCTTACCGAGACTTTGTACAGTCCTTGTGGAGAAGACGACCTGCCTTCACATTGAAAACAACCTCCATTGTGTTGTGTGCCACTATCCCCATGCTAAATGGGACAGACTTCGCACAGATCCAGCAGCTCGAGTCTGGGCATCCATGAGGTGCTGTGGGCCATCAACAGCAGCAGAATTGTACGCCAGCACATTCTGTAACCTCATGACCCGGCATATCCCACATTCAACCATTACCGTTAAGCCAGGGGATCAACCCTGGTTCAGTGGAGAGAGTAGGAGGGTATGCCAGGAGCAGCACCAGGCATACCTGAAGATGAGGCAAAAGACAGAAAATTACAGGCCGATTAGGCTAACCTCAGTCGTGGGTAAGATTTTGGAGTCCATTGTAAAGGATGAGATTGCTGACTATTTGGAAGTGTATAGTAAAATAGGGCAAAGTCAGCATGGTTTCATCAAGGGGAGGTCATGCCTGACGAATCTGCTAGAATTCTTTGAGGAAGTAACGAGCAGGGTAGACCAAGGAGAGCCAATGGATTTTATCTACCTGGACTTCAAGAAGGCTTTTGATAAGGTGCCACACAGGAGGCTGCTGAGTAAGATAAGGGCTCATGGTGTTAGAGGCAAGGTGCTAGCATGGATAGAAGATTGGCTGTCTGGCAGAAAGCAGAGAGTGGGGATAAAAGGGTCTTTCTCAGGATGGCAGCCGGTGACAAGTGGAGTTCCGCAAGGGTCAGTGCTGGGACCACAACTTTTCACTTTGTACATTAATGATCTAGATGAAAGAACTGTGGGCATTCTGGCTAAGCTTGCAGACGATACGAAGATAGGTGGAGGGACAGGTAGTATTGAGGAGGTGGCGAGGTTGCAGAAGGACATGGACACGTTAGGGAAGTGGCAGATGGAGTACAATGTGGGAAAGTGTGAGGTCGTGCACTTTGGTCAGAAGAATGAAAGCATGGACTATTTTCTAAATGTGGAGAAAATTCAGAAGTCTGAAGAGCAAAGAGTCTTGGGAGTTCTAGTCCAGGATTCTCTCCAGGTAAACTTGCAGGTTGAGTCAGTAGTCAGGAAGGCAAATGCAATGTTGGCATTTATTTTGAGGACTTGCATATAAAAGCAGGGATGTACCACCTGAGGCTTTAAAAGGCTCTGATCAGGCCACATTTGGAGTATTGTGTGCAGTTTTTGGCCCCATATCTCTGGAAGGATGTACCGGCCGTGGAGCGGGTTCAGAGGAGGTTCACGAGAATGGTCCCAGGAATGGAAAGCTTAACATATGAGGAACATTTGAGGACTCTGCGACTATACTTTATTGGAGTTTGGAAAGATGAGGGGGGATCTAATTGAAACTTTCAGAATACTGAATGACCTGGACAAAGTGGATGTTGGGAAGATGCTTCCATTGGTAGGAGAGTCCAGGACCCGAGGGCACAGCCTTAGAGTAAGGGAAGACCTTTTAGAACGGAGATAAGGAGAAACTTCTTCAGCCAGAGAGTAGTGAATCTATGGAATTCACTGCCACAGAAGGCTGTGGAGGCCAGGTCATTAAGTACATTTAAGACTGAGATAGAAAGGTTCTTGATTATCAAGGGGATCAAGGGTTACTGGGAGAAAGCAGGAGAATGTGGTTGAGGAACTTATCAGCCATGATTGAATGGTGGCGCAGACTCGGGCCGAATGGCCTAATTTCTGCTCCTATGTCTTATGGTCCTAAACAGGACTACTTGCACACCAAACAGCGAAAGCAGCAAGTGATAGGCAGAGCTAAGCGATCCCACAACCAACGGATCAGATCTAAGCTCTGCTGTCCTGCCACATCCACTTGTGAATGGTGGTGGACGATTAAACAACTCGCTGGAGGAGGAAACTCCACAAATATCCCCATCCTCAATGATGGAAGATCCCAGCACATCAGTGCATAAGATTTGGCTGAAGCAGTTGCAGCAATCTTCAGCCAGAAGTGCCAAGTGGATGATCCATCTCAGCCTCCTCCAGTGGTCCCCAGCATTACAGATACTAGTCTTCAGCTAATTTGATTCAGTCCACATGATATTAAGAAACAGTTGGAGACACTGGATACTGCAAAGGCTACTGGCCCTGACAACATTCCGGCAATAGTACTAAAGACTTGTGCTCCAGAACTTGCTGCTCCCCTAGCCAAGCTGTTCCAGTACAGTTACAACACTGGTATCTACCCGATAATGTGGAACTTTGGCCAAGTATGTCCAGTACACACACAGCAGGATAAATCCAACCCAGCCAATTACCGCCCCATCAGTCTCCTCAACAGTGCTATCGAGCAGGTGCTGCTTGGAAATAGCCTGCTCAGTGACACCCAGTTTGGGTGTCGCCAGGGCCACTCGGCTCCTGATCTCATTACAGCCTTGGTTCAGACATGGACAAAAGTGCTGAATTCCAGAGTGACAACCCTTGATTTGATATCAAGGCTGCTTTGGACTGAGTGTGGCATCAAGGACCCCTAGCAAAACTGGAATCGCTGGGTATCAGGGGGCAAACGCTCCAGTGGTTGGAGTCCGACCTGACCCAGAGGAAGATGGTCGTGTTTGTGGGACGTCAATCATCTCGGCTCCAGGACATCTCTGCAGGAGTTCCTCAGGATAGTGTCTAAAGCCCAACCATCCTCAGCTGCTTCATCAATGACCTTCCCTCCATCATAAGGTCAGAATGGTGATGTTTGCCGATGATTGATTGATTGATTGATTGATTGCTCAATGTTCAGCACCATTCGTGACTCCTCGGATACTGAAGCAGTCCATGTTCACATGCAACAAGATCTGCCCAATATCCAGGCTTGGCTTGACAAGTGACAAGTGTCATTCACGTCACACAAATGCCAGGCTATGACCATCACGAATAAGAGACAATCTAACCATCCCCTCTTGACATTCAATGGTGTTACCATCACTGAATCCTCTACTATCAACATCCTGGGAATTACCATTGACCAGAAACTCTACTGGACTCACCACATAACCACAGCGGCTATAAGAGCCGGCCAGAAGCTAGGAATACTGTGGCGAGTAACTTGCCGTCTGACTCTCCAAAGCCTGTCCACCATCTCCAAGGCACAAGTCAGGAGTGTGATGGATTACTTCCCACTTGCCTGGATGAGTGCAGTCCCAACAACACTCGAAGCTTGACACCATCCAGGAAAAAGTAGCCTGCTTGTTTGGCACTACACCCACAAAAGTTCACTCCCTTTACCAGCAACGCTCAGTAGCAGCAGTGTGTTCTATCTACAAGATGCACTGCAGAAATTCATCAAAGATCCTCAGGCAGCACCTTCCAAACCCATGACCACTTCCATCTAGAAAGACAAGGGCATCAAACATATGGGAATGCCACCACCTCCAAGCCACTCACCATCCTGACTTGGAAATATATCGCTGTTCCTTCACTGTCGCTGGGTCAAAATCCTGGATTTCTCTCCCTAATAGCATTGTGGGTCAACCCACAGCAGGTGAACTGCAGCGGTTCAAGAAGGCAACTCACCACCACCTTCTCAAGGGCAATTAGGGATGGGCAAGAAATGCTGGCCAGGCAGCAATGCGCACATCCGACAAATGAATAGATTTAAAAAAAAATCCTGAGTTGTTTTCCCTTGAGCAGCGCAGGCTGAGGGGAGACTTGATAGAAGTGTGTAAAAATATTGGATGCATATATAAGGTTGATGGTCAGGATCTTTTTCCCAGAGTGGAAATGCCTAAGATTTGGGGACATGCATTTAAGGTGAGAGGGGAAAAGTTCAAAGGAGACATGCGGGGCAAGTTTTTTTTTAAAACGGTGATAAGAGTCTGGAACTCTCTGTTGGAGGGGGTGGTGGTGGTGGAGGCAGATACAATAGGGGCATTTAAGGGCCTCTTAGATAAGCACATGAATATGCAAGGAATGGAGGGATATGGACCAATGGTGGGCAGAAGGGATTAGTTTCATTTGGCATCATGTTTGGCATGGCATTGTGGGTTGAAGGGCCCGTTCCTGTGCGATGTTCTAAGATCCTGAAGCTAAGACCCTTGACAGGGTAAACACAGTTGGTTGCCTCTGGCTGGAGAACTTTGAGCATAAAGGCACAGCCCCATGCTAAAGGGTTGATGGTTTTGGACTGTGATGAGGAATTTATTTTATGTGGAGAGTTGAGAACTTTTGGAATTCTCTCCTAGAGGATTCTGGATGTTCTAATGTTGGACATGTATTCAGAGCTGAAATTGGTAATTTTTTTCGCTTTCTCATGGAATCCAGGAAAATGGAAGTTGAGCAGGCAAGTAGAATTGAGGGAAAGATCAGCCAGGATCATGATGAATGAAGGGATTTAGTGTGTTCCTGCTCTTATTTCTTAATAATCTTGTTTTTTTTTAAAAGGACATTTTGTGGCCATTACAGAAACTTGAGTAAGAGACAAGAATGGTTTTGGAAGTTCCGGGATTTAGATGCTTTAAAGGAAATAGGGAGGGTGGTAAAAGAGGGGGGGGAGCGGCATTGCTAGTCAGGGCTAGTATAGCAGCTACTGAAAGGCAGTTCGAAAATGATAGGTCTACAGAGTCAGTTTGGGTTGAGATCAGGAACCAGAAAGGAGCAGTCACTTTTTGGGGTTTTTTTACAGCCCCCCTAATAGTTGCAGAGAAGTGGAGGAGCAGATTGGGAGGCAGATACTGGAAAGGTGCAGAAGTCACAGGGTTGTAGTCATGGGTGACTTCAACTTTCCAAATATTGATTGGAAACATTTTAGTTGTAATAGTTTAGATGGAGCACATTTTGTCCAGTGCGTTCAGGAAGGATTCCTGACACAGTACATAGACCAACACGAGGAGAGCCCAGTTTGGATTTGGTGCTTGGCAATGAACCGGGCCAAGTGTTAGACGTGTTGGTAGGAGAGCATTTTGGCAGTAGCGATCATAACTCTGTTACTTTTACAATAGTCATGGAAAAGGATAGGTAGATACAGCAGGGTAAGGTTTATAATTGGGGGAAGGGTAATTATAATTCTGTTAGGCAAGAACTGGATAACATAAAATGGGAACAGATGCTGTCAGGGGAGAGCACTATAGAAATGTGGCGATTGTTTAAGGAATGCATACTGCGTGTGATCGGTATGTTTGTCCCGAGCAGGCAGGGAAGATGCGGTCGAGGCAGGAAGCCTTGGTTCTCGAGAGAGATCGAACAACTGGTTAAGAGGAAGAAGGATGCTTTTATGTAAGGTTTAGGAAAAGAGGAAAGGAAAAGGCTCCAGAGGGATACAAGTTGGCCAGGAAGGAGCTAAAGAAAGGGCTTAGGAGAGCTATAAGGGGGCATGAGAAAACCTTGGCGGATAGGATCAAGGAAAACTCCAAGGCTTTTTACACATACGTGAGGAATAAGAGAATGACCAGAGAAAGGGTAGGGCCAATCAAGGATTGTAAAGGGAATTTGCGTACGGAGCCTAAAGAGATAGGAGAGGTCCTTAATGAATACTTTTCTTTGGTATTCACAACTGAGAGGGACCTAGTTGTAGAGGAGGACAGTATGAAACAGGCTGGTAGGCTAAAGAAGGTGGATGTTAGTAAGGAAGATGTACTAGGAATTTTGAGGAAGTTGAAGATAGATAAGTCCCCCGGGCCTGATGGCATTTATCCAAGGATTCTATGGGAAGCGAGGGGAGAGATCGCAGGGCCTTTGGCGATGATCTTTTCGTCCTCACTCTTCACGGGTATGGTGCCAGAAGATTGGAGAGTGGCAAACGTCATTCCCTCCTTCAGGAAAAGGGAACAGGGATAACCCTGGAAATTACAGCCCCGTTAGTCTTGCGTCAGTGGTGGGCAAATTATTGGAAAGGGCTCCGAGAGATAGGAATTATGATCAGTTGGATAGGCACAGTTTGATTCGTGATAATCAGCATGGATTTGTGAGGGGTAGATCATGCCTCTCCAACCTTTGAAGAGATGACCAAACACGTGGATGAAGGTAGAGCAGTGGATGTGGTATACATGGATTTAAGTAAGGCATTTGATAAGGTTCCCCATGGTAGGCTCATGCAGAAAGTAAGGAGGTATGGGATAGGGGGAAATGTGGCAGATTGGATTCAGAATTGGCTGACCCTTAGAAGACAAAGGGTGGTGGTGGACGGAAAATATTTAACATGGTGCTCAGTTATGAGTGGTGTACCACGAGGATCTGTTCTGGGTCCTCTCCTCCTGTTTGTGATTTTTGTAAATGATTTGGATGAAGGAGTGGAAGGGTGGATTAGTAAGTTCGCGGACAATACGAAGGTGAGTAGAGTTGTGGATAGTGTGGAGGGCTGTTCTAGGTTACGAAGGGACATTGATAGGATGCAGAGCTGGGCTGAGAAGTGGCAGATGGAGTTTGACCCTGAAAAGTATGAGGTGATTCATTTTGGAAGGACAAATTTGGAAGCAGAATACAGGGTTAATGGAAAGATTCTTGGCAGTGTAGAAGAGCAGAGGGATCTTGGGGTTCATGTCCACAGTTCCCTGAAAGTGGCCACCCAGGTGGATGGAGTTGTTAAGAAGGCGTATGGTGTGATAGCTTTCATTAATAGAGAGATTGAGTTCAAGAGCCGTGAAGTTATGCTCCAGCTGTACAAAAGCCTGGTTCGGCCACATCTGGAGTATTGTGTCCAGTTCTGGTCACCTCATTACAGGAAAGATGTGGAAGTGTTGGAAAAGATGCAGAGGAGATTTACCAGGATGTTGCCTGGAATGGAGGGAAGGCCTTACGAGGAAAGGTTGAGAGACCTCGGGCTTTTCTCTTTGGAATGATGAAGGATGAGAGGTGACTTGATAGAGGTGTACAAAACGATCAGATGTATAGATACAGTGGACAGTCGGAGACTGTTTCCTAGGGTGGAGGTAGCTATTATGAGGGGGCATAGTTTTAGAGTGAGTGGAGGTAGATATAGCGGAGACGTCAGAGGTAGGTTCTTTACTCCGAGAGTGGTAGGGGTGTGGAATGCATTGCTGGAGAGGGTAGTGGAGTCTGCCTCATTAGGGGCATTTAAGCGGCTATTAGACAGGCATATAGATGATAGTATAAGGAGGGATGGAGGTTAGATAGACCTTAGGTTTAGGGTAAAAGTTCGGCACAACGTTGTAGGCCGAAGGGCCTGTACTGTTGTATGTTCTATGTTAAATGTGAGCAATTAAGTGACCCTTCCTTGAATGCATGTTTTGAGTGCTGGATGAGATGTGGTTTGGGGATGAGGGAATAGCTTGTAGCATACATTTCTTGGCATTTGTGGCACGTGTGAACAGTTGAGCAAGATGGTATCTTAATGGTTTACATGTCTGTCTAATTTCTGTCAGCAGCATGCAAAGCAGGCAGTTTCTGATATTGATCAAAGTGCAAGAATAATTTAACATCAGCTGTGCCATTTTGGAGCTCCACTCTCCAGCCTATCACATCTCTCAACCTGGCACAGCTGAACACAACATTAACTGGATTAATGCATGCCCTCCAAGGGGGCTTTTCTGGTCTTAGTCGTGTCCCTAATTCTGAACCAAGAGACCTGGGTTCAAGTCCCACCTACTCCAGAGGTGAGTAGTAACATCTCTAAGCAGGTTGATTTAGAAAATATAATTTGAAGATATTAAAAGAGTCTTGAACTATCTGCCGGCTATTTCTGCTGACTGTTATTTTAATTCCATGCATTTTGTATGGTTTCTGTCATTGCTTAAAGTTTCACTACTCTGCAGGATGTTGAGGGGCAGCTGCTGAATTAGTCTATTGCTGACTTAAAAGCTTCTGCACAGAGAAGTTGCTCCCAGACATTGATTTGTTGACCTTCCTCTTAGCGTTGAGCATGACTAGGGGAATTAGCAGAGGATAAGCAATGTGACACAAACTGAGAGGTAAAAGTGAAAAATGTCCTTAGCAGAAGGTTGTATCTGCACTGGGATCAACTCTTCTGCCTGTGCTTCAATGATCACAAATGATTGAGCCAACCTTGCTTAACTAGAGTGTTTGTCACTGAAATTTGCTGCCTGGAACAGCTGCCACCCCAACCTCAGATAGACAGTGCATGATGCAGATCAATACCTGACATTGTGGCAACAGTTATGATGCAGCCACTCTGTAGTAGTCCTTTGTCACCTGCATTTCAACCATGACAGAAAACTAAAGAGTGGCTACTAGACAATTGGAGGCTTTCCAATGACTACATCGCTCATGGTTTCACACACTCACATGCGTGACAGACATGTAAAAGGTCCTGGTACTGTAAGAAATCTCCTGGAACAGATCTTGAAACATGCAAGAAAATAATTTGTGGCTCATGGCAAAGACACATTCCAGTCAGGAAGAAGGATTCTGGGAAGGGGATAAGCCAACATTGGTTAACCTAAGGAAGTAAAGGATAGCATCAGATTTGAAAAAAAAAAGTGACAGATTAATGGTAAGCCAGAGGATTGGGAAAGTTATTTTAAACCAATGTAAGGTGACCAGAAAAAGTAATGGAAGAAGAAAATAAATTTTAGAGGGTAAACTTGCAAGTAATATCAAGATGGGCAGCAAGCGCAACTTTAAGTATAAAAAGGAGAGACGGCAAAGGCCCCTTAGAGAATGAGACTAGGGAAATCAAGATGGGCACCAGGAAATGGCAGAGGAGTTGAATAAATACTTTCCATCGGTCTTTACAGTAGAAGACACTAATAACATTCCAAAATTACTAAATATTCAAGGGGCAACAGTGAGGAGAAGAAATAAATGCAATTAAATAAAAATAAATACTCTAGAGAAATAGTTAGGGAAACTAATGAGGCTAAAGGCTGCCACGTGCGCTGGACCTGATGGACACGTCCCAGGATATTAAAGAAAGTAGCTACAGAGATAGAGGATGCACTGGTAGTAATCATCCAAGAATCCTTATTCTGGGAAGGTCCCAGAAGATTGACAGTTTTCCAATGTAACACTCCTATTTAAAAAGGGAAGGAGTCAAAAAGTGGTTAACAATAGGCCAGTTAGCTTAATGCCTGTTATTGGGAAAATGTTAAGAGTCTGAATTAAAGAATGTAATAGAACATTTCAAAATGCGTAATATGATCAAGCAGAGGCAATGTGACTTTGTGAAGGAGAAATTGTGCCTGACAAGTTTACTAGAATTCTTTGAGGAGGTAACAGTCAGGTTAGAGATAAACGGGAAGCAATAGATATAGTTTATTTGGATTTTCAGAATGCATTTGATAAGGTACCCCACATACAACAAGTGTTGGAGGTGGTATATTAGCATGGATAGAGGATTGGTCAAGTAATAGACAAAAGAGAATTGGGATTAGGGTGTATGTTTAGGATGGCAGTCTTTAACTAATAGTGTGCCACAGTGATCAGTGCTGAGGCCACAATTATTTAGAGTTGATATTAATGACTTGGATGAGGAAAGTGAATGTACTATAGCCAAGTTTGTGGATGACACAGAAGTAGGTGGGAAGGCAAATGATGAGGATGACCAAGTCTGCAGAGAAAAGAGGTTATGACTGTGCTAAAGCTTGGCAGATGGAATATAATGTGGGGAAATGTGAGGTTGTGCATTTTTGCACTAAAGCTGAATATTATTTAAATGGAGAAAGACTGCAGAAAATCAAAGAGCTGAAGGATTTGGCAATCCTCATCCATGAATCACAAAAAGCTAGCATTCAAATTCATTGAGTAATAGGGACGATAGTGGAATGTTGCCCTTTAAGTCAAAGGGAATGGAGTACAGAAATTGGGAGGTTTTGCTAAAACTATACAAGGCACTAATCAGACCACAACTGAAATACTATGAACTGTTTTGGGCCCCTTAACTAATGAAAGATATACTGGCATGAGAGGGAGTCCAGAAAAGGTTAACTAGGCTGATACCAGGTATGGAAGGACTGTTTTATAAGGAGAGGTTGAGCAAATTGGGCCTGTACTTCTTGAAATATAGAAGGAGAGTTGACCTTCTGAAAAGTATGAGATTGTTAGAGGACTTGATGGAATAGATGTAGGAAAGGTTGTTTCTCTTCATGTGCTACCTTGTTCCTTTGTTCTGGCTGCAGTATTCACATGCCAGATGTTTTACCTTCCTGCTAATCTCCAAGCCATGCATTGTTGCTGTAGCTATGTGATTGAGTGACTTATTCGCAGGCCATCAACTGCAGAATTGTAGTCCAACACAGTCTGCAGCCTTGTGCTGTGGTGTAACTGCCATTGTACCACTATTCCCAATGATCTTGCTATCTCTAGGACCAAAAGGCATAATCTCAGAATAAGAGGTTGCACATTTAAGACCGAGATGAGGAGGAATTTGTGAAATTCCTTATTGTAGAGAGCTGTATAAGCTTGTTGCTAAATATATTGAAGACTGACAGATTTTTAACCAGTAAGGGAATCGAGTTATAGGAAAAAAGGAAGGAAAATAGAGTTGTGGATTAATAGATCAGCTAAGATTTTGTTGAACGACAGGGCAAACTCAATGGACTGAATGGCCCACCTCTTGCACGTTATGGTTTTATGAACCAGCAACGTCTGGACTACTCTAGGGGAAACCTTCTTCAGTACTGTGAATTGGTGTGAAGATGTGTCAAGTCTTGCTACTTGCTGCACAACCTTGCTATCAGGAAGGAAGAATCTTCGCCCAAGCTACATTGGAAGAAGCTGAAGTGGTGGTGCTGGAAGAAGAGGATGAGGAAGCAGTTGCAACCTTTACAACTTCTTTCTGTCCAGAATCTGCATGAACAAACAATAAATGATGTCAGGTAACCTTGATCACTATTCTGCACTCGGCAGTAGTCCCATGCTGCTTTCTTTTTTCCTGTTACTGGCCATCACATCATTCTACTATCCTTAATACAAAAATGTTGATGCAAAATGCACATTACAAGCCAAATTTTAATAAATCATGCCATAATGAATATAGAATTGAGTTGGTCATTCATTATATGTTCTGATAGTGCCTG
This sequence comes from Rhincodon typus, assembly GCF_021869965.1. Taxonomy (NCBI): domain Eukaryota; kingdom Metazoa; phylum Chordata; class Chondrichthyes; order Orectolobiformes; family Rhincodontidae; genus Rhincodon; species Rhincodon typus. The sequence goes on along the minus strand of NC_063340.1, from coordinate 32,774,697 downwards.
TTCTATTGCTCCTACAAGGTTCTTTCCTAGTGGCTAATTCATGGCTAGTGGAAGGATGCTGAGCAGATTGGAAACTTTGGCAGGCAACCTTGCTCAGTTCGGTATCTGGAAGGCTTGGCTTCAGGTTGCACTATCTGAGCATATTCAGATATGGCACAAAAACATTGGGTGGGTGCTTCCTATACTGGGATGTTGTCCATCAGATTCTTCTTCATTGAACTTCATGAATGTGTCGCTGGCAGTAGCTGCCTGTTTTGATAATGAAAAGGATGGACTCCAAACTTTGTGGAAAAAACCTTGCATCAAGTTGATGTTAGATTCTTTCATGCTCTTTGATATCAAATTGAGGATTTCTAGTCAGCTTTTCTTTGCGTCAAGTATTTGACTAAGTGCAAACTGGTCCATAAAAGTCATGTGTAACCTTTGCAATGAGATAGTGCACCACAGAATGAGGTAATATGCTATCATAGAGTCATAAGAGCACAAAAACAGACCCTTGGGTCCAACCAGTCCATGCCAAACATAATCCCAAACTAAACCAGTCCCACCTGCCTGCTCCTGGCCCATATCCCTCCAAACTTCCCTTATCATGTACTTATTGAAATACCTTTTAAATATTGCAGTTGTGCCCACATCAACCTCAGGAAGTTCCACATGCAAACCAACATCTATATAGAAAATTTGCCCTGATATCTTTTTTAAAAATCCTTCTCTCACCTTAAAAATGTGGCCCGTAGTCTTGAAATTCCCCGTCTCCTAGCTAAAAGACAACTACCATTAACCCTATCTATACCCTTCATGATTTTACCTCTCAACCTCATACGCTCCAGTGGGAAAAAAGATCCAGCCTTTCTTTATAACTCCAACCTACCATACCCGGCAACATCCTGGTAAATCGCTCCTGAACCCTCTCCAGCTTGATAATATCCTTCCCATAACCGGGCGACCAGAACTGGACACAGTATTCTAAAAGAGGCCTCACCAGACATCCTGTACAACCTCAACGTAACTTCCCAACTCCTATACTTAAAGGACTGAACATTGAAGGCAGCTGTGCTAAACACCTTTTTAACCACCCTGTCTATATCTGATACAAACGTCAAAGAATTATGTACCTGCACCCCTAGGTCCCTCTGTCCTACAATGTTACCTAAGGCTCTACCAATAATTGTATATGTCCTACCCCTATTTGTTGTACCAAAATACAATACCTTGCATCTATCCCAATTGAACTCCATCTGCCATTCCTTTTGCTTTGCTCTGGCTCCAGCATGCATGTGCCCGATGTTTCTTTTGTATACCATCTTCCAACCCATGCATTATTGCTATGACTGAATTGAGTGCCTTCACTTATGGGTCATCAGCAGCAGCAGAATTGTACTCCAACATAATCTGTAGTCCCATTCTACCACAATTCCCAGTGATCTTGGTATCGCTAGTAAACACGTGGCATTCATTGAAGGGGAGATGCCAGCAAATTTTCATACTGCTAGGTTTTTGCAATATTGGAACCCCTGCTGTCTGCATGCTAAAATTGTGGTAATGTGCAGGCAGCACATAATTGGTGAGCTTCTATATTTTATTCCACGGATTGAAATATTATCATATATTGTGTTCCCTGTGCCCCTTTTTTGCAATTTTCAAATTGAATTCGAGAGATTGTGTAGTTTTCATAAGAGAAAAAGCTGGAAAATCTCAATAGGTTTGGCAGCCTCTGGAGAAAAACAGAATTAATATTTGAGATTGACCATTCTTTAGGACCCCAGGTCATTCCTCTGATCTGTCCCATAGTACTGCATGTTTGTGTTCGCACAAGGTCTCTTTTTAATGTCATTCACCATATTTGTTCCACTGTCCTCATAGAAAGTAAGTATTCTCCTTACTTTGTCTGAAATTTCTCTGCTATAATTGCAACCATTGAAGATCTTTTTCTCTTTCCAGCCCCAAAGTTTGGAAGGAACTCTGATTTAATTGATATTCAGCAATCTGTAATAGATTTTTAGTATTTTGGCAGTTTTTACAGATTTTGATCCAGTCCTAAGTTACTCAAATTTTTGGAAATTGAAGTGTCAATTTCTGATTTTGTGCTTCTCTTTGATTTATATGTAATTTTTAAAGATACATTTGTTTCTAAGTTCAGTCATTTCACAGTTCTTGAGCAATGGGCCAAGGACTGTCCTAGAAAAACCTAGTCATTGTCTATCTGCACTTATGAATTTCCTTAACATCCTAAGCAGGGTTATGCACAATTACCACTTTTTAAAATAATTAATGCTTATACAAAATTACATGTGTAGGGAGCCTTCATGGAAGCTTCTGTTTCTTTGCGTTAATATTAGATTTACTCTTCTGTAGGTGCTGCAGAGGATGATGACTGGGATGATGATTGGAATGAGTCCAAACCATCTCCAAATATTCTTCCTCGCACAGAGTCTGAGACAGCAGAGACTGGTTTGGCTCGTGGAGCTCCTCGCAACAATTCTGTGAAAATGCCACGCAGTAGGTAATGGAAATAGGTGGCAAGCATATGCTTTTATAATGTTGCACAGTCAAAATATTTTCCTTGATAAAGCGTGTAAAATAAGTGCTTGGTACGGTTTGTTGAAAGTTTCTTGAGCTTTAGACTTTGCTTTTGTGGGTAAATAAAGTTTTGCGTGTGAAATCTGCTACTGAATAATTAAGGGGTTTAAATTTGTTTTTTTTTTACACAATCATTAACCTGGTCATTTAATCTCAGATTTGGGAGGAAGGGATATTACTCTTGAGGAACAAAAATAGAAATTGCTGGAGAAACTCAGCAGATCTGACAGCATCTCTGGAGAGAAAACAGCTACGTTTTGGGTCCTGAGAACCTTCTTCAGAACTCGTGTTTTTCCAGCAATTTCTGTTTTTGTTCCAGATTTCCAGCATCTGCAGTTTATTCTATTTAACTGTTGAGGAGCCCAGCTCTTATTGTAAGGTTTGTCCCCTCCTGCACTGTTCTAAGGAAATAGTTTCTATTTATTGTATCACATCCTTTAGTTGTCTTATATACCTCAATTAGAGTGCCCTTTTAATCCTTACATTCCAGAGACCAGGCCAAAATACCATGATTGAATTTGAGGCACATATATATCTGGCTAATTAGAGAGTGTGCTTTCTAATGCAATTCTATGTGGCTGTTGTTTGCTGATTATAATTAGTTAATTAGGAATAATATGCAACATTGTTGTATTGACTTAAGTTTTTTATTTGCAAATTATGATTCTCAATAAAATAGAATCTATGCAATTCTACATTTCTTTATTGTTGAGAAAGTACCCATCGGATAAAATTTTTACTGATAAGTTTTTTGAGTCTGCTGCCTTTGATTGTAGCATTTTAAATTGGTTTGGATGCTCTAAATATCATAAATGAAGAGTTATGCTTTCTTAAATGCAGTAAAATCTTTGTTACCTGACATGCTCGGGGAATAGTTAATACCTGTTCATCAAAAATGGCATTAACAGAGTTAGTTATACAGCATCCAAACAGACCTTTCAGTCCATTTCGTCCATGCTGACCATGTATCTTAAACAAATCTAGTCTTATTTTCCAGCATTTGGCCCATATCCTTCTAAACCTTCCTATTCATGTACCTATCCAGATGCATTTTAAATGATGTAATTGTACCCGACTCCTCCACTTCTTCCTCTGGTAGCTCATTTCATACGTGTACCACCCTCTACGTGAAAAGGTTTCCCCTCGGGTCCCTTTTTAAATCTTTGCCCTCTCACCTTAAACCTGTGCCCTCTGATTTTGGATTCTCCCACCCTGGGAGAAAAAAAATCTTCGCTATTCACCCTTTCCATGCCCCACATTTTATAAACCTCTATAAAGTCACCCCTCAGCCTCCAACGTTCCAGGGAAAATGCCCCACTCTGTTCAGCCTTTCCCTATAGCTCAAACCCTCCAATCCCAGCAACATCTTTATAAATCTTTTCTGAACCCTTTCAAGTTTAACAACATCTCATTGCTAGAGAAAAGATCAGAATTGAATGCAGTATTCCAAAAGTGGCCTCACCAATATCCTGCACAGCTATAACTTGACATCCTAACACCTATACTCAATGCACTGAGCAATGAAGGCAAGTGTACCAAACATCATCTTCACCACCCTATCTACCTGTGACTCCACTTTCAATGAACTTTGTAGTTGCACCCTTAGGTGTCTCTGTTTGGCAACACTGCCCAGGGCCCTACCATTAACTGTATAAATCCTGCCCTGACTTGCCTCACCAAAGTGCAACACCTCACATTTATCTAAATTAAATTCCATTTGCCGTGCCTTGGCCCATTGGCCCTTTGTACTCTGAGATAATCTTCTGACTGTCCACTACTGCTCCAATTTTGGTGTCATCTGCAGACTTACTTACTGCGCCACCGCACCGCACCTCACCTCCTTCCATGTCATCTAACCTTGCTAACCAGTCTACCATACGGAATGTTGTTGAACACCTTGCTGAAGTCCGTGTCGGCAATGTCTACCATTGTGCCTTCATCAATATTCTTTGTCACTTCAAAATACTCCATCAAGTTAGTGAGACACCATTTCCCATGCAAAAAGTCATGTTGTCTATCCCTAATCGGTCCTTGCCTTTCCAAATGCACGTAAATCCTGTCCCTCAGGATCCCCTCCAACAACTTATCCACCATTGACATGAAGCTTACTGGTCTATAGTTGCCTTATTTTTCCTTTTATTGCTTTTCTGAAATAATGGCACCACATTAACCAACCTCCACGGGTCTCATCCATGGCACTAATTTCTCAGTAAGGGGCCCAGCAGCAACTTCCGTAGCTTCCCAAAACATTCTAGGATGTACCTGATTCTCGTCCAGGGGAATTGTCCACCTTTGTGTTTTTTAAGAGTTAATTTATTTCTGATGCACAAGATGGTGCTTTCCCTCTGTGTGAGAAGTTGAGGGTTGGGAAGTAGTTGGACAGTCAAGGATCCCAGTGCAGCAGGGCATCTCAGTTAAATCATAATAACTGACACTACAGCCTTCGGACAGACTATTTTCCAAAAAAAAATTGAGCTGTCAGTTTGGCTGACAGTTGCTCTGAGTGGTTTATCTTTGTTCATGTACAGTATTCAAAACTGACCCAGTTTAATCATTTCAGTATAAAGTCCAAGAGAAACTTCAGATTAACAATCTACTGTAGTTATTTTTTTAAAGAATGCAATATCTAAACATTGACCCAATTTATGATAAATATTGAGCTGCCAGAAATATCACTTGGTAGAATGCTCGATAACACAATGTTTACTGTAGTTGCTAATACAGGTGTTTAGCACCAGGTTTGCTGGCAAACAAAATATATTGTCCAAGCTTTTTTATGAATATTATGCATTTTTTAAAATAACTATTAAATCACGATACAAATAATGTCTGCATACATGGCTGTATTTTCTGGTAAGCCCTTGTAAACATTTGTAATAATTGAAGCACTTCTAAACAAAAAATGTTCACGTTCTTGGAATGCTTTTTGAGAAAAGAGCAGTTTTGAAAATTGAAGTTCACATCCCTATTTTGTGCCTCTCACTTGAATGTAAAGTGTTTGCTTAAATAAGAATTTACCTTTAGAAGGTATTGAACTGAGCAGAATTATAATCGATAGTTAGTCGATAATTACTAGCATAACCATTTACCTTTTTACGAATTGTGTTTTTAGATAAACTGTCTTGTTGTGAATGCTGAATTCATTCCGATAGAGTGCTCTTTAACTTTTTCGTCTTTTTGACATCATTCTGCATTCGAGGCATACTCATTCTTTGTTTTAATATAGGTTTCCAACCTTTATCAAACATGGGCCTGAGGTCTATCTACTTTCAAAGCAACCAGTAAAAACTACTGAAAAAATTACAATCCACGTAAGTTACACTGGTAATTGAGAAGGGAATTTTTCTGGAACCTAAAAAATCTTGTGAAGTTGTCTGAGAGTAAAGTAAAAATAATTAAAGCATGTACTTTGAACTTCTGATTTTAAAGTATGATAATGTGGATAATCAACTTGGTGCACAGAAAGGAATTTGAAGAAACTGAAGCTGTGAAGAGATGGCTTAGTTTTTGATTCACTTTGAACCATTTTATTAGCTTGTATCTAAGGCGATATATAAGTATCACTCAGTTGGTGGTGTTCTCGCCTCAGGCCAAAAGGTGAATCCAGAGATCCAAAAGTACAGGGTAGCATTTCATTGAAATACCTGAGGAAATTCTGCATTGCCAAAGATCTCATTTATTGAAATGAGATGTCAAACTGAGGCACTATTTTCTCAGGTGGTCCAGAAGAGTTTTCAATTTTGAAATCATCCCATGAAAACTATAGACCAGTTACAACATATTGTGGAGCTGGAGGAACACAGCAGACCAGGCAGCTTCAGAGGAACAGGAAAGTTGATGTTTCTGAAGAAGAGTCCCGACCCGAAACGTCAACTTTCCTTGCTCCTCTGATGCTGCTTGGCCTGCTGTTTCGTCCAGCTCCACACTGTTGTCTCTGACTCCAGCATCTGCAGTTCTTGCTATCTCTATAGACCAGTTACCTTGTCAGTGCTAGAAATCAAGGAATTGTTACTGAATGTTGCGATTGGCAATCATTTGAACCGAGGGATACAGATCCTGTAAGTGAAGACGGTTTTAATATGGAAGGGCAAAATGTGTTGGATCAGGCTTAGAAGGCCAAAGGGTCTGTTCCTCTGCTGGATTGTTCTTTGTCCTTTTCTCTTTCTTGTAAAAACATAAGAGTACCAGCAGGCGGTTCAAGAAGGAAGTTCATGTTTCTTTTTGAGCTGATTGAATTCTTTTGAAGTATTAGACAGGGGTAATGCATAGATGTGATTATAGCTGAGAACGACTGTCTTTAACAACAAGTAGCAATTTACTGGCTATGACATCATGGGGCTCTAGCAAAACTGAAGTTACTAGGGTTTGTGGAGTTATGGGATAAAACTTTCTGCTGCTGGAGTTGTACTGAACGCAAAGGTTATTTGAAGTCCGTCCTTTCATCCCCAGGACGTTGCTATAGGAGCTCCTCAGGATTAATGTCTTGAGCCCAGTCATCTCCAACTGCTTCATTGCTGACCTTCACTCCATAATAATGTTAGAAGTGGGAATGTTCAATGATTATGATTGTACAAATATTCAGCACCGTTTACAACAAGTCACATACTGAAACAATCCAAGATCTGGACAACATCTGGGCTTAGGCTGATAAGTGGCAAGTAACATTAATGACACACACAAGTGCGAGACAGAAGTTACCACATCTCCCTTGACATTCAAAATCATTACTATTGTTGAATCCCCACTAGCAACATCCTGAGGATTACCATTGACCAGAAACTGTACTGAACCAACTATATGTGATTTCAAGAGCAGATCAGAGGCTAAGTATTTTGTGGTGAATAACTTGGCTCTTCATTACACAAAATCTGTCTACCACCTACGAGGCACATATCAGAAATATGTTGGAATTTGCCTGGATGGTTGCAGCAGCAACAACATTCAGGAAGCTCTATATCCAGGACAAGATAACTTGCTTGGTTGGCGCCCTAATCACAAACTTAATCCTAATCACATTCTCACTCACTCCATCACAGACAAAGTGTGTACTATCACTGCAACAACTGCTCAAGGTTTCTTTTAGTAGTACTTTGTAAATCCAAAGCTTTCATCAACTGGAGGGACAAGAGCATCAGCTGCTTGAGAATATCACTGTCTGCAAGTGCCCCTCCAAGCCACATATCATTTTGACTTGGAACTACGTTGCTGTTTATTCAGTGTTGTGGGGTCAAAATCCTGGAGCTCGCTTCTTTAAACCAGCATTGTTGGCATATATAATGAACATGGTTGCAGTATTTCATCACCCTTTTTAGAGATTGGCAATACATGCTGGCCTAGCCAGCGATGCTCACATCCCATGAATGAATTTTTAAAAATCTGAACTACCACCAGACCTCCAATTAGGTATCGAGAGTACGTTCCTGACTGAGATTAGAATATGTAAATCAGAGAATAAGTGACAGGATAGCTACAGTACACATCCAGAGAATGGTTCAAGAGTAGTTACTCAGACTGTGGTGTTTCATAAAGATTGTTGTGGGATTGTAGTTCTTCACAATTAATGTAAAGTATAATATCAAAATTTCAAACAAAGAACAACAAATGGGGGGAATACTTAGGAAGACTGCAGCAAAATATAAGATATTGAACTTGACAAATGAACATGTAATTCTCAGATGACATTCAATATTGATAAGCTTTATATTTTGTTAGGAAGTATAAACAGACCACAATGAAATAAAGAGTAAAGGAAACCAGGCATTCAGATGCAGAAGTCATTAAGTTCACATTCAGGTTGAAATGAAGTTGGGAACCAAAGAAAGAGTAGATGTTGCAAAAATGTCTAATTTCGCACTTCATGCATTTTAGGATTAAAACATAGTTTGGAGTTTGAAATCATAAATGTAATTTGAACAAAAAGCCCCTGGCAGAATGCTGATAAACAGACCTAAAGCAATTGCCATTCAGAGTGGCTTATGTTTACTTAAGCGTTGGAAATGGGAAAACATTGAACTTGCTGGCCCTTTTTCTGAGTTTGGTGCTGACAGGATGTCTACTGTGACCTCAAACGAATTTAAATTACTCATACGGTTTCCCAGAGTCAAAGCATGTTTTGGAAGGTGAAGTTAAGTTGAAATCTCTATCTAGGACATGCCCAGGTGCACCATGTTGCTGTGGGAGTAGCCAGTAATATAAAAATGGTTTGTAAGAGTTGTTATAAGTTTTTATAAAAAGGAAAGTAACTAATTGTCCCCTCACTGGCCAAAGGAACATGGGAGAAAATATTATGGGCAATGAGGAAAGTTGGGGCGGCTTGGTGGCTCAGTGGTTAGCACTGCCTCACAGCACCAGGGACCCGGGTTCGATTCCACCCTCGGGCAACTGTGTGTATGGAGTTTGCACATTCTCCCTGTGTCTGCATGGGTTTCCTCTGGGTGCTCCGGTTTCCTTCCATTGTCCAAAGATGTGCAGGTCAGGTGGATTGGCGATGCTAAATTGCTTGTAGTGTCCAGGGATGTACAGTCTAAGTGGATTAGCCTAGGGAAATGCAGGATTATAGGAATAGGGTCGGGAGGTGGCGAGTCTGAGTGGGATGCTGTTTGGAGGGTTGATGTGGACTAGATGGGCCAAATGGCCTACTTACACACTCTCTCAATGGATTCTGGATTCTGGAAAGGCAGAAGCACTGAACAAATAAATTGTCTGCTTTCAAAGCAGAAAACATCTCAGAAATTGCATTACAGAAGTATTTGATAACCCAGGGGGTTAGTGAGATCAGGGATGAGAAATTTCTGCAAAATTGCAGATCTCCAACATTGGAATTTGGAGATCTGCCATTTGGACCCTTTTTTTGCCAACCTTCGGCAGGTCAGATTGGGAAAAAAAATCAGAACTGTCAGTGTCTCTGTTTCATGAAGCTACCCCAATGTCAGAAGCAGTTTACTTGGAGTGACTGTCAGTAAAACTAACTAACTGACTGACTGGCTGGTTTAATACAACATTCAACACAAAGCTGCCTGGTTGCAGCAGCTGACAGCCTGCAGTTCAGCTCTCATTTTGGCATGGTGGAGAAATCTAGGTAGGGGTGGGGTTCTTAAAGAAGAGGATGAGTGAGTTAATGTGGTTGAAGAGTGAAGGCATGACTGAGTGGAGGGCTGAATGAGGAATGTTGGAGGGTGTGAACAAATAACTAGGAGTGTGGTCGGGGGCAGGGGAAGGCTGATTGGAAAGACCTGGTGGGGAGATGAGCTGCTTACAATGTTGTATATAGATGGAATGGCAGAGAGGAAAAGCTGCACTGAGTTTTGTCATCATGGAATATGTAGAACAAAACCAGAAAATACTGGAGAGACTTGGCAAGTCTGGCAGCATCTGTGGAGAGAGAAACAATTGACATTTTGGGTCTGAAATGACTCCCCTTCAGAATTCAAACAGTTACAAAGAAGAGTCAGGCTGGACTCAAAATGTTATCTCTATTTCTTCCTCTGCAGGTGCTGAGTTTCTTCAAGATTTTCTGTTTTTAATTTCCAGTGTCTGCCATATTTTGCTTTTCTTGGAATATGTAGAGCTTGTCTGAAACTCGTGAACAGAAAATGTTTTTATTACGAAGTACTTAAAAAAAAAAAAAAAAAGTACAGATTTCATATGTATTTGATGTGTTACTATAGGTTGATCTATAGACTAACTTTAATGCTATTCCAATACTACCATGCTTTGCCGTTTTGTTTGTGATGGAGTCCCATGGTCATGTTAATTTTCAAGAGCTAAGTTTATATTTGATGTATTTATATTTGTCCATGGATGTTGGGTTTTACTGGCAAGGCCAGTTTTGTTGTTCCTTTCCAGTTGTCCTTGAGACAGTAATGGTGAGTTAAAATGAGTTCACACCATAGGGTTTCCTCTTGACATTTAATGGCATTCCCATTGCTGAGTCTCCCAACAATCAACATTTTGGGAGTTACCATTGACCAGAAGTTCTCAGGTGAGTTAGTCACCCCCTGAAATAAAAACAGAAAGTGCTAGAGAAACTCAGCAAGTCTTGGAGCATCTGTGAAGCAATAAAGTTAATGCTTCAAGTCCAGTACGGCTCTTCTTTGGAACTTGCTTCTTCTCTTCTCAGTGTCTGTCCATCACCTGCAAGGCACAAGTCAACAGTTTGATGGAATACGGTCTGCTTGTCTAGACGTGTGCAACTCCAATAATATTCAAAAAGCACAAGACCATCCAGGAAAAATCAACTCGATTGAGTGGCAGCCCATTTACAGCTTTCAACATTCACACCTGACCCCCAGCTGTGTGTACCATTTAGGAGGTACATTGGAGTAAAAAGCAAGGTTGCTTTGATAGCAGCTTTTAAAAGTGTATTTCTAACAAATAGAAGGACTATGCAGTAGATCCAAATCAAAGATCATCTTGTCTTGGAAATATATTGTTGTTCCTTCAATATTGAAAGGTTAAAATCATCTTCTGTCTCTTTATAACAGTACAATGGGTATCCACGCATTCCAAGGACTGCAATAATTCAAAAAGGAAGCTCACAACTACTTTCTGTGCAGCAATTAGGGATAGATAATAAAGGTTGGCCTAGCCAGCGATGCCCACATGCCATGAGCAAATGGAAAAGAAAAACTGGAAAACTGTTTGTGCGGCACTATTGTGGTTTGTTGCTTTGATTTAAATTTATGTAATCCGGTGAGATCATTGAATGTTAAAATGCTGAGGTCACATTATGATTTAATACAAATGTTTTGGTCAGGTCATGACGGTTATCAAAGTGAACAAAACGAATGTTTCTACCTACTTGAAGTCTAATTCCAACCCATGTGATGCGCCTAGAAGTATTTCAATAAAATGCTGAAATTACATGATTCCTCGTCGCCAAAATATATCAGGCCTTTTTATCTTTAGCTATTAATTTTTGGGACTTTTTTGTATTTGGCCATGCTCTTCCCTGTAAGGAGGAGGAACGAAAAGTAATTAGTAATTAAAGTAATCACCAGAGACAAAGTAACTGATTAAAAGCTGATGACCTTCAACCTAAGGTTCTAAAGGAGAAAGCCATGGCATTTGTGGAAAGACTAGCCATGATTTTCCAAAGTTCCCTAGATTCTAGAATGGTGCCAGTGAATTGAAAATTAAGAAATATAACATTGCTATTCAAGAAGGGGCAGAGGAGAGAAATGGAGAACTGCAGGCTAGTTCACCAAATGTCGGTCATTGGGAAGATGCTGTAAGTTAAGTATTATTGTGTTTAGACAAAGTCCGTGTTGAATGAAGAATAATTTTGATTTTTTTTTGTCATGTGTATTTTACAGTGAAAATTACAGTAAAAAGTTTCCATTGCTTTAACATGGTTTTGAGAAAGGGCAAATTGAGGATGTAACAATAAGTGGATAAAAGGAGCCAGGAAGTGTAGCATACTTGGATTTCCAAAAGATATTTGATTGGGTTCACCTCTGTCTCTCCTACTTTCTGATCCTTAAAATCCTACTTGTTTAATTTTTAGGCACCCACACAAATATTTCCTTCATTTCAGTGCCTAGTTTTGTTTACTTATAATATAAGGAAAAAGATTTATGCAAGCATAAGAAATAGGAGCAGGAGTAGGCCATTTGACCCCTCCAGCCTGCTGCATCATTCAACAAGATTGTGGCAGGCCCAGGGTGGGTCACAACTCCCCATTTGTACACATTTGATTTCTGTTGAAAATCTTTCAGGATGCACATATAAGTTTTTCTGATCTTTCCATTTACAATCTAATCAAATGGATGGTAAATTTAAATTATATGCAGCATTTATTTATTTATTTCCAATAATCTTGCCAAAGATATTTTCCCTTCAGATTTGGCTATATCAAATTGACTACTCCTTATGCATACCTGATTTTCAATGCACAGTGAAGATGAAAGTCAGACAAGGTAATTAATGCATGACCAGTCCAATATCATCCATTTTACACCTTGATCAAAAATTAATAATGTTTCCAAAGTGTATTATTTTAAACTGGCCTATCACAATAAACTGCTAGTAACCTGGATTCACTTAGTAACACATCAGAAGTATCCTGGTTGCTGAGAGCAGAAAATGGAATCTAGATACTCCAGTGCATTTCTTTCTATGTTGGTTAACTTCAAAACTTAATATGGGCTAGTCTTTGGCACCTGCATCCTTTTTGAATGAATACACCACATGCAAATTTTGTTGGCCAGATTTTGCTGTTGTTGAGTATCTAACATCATCATCCCAAGTAAGAATGCTCCTGTTTCTTGATCTCAAATATTTTGTCCACTAACTTCTGAAAGTATGGGTTAATAATGATGCAATTAAATAAATGGGTCTTCTGGATCCTGAGTGAACAAGGCAAGTATTTGCTTAAGGTGATATGTAATAACAATCCAATTAAATGATGGTGAAATAAACAATGAAAGGATAGAGGAGGAAATGTATGTTACAGTGTTGGGATTCAGTGTTTAATGAGAAACAAATGGAAAAGAGGAAAGGAAATGAGATTGGATTAAAACATACAAAAACAAGTAAAATGTCACTTTTAAGTCTTTAAAATTGACCAATGATTAATACCCAACTTCTCACTTGTAATAATTTTAGTCTATGATTGCTTAGCAGTAGTTAAGTTTATAATTTTGTTGAAAGGATACTAAAAGTTGAAATTGCGAGAATTAACCTTATCTACCATATGACAGCTTTACAATATGCCGTGCATGTCAGGCAATTAGGAAATGCCATTTTTGCAAACTATGGAGTGATTCAATTTGGATAAGCAGCTTTTTAATGTTAGGATTTCATGCTCATTCACAGCTATTTTATCAGTTAAATCTTAACACAAATCATAGTGAGTCCATAGCCTCACCTTTATTTTGACGATTACACCTGGCCCAGTAATACACTAATATTTCAATAATAGTACAATGTGTTACTTTAGCAGAATAGTCTGAGCACATGAACATTAACTACGTTGTAAAATGTCATGCTCGTCATTGTTCTCAATATTAACAGGTGAGTTGTGTAGTAGTGGGACTAGATAAGGGGGAAAGGGTTCTGGACAATAGTATAGGCTATCCACATACAACCTTTTAGTTTTGACAGAATCTTCACCAGGAAGCCAACTGCACACGGGGAGCCTGCAGCTGCTACTTAGGGTGGAGGTCTGATTTCCAACTGCAAGGTGGGTCTTTGCATTTGGTGCCAGGAAAGTTGGATCCAAAGGAAAAAGATAAGATTGAATTTAAACTACTAAAAATACTGCTTCCAAGGAACCGATTACCTGCCCCTCTTTCCTATTTTTGTAAAATGGGGAAATTGGGCAGTTTTGAGGCAGGTTGGGGCTTGGATTTGAAAATTTAAAAATTGACATCTTAGTTGACAATAGCCACTCATATTTTTGAGTTGGGGGGGAATTAAAATTCATCCCAGAGGCCTTTGTGGGATCCATATTTAAATATAATACAGCAGTATAAACCAAAATGTTTCCTTAATCTAGAAAGGAGAAGTCGGTCCAGTTTGGGAGTATCCCACTTCCTCTTTGAGTTGTGTGGTGGCTGACCCAAAAAAGGGATCCAAGCTGTATGGATTGAAGAGTTATATTGAATATCAAGTGACGCCCAATGTAAGTTTTTAAAAATGTTGTTATAAATTTGTTCATACTTGAGATATGTGTAATTTAATGCTCTTTTCACCGTTTCACTTTGCCCTAATTAATTGGTTCAATGATTGTATTCTGCTTCCTAGTAATAACTGTGCTGTCCAAGACTTGTGTAAGGAATTCATCAGGCAACTTTGCTGACTGTTACCACAACTTGAATTAGGCCAAGGATATTCAATCTACTGAATGCAACCATGTGTGGGCTGATTAACATGCTTTGGATTGCATACTATAACTGGCACAACTGTTTCATTTTTCGAATGAAGATTTACAGATTTACTGAACAAACCCTTGCAAAATACAGCCCCTGTGCATTAATAATCTGCCAGAATAAATGCAGACTTCAAGCTCTCTCAAACCTGAAAATCTGTGATAAATGAAAAATATATATATATCAATACTAAATGTTCAAGCTGCCTCGTATACGAAATGTGAGTAGTCTTGCCCTACTATGGACTAAATCCTAATTGTATATTTTGAACATAGAAATATGGAAAATAGAAACAGAGGTAGGCCATTTAGCCCTTCGAGCCTTCTTAGTATGATCATGGCTGATCATCCAACTCAGTACACTGTTTCTGCTTTCTCCCCATACCCAGTGCTCCCTTTAGCTCTAAGAACTATATCTATTTCCTTCTTGAAAACATTCAGTGTTTTGGCCTTAACTGCTTTCTGTGGAAGAGAATTCCACAGGCTCACCACTGTTTGGGTGATGAAATTTTTCTTGATCTCCAGTCCTAAATTGCCTACCCCATATTCTTAAACTGTGACCTTGAGATCCGCACCCCCCCCTGCCCCCAGTCATTGAGAACATTATTCCTGAGTTTCCCCTTCTATTCTTGTTTGAATTTTATAGATTTGAGATTCCCTCCTCAATCTTCTAAACTTGAGTGAATGTAGTCCTAATTGTGGGGGTCTTTCTTCATCCCATCAACCCAACAATCAGCCCAGTAAACCTTTTGTTTCACTTCCTCCGTAGCCAGATCATCCATCCTCTGATAAGGGCATCAAAAGTACACGTAATACTCCAAGTGTAGTCTTAACAAGGCCCTGTATGATTGCAACAAAAACATTCCAACTTCAGAAAATAAAATGAAATAGATATAATGGCAATGGAGAAACTGGAAGATGGAATGGAATCCTCTGTAGATATGAGGATTTGGAGTTGAGAGTTGAGATTTTATGGTAAACATTAGTTGATAGTGAAATAGAGTGAAAGACGTCCAGGAAAGGCAGCGTCGGAGATGAACTGTCTTGAAGCTGGGAGATGTGTGGAAATTGGAAGGGAAGTCGATGGCAGTTTTTGTTCTGGAGGGGCACCAATATGATCATTATTCCTGAAAAAAAAATGATGGTGTAGGCCCTAATAGACCTGAAAGAAGGAATGTTGTATGTCGCCCACAAGAAGGCAGGCATTGCTAGGACCCAAGGGTACTTGTGGTAGCATTTATTTGAAGAAAGTGGGTAAATTTAATGGAGAAGGTGTGGGGAGTGGGGGGGGAAATTGATGCAGACAATTGGGACAAGGAAGAGCTGGATAGATTTCAGATCGTCTCCGTATGGAATGCAAAGTGTAGAGAGATTGGCATCTGTGGTGTTATGGACCATACCAAATCCCCTCAAAATATATTCAGAAGGTAGTCTAGACCCTAACTTTTTTCTTATTTTAGAGATAAGTATAAGGTGATGCATTCCAGATGCAATTCGACTGGTCAAACTACCAGGTTTGAAGCAAAACACACTGAATTCATACACTGTACTTAAGATATGACAAAACAAAGACAAAATTGGAATAACTTAACTCTATTGGAAAACTTAACAATAATAGATTATTAACTACTGCTAATTAATTGTTCTAATATAGTAATAGCCCATAAACACACCCTTGGCAAGGCAAGTTCAGAGAAACAAACTGTCTCACGTGCAACTGCAGCAGCAGGAAGAGAAAAAAAAAATTGAGAAAACTGAGAAAGAGAGTAACAGGGAGAGATGTACTACAGCTTCCACCCAGCTTCAAGTCCCAGCAGCAACAACTACTGGAAACTTAAAAACTAAAAACTAAACATCCTGGTTCTGTGGGAGCTTGATCCCACCCATTCAAGCTGCTTCTACTGTTCCAACTTTTAAAACAAAAAAACCCAAGGCGCCTCAAACTGTTTACTATTGTGGCTCTGAGTAGACTGTTTGGTACCTCTGCTTTAAAACCTTTCCTCAAAACATAAGTAGGACAAAATAAACCTCTCAAAGCCATAGTATCATCACGTTGGTGAAGAGATGGTGAGGACCAGGAAATTGGAAATTTTTGAGGACATTGGAAGAGTCACAGATGCAAGTGAAAAGCTACTTGTCAAGGAGAAAGAAAATAGTGTCGTGATGGAAAGAACTTATTTTGTGGGGTAGTAATATGCAAAACAATAGATCAATCAGAACAATCTTTTTTTGTGAATCTTTTGGAAGGAGGTAAAAGTAACCTCATGAGTGTAGTTGGAGGATTTCTGTTGCTTGGAGAAACATCCAACTACAGTTCAGCTACTTTGATCACCAACTACCTTGATCTGACTGGCTAAACAGCTAGGAGCTGGCTCATTAATGAATTCACAGAATGAGCTTTTGGCTCTGTGTTGGACATTGGATTATGCACTGAACTCAGAATCTGATTCCCAGTGCTATAGACTAGGCATGGAAAGTTGCTTAGAAACTAAGTTCGCTAACACGCAACTAGCTCGAGCTTTCAGTCAAGAAAAAGTTTGGATGACTTAACTTTTATTTGCTTTCAGTCCTTTAAGAATGGAGTTAAAGCCCAGTAGGTTGTGGTGTTTTCTTTTCCTATTACAGTTACATAATTAGAGGACTTAATCTAAGAACATTTGAATTTGAATTATTTCAATTTAAAACTAGTTACATTTTGTACCATATTTTTTTTTTGAAACATTCTGTTCATGGTGTAAATTTGTGATTTTTGTTCAAATTCTTGATTTTGTGCATCATAACTAATGAAAGTTTTATAACCACTACTGTTGTCCATTTAAAGATGTGTATACCTATAAAATGTGTGTGTTATTTCTTGTGAACAGAACACTAACCGATCAGTCAACCACAGATATAAGCATTTTGACTGGTTATGTGAGCGTCTGCTCATCAAGTTTGGTTCTGCCATTCCAATTCCTTCTCTTCCAGATAAACAAGTTGCAGGTAATTGGAAGATTTTGTCATGCACAATATGGTGATCAGATGTTTTTGTTGCTTACCTGTTGATCTCTCTATATTGCGCTGTGCCTGTGTGTGTGCGTGACTGCCTTTACTTGTGTATCTATATCTCTTATAGTCTGCCTGTGCCTCTGTATCACTTGCGCTGTCTTGCACGCTCTCCGTCTAATGGTTTCTGCATGTGTGTCTTTTACTTTCCATGTTACCTGTCTCCCCCTCTCAATCACTCTCTGCCTATGCATGCCTCTTGCTATTATTTCCTGTCTGTTTCTCACTGTCACTTTTGCACCTGTGTCTGTGTCTCTTGTTTTGCTGTCAGCCTATATGTATTACTGTTGCATTCTGCCTTTGCTTGCTTGTCTGTTGAACTGTCTCACTGACATACTAGCTCCCTCACTTTTGTATAGCTGCTGACTCTGTCAGTAGTGACATTTGCTCAGTTGCTGACTTTCTCTCACTCACTGACCCTTGCATGCTGAATCTCGTGTTTCCCCTCCCCCTCAACTGAATTAGACCCATTTACCTGTGTTTGGCCTATATCCCTCTAAATCCATCCCATCCATGTACCTGTCCAAATGTCTTTTAAAAACAATGATTGTACCTGCCTCTACCTCTACCACTACCACTTCCTCAGGATGTTCGCTCCATGTACGCACCAATCTGTGTGGAAAACATTACCCCTCAGGTCCCTTTTAAATCTTTCCCTCTAGCTTTGGCCTCCCCTACCCAGGGGAAAAGACCTTGGCTATTCACCTTTATCTATGCCCCTCATGATTTTATAAATCTCTAACGTCACCCCTCTTTCTCCTAGGCTCCAGGGGAAAAGAGTGCCAGCTTATCCAGCCTCCCCTCATAACTCGAAACCTTCCAGTCTCCAATGATATCTTTCCTAAAGCAGGGCAAGCAGAATTGTATGCTGTACCCCAAATGTGGTTTTACTGATGTCTAGTACACAAATTACATGACGTCCCAACTCCTGTACTCGGTGCTCTGATCGATGAAGGCAAGTGTGCCAAACACCTGCTTCACCACCCTATCTATCTGTGACGCCATTAATATGAACTATATACCTGAACCCCTAGGTCTCTCTATTTGACAACACTCGGCAGGGCCCTACCGTTAACTGTCCTGCTCTGATTTGTCTTACCAAAATGCAACACCTCGCATTTATCTGAATTAAATTCTATCTGCCGTTCCTTAGCTCACTGGCCCAATTGAGCATGATCCCGTTATCATCTAAGATAACCTTCTTCACTGTCCTCTATGCCACCAATTTTGCTGTCATCCACAAACGTACTAACCATGCTGCCTATATTCTTATCCAAATCATTTATATAAATGACAAACAACAGTGGACCCAGCTCTGATCCTTGTGGCACACTGCTGGTCAACGGGGCTTCAGTCTGATCAACTCTCCCACCACGCTGTTTCTCCTATCGTAAGGCCAATTTGTATCCGATTGGATCACTGTCCCTGGATCCCATGTGATCTAACCTTACTAAGTAGTTCATCATGCTGTACCTTGTTGAAGGATTTGCTAAAGTCCTTGTAGACAATATCTACTGCTCTGCCTTCATCTATCCACTTGGTCACCTTTTAGAAAAGTTCAATCAAGTTTGTGAGACATGATTTCCCATGCACAAAGCTATGCTGACTTTCCCTAACTCGTCCTTGCCTTTACAAATGCGTGTGGATCCTGTCTGTCAGAATCTCCTCCTGCTCACTTCCCCTCTCTCTTGCGTCTGCTGCCTCTGTCTATCTCTCTTGCGCTTGCTATTTCTCTCTGTTTCTCTCTCACACTCTCTCTGATGTGTACTCTCGCTGCCCCTCTCTCACTTGCTCCCTCCCTGTCTCTTCCCCCTTTTCTCGCTGTTAAACTATAAGTGACTGTGGGACCTAATATCAGGAGGCAGTCAATAGGTTCACATAGGATTTGATGAAGAAAAGTAAGGAGATTAAGGCAATTGCATAAAGCAAAAATTCCTCTTTTTTTTTTGACGCATCTAAGAGAGCCAACCAGAACTTAGGTTTACTGTGTCATCAGAAAGACAGTGCCTCTGACAGTGCAGCACTCCCTCAGAATTGCTCATATTTGTGGAGTAATTCAATTCTATTGTGCTTGAGTTTTAAAAGCCAAAGAGCCTATAGAAAGAAAGTTCTACAAGTTTGAAGTAATTGACATATGAATTTAGAAGAGACCTTTATAGTGCTGAGTATGAAGAACTGATTCATTTCTGATGAATTAAATATATGCTGAAGTAGCATTGTATGATTGGAAGAATAATGCAAAACAACTTTTTGATCAAATATTCACTGGAGTTACCCAGTGTAGTGTTGCTATTCATGTGTGATGTGTTGAATTGAAACTGTTTGTTATTTTGTACTGACTTATACTTTCTGAGCATTTATGCTGAATTTTGACATTATTCTAACATTTAATTGGCTTAATCTGATAAGGACGTTTTGAAGAGGAATTCATCAAAATGCGAATGGAGAGGTTGCAAAATTGGATGAATAGAATGTGCCATCATCCTGTCATTTCAAACAGTGAGGTGTTCCAGCTCTTCATCGCTTGCCGGGATGAAAAGGTAGGAAATATAAGGCAACTGAGTTGTTAGTAATGAGAACATTAGTATTTATTCATAAAGCAGGGAGATGGTCAGTTAGCACGGTTGGCTAGACAGCTGTCAGCATTGGTGACACCACCAACGTGGGTTCGATTTTTTTTGTTTTTTTTTCCCCCCACAGGCTGAGGTTACCATGATAGACGTTCTTTCTCAACCTCTCCCCTTGTCTGGGGTGTGGTGACCCTCTAATGAGAGAGCAGTCCTGTGTTGCTAAAGCGAAGGTGACTTTGTTGATAAATTAAGCTTTTTAAAAACAGGTTAAAGGATTATTCCAAAACCTTCATGTTTTCTTACCTTTTTGGTATCTTGTAGTAGTAACAATTTAGTAATGACTTCCAATCAATGATTTTTTTGTGTGCTTTGTCCTGAGG
Source organism: Rhincodon typus (assembly GCF_021869965.1). NCBI lineage: Eukaryota > Metazoa > Chordata > Chondrichthyes > Orectolobiformes > Rhincodontidae > Rhincodon > Rhincodon typus. The sequence goes on along the minus strand of NC_063340.1, from coordinate 32,754,253 downwards.
TCCGCATCATCGTGTGTTGTTTTGCACTGAGAGAATTGTTAACAACATAAAATTTTAAATTGCCTCAATACAATTCTTCTGTATTGAACCATAAAATCAAATTTTACTTGAGCAGTTTGTTTTGGTGAACAACAAAATGATAATGAATTCTATTATTACATGTAGCAATTACAAATGACTAAAATGTTGCAGTCTACAATATGATTTAGTACAATTTGGAAAATTATTGTTGTTCCTGTTCAATTTTTGTACAATGTATATTTTATATATGGCAGGACGTTGGCTCAGTGTTTTGCACTGGTACCTCACAGCAGCAGGGACCTGGGTTTGTTTTCAGCCTCAGGTGACTGTCTGTATGGAGTTTGCATATTCTTCCCCCTGTCTGCGTGGGTTTCTTCTGAGTGCTCCTGTTTCTTCCCACAGTCCAAAGATGTGCAGGTTAGGTGGATTGGCCGTGCTAAATTGCCCATAGTATCCAGGGATGTCTATGCTAGGTGGATTAGCCATGGGGAAAAATGCAGGGTTACAGGGATAGGGTAGGGGTCTGGGTGGGATGCTCTTTGGAGGAGCAGTGTGGACTCGGTGGACATGCTTCCACGTTGTAGGGATTCTATGATTCTATAAATTTGAAATTAAGATTCTAAAGCCATTTCAAACTGTCTACGCCATTATTTTTAAAATCAAATCTAAATACTGACAACTCTTTCTAATATCCTTGTGAATAAACAGCACTACAAAGAGTTTGCGCATCATTTTTATCATCGTAGTCACAACACTATACCATGTTGTAGGAGGATCTGCAATGTAGAAGTCAGACTACAGCTTGGTGTCAGTTCTCAGATAGCTCCTTCTATCTTCCCCTGGATCAGGACCACACCTTGGCACATCAGTGACTGACCTCATTTCGTCTGTTGGTCTCTCCGCCTCCGCCTCCATCTCCAAAACCATCCCTCACCCCACTGCCTGTAAAGCTGATGGTACCCCCAGGCCCACACAGCTTGCTTTTACCTGCTTCCAAAAAATCCCACAAACAGGACTGTCCAAGCAGACTTATTGTTTCAGCCTGCTCCAATCCTACAGAACTCATCTCTTCTTCCTACCTTGACGCAGTCTTCCCTCCCCGGTCCAGTCCCTTCCCATGTACATCTGTGATTTCTCTGACACTTTACGCCGGTTGCAAAATTCCAGTTTGCAGGCCCCAGCCGCCGCCTCTTTACCATGGATGTGCAATCCCTTTGTGTCCATCCCCCACCAGCATGGTCTCGGGGCTTTCCGCTTCTTCCTGGAGCAAAGGCCTGAACTATCCCCACCAACCGCCATCCTCCCCTCAACAACTCTCTTTTTTTTTGATTCCTTTCATTTTCTTCAGGTCAGAGGGATGACCAGGGTACTCGCATGGGCCCCAGTTATGCTTGTCTCTTCGTGGGGTATGTAGAAAATTTCTTGTCCCAGTCCCAGTCCTAATCCGGCCTCCACCCTCAAATCTTTCTCCGATATATTGATGATATCATCAGTGCTGCTTCCCTCTGTCATTCGGAATTGGAAAAGTTCATTAATTTACTTCCAATTTCCACGCTGCCCTCCCTTTTCCACCTGTCCACCTGTGCCTCCTTCCTTCCCTTCCTCAGCATCTGTTTCCATTTCTTGGAACAGACTGGCTGTTGATATCCACTATAAACCCACTGATTCCCACAGCTATCTGGAGTATATGTCCTTGCGTCCTGCTTCCGGTAAAGACTCCATTCTGTTCTCTCAGTTCCTCCGTCTCCATCCCCTATGTTCAGATGAGGCCAACTTCGACAAGGGAGCCTCCAAAATGTTCACCTCCTTCTTGAACCGAGGACTCCCCAGCAACATCGTCAACAGGGCCCTCAACCGGGTCCGACCCATCTCCCGCACTTCTGCCCTCACCCCTCTCTTCCCTCCCACAACAGCGATTAGGGTTTCCCTTGTCCTCACCTACCATCCCACCAGCATCCACATCCAGAAGATTATCAGACACCATTTCCACCACCTCCAGTGAGATGCCACCACCAGACACACATTCCCCTCCCTTCCCTTGTCCAGCTTCCGAGGGACTGTTCCCTCCAGGACACCCTGGTTCACTCTTCCTTCACTCCCAACAACCCCCCACAGCCCCATGGTACCTTGGTGAAGCAATTCTTCACCTGAATTTCCCACGATCTAGTCTACTGCATTTGCTGCTCACAATGTGGTACCCTCTACATTAGGGAAACGAAGCATAGACTAGGTGACCGCTTCGCAGAACATCTACCTTCTCGCAAAAAAGACCCTTCCAGTTGCCTGCCAATTTAACACACAATCCTATTCTCTGGCCAACATGTCTGTCTCAGGCTTGCTGCAGTGTTCCAGTGAAGCTCAGTGCAAGCTGGAAGAACAACATCTCATTTTCTGCTTGGAGATCCTGCAGCCCTCTGGACTTAATATCAAATTCAACAATTTTAGGGCCTAAACTCTCCCATGTCCTAGCCCCCTACCCAACACACCAAGCCTTGTTATCATATAGCCTGCCATTACACACTATTGTTAGTCACTAACAGTCCCCCTAATCAGCTTTTCACCCTCCTAGCCAGATTGTTATCAACTCCTTTGTCTATCCAACTGCTGTTCTGTCTCCTTTGGCTCTATCCCAACCTCTTGTTTACAACCCCCTTCCTCTGCCTATCTTCTGCATATAAACCAACACTTTCCTAGATACCATCAGTTCTGAGTTGGGTCAAACCGAAAAGTTAACTCTGATTTTTTTTTCCTTCACAAATGCTGACAGACCTGCTGAGCTTTTCTAGCAATTTGTGTTTGTAAGAGGATCTATTTGGAGGCTACAGTGTGAAATAACCTTTGTTTATTTATGTAAATATTCTTCCATTTTGGGAATTAAAGCGCCACCATTTGCCATGGCAGGATATGAACCTGGGATGCCAGAATATTACTTGGATTTCTGGATTAATAATCTAGTGATGATAACACTAGGCATCACTTCCCCATAATTTATCTACATTTCTCCTTTAGGGTAACTCATTCTTGTGGTGTTCTGCTCATAATGCATGGTTTTAGGATTAAAATCTGCATGTTGTACAATAGTAACATCAATAATTTAACAAGGTTTGACAGAAGAGATTAGTAAACAAAATTTGAAGCTCATGGTATTGAAGGTAATGTGTTGACATGGATAGAGAACTAGTTGGCAGACAGGAAACAGAGTTGCATCCTTTTAGGAGTGGCAGGCAGTGACGAGTGGAATGCTGCACGGTTTAGTGCTGGGACCCCAGCTGTTTGCAGTATACATTGATGATTTGGACAAAAGAATTAAATGCATTATCTCCAAATTTTCGGATGATCCTAGGCTGGGTGGCAGTGTGTGCTGTGAGGAGGATGCTAAGAAGCTGCAGCGTGACTTGGACAGACTGGCTGAGTGGACAAATACTTGGCAAATGCAATATACTGTGGATAAATGTGAGGCCATCCACTTTGGTTGCAAAAATAGGGAGGCAGATTATTATATGAATTGTGGCAGTTTAGGAAAATGTGTGGTGCAATGAGACCTGGGTGTCATGGTGGAACATTCACTGAAGGTTGGCATGTAGGTGCAGCAGGCAGTGAGGACAACTAATGGCATGCTGGCCTTCATAGCAAGAAGATTTGAGTACCAAAGTAAGGACGTTTTGATGCAGTTATACAGGGCTTGGTGAGGCCACATCTTAGTATTGTGTGCAGTTTTGGTCTCATAGTCTGAGGAAGGACATTCTTGCTATTGAGGGAGTCGAGTAAAGATTCACCAGTCTGATTCCCAGGATACTGAATCAACTGGGGTCACTGCCTGAAAATAAAGGGTAAACAATTCCGGACTGAGATAAGGAAGAATTTCTTCACTCGGAGTTGTGAACCTGAGGAATTCTCTCCCACAGGAAGCTGTTGGGGCCAGTTCATTATTTGTATTCAAAGGGGAGCTAGATGTGGTCCTTACAGCTAAATGGTTCAAGGGACATGAGGAAAGGGTGGGAATGGGTTACTGAGATTGTGTAATCAGCCATGATCGTATTGAATGGTAGTGCAGGCTCAAAGGGTCAAATGGCCTACTTTTGCACCTATTTTCTATGTTTCTATGTAATATAATCCCAGGATTTTATTGAGCCTGAATTAATAAACTGGGAAATGTGGGTGGAGCATGGGATAGCATGACCATTGTCTTCCTGTCATTGCTGGCATCTCCCCAGCAAGATGAAGGTGGAAGCCAGCCCTCATGCCTGGATGCCAACTGAAACATTTACGTTAGCAATTAAGGCTTTGTCCCATTGCTGCTTGTATGTTGCCAGTAATGGAGGGGCCCTCCGTCACACTCAACCCAACAGCCACCCTTTGGGCTAGAGGTTGCGGCTTCATTCTGTGACCTATGTTAGGCTTAACCTAGGGCAATGGTTGTTTCTGTGGGAGGAGGAGAACAAAATGAGAAACTTCCATCTGTGTAGCATTTTTTACAACCGACAGATACACCAAAGCATTTTATGGATCATGAAATATGTTATGAAGTGTAGTCATTGTTATGATATAGGAAGCATTACTGTTTTTAAAATTGGATCTGTTTTATATATATATACCTGAACGAGCAAATGAGAATTATGCTTCATTTCTCTTGTAAAAGACAGAATCTGTGACAAGTGCAATATATTTGCTGTGCTACACTAGAGTGTCAGCCTTAACATTTTGTGCTCAGGTCCAGGACTGGGACTTCAGCCAGAATCCCTGTGATTGAGGTGACCAGTGCTAGTTATAGAGAACTGAACACTTAAGGGACAGATTTGAAAACAGGATTAAGCATTCCAGTGATTTGTTAACTAATTGTGTTAGGGAGGGAGATATTGAGGGTTTGTCTTTTGGTTCAGGAACTTCTTCCCCAATCATTTTATCAACCTTCAATCTCATGACAATGATCAATTCAAATGGTCTAAACCTTATAGATTCCCTGGTAGCAAACATTAAGAAATCAAATTCTTTGTTTCCGTCCTGTGGATATTTGTGACAATACGCTTTAATCATGGTTTTAAGAGATGTTATCTTTCTATAGCTCCCTGTGTCTGTGGATGTTACACAGTTCACTTCAATTGTTTTAATTCCAAACTGCTAATGATTTCCTGGAAATCTTTTTATATGTACAGTTTGATCAGGGTTCTAATTTTATCTCAATTAGTAGTCTAACATGAGCTTTAAAAAATGAGTTAAGTTTTCCATCACTATCCTAGCTGCACTGACTTTAAAGGAATAACTTTTGGGAGTTGGATTGTCATATCCATTATTCTAACTATATACTTATGTCTTGCTTCTGCTTTTGGCAGTGGTCAGACAGAACCAATTCGCACTTGATTGAATGGTTCTCCAAAAACTGCTTGTTTAATTACATGTTGAGATTTTCCTACCACCTGAAGTGTATGACATGTTTTACAGATGTCCTTACGAAGTCCTGACCATATAAAATACTTCAGAGATAGTAGGAACTGCAGATGCTGGAGAATCCGAGACAACAAGGTGCAGGGCTGGATGAACACAGCAGGCCAAGCAGCATCATAGGAGCAGAGAGGCTGACGTTTCGGGCCTCGACCCTTCATCAGAAAAGCTTTTCTGATGAAGGGTCT
>NC_063340.1:32738141-32748505 GCF_021869965.1 Rhincodon typus | reverse complement strand
AGACCCTTCATCAGAAAAGCTTTTCTGATGAAGGGTCGAGGCCCGAAACGTCAGCCTCTCTGCTCCTATGATGCTGCTTGGCCTGCTGTGTTCATCCAGCCCTGCACCTTGTTGTCTCATATAAAATACTTGTTTATTGATGCCTGTGTTTTCCATATTCCTTTATTTCATATACTATCTGCAGTATTTCTTCCTGAATTTTGGCGGCACCACCGTTTGGTGAACAACTTTCTAGTCTTCATCCATAGGTCTGTGAGGATGTCTCCATTTCCTCATCAGAATTCTATTTTTAATATATTGAAATTATACAATATTCAGCTTCAGCCTCAGTGTGAACTGTCTGTGCTAACTTAATTCTGGTTTTGCTTCCTGAGTGTCAATTAACAAAGACAAGCCAAAGACTTTGTTTGAATTATCCTCATTCTAGGGTAGAATGTCAGCTACCCTAACATATGCTTGCAGTATCGCTGTGACCCCTGGTGATTGATTCCATTAACCACTTCTGGCATAATGCAAAAACACCTAGAATCTGTTCTTACAACTTTTTTTTAATCTCTTTAGGCATGATTACAGGTGAAGCTATAATTTTCACTCCTGTTAAATCGTTCCCCAGGAGTAAATCAACTTAATTCACAAGTCATTTCTTAATTACTCTTACTACTAGTCCAGAAAAAAGTTATACTTCAATTAGGCATTGTACAGTGGAACTAGAAAAGAACTATTCAGAGATCTAGAACGCAGAAAAGGGTTCTTTAGTCCATCACATTCACATGGTCAAGAACAACCACTTAACTAGTCTAATCCCATTTTTCCAGCCCATAGCCGTGTACGTCTTGGCATTGCAAGTACGCATCTAAATACTACTAATGTTAAGAGAGTTTCTACCGAGACTTCCAGATTTCCAACACCCTCTGGGTGAAAAGTTGTTTTTTTTTTTTCTCAAATCTCATTAACTTAAATCTATGCCCCCAATCATTGATCCCTCCATCAAGAAGAACAGTTTATACTCTCTACCAATTCTGTTCACTAATACTTTGAGTTTGATTAATCCCTGTACCTGAGTGCTGTTTTGGGCTTTGATGCTTCTTTGAAGAAAAAGGAGTCATCTTCCCTTTTATCGAAAACCCTTCATAACTCTCAGCTACCTTGTGTGCTACTTCTGCATCATAACAGTGTTTACCTCTGGTCTCTTAGTTGTAGTTAAAGCTACAATCTGATCTGTGGCCTGTTTCTTTTCAGGCTTATTCTTATGAACTCCAATAAGTCACAAGGATTTTCCCCCTCAACTTCCAACATTTTGAATAAATGTATGTCTCTACATTGTTAAAATGGAAACCTCTCCGTTTCTAGTTTTCACCTTCATCCTCAGTACTTCCCGTGATTTGAGGAGATCATTGGGGCCCTCCCAGCTATCCATTTCTGTGCCTTGGTACTTGCCTCCCTTTCATTCTCCCATTTCCTATCACTTGAGTTTATTGGGGTAAAGGGAAAAAATGGTTTCATTTGATTAGGTCATAATCGGCATCCATTGTTGCATCCTGTCTAGCAGTTGCAACTCTTTGGTCCTCAACATGGATTCTTATGATGGAAGGTAGTGAATTTTTAAATTTGTCTAGGAGAATAATTGCTCTAAGAAATTTGTATGTTTTTTCAGCTTCTAATGTTTATATCCATCTGTCAAAATATTTTTGCTTAACCCTTTTGAGTTCAATATAGGTTTGCTTCAGCAGTTGCCTTGAATTCCAGAGCTTTTGTCTATATGCCACAGGCACAAACTCGTATGAAGCCAGTATATTTTTTTTAACTTCATAATCCTGAGAAACCACCTCTGACTATGAAGCATAAATCTCCTGTACTTCGCCTGCCAAAAACGCTACATGAGCAACTCTAGCGTTGTTTTGCCCAATTCACCTTTTTTTTGCCATTTTCTCAAGTTTTGGTAGGACGTGAGTAATCTTAAACTTTTCCTACCTGGATTTCAAATTATGTCTCTCAGATTCTCCTCAATAGAGCCTGCATGAGTATCTGACATCACTTGTTTCAACTGTCCTTTTAATCTGATATTCATATTCCCTCATTTTCTCTCCCTCTTGCTGTTTTAATTCTAGTTTTCTCATTTGTATTTTCAATTCTATTTTCTATCGTCTTAATTCGGTTTCCCTTTCCTTCTCTTTCTGTGCTCTTTCTTTATCTGTTTCTGCCACCTTTATTTTCTTTATTCTCTCTCTTACTTGGTTGCTTTAACAGTAACTGAATATCACCAGATTCTGATGTTTCATTACCCAGAGTTCCTGTCTGTCTTGTATTTCCTGTAAACACAAGTTCCATGTGAATGCCTTGATTATCTCAAGGTGCTTGGTCCAGATGTGATCCGACTGGTTAAACTACTTGACATTAAGCAAAACACAATTCATTTAAATGCTATAGTTAAAATATAAAGAAAAGAAAGAGGAATTTAGAATAACAACTATTGGAAAACTTAACCGAATAATCAATATGGTACCTATTACTAATGAACTATTCCAATATAGTAACACCCCATAAACACACCCCTTAGCAAAACACTAAATTCAGACACAGATTCTTACTTGCAGTTCTCCAATCCAGGAGGAAACAACATCGAGAGATCCAGAGAAAGTAGCAGCTGGGAATTATTCACTGAAGCTCCAACTCTGCTGGAACCCCAAATAGCTTCTGATTGCTAAAGCTTCAAAACTAGAAAGCCTGGTCTGGGAGAGCTGGCTGCTCCCCTTCCATTGTTACAAATGTTTTTTAAAAAAAGGCCTCCTAAGTTGTTTACTTAAACTTTTTTCAGTAGCCAGTCTGTCCCTCTGCCTTTACAACCTCTCCAAGAAAAACCAGGGCAAGATAACCTTTTTAAAGTGACAACATCGTCACACATCTTAAATGCAGTCCAGAACTGGCCATTTCCTTCACGTGATATTTTCTAATATTCCTGTGCTGTACGGTTCTATGTTGCATGTCAAAATCTTCATTGCTTCTGTTTTAAGTTATTCCTGCACAAGCTCCCAAAGTCTGTTATGCCTCACCTGGGTTAGCACGCTGGAAATCAAGCCCTGCTTTTCTGAACATATCACAAGTTGAAAATTTTAAAAATTATGCAGAATTCCCATTTTAATTGTCTGCTCAATCTAGGTGAACATAGAACATAGAACAGTACAGGCCCTTCGGCCTACGATGTTGTGCCGACCTACTATCCCACTAAGATCAATCTACCCTGCATACCCTGCATTTTACTATCCTCCATGTGCCTATCCAAGAGTTGCTTAAAAGTCTCTAAAGTATCTGACTCCACTACCACTGCTGGCAGTGCATTCCACACGCCCATCACACTGTGTGAAGAACCTACCTCTGACATTTCCCCTATACATTCTTCCAATCACGTTAAAATTATGCCCCCTCGTAATAGTCATGGGAAATAGTCTGGGAAAAAAGTCTCTGACTATCCACTCTATCTATGCATCTCATCATCTTGTAAACCTCTATCAAGTCACCTCTTGTCCTCCTTCGCTCCAATGAGAAAAGCCCCACCTCCCTCAACCTGTCCTCATAAGACCTGCCCTCCAGTCCAGGCAGCATCCTGGTAAATCTCCTCTGCACCCTCTCTAAAGCTTCCACATCTTTCCTACAATGAGGTGACCAGAACTAAACACAATATTCCAAGTGTGGTCTAACCAGAGTTTTATAGAGCTGCAGCGTAACCTCACGGCTCTTAAACTCAATTCCCCAGCCAATGAAAGCCAACACACCATCCACCTTCTTTACAACCCTATCAACTTAGTTGGCAACTTTGAGGGATCTGTGGACATGGACCCCAAGATCCCTCTGTTCCTCCTCACTGCCAAGAATTCTGCCATTAACCCTGTATTCTGCATTCAAATTCGACCTTCCAAAATGAATCACTTCACACTTTTCTGGGTTGAATTCCATCTGCCACTTCTTTGCCCAGCTCTGCATCCTGTCCATGTCTTGTTGCAACCTACAACAGCCCTCTATGACAGCTGTCCATGACTCCACCAACCTTCATGTCATCAGCAAACTTACTAACCCACTCTTCCGCTTCCTCATCCAAGTCATTTACAAAGATAAAGATAAAGGTGGACAGCGTAGACTAGGTTTCTTAATGAGGATTATTATTTAGAAAAAAAAAAATTCTAATTAAAGGAACAGTTATGAACATAAATAGGAACAATACAGCACAGCAACAGGCCCCTTGGCCCTCCAAGCCTGTGATGACATGTTTTGCCCTTCCATACTTAAACAGTTTTTACTTACAGGATCTGTACTTCTCTGTTCCCTTCCTATTCATGTGCAGGTGCTTCTTGAATTGCGTTATTGTGTCTGTTTCCACCACCACCTCTGGCAGCGCGTTCCAGGCACTCACCAGCCTTTATGTGAAAATCTGACAGTACACATTTCTTTTAAACTGGACCCCGCTTCCCCCATCCCTGCACCTTGAACCTGTGTCCTCTTGTATTTGATCCCTCCACCCTGCGAAAAACCCTTACACTTTCCATAATCTTATAAACTTCTGTCAGGTTGCCCCCTCAACCTCCTGTCTTCCAGTGAAAACAAACCCAGCCTAGCCAACCTTGCTTCATAGCTAAAACCTCCCATACCAGGCACCATATTGGTAAACCTTTCCTGCACCCCCTTCAAAGCATCCACATCCTTCTAGTAATGTGGTGACCAGAACTCTGTGTAATATTCCAAGTGTCGCCTAACTGAGGTTTTAGAAAGCTGCAGCATAATTGTCTATCCTGATGTACAGCCCTTCCAATGAAAGCAAGTAGGCTATAGGCCTTTTTAACTACCTTATCTACCTGCACTGCCACTTTTCACTGCACCTGCACACCTAGATCCCTCTGTATATCAATACTGCTAAGGGCCCTGCCATTCACTGTATAATTTCCACCTGTTTTTGACCTTCCAAAATGCATCACATCGCATTTGTCTGGATTAAACGCCATCTGCCGTTTTTCTTTCAAGATGGCATGACGGATTGAAAAGGCTGTTTTGCAAAGCAAATGACGTCCTTGGCATTATAAATAGAGGATTAGAGTTCGGAAGTAAGGGAGTTATGTTCAATCTTTATGAATCACTCCTCAAGCCTCCACTGGAATATTATGTCCATTCTGGGTACCATACTTCAACAGGGATGTCAAGGTCTTAAAGGATGCAGATGAGGTTTATTGGAATTGTACCAGAGATGACTGACTTCTGTATTGTGAATAAACTAGAGTAACTGGCAGTGTTTTTAGAGCTGAGAACATTAAAGGGAAATTAATACAATTAATTTTTTTCAATTCAGTGTGAGAAAACATTTCTACTGGAAGGTTTCTTTAACTCGATTTTTCAGATTGATGATTTTTGAGCTAGAGGTGTACAGAGAATAATTTTGTACTGGAAAAAATTAAAATAAACCCATTATATTGAAACTAATTTATGATATTTTAAAGGTTGAGAAATAAAAAGTGATGTCATCCAAAATAAATCTCAGACTAGCTTTTGTAAATGAAGTAACTGCTTTTCATAAATTTACATTTGCATTTTATATGTAACCAGCACAGAATGCTGGAGAAAGTCAGCTGGTCTGGCAGCATCTGTGGAGCTATCTTCTCCAACCACTAAGGAGATATTCTAACCCACATTTTAAATTTTAAAAAAGGATTGCCCATAGCAGTGTTTGTTGTGAATGGCCTCAACAAGTTAAGGGTCCAACTCGGTGGAAGGAAGTTCCACTGTCAAGAGCTGTCAGCGAATCAGATTGTTCAACAGCTTTTGCAGTCCAGCAGCACCAGAGGTCACTTGTGGATGCTGCTGAAACTGCAAGCATACACGAAAATGTGTCGAGGACACCAGAAATGGGTAGGTTCTGGGAATTTTGAGCAAGAGGATGGATCTGGCAACATAGGTTGATTATCCATGGTTTATTAATGTCCTTTGGGGAAGGAAACTGTTATCCTTACTTGGTCTGGACTACATGTGACTCCAGACCCACAGCAATGTTGTTGACGCTTAACTTCCCTGTGGGCAATTAGGGAGGGGCAATAAATGCCAGCCTAGCCAACAATGCCCTCATCCTGCAAATGAATTTAAAAAAGAGGTTTTGGCAGGTAAGTGATTTTGGGGGCCAGGCAGGGAGGCACAAAATGGAATACAATCTTAAGGAAGTTCCCTGTTTTACATAGGGTAAGCCCCAAAGGATGAACTACCCTAACTTCTTGCCTGACTTTTTGCAAACTTGAGTGAGGAAACCACCTTCCCACTATATTGCTTTTCACTGCCCAGTGTAATTTGGCAGTGGAGGCAGTTGAGGCTTTTTAAGTGCATAGTAACTGAAGAGCATGAATTTGGGTTGCGGACACCTTGTCCAATCCCTTCTTCACCACCTAGTATAGAGACTGGGTCAGGGTAAAATTTGTGAGCTGACTACCTATCATGTTTTACTTGCCCCCGCTCCCCCCCACCCCCCAGCCCTGAACCCCAACGATGCAACATTGAAGACATGGGTGACCTACTTCTGTTGCTTTTAGGTACATACCTGACTGGGGCCCGTAAAATCCCGTTTATAGTCTGCAGTACAAAACTGTACATTGAACCCAATTGATTGCAGCCTTCTTGAATTCTGTCTGAAAGCAGAGCCAATTCATTGCACCATGATGTTCACCATGGCTAGGGTAAGGAGGCAGCTCCTAAAGCTGTCCAAGTATAATGGGGATTGAACCTTGTGCAATTAGTACCAAGCTGATCCACACCAACTAAGCTGGCTGGTCTTCCAGGGAGTCTTAAGACTATAAGATGTAGGAGCAGTAGTAGGCTATTTAGCCCATTGAATCTGCTTCACCATTCAGTGAGATTTGCTGGTCTGATGGTTCACAGCTCCACTTTCTTGCCATTTTCCCCACTACTTTTGATTTCCTTACTGAAAAGTCTGTATGTAGCCTTGAGTGTACCTAACCCATCCTCAACAGTCCTCTGCAGTAAAGAATTCCACAGATTCATAACCCTCGGAGAGGAGAAATCCCTTTTCATCTCTGTCTTAAATGTGTGACCTCCGTTTCTGAGATTGTGCCCTCTGGTGCTCTGGTTGCCTTTTCTCACCAGGGAAACAACCTTTCTGTATCTACCCTGTCAAGTCCTCCAAGAATCTTGTGTTTCAATGAGGTTTCCTCTCATTCTTCTGTATTCCAATAAGAACAAGCTCAATCTACTCCACCTCTCCTGATAAGACAGTTCCTTCAAATGCGGTATCAGCCTTCATTGAGCTGATGTGGCAACATACATTTTATCATGCCTGTTGTAGCCTGGAGCTGTGGATAGTGCTGGTAGAGGCACCAATTACTTTCCATCATCAGAATATTGTTTCATTACTTTCTATATCATGTACTTACCTAATTTTTCCTTTTAATGTATCTGTGTTCTTTGCTTTGACTGCTCCTTGCAGTAGAAAGTTCCACATGCATATCATTCTTCCGATGTAGCACCTTGTCCAGTTTCTTGATTTTTTAAAAAAATACAATATGGAGATAAAAACTGTGCATAGTAATCCAATTATGATGTAAAGTTCACTGGAATTTTAACACAATAACTTCTTTGCCCTTCAATTCTATCCCTGTAGAAGTGAAATCATAACATTTTTTGGTTCTATTAATTGCTGTATAACCTGTGACATTTTTGTAATTTGTGTATCTGTGCCCCTTTGTTCCACTTTTTTTTTTGCACGTAGTATGTGGCTGCCTTATTCTTCCATCAGCACTTCACACACATCTGTATTGAAATTCATTTGCCAATTACATCTGAGTTCTGTTTTTATTAATATTGTCTTATAATTTTTTTCACAGTCTTGTTCAGTATTAAACTCATTCTGGTATTGGCCAGAAATTTTGAAATGATGTTACTAATAGCTGAGTCCAGTTTATTTATGTGAATACTGAACAACAGTGATTGTCTCACTGATCTTTGTGACCACCATTTTCCCACCTTTCACTAGTTTGAATAACTACCCTTTTTATCTCTTGGTTCCTCTGTTCTGTCTGAAACTGTCTAACCATTCTGCTGCTTCACCCTGATAATTGTATTTGAATTGTATGCAAGTGGTGAACATTTAACCGGGCATTCACCTGAACCTCTTGCAAATGAACAGATTGAAAGTATGGTGATGAGGGTCTTGCGGTACAGCAGTAGTGCCTCTACCTCTAGGCCAGAAAAGGGATCAAGTTCCACCTGACCCGGAGCTATATTGTAACATGTCTGAATAGGTTGATTAAAATAACTAATGGTAGCTGATTACCAAGCAAACACTAGACAACGTGGAACTTTGATACTAAATATAAAGGTATGTAAACATTGGCTACAGTTCTGTCCTTCACCAACTGGCTTTCTGGGAAAGAGTCGAAAGAACTGCGGATGCTGTAAATCAAACAAAAACAAGTTGCTGGAAAAGCTCAGGTCCGGCAGCATCTGTGAAGAGAAATCAGTTAACGTTTTGCGTCCAATAATCTGAAACCATGTTCTGAGGAAGGGTTACCGGACCCGAAACATTAAGTCTGATTTCTCTTCTCGGACGCTGCCAGACCTGCTGAGCTTTTCCGGCAACTTCTGTTTTCGTCTCTGGGAAAGAACTCCTCAGTAGTAAGTTTGCAGTTTGAAAACTTAAATATACTTTAGCTGCGATATAACTCTTGTCTACTCTTCCTGTTACTACTTCAAAGAATTAAATAATATTGATCATGCATGATCTCTTTTAGAATCTGTTTTGATTTTAAGGTCGATAGATCTCCAGAACTGCAGGCTCAAGAAAAGACTATGGTACATTGGAATTGGTTAACATGGGGAAATTTCTTTAGCTGTTGCTGTGGATGTGCAATTTATTATGTATAAAACAGTTTAATGTTTTGAACTGAACATAGACTCAGCAAATATTGATGCAATATTTAAACATCTGGCTCAAAACTGAAGTTTGAATTCAGAATGAACAAACTACTCAGTTTGAGAATAACTAGTGGATTTTATGTCTCCATTTAGGATCGCAATACTATCTTGTGGAATGCCTCACTGAGCAGACATTCCTTCTTTTCTTTTTATATTGATCTCTATTCTGAAATTTGAATAATTAGGAGCCAAAAGAACTCGTTCTAGATCTATGGCATTATGCCAGTTGTGAACCATAAGCTCTTCGAATGACTGTAAATGCATCTAGAAAGCTGTTGTATCTTGCTGGCAGCATTCACTGAAGATTATCTTTAACTTTCACCACAAGCTGTAATTGTTGTGTCACTGTCCACGTTTTATCTACACAGCTGTAACAATCAAAGATTGCTAAATGGTGTTCTTTTTGAATGCACTGCCCTTAAATGCAGTCAGGAAAGGGAAACTGAAAAGATTTCAGTTTTTTTTTTCTCATTTTTATTTGTACTTCTGTCTCCTTTATTCCCTGAAGGAATGGAAATTAGGAAAGAGGAAAACTGAAAAGGATGATGTTGTTGGTATCATGATCTTTTCAACTGTGGAGCCACCAGCAGAGGATATTAGCCTACTTGAGGCGTATGTATTAATTTTACAGTTCCAAGTTAACTGGTAATAATCTGAAAATTACTGATTTAAAAATTGACGTACTTTGTGCGATAAGTATAAATTTCTATCCTTCCCCCTCTGCAACACCTATGCCTTTTTGATTTGAGTTTCCTCCTCTATACAAATCCTATTGTTCAGTCTATTTAAATTCATATTTGGAAAGAAATCAAGTCACTTTTTGTGCATTTGACTCTGCAGAGAGCAGAAGGTTGAAATGTTTAGTAAGTTTACAAAAGCCATGGATGATGGGGTTAAAGAGCTGCTCGGTGTGGGACAGGAACATTGGAAAAGCTGTGCAGGAGGTGGGTATGAAAAATTTGTTTAACTTATAGCTATTCAAAGTCTTTGAAAAATCGCTGTGGCAAAATGCTTTGTCTGACCTTCGAATGCATAGAATCAGGCATACAAATAAAGATCACTTGGCCCAGCATATTTAGGAAAGAACCGTCTAACTAGTTCTATACCCCTATTCTTCCCACTTAACTCTGTGTAGTTCTTCCCTCCCAAGTACAAATCCAATTATCTTTTGAAAGATACTATTGAATCTGCTTCCACCACCCGTTCTGGCAGTGCATTCCAGTTCATGGCATTACTTACTGTATTAAAGTATCCTCATTAGCTGGCTCGTTTGTCAGTGCCTTAATTTTGTGACCTCTGGTTACCAATTCTGCAAATGGCTTATTCTTAGATAACAAGGTGTAGAGCTGGATGAACACAGCAGGCCAAGCAGCATCAGAGGAGCAGGAAGGCTGACGTTTCGGGCCTAG
>NC_063340.1:32723744-32738041 GCF_021869965.1 Rhincodon typus | reverse complement strand
AGCATCAGAGGAGCAGGAAGGCTGACGTTTCGGGCCTTGACCCTTCAGAAATCTGAAGAAGGGTCTAGGTCTGAAACGTCAGCCTTCCTGCTCCATTGATGCTGCTTGGCCTGCTGTGTTCATCCAGCTCTACACCTTGTTATCGCAGATTCTCCAGCATCTGCAGTTCCTACTGTCTCTGAAATGGCTTATTCTTGTCTGTTTTACTAAATCCTTCAAGATCTTTGAATACTTTCGCCAACAAATTCTCTTAAGAATTCCCTGCTGTAAGGAGAATAATATCAGTTTCTCTCCACATGATTGAAGTATTTGTCTTAGAAACCTGGTCATTTGACGTCCTTCCTGAAACCTGGTGCCCAGAACCAGTCACCGTGCTCCTTCTGGGGTCCAACCAGGCCCAACTTTATAAAAGTTTAATATGACTTATTTGGTTTTGTACTCTGTTCCTCTTTGCTAAAAGAGCCATCCCATATTCTGTTTTAAACAGCTTTCCTGGATTGTCCTTCCGCCTTTAAAGATCGTATACCTACAACCCTTAGGGGTTTCTGTTTCTGCAATTCTATTTGAAATTGTATTTAGTTTCTATTTAGAATTCTTTTCTACCCTTATTCTTGCTATCTAAATTCAATAATTTCACTGTTCTTTGCATTAAATGTTGTTATGTGGCATATATCTACCCATTAAACTGTCTATTGTCCTGAAGTGTTTTATTACCCTTTACATTGTTTTAAAATTATATTTCAATGGTTTGTTTTATCTTTCAAATTGTGTCTTGTATGCCGATATCATAATCATTAATTTATATCAAAAAAAGCAGTGATTCCAACACCAACCCCAGAGTCACGAGTACGCACTTCCCTCCAGTCTAAGAAAATTAATCACTCAATGCAACATTCTGCTTTGTCCCCTGACCAACATCATTTTCAGACAGTTTTAAATTCCATGGCTTCAATTTTGCTATTATGTGGCTCTTTACCAAATCTCAGTTAAAAGCTTATTTATGCAGCATCATTTTTCTTCATCTACTCCACCATTTTATGAAGGTACATAAATAAGTTAATTAAACACCATTTGCTTATAACACTGTAGAAATTATTAATTAACCTATGATTCTTCAATTAACAATTTTGTTTAAGATTATGGTCGGCCTGTGTGTATGTGTGTGTATATATATGCTTTCTGCCCTCTAACGCATTGTAGCTAGAGTAAGTAATTTTCTACTTTCTGTGCTGCCAGTCTTTTTTTTTAAAGCACTTTTGCTATATCTACTTTCTCTTTCACTGAGATTGTCCATACCAAGACAGAAGTAAAATATTAATATGGTATTTCAGCCAAACCCTCTGTCTCCACAAGAAAAGTGTGAATTACATGGGTCTTTCTATACACATAGAATGCTTTTGCGCTCGCAATGCTGTTAAATTTCAAATTAAATAAACAGTTTACATTCTTAACACTTTCCTGGGATTTAGGAAGCTAATCTGTTTACTGCCAGCATGAATGCTTTTGCCATTGTTTATAAGGGATGAACACCTTCTTCCCAGTACAACAACATAGTGTCTCTAAATTTTTAGCAACTAAGCTACCCAAGTCTGTTGATAGCAGAATTCTGAATGGGCCCCTTCATTCATCAATTTTTATCTTAAAGATGTCCCAAAACCCATCAATCCTTCAAACCTTAGATATGCAATAATAGGCTTCATGCTCCTCTTTCCCCTGTCTCTGCAGTACACAGTGCTATTCCTTTTCATAATTCTGATTTTGAATTTCTCATGGGCAGCATGGTGGCTCAGTGATTAGCACCGCTGCCTCAGCGCCAGGGACCCAGGTTCGATTCCAGCCTTAGCTGACTATCTGTGTGGAGTTTGCACGTTCTCCCTGTGTCTGTGTGGGTTTCCTCCCACAGTCCAAAGATGTGCAGGGTAGGTGGATTGGCCATGCTAAATTGCCCATAGTGCCCAGGGATGTTTAGGTTAGGTGGGTTAAATGTAGGAAATCAGGGGTAAGGGAATGGGTCTGGGTGGGATGCTCTGAGAGGTGGTGTGGACTTGTTGTCAAATGGCCTGTTTCCACACTGTAGGGATTCTATGATGACATAATACTCTCTCATTTGCCCTTATTTGTCTCACCTTTTGTTATAATTCCTCACTAGTCCATTTGTTTTATCTCTCCCTTCTATTCATTCAGTTTCAGCAACATTTCCATTCAATTCATAAGGAACCTTGTTCCTTATTCCTTATTTTGCTCTCTGGCATCATGCTCGTATTCATTCCCTCAGTTATGAGTGTAGCTTTTGTTTCATGGCATGGTTGATATCATTTACCTTTTACCATCTCCAAAAGGCATAGATAATGTGCCATGTAAAATATTACTAGCAAAGACAAAGTATTAGTGGTAGTAAAAGGCCTTAGCATTAATTTCTATGCCACTCCATTAGTTCCCAACACCGATCCCTGGGGGATTCCACTATAAACCTTCCAGCCTGAAAAGCTTTTATTAACCGGTACTCTGTTTCCTGACACCAAACCAGTTTTCGTATCCATGTTGTTACTGTCCCCTTTCTTCCACGAGCTCTGACTTTCCTTGCAAACTGTGGTGTGGCACTGTGAAATGCCTTCTGGAAGTTCCTTTCCAGCACATCATCACAATTACCTTCTTCAACTTTTTCTATTACCTCTGCAAAATAAAATCTCCAAGTTAGCAAAACATAATTTTCCCTTGAGAAATCCATGCTGGCTCTCCTTAATTCACTCACATTTTTCCTTGTGACTATGAATTTTGAACTTAATTGTTGGTTCCAGAAATTTGTTCACTGCTAAAGCTGAATTGACTGGTCTGTAGTTGCTTGGGGTATCCTTGCACCCTGTTTTTGAACTATGGCAATGTTGGCAATGTTTGCAATTCTCCACTGTCCTGGAGTCCAAGAAAGGCTGACAAATTATTGCCTGTGCCTCTGTAATTTCTATTCCTTCTCCCCTCAGTATTCTTAGATGCAGATTGCCCAATCTAGATGCCTTGTCAATAATTTGATTATAACTATAAAGTCTCAACAAAGAAGTAAAACCAGATGGACCACCTGGCTTTGACCAAGGCACCAGAAAAGTAACAGCCCTGTCAACCCTGCAAAGTCTTCCTTACTAACATCTGGGGCTAGTATCAAAATGGAGGGAGCTGTCTCTCAGACTAGTTAAGCAAAAGCCTGTCATAGCCATACTCTCAGCATCTTACCTTGCAGACAAAGTCTCAGACATTGCCATCATCATCCCTGGATATGTCCCTGTCCCAGACCCAGCACAGTAGTGTACAGTTGTGGAAGAGTTGCTGGGAGTCTTCAGCATTGTATCCGCACCCCATGCGGTCTCGTAACTTCAGTTTAAACATGGGCAAGGAAACCTGCTGGTTATCATGTACCATCTTCCTTCAGCTGATGAATCTGTACTCCATGTACTATATTCTATGTGGGGGATTTCATTGTCTACCACCAAGAGTGCTCGGTGGCAGCAACAGCACTGATCAAGCAGGTCCAGTCTTAGAGGACATAACTGTGAGACTGGGTCTGCGGCAGATGATGAGGGAACCAACAAGAGAGAAAAACATACTTGAACTCATCTTTACCAATCTGCCGGCTGCAGATGCATCTATCCATGACAGTATCAGTAAGAATGACCGCTGCACAGTCATAAAGTCATACAGCAGAGAAACAGACCCTTTGGTCCAACACATTCATGCTCACTGGGTTTCCCAAACTAAACCAATCCCATTTTGCCTGCATTTGGCCCACATCCCTTGAAACCTTTCCTGTTCATGTACCTGTCCAAATGTCTTTTAAATGTTGTAACTGTACTGGCATCGTCCACTTCCTCTGCCGTTTCATTCCACACAAGAACCCACTTCTATGTGAAAAAGTTGACCCTCAGGTTCTTTTTAAATCTTGCCCCTCTTACCTTAAAATTATGCCCTCTAGTTTTGAACTCCCTTACTCTAGGGAAAAGACTTTTGCTATTCACCTTATCAATGCCCCGCATGATTTTATAAACCTCTCTAAGGTTACTCCTCGACCTCCTAATGTCCATGTCTCTGCTTATCCAACCTCTCCTGAAATCCTCCAGTCCTGGTAGTATCCTCGTAAATCTTTTCTGCACCCTTTGCAATTTAATAACATGCTTCCTATAGCAGGATGACCAGAACTGCAAACAGTACTCCAAAAGTGGCCTCACCAGTGTCCTGTACAGCTGTAATGACATCCCAATGAATCAAGTGTGCCAAATGCTACTTTCACCAGCCTGTACCTGTGATGCTACTTTTCAAGGAACTATGTACCTGAGCCGTTGGGTCTCTCTGTTCGACAACACTCCCCAGGGCCCTACCATTAACTGTGTAAGACCCCTGCCCTTGTTTATCTTACCAAAATGCAACACCTCCCATTTATCTAAATTAAACATCATCTGCCACTCATTGGCCCAGCAGATTAAGATCCTCATGTAATCTTGGACAGCCTTCTTCACTGTCCAGAATATCACCAATTTTGGTGTCATCAACAAACCTACTATTTTCCTATGAAGTACTGCTTTCATATTAAGAATACCCTCAATCATGTTGTGCGGCACACACCATGCCAAATGGGACAGACTTTGAATAGATCTAGCAATACAAGACTGGGCATCCATGAGGCATTGTGGACTTCAACAGTAGCAGAATTGTACTCCATAATCTGAAATCTCATGGCCCACATAGCCCGCACTCAGCCATTACCATCAAGCCAGGCAAACAGCTTTGTTTCGATGGAAAGTGAAGGAGGGCATGTCGGGAGCATAACCAGGCATACCTCCTGACATGTCTCAAACAACAAATCAGATCTACGTTCTGCAGTCCTGCCACATCCAGTCATGGATAGTGATGGACAATTAAATGACTCACTGGAGGAGGAGAGTCCACAAATATCCTCATTCTCCATATTGGAAGAGCCCAGCACATCAGTGCAAAACATAAGGCGGAAACATTCACAGCAATTTTCAATCCAAGTGCTGAGTGGATGATCCAACTCTGTCTCCTCCAGTGGTCCCCAGTATCTCAGATACCAGTCTTTAGCCAGTTCAATTCACTACATGTGATATCAAGAAATGGTTGGGGGCACTGGAGACTGCAAAGTTGATGGGGCCCTGGCAACATTCTGAAGACTTGTGCTCCAGAACCTGCTGCTCCCCTAGCCAAACTCTTCCAGTACAGTTACAACACTGGCATCTATCTGACAATGTGGAAAATTGTCCAGTATATCCTGCGCACAAAAAGCTGGACAAATCCAACCTGGCCAATTATCACCCATGAGCTTACTCTTGGTCATCAGTAAAGTGATGGAAGGTGAACAGCACCTGCTTAGCAGCAACCTGCTCACTGATGCCCATTTTGAGTTCCACCAGGGTCACTCAGCTCCTGACCTCATTACATCTTGGTTCAAACATGGGGGGAAAGCTCTGAATTCAAGAGGTGAGGTGAGACTGACAGCCTTTGACATCAAGGCCATATTTGAACGAGTGTGACATGAAGGAGCCTTCGCAAAACTGGAATCAATGGCTATGAAGGAAAAAACTCTTTGCTGTTTGGAGTCGTACCTGGCAAATTGGAAAATGATTGTAGTTGCTGGAGATCAGTCATTTTCAGGTCCAGAACATCTCCAACCATCTTCAGCTGCTTCCTCAAGGTCGGTCCCTTCTTCATAAGGTCAGAAGTGGGGATGTTTGCCGATATTTGCGTAATATCCAGCATCGTTAGCTGCCACTTAGAAACTGGAACAGTTCATCTTCAAATGTAAGAGGATCTGGACATTACCCAGGCTTGGGCTGACAAGTGACAAGTAACAAGTAACATTCTTACTACACAAATACCAGGCAATGACCATCTCCAATAAGAGACAATCTAACCACTGCCCTTGACATTCAGTGGTGTTACTATCACTGAATCCAACTATCACCATCCTGGGGGTTACTATTAACATAAATACAGTGGCTACAAAAGCAAATCAGAGGATAGGAATGCTGTGGCGAGTAACTGACCTCCTAACTCCCCTAAGCCTGTCTACCATCTACAAGGAACTAGTCAAGAGTGTGATGGAATACTCCCTACCTGCCTAGATGAGTGCTCCATTAACACTTAAGCAAATTGACCAAAGAACCTTAGACAGCACCTTCCAAACCCATGACCACATGGAGAACGGGAAAAATTTGTGGCTGTAGGAGCTGCTTTTATTTTTTTTTAGGTATTTTCAGTGTTGGAGTTGATTTCGTCGCATTCCAGGAGCAGTGATTACTGTTTTATAAGTTGTTGCATTGTTTTGGAACTTTGGGAGGAAAAAGGATCAAAACAGTGGCACGTTAAAAATGGAGGAAGGGAAACAAAGGCAGTGACCACATGGTGGGAAGTGAATCAGTGGAGAAAGAAACCTACACTGCAATCTGAACTAGTAGTGAACCTTGAGAGCTATAGCCTCTGCTGTTTGATTTCAAGTACCTCCTGGACATTGGAGTGTGGTGAAGAAAAACAATCCGTGAAATGCACAGCTGACCTTGGAGAAACCTGTGTGGGGAGATGAGACAAAAGGGTGGTGGTGGTGGATTGCTTTTCAGACTAGAGGTCTGTGACTAGTAGTGTGCACAAGGATTGGTGCTGGGTTCACTGCTTTTTGTCTTTTATATAAATGGTTTGGATGTGAATATAGGAGGAGTTAGTAAGTTTGCAGATGACACCAAAATTTGAGGTATATGGGCAGCCAAGAAGGTTACCTCCGAATACAGTGGAATCTTAATCATATGGGCCAAGGAGTGGCAGATGGAGTTTAATTTAGACAACCATGAGGTACTGCATTTTGGAAAGGCAAGTCAGGGCAGGACTTGTACACTTAATGGTAAGGTCCTGGGGAGTGTTGCTGAACAACGAGACCTTGGAGTGCAGGTTCACAGTTCCTTGAAAGTGGAGTTGGAGGTAGATAGGATAATGAAGGCAGTGTTTGGTATGCTTGCCTTTATTGGTCAGTGCATTGAGTATAGGAGTTGGGAGGTCATGTTGCATCTGCACAGGACATTGGTTAGGCCACTTTTGGAACACTCTGTGCAGTTCTGGCCTCCCTCCTGTAGGAAGGATGTTGTGAAACTTGAAAGGGTTCAGAAAAGATTTACAAAGATGTTGCCAGGGTTGGAGGGTTTGAGCTGTTGGGAGGGGCTGAATAGACTGGGGCTATTTTCCCTGGAACATCGGAAGCTGAGGGGTGACCTTATAAAGATTTATAAAATCATTAGGAGCATGAATAGGATAAATAGGCAAAGTCTTATCCCAATACTGGGTGAGTCCAAAATTAGAAGACACAGGTTTAAGGTGAGATGGAAAAGATGTCAAAGGGACCTAAAGGGGCAACATTTTCATGCAGAGGGTGGTGCATTGTTGGAATGAGCTGCCAGAGGAAGTGGTGGAGGCTGGTACAATTACAACATTTAAAAGGCATCTGCATGAGTGTATGAATAGGAAGGGTTGAGAGTGATATTGGCCAAATGCTGGCAAATGGGACTAGATTTATATAGGATATCTGGTAGGCATGGATGAATCGGACTGAAGGGTCTGTTTCTGTGCTGTATACCTTTTTTATGACCACTTCCATCTAGAAGGACAAAGACAGCAGATACAGGGCAACACCACCACCTCCAATTTCCCCTTTAAACTAGTCACCATCTTGACTTGGAAATAGATTGCCATTCCTTCAATGTCGCTGGATCAAGATCCTGGAGTTCACCACCTCTTTTCCACTCTCTACCCCCTCCACCAAGGGCATTGTAGATCAACCTATAGCAGTTGGACCGTAGCCGTTCAAAAAGGCACATCACCACCTTCTACAGGGCAACTAGGGTTGGGCAATAAAAGCTCCCCTGCCAGTGAAGCCCTCCCTTCCCCCCTCCCCCCCCCCCCCGAAAAAAATCTCAAGATGCATGTAAGACAAATAATTAGGAAGGAACATGGAATGCAAGGGTGTGAACTATATCACTGAGACTACACCTATAGTACAGTGTATTGTTTTGATCATCTTATTCAAGAGGGGATGTACTTGTATTGATGGCAGGTTCACTCAATTGATTCCTAGACGAAGAGGTTATCTTGTGAGGAAAGGTTGATTAAGTTGGTCTGGTATTCATTGGAGCTCCGAAGAATGAGAGGTGATCTTAATGAAACATTTCATATAGTGAGAGAACTTGGCCAACTAATTGTAGTGACGATGTTTCCCCTCACAGCAGCATGTAGAACTAATGGGTACAATGTCAGAATTAGAATTTGCAATAGAGATGATGAGGAATTACTGGTTTGAAAGAAAAAAAGTGCAGATGGCAGGTCTCCTCATATTCTAGTAGTATGTATATATTGGTCCAGTGGTACTGTCATGCTGTCCTGAGAACTGTTGAACTGTTTGAGGATGTTTGGTGTGGAATGAGGCTATGCTAGATGCAGAAAGAAAGGGGCTAAAAATAAATGAAATGACACTTCACAGTGTTAATAAAACAGGTCAAAAGTAATCAATTTGGAATTTGTATATGCTTTTTAAATTGAAGTTGGTTCTTCATCTTGGCTTTCAATAATTACAAACTTCTGATCTATTTCTAGTTTGCTGTTGTCATATGTATAAAAGTTTGGATATGTGGGTACCCTCCGCTTGAGGTTTTTGACAGTCCAGTTGTATACAGCAAACAAATTGCATAGTATGTACTGTGCCTTGCATGTAATCTACCAGACATAGCTCCTATCCATTGTTGCTCCTCATCTCGCTGTTTAGTGCTGGAAATATTGAATCTTGTACGTGCTACTTCCCATTCAATTGACAGCCCCATCACCCCAACCAATTGCAGTGCACTGACAGACATACGTCGGTCTCTGTTGCAAGGCAAGGTGGCACAGAACTACAGGTAGCAACAACTAACAAACGGGGGTCAGGAACGGCTGCATGTTGTTGGTTCTGTGACAGAGATACTGATCGCTATAAGTGGAGCACCATCAGTGAGTTGTAGCCAACAGAAGGGCTGAAACATTGAAGATTATAGTGTGTTCCTACTTATTGCATCACCTTGCATCCCATTTTCCCCTCCTACCACTATCTTCTGATATCCAAACTGCCAGTGGTGTTGGTGTGCACCCCTCACTAAAAGTGCACCATACCCCACTCCATTAACGCAATCCTACCGTTCTATTTTCAGCTACCCATGAACTGTCAGCTGGCCAGGCATTGTTGAGAGCAGTGAGACTAAAGAGCAGGACACTAATGCAATACAATTTCATACTTGCAGATTCTGTCTCAAATACTGGAACTCGAGGGTGGCACAGCAAGAGGATTTGTATGTTTTGAACCTTGGATTTGAGAAGGAGAAAGGATAGTGTGCAAATGCATGCAGCATTGTCAGTCAGTTTGCACACTTCTGAAGAGGCTTCAGATAAGGAAATTGATGCGTGATGTAGAGAAGAAAGCTGATGGATGTGTGCATTGAAATGTGCTGAAAGATCTGTCAGTAAGCCTGTTATCACTTGGAAGAAGCATAAGAGGAGTCTTGCTCCAACTTACCTGAAGAAAACTTTGCAAAGCTCAGAGCTTGTCCTCTCCAATATGGAAGTGGTGGCTAACGCCTTCTAGACTCCCCCACGATTCGGGACCTGTTATTAATATTTCAGCTTTCATTGCACAAGCAGAAGACACCCAGTGTCTGAGTACTGTAGTGTAAGCTCACATTGAGGTCAATGTGTTTGTTGCCATGCTGGTCCAACATGCTGCCACGCAGGCTCGGACTGCTACCATAATGAATCCAGATATCACTATTCGAAGAGACTTTCAGGCTTTTGTATAAATTCAACAATTTGTTTGAGCTGAACACTAGAATTGATGAGGCACCACCAAAGGGGAATGGCACCTTAACATGCTTTGAGGGTGATGGAATTTGTGTTACCACCACTGCCACTTTATTTGTTGCTGTTGCTTATTAGTCATTGGTGTCACTAATGGCAAGGTGTTGCAATCTGGCACCAGACCTTCTAGGCCTAAACCTACTCAATAGAATAGTGCATTCTCTTCTGCAGCCTCTTCCAATGAAAGGCAGCTGTCGTCCATGAGCCATGCTGTAGCCACTGCAGCACAGAGCTAGGGAAAGGCACTTGTCAACAGGCAATGTGGAAATCAGCAATGGTGACCAGTTGAATTTTGAATGAATATTAATGATTTGTACGATAAAGATAGAACATAGGACAAAGTTGGTATAGAATTGTTTTGTGGATACTGTTATTCCAGTAGTATAACAGATGGCAATATAAAGGTCCTCTGTAGAGGAATAGTGAGGTAATGTATTGGAATGCCCTGCCTGCAAAAATAGTAGACTGGCCCACTTTAAGGGCATTTAAATGGTCATTGGATAAACATATGGATGATAATGGAATAGTTTAGGTTAGATGGGCTTCAGATTAGTTTCACAGGTCGGCGCAACATCGAGGGCCAAAGGGCCTGTACTGCGCTGTAATGTTCTATGTTCTGGTTTTTCTTTCAATCGGATATGTGTGTCAGTGGCATTTGTGGGCCATGCCTAATTGACCATTGGCGATGAGTCTCCTTCTTGAATTACTACACATCTATTAATGGTGTAGTGCTGACTGGAGAGGAGTTGCAAGATTTTGAACCAACTAGAATGGAAAAAACGATAGTACAGTTCAGATTTAGGATGGAGTGTGGCTTGGAGGGAATCTTGCAGGTGATTGTACTTGCACGCATTTCCTGTCTTTGTGTTTCTAGTGGTAGAGGTTGAGGGATTGGAATGTACAGTCATAGATGGCTTGACAAGTTACTAGAGTGCATATTTCATGCGGTACACACTACTGTCACTGTGTGTCAGTGGTAGAGGGAGTGAATATTCAAGGTAATGGATTGGATGCCAATCAAGTGGATTGGTATATCCTGGATTCTGTTGTTGGGATTTCACACATCCAGAATATTTCATCCTGACTCATGGCTTGTAAATGGTGGAGAGACTCTGGGGAGTCTGGAGATGTGTAACCTTCCTTACATTTCCCACTTCTGAAATACCTGTCAGACTCCTACTTACTAACTACAGCTCTGCCTTCAACACTATAATCCCAACCAAACTCAAAACTCTGAGACCTAGGTCTCAGCTCTGCCCTCTGCAGCCGGATCTTCAGCTTCCTGACTCAAAGACCCCAATCGGTGAAGTAAGGCAACAGCATCTCCTCCATGATAATCCTCAATACCGGTGCCCTGCGAGGATGTGTTCTGAGCCCCTTCCTGTACTCCCCATACAGTCACGACTGTGTAGCCAAATTTGGTATGAATGTCCTCAACAAGTTTTCTGACAACACCTCCGTTGTAGTCTGGATATCAGACAACAGGAAGGAGATAAAAGGCTTGGTGTCGTGGTGCAATAATAACAATCTTTCTCTGAATATCAGCAAAACAAAAGAATTGACCATTCCTTTCAGGAAGAAAGGAGAAAGACACCCTGCTATCTACATCAATGGAGCCGAGGTGGAGAGGGTCGAGCGCATCAAGTTTCTCGCAGTGACGATAACCAACAATCTTGTGGACCTTCCATGTAGATGCGATGTCAAGAAGGCATAACAACACCTCTTCTTCCTCAGGAGGCTTCGGAAATCTGGCATGTCCATAAAGACCCTCACCAACTTTTACAGTTGCACCACAGAAGCATTCTATCTGGGTGCATAACAGCTTGATATGGCAACTGCTGTGCTCTGGAAGGAGCTACAGAAAGTTGTGTCCACAGCCCAGACCATCGTGAAAGCCAGACTCCCTTCCACAGACTCCATCTACGCTTCTCGTTGCCACTGAAAATCTGCCAACATCATCAAAGACCCCTCCCACTCCAGTAACACGCTCTTCCAACCTCTTTTGTCAGGCAGAAGCTTGAACACACATGCTAACAGGTTCAAGAACAGCTTCCCTGCTGTTATTAGACTGCTGAATGGACCTCTCATTTCAAATCTGATATTGGTCTTGCTTTTGTGCATTTCCTGTGCATAACCCATTATGCCTCGCTCTGTCTAAACATCCTATGATCTGTATGTCCTTGTATGTTATGATTTGCCTGTACTTCATGCAAAACAAAACTTTTCACTGTAGTCAGGTAAATGTGACAACAAATTAAGTGTCCTTGTAGCCATAATACTTGTATAGCTGATACAGTAAATTTTCTGGATAATAGTAAAACTCAAGATGTTGATTGTGATGGATCCATGTTGTAATACCAGTGAATTTTGAGGGGAAATGGTCAGATTCTCTCTCACTGCCACTCATTAGCTCAAGCCTGAATTTTGTCCTTGTCTTATTGTATATGGACACAGACTGCTTCGGCATCTGAATTGTCACAAATGCCATTGAACATATGCAATCATCAATAAACATCCTCATCTCTGAACTTTATAATAGAGGTCACTGAATCAGCTGAAGATGGTTGGACCTGCAGCACTACTCCAAGTGTGATGTGTTGGGGCTGAGATGATTGACATCGAACAACTATAACATCTTTTGTACTAGGTCTGATTCCAACCAGCAGAGATTTTTTCACCAGATTCCCGTTAACTCCAACTTTACTAGAGCTCCTTGATGCCACATTTGGTTAAATGTTGCCTTGATGTCAAGAATGGTCACTCTCACCTCACTGCTGGAGTTCAGCTTTATTGTCAATGTTTAGATCTGAGCTATAGTGAGGGCATCTCCAATTGTAACCACAGAAACAGGAATTAAATTCGAAGAAATTAGCTGCCACATTCCTTTCTCCACCCCTACCTCCTGACCCCTTGCTCTTCTTTCTAGTCCTCCACTTCTTCCTGACACCCCCCCCAACTTCTTTTTATCCTCATGACAGCATCCTTCTTGCCCACTACTACCACCTCTTCTTAGCCCCCCTTCCATTCATCCAGCTTCCCATTTGCTGCCCTTGTCACTTGTAACACCAAGATTACAGGCATTAAAAAAGCCCAGTTTTGTGATCTATGTCAATGTCTTTGTCTTTTTTTTTTAATCATTCTGTTTATCTCTACCTATATCCACCTATCTCTGCATCTGTATTTGCTTCTGTTTTTCCTTCCTGTTGTTCACGTATCTCTTTTGCGGTCCTCTGCTGCAAAATCAGTTACTGGAAGTGAACAAGTGGCTTTTGATGGAATCCTACTGATCTCGGACTTCTACTCTACAGCTGCCCAAGTTGTAAAATAAGGTTCGGAATTGAATCTGGGCAAATGTGAGCACAATACCATTTCCTGCCACTTATGTCATCATGAGTAGATGTTGTCAACTTAGTTTTCACTGTCATCCCCTGTGGCTCATCATTTTCTATAAAGTAATGGAAAGTGTCAGAAGCAGAGAATTATGTAGTAAATATTTCTCTGACCTAACTGTTTTAAGAAGTAAACATATTAAATAATGAGTAAGATTTGTTCAAATTCTTGAAGTTAAATTAATTGCAATGACATTGTTGCTGGGTGGAGATTTTATTTTGGAAGTCTTTTGTCAGCTAACTTTTGATATTAAGTAGTTACCACTGCAACTTGCATTAAATCCATTTAAGCGAACTCTCACTGTATATAATATAGGAAGAATAGAACCAAAGTCAGAGATGAGATCTGTGAAGTACACCAAAGCTGTCTGTTTCATATATTAGTCTTGCACCTGTTGATTGTGTTTCTGTCTCCATGTATCTGATCCCAAACCATCCTGCAGTTTCATTGGGCCTATTTAGGAAAGATGGATTGTATTTCTTTTTCTAACTGGGAAGGTGTTAGTTAGGAATAGCAGCGTGGAGCTGGAGGAGCATAGTGGGCCAGGCTGCAAATGCCAGCTTTCCTGCTCTGATGCTGCCTCTGTGCTTCTGCACTGTGCTTCTCCAGCTCCACACTGTTATCTCTAACTCCAGCATCAGCAGTTCTTGTGTCTCTGAGGTGCTAGTTAGGAACGGTTTTGAGTAGAATAATTGTGCGTTCAAGTACAGAAATCAGTAAAAGCTAGTAGACCGGTTCAAGACAAAGAAAAAGGGGTGGAATTTATACTTTTTAATGTCAGGAGGTCTGGCTGGAACCCACCTGAAATCAGTCTGGATAAAACACCTCCAAGGATAATTTGGCCTGGGGATATTGGGAAGATGAAATGTGGATTCAACAGAATTATGGACAACAAGGTGCAGGGCTGGATGAACACAGCAGGCCAAGCAGCATCATAGGAGCAGAGAGGCTGACGTTTCGGGCCTAGACCCTTCTGATGAAGGGTC
>NC_063340.1:32684640-32723344 GCF_021869965.1 Rhincodon typus | reverse complement strand
TTCTGGTGAAGGGTCTAGGCCCGAAACGTCAGCCTCTCTGCTCCTATGATGCTGCTTGGCCTGCTGGGTTCATCCAGCCCTGCACCTTGTTGTCTCGGATTCTCTAGCATCTGCAGTTCCTACTATCTCTCAACAGAATTATATTTGGTGGCTTAAATTAAGAGGACAGGTCGCATTTGGTAGGCTTGCTTTTTCTTCATATAGAACATAAAGGTGATGTAATTTGATATGTTTATGATGATCGTAAGTGATATTGATGGGTTGAGTGGTCGAATAAACTGCTCCCTCTGGTGGGGAAATCCAGACCAAGGGCACGTAATGTCAAACTGGAGAGTTTGAACTTTCAGGTGCAGTGTCAGAGAGGACTTCACACCAAGAATAGTGGAGCCCTCAAAGCTTTTGAAACTCGATCAATTGAAAATTTCAAAACTGAGTTTAATGGTTTTTTGGGCAAACAGATTACAAACAAGGTGAGTGAGTGGAGTTAAGGTACAAGTTAGCTCTGATCTAACCGAATTCTGGAAAAAGTTCAAGGAGTTAAATTGCCTACTTCTGTTCCTGCTACAATTGGTGTTGACTGCTTTTAAGGTGCAGGAATGAAAGTGTTCTGTATTCTCTTTAAAGCACTGCCCAAGGAATATCAGAAGATGGGAAAAGCTTTACAAAACATTTCACAGGTTTTCGCAACCAGTGGTTATGAAGGTAATGTGCTATTATTTGTGTTTCAGGGTAGTCTTCTGTATACATACATGCTAGCCTACTACAGAATTCAGGAAATCATGTAAATATAAAGAAAGTTTCAAACAGTTGCAAATCATTGCTTTTAAGTCTGCTGAATTGCTGGCATTAGAGTCATTGCTGAAGAAGGGTCCCGACCTGAAACGTCAACTTTCCTGCTGCTCTGATGTTGCCTGGCCTGCTGTGTTCCTCGAGCTCCATACTGTGTCGTGTCTGACTCCAGCATCTGCAGTTCTTGCTATCTCCGAGTCATTGCTATGTTGTAATTCTGTTGGTGCAATCGCTGCAGTGCATCTGACACACTTTAAACAAATTTATCCACTCGGTAATTCTTGTATTTTTAATACTGTATTTCATTTTGGCTCCTTTTTCCCTTTCTTTGAAAATAGAGCCAAAATTAGAACACTTCTTTTATATTTTGTAAATGATGGCACCATACTATTTTATTTCAAGGATCTCATATTTTCAATCTAGGTAAATTTAGTTCTTGGCAGGATTGTATGCTTTCTAAAAAAGAAACTGATTCCACTCTCTCCCCACCTGTGTGTGCACACGCTTGTGCGCGCGTGCACATTCAGCTGTAACACATTTGCATATTGCTGAATTTTAAAATTCAGCATCATATACATAAAAGTGTAACTTGGCAACATTTAATACAGCTGAAGATGAGTTTATCGCAAAAATAAGCATTTTGAACCTCAGAGTAGCCTGATTTTGAATTTTTGAAATGATTCAAAAATAGACAAAGCTATTTTCCATTTGATTGTCATACAGTGCCTGTTTCTGAGTAAGCTTTTTTTAAAAAAAAAATCAAATTTGAAACTTTTCTATACTTGCCTATTATTGTCCTTGTGTCAAAAGAATCAGATTAACTTTTGAAGCCTGTTTGAAGGCCTGTAAATTAGAGGAGACTCTCTAGTGATTAATTTGTTCTGGGGTTGTGACCAACTCTGCATGGATTGACCTCAGCTGAGTTAGTGTGCTTTTAAATTATTGCAAGAGATCATGGAAACTCAATTTGTGTTTTAAAATTCCCCAATCCTTTTTGTGCCAGTTATGCAGATGTCGGGAATTGTATCAAAAAGAAGTTCAGTCAAGTGGAAACTTAAGATCTTTGTGCCATTAGAAAGTTGTCTTTTAGTTGGGAATTTATTTCCATGTGAAAGGTGTCTATCATCATTTGCTGTATAATTGGTCAAAGGACTCAGTTGTTGATTTGTGTTTCAGGTGAATCCATTTTGACAGATCCTTTAACTGAAGTAGGAAAGACATTTGAAGAAATTGCCAGCATCTTTGCAGAACAGGTACCAAGACATTTTTAGTTTGTAGTTTTTTTTCCTTTATTCATTCACGAGATGAGGACGTCGCTGACTAGGCAGCATTTATTGTCCATCCCTTATTGCCCAGAGGGCAGTTCAGAGTCAACCACATTGCTGCGGGTCTGGACTCATGTCAGCCAGACCAGGTAAGGATGGCAGTTTCCTTCCCTGAGGAACATTAGTGAATCAGATAGGTTTTTCCAACAATCAACAATGGATTCACAGTCATCATTAGATTCTTATTTCCAGATATTTATTGAATTCAAATTCCATCATCTGCTGTGGCGGGATTCTTACCCAGGTCCCCGGAATGTTATTTGGGATTAACAGTCCAGCAATAATATCACTAGGCCATCGCCTCCCCAGTAGTATTGAAGAAGTAAAATGCTACTTAATATTGGACTGTAAACTATGATATTAAAACTAAACAGTAGTTATTTTCCAGTGTGAATTATTTAAAGGGAAAGTGGGAAAGAAAAAAATCTTTTGGCAGTGCTCAGTACTCTCATGGAATTCACACTTTACCACAAAGGGTATGATTATGAAGCAATGGAATGAATAATAGAGTATTGGTTCAGTTTTGCCATTTTTGTACATTGTGGACTATTGATATATTTGTAATGCTGCTTTGGTGCAAAGGTCTGCCTCACTGAGGAAACAATGGGAATAATTAATCCCTGGCTACATAGATAATGTGCCACACATCAGGGAAGAAACAAAAATGCTTGGGGGAAAAACAGTTGTCTTTATCAGAAATGAGATGCAATATCTGTCAGTAAAGCATTGTTTTTTGTCATGTTATGGTAATCGAAATTAAAATAATGAAATCTGAGTGCAAACACTGCTTTTAATGAGATGTATTATGTAAATATGTGATATAAACTTGTTGTTTTCAACAGCCCAAAAAGGACTTGCATTATCTGATGGAAACAAACCAAGAGTACAAGGGATTACTAGGATGTTTTCCTGAAATCATTAGCGTACATAAGGTAAAACAAAGTGCCAGTGCAGATGTTTTTGCCCTAAGTTAGATGGCAATAAAGATAAATGAAATTAATTTGAAGCAAAATATGGAATATTGAGAAACTATTGCATAAAAGATCTTTAAACTGTCTGTTCTATGTCCTGGGGGTTGATTAGTCTCCAAACTAATTGACACAGGATCACTCGGTCAATAGAGGAGATCAGAGATATTTGTGTCAGGCAAAGAATGGAAGACGTGCTTAATGAGCCATTGTGGGCTGGATTTGAGTCCAAGCTAACCGAGTGATGTGCTTGACCACCAAGGCACTCCCTTTTTTTTAGTAGAAACTAGCATCTGAGTATGGATTAATTTATATTGATGTGTCGATTAAATTTAAATAAATTCAGGACTTCCCTCTGAAAATGAGAAACAAAGGTTGGGATTGTTTGTGGGTCTCAAATCCCAGGGGTGGAATCAGTCACTCATTGTGACTTTTGATGAAATGCCTGTTTAATGGGCCTGGAGACAGACTTGACTTTCAATTAAGGATGATAGCAGCCTCTTGAAGATAGAGGGCCAATCGAAGACCTTGCAGCTTGAAAAGGGCTGCAGGCTACAATCAAAGCTAAGTAAAAGAGGAGCTAAAAAATGTTGAGTCCTCTTTCCAATATTTAAAAAATTCAAATAAAAAATGGAACTTGCAGTCAGGCAACCACCTTGGGGAAGAGCTATTGGTAGTGGTAAGAAGGAGCGATCTCCTTCCTGCACTCAAGTGAAGGGTCTTTAGTCTTGCCTGGAACAATAACACTTATCCTGCCACCTCAGGATACTTAAATGTGCCTTAGATCCTGTGAGAATCTAGAGGCTGACTGGAAAATCTCAGTTGCCTTTCTTTAAATGCTGAGTGGTTCATAATGAGCTGCTGTCTTGTAGCCACATTGCAGGCAGGTAGCCCAGTAATCCCAAATGGGATGAGGCCAGGGAATCTGTAGCTGGTGCAGCTTTTCTTCTGGACCCATTAATCTGCATCATACTCCAACTTCTGCAGCCACTTGAAATTTAATGCATAGTTTCAGATGCACCAGTGGTGAGTGGAAGGCCAAGTCCTTTTTAGGACACTGTTTTCCTGTTTTTTTTTAGGTAAAGTCATGGATTATAATCAGAAATAATGGGGAAACTGGTACAAATCATTGATTTTGGCCACTTTGTGAGCCTTCATTTAGAAAGATTGCAAGGGCTTCCAAAAATTACTGAAATGGTATCCAGGATAAGGGTTTTTTTTAAGTTTTGAAGAGAAGTTAAAAATATCTGGACTTTACTCTAGGCAGCATGGTGGTACAATGGTTAGCACTGATGCCTTACAGTGCTAGGGACTTGGGTTCAATTCCAGCTTTGGGTGACTGTCTGCGTGGAGTTTGCATTCTTCTCCCTGTGTTTGGATGGGTTTCCTCAGGTGCTGTGTTTTCCTTCTACAGTCCAAAGATGGTAGATGGATTGGCTATGCTAAATTGCTCTGTAGTGTGTAGTCTAAGTTCGTTAACTATGGTAAATGTGCGGTTATAGCCATATGTGAAATTTTGATGGCCCAAATAGCCTCTATTTGCACTGTTGGGATTCTATGATTCTACTGACGTGATCGAGGGAGTTTCAAGTAATCACTCAAGTTAACTGATTAAATTATGAGTGCTTTTGGTTAAAGTCAAAAAAGAGCAAATCTCTTGGTCTCTGAGGTGGAAACTGGGGTGGGGTCATAGTTTTGAAAACCAGAAGTGCTATTTGGCATGATCTGTGGAGGAAGAAACGGAGCTAGTTGAATGAATTTGACTGGCTCTTGGGGTTTAGGGGTGAGGCGTTAAAATCACCTGGGCATTTTACAGATGATGGGATCTGGGACATACTCTGAGGAGATAGGTAATTAATTTTTTTGTATGTCCAGAAGTGCTGTCACACAAACTTAGTATCTTTTTCCCATCACC
The DNA here is from genome assembly GCF_021869965.1 of Rhincodon typus. Taxonomy (NCBI): domain Eukaryota; kingdom Metazoa; phylum Chordata; class Chondrichthyes; order Orectolobiformes; family Rhincodontidae; genus Rhincodon; species Rhincodon typus. The sequence goes on along the minus strand of NC_063340.1, from coordinate 32,718,347 downwards.
CATGGTATTTTCCATCTACTAACCAAGGCATTAACTAAAGTTTTACATAGTTCAAGGCCTATTTATGGTCATTGACTGTGTAATTTTGTCAATGTCCATATTTTGTTAACATTCTCTGCCATGTTGGAAGGCCATGAGCTATATTGAAATAGTTACCTAATTGCAGCGCAGCAGGAGTTGGGGTTGTGGGAGAAGTATTTATGGACCTGAGAAACAGGCACCAAAAGGGAAGCGATTCCCATGGCTCCAATTCCTTTCCCAGAAATGAACTATTGTCTACTTGGCTCTGAGAATTTTTCTGGAACTTCCTTTCTTTTTAATGTATCTGTTGTAGACCTGATGTGCCTTGGAGTACCCTTCTTAAGCTTCAGACCTGTTGATCCTGTGAGTAGGCTAACAGCATCAGGATTCTGACTGCTTGGCCCACAAATGACCAATTAGAAAGACTCTATGGTAAGATTGCTGAGTGGTTCCTGCTGGAAGCATGTGTAACCTCAGCTGCCTTTTTTATTACTCCAAAGTCAGAATCCCCATGGAGTTGGTAAAATTCAGATCAATTAACTTTGTTTCTCTCTCCACAGATGCTTCCATACTAACTGCGTATTTCCAGCATTTCTAGTTTCATTTCCAATTGCTAGCATCAGTATTTTGTGATGGTATAAATTAGAATGTTGGGGTGTAAGGGGAAAAATATGCATTGAACTGAAGTGCTATTAGAAAGTCAGTGAAAGAAAGGAAGAACTTGCATTCAGATAGTGCCTTTCATTATCTTAGGAAGACCCAGTTTGCTTGATAGTCAATTAGTCACTTTTTGAAGTGTTGCTACTATTGTCATGCAAGAAGCACGGGTCCAATTTGCATACAGCAAGATTCCATAGGTAGAAATTCATTATTGACCATATAATCTGAATTGGTGATGTCAGTTGAAGCACAAATATTGTCCACCCAGTGGATAGAACTATCCTGGTCCATTTCAGTGATGCCACAGGATCCATTGGATCTACCGGAAAGGGCAGGAAAAGACATGGTTTAATTTCTCATCCAAAAGAAGATATTTTCAAAAGTTCAGCAGTCCCTCAATTCACTGCTGGGATCTTGGCCTACATTTTGTGCTGAAGTCTTGAGTAGAATTTGAACATCCAATCTTCTGAGGGTGAATGTTGCATTTCAGGACCGGATGCCCACTCTCAGGAAGGCAAAATTTCTGGTCTTGTATTCAGGCAACTGGAGACACGTACTGGACTTGTTTATTCACTACACATGAAGTATCCTACAGGTCCCACATGACACAGGAATTGCAGGCACAATTTTTAATGTACTTGGCACTTTTTGTTAGCTCACTTATGTCCTATGGACCCGCTGTCAGTGCTCCTAGCCAGGGCCTCAGCAGTCCTAGTAATCTGTTGCATGACGGTTGGTTGACAGAGCAGCAATCATCGCACTCAATATTGGATGGCTGTTCGTGCTGCAGTGGAAATTGTGAAATTAATGAAATTGCTGATGTAAAGAAGGTAGAGCTAGAGATAGAAGAGAAATGAGCACGCGGTTGTAGAAAGAAAGAACAAGCAATGAGGCGGGAAGAAACTATTGTGAGAAAAGAAACACCTCTTTCAAGAAGAGAAAAGCACATCAAAGCCCCTGGAGGCACTGTGCAAGTCAGCTAAAAACGTCTAAAACCTGAAAGGCTGTGTGACTTGCTTGAACATGCTAAAGAGCTGGTTGTTTGCCCAGAAGTAGTGGGTGTTTGTCCAGATAGTGAGCCAGGGTGATTATCAATTGGTCAGTTGAAAAGTAACTCTGGAAAGCTACACCATCATCAATCTTGACCTGAAAAAGAGAGGGTTTGTAGAAGTGTGACTTAATGATAACAATAACAATGTGTGATATGTGGAAGTGAAAGCTATTGTTGAATATAACTCCTGATCTACTATGCACAGATAAAAATCAGCATATTTTTCAAACTTATCAGCATAATTTTCAAGGACGAGTTAGATATGGCCCTTAGGGTTAAAGGGATCAATGGGTATGGGACAAAAGTGGGAACAGGGTGTTGAGTTCATATTGAATGGTGACACAAGCTCAAAGGGCCAAATGGTCTACTGTTTCAATTTTCTATGTTTCCATATTGTGGAACTATGCAGTGCCACATGTGGGGGGAATAATCTAAATGCTTGTGGTTCTGTAAGATGTGTCTTTGTTGTTCAAGAAGGGAAAAGCACATCAGGACCTCTGGAGACACATCAACAATGATGTTTTTGTTGTTTTGACTATCTAACATGTAGTTTACCTTTTTAATTTGGAGTATCGTTTGCCTGTTGATTTATGTTTAATTTATGTGGCTTCTGATCTGTGTTGAGTTATTGAACATGGTAATTTTTTTCATTTGGGAGTCATTCATTAAACTTGAATCATCTTAGCATATGGTTTCACCTGCAGGAATTGTAACAGGGTTGGGTCCAGTACAGTCAAATGTGTCCAGAATTGCTTATTGTCCTCCATATGACGCTGTTAATTGCAAGAATTGTAAATATGTAGAACATCAAAATGAATTCTTCATCTTGTATTTCTTAAGTTGTGTTACATATCATTATCATATATTGATAATGATAGTGTTGAATTAATGCATACCAGTTCAACATTTCCTCCTATCTATACAATTAATCACATTTAATTTGTAACTGTTACTCAATGAAGAAAAACTTAAAGGCTAAGGACTGTGAATGTCATGTAGATACCTTTTGGTAGACTATGTATGATATTTTGATAAGAAATGTAGCCATACATTTTCTTTTAAAATAAATTCTGTTTTTGGTGTGGTGGCATGTAACAAGTGGTAGTCAGTGACTATCTCCGATAAGAGACAATCTAACTGCCTCTTGATGTTCACTGCCATCATTATTGCTGAAATTCCCCACCACCAACATTCTGGAATTACCATTGCCCGGGAATAGAACTGGATCAGCCATACTGTGGCTACAAAAGCAGGTTAGAAGCTGGGAATTCTACAGCAAGTAAGTTATCATCTGACTTCCCAGAGTCTATCCACCCTTGACAAGATTCCTGTCAAGAGTATGATGGCTTATTCTCCACTTACCTGGATAAATGCAGCACCAACTCTAGAAGCCCAAAACCATTCAGGATAAAACCGCTCACTTGATTAACACCTCACCCACCTCCTTAAACATTCACTCTTTCTCCATCATCAATGGCCAGTGATAGCAGTGTGTACCATCTGCAAGATGCAGTGTAGCGACTCTGTATGGTTTCTTTGCCTGAGCCTTCTAAAATATGGCATAGACTACCTAATAAGGACAAGACAGCAGATGCTGAAATTCTGACACCTGCAAGTTCCCCTCTAAGCTGAACCACATCCTGATTTGGAACTATACTGCCATTACTTCATACAGTAAGCAGTGACAATCCTGGAACTCCTTTCTCAGCAGCACTGAGTGTACCTGCACAACATGGCCTGCAGTTCTTCACAGATCGGCAACAAATACTGGCCTAGCCAGAGATACCCAAATCATGAAGAAATATTTTAAAAATTCTTTATTTATAATCTGACAATGTAGAATTTTAGTCAGTAATAACTTATTGACCAAAACTCAGAAAATAAAGGTTTTCAGGTTGATCTGAGAGAAATTTTATGTTACAGGAATAGGTGTACGTCTTCAGCCCATTTAAGCATGTTGCACCATTTAATATAATCATTGGCTGATTGAACACTTGAATGCCTTTTACCTACATAACCAAAGATTTATCAGTCTCTACTTTTAAATATACTCAAAGACACAGCTTCCATAGTCCTCTGGAGAACAGAATTCCAAAGATTCAGGACTCTGAGTAAAAACAAAATTTCCTTGCTTTGGTACTTTAATATCATGCCCCTAATTTTTAAATTGTGCCCCTGATTCTAGACTCTCAACCAGGAGAAACATCTTACCTGCATCTCACCTATATTTACCCCATCCATCTGTTTTAAGTATTTTGTAGGTTTCAATGAGATCACCTTCTTGAAACTTTTAATAGTTTATGTTGATTGTGTTATGAACTTACGTATGGTGCTGTGATTTTATCATTTATGACAGGGAGCTATAGAGAAGGCAAAAGAGGGTGACAAACTGGTTGCTTTGAATAAAGTGACACCAGAGGAAAAGAATACCATGGTGAATCGTATTGGAACAATGTCCTACACATTCCAAGGTAGGTATAGGATCAAAATCTATTTTTAAACGTGACTTTGCATTCATTTATGCTTTTGGTTTTTCTTCCCTCTGAGGAAGAAAACTGTTTTGAACCCTGTGATATTTCCGCAGCTGCTTCATAGCAATACTATTAGAAATTTGGGATTCTTGGCTGCTGGTGTTAGGTTTGCCAACTCTGCTTGGAGGCAACAAGTCATTCTGACCACATGACTTCTAAATGTTGCTGCATTTTCATTATATGCTTTGGACCCCTATAGCTGAGTACTGTCTCTTGTGGATTCACCTCAGCAGCCGCTGTGCCTGAAGTTCAAAAAACCAGGAGGACACTAATGAGCAGGTGAAGAAGAAAATCAGGGCATCCACTTCACTTACTCCAAGACCTTTTGGTATTCATAATTTTAACATAATCTTTTACGTTAATAATCACTGAGGTTGTGTATGTGATTTGATTTAATATTATCATATGTACCAAGATACAGTGAAAATCATTATTTTGTGTGCTATCCTGGCAAATCATACTTTACATAAGTACATCATGGTAATAGAACAGAATGCAAAATATAGTATTAGAGGTGCAGAGAAAGATCAACTCTAATATGAGAGGACTGTTCAAAAGTCTGATAACAATGGGGAAGACACTGTTCTTGAATTTGTTGGTATGTTTTCAGACTTTTGTATCCACACATTCCATGCTGTTGTGACCCTACATCCAAGAATTTTCCTCCTTTTCTTCCATTTGTTGCCTCCAATGAGAATATTTGTTTTCTGGTTATAGTCCATCATTCTCTACCATTGGAAATAGTATTTCACAATTTACCCAGAGTAATGTCAACTTGCCCACTTACGGACTGCACTTCTCAGTGTCAGTCCCACTAACCGTCTTGCTGATAATCCTGGCACTGTGGAAAATTGTGGTCCCTGTGTCCACCCATTCCTTCTGCTTTACTTGACCCCAAGTTTCCAAATGTAAGTCCACAATCTGTTTTTTTTTCTGGTGCATGGTTTCGAACTCTAAGATACCATTCCCCTCCTCCCCTTGATACTAACTTTCTTCTCTCTCCTGTAATTTAATTCATAGCACTCGGGGGGGTTCGGGGATTCCTGACCATTCTGATACCTGACTCTCACTGTCTCTCTGCTCACTGTGCTACACAAAATCCTGGTTCCCTGCAGTGGTGACCATGTGGTGTCCCTGAGGCTATGGATTTAACTGCAGCAAGTATCATGACCAATTTGGGGAGAGGACAGTGACGGGAGTGTTAGGGAAGTGATGTTGTATCACTGTGGTGGGTAATTTACATGGCTGATCTCTTGGACTGCTGGAAGGAGCATTTGAGAGGTAACCTTCATTTGAGAAACATTTGGTTGTTCTCTGATGTTTGGGAACCCTGTTGTTATGGATTGGCACAAGGAAACAGACATAAATGAAAAAAAACCTGATTCATATTTGAATCTTACTTAATGTCTTTAATCTGAAGTGTGAAACTTGATACACACTTTATCTTATGTAGCCAACCCAACTTTGTCTGGCCTTAATAACCTAATTTAAGGGGATCACTGTTGTGTGTGGAGGAGAACAAATATTTTTAATCGAAAGTATTACGTCTTCTAAATTAAAACAAAATTAAGATAGTTAAGAATTGCATATCCTCAATGTTACCTGTAAAACTTCCAGTGGCATTAAAATATAACTAGAACTTCCGGTTACAGATGTGTCAGGTAATCTGATTTGCTACTCTGATAATCTCACTACAAAATGGAGTCTGTCATGGCAACTTGGGGAAGTGAAAGTCTGAGTTGGCCTGCTGTGCAGAAGCTGTCTTCCTGCTGATTTGCTTCCTGTCAATGCTCAGTAATATAGGAACACGAATAGAGCAATCTTCTGCTTTAGCTTGTTCCCCCATTCTGTTAGATTATGGGTAATCTGTATCTCCATTCCATTTACCCGCTTCTGCTCCATATCCTTTCACAGCCTAGGTTGCCCTATCTTTCTGGAATGGGGAGAAATCGGAAAAAAAAAAAAAAAGTGGGTATAAAAAATTTGATTAGAGTGTAGAAAATTGAAAGTATTTTCTTAGGTTTTGCTTTATTTTACATTTTAAGTTTGTGAATAAAGGTGATTGCGTAAAGGCTATTGAATTAAGACCTTAATTTCATTACAGCTGAAATGAATCACTTCCACAATAATCGAATTTATGATTACAATTCTGTAATCCAACTGTACCTACAGCAGCAAGTTGAGTTTCATGAGACGGTAGGTTGCTTCACAGATCTGTTTTCTTTTTCAGATGCTGTAGGGACAAAAGACATAAAATGAAAGGAGATAACAAGGTGTGGAGGTGAATGAACACGACAGGCTAGGTAGCATCAGAGGAGCAGGAAAGCTGACGTTTTGGGTCTGGACCCTTTTTTTCTGAAGAGGGGTCCAGACCTGAAACATCAGCTTTTCTTCTCCTCTGATGCTACCTGGCCTGCTGTGTTCATCCAGCTCCACACCTGGTTATCTCAGACTCTTGCATCAGCAGTTCCTACTATCCTTTAAAATGAAAGGAACTGCCGTGTTCTCTTTGTGCAATTTAATTAATTTTTAATTGAGGTATTTAAAATCAGGAAGGATTTAGATGGAATAAGTAAAGAGAAAGTGTTTCCAGTGGCTGAGAGTTGATAACCATAGCTGAAAGATTTAAGGCAATTGATAAAAGGCCAGACATGATGTAAAATAAATCCTTTCTTAGAGAATGAGTGGTTAGGATTTGGAATGCACTGCTTGGTATGGTAATGGAAATGGATTTGTTAGTAACTTTCAGCAGGGAATTGGATCAACATTTTAATGGAGAAAGAAAACCACAATGATTCATAAGTGTAGAGGGTGAGGTGCTGAACTACGTTGCCCTCAAAACAGGCAGAACAGACTCTGCTCACTGGTTTCCTTTTTTCACTACCTTGTTCCCTTTATGATTTATTAATTATATTCTCTTTGTGAAATAAACCTCATTTATTAACTATGATTTTGATTTTGTAAATAAATCAACTGTTGATTATATATTAGAATTAAAATCAACATTGAAATTAAACAACCTCCTCACTTCATGCAAGATTTAGATCTTTTTTAACAAGGTTTTTTTTAATTACCTTCTACTCTCCAGAAGTTCTTTTGAAACAAAAATCTGTGCTCTTCAAAACAACTCATTTTGTCAGACTTACCAAAAGCCCTCTGATTTTCTTTGATAGAAACAGTTATGGTAGAAAACCTGGTTAACTCTTAGATTTGTAGATCTTAGATTTAAAACTATGAATTTGTGCATGGGTTGAAAGCACTAAGGTACCAACCCAAATGAGAAAGTTACCCTTCAGATGGTTAGATTTTTATAATAGCTGTTTTTAAACTAAATTTCAGAAGTAGTTGCTTGCCAACGATAGACTTGCATAATTGCAGGATTGATTGGTAGTCTATTTGTTTTCTTTTAATATCTTTCTTTCTTTTCTTCTGTTTAGAAAAGAATCTTTAATGACTTTTGTTTCACCCTGCGTGACCTTATTATAAAACATTTATTTATCAGTTAAGGCTGTGTTGTGATTTGCTTTTGTAGCACAGAGATTGTAATGTAGCTTTTCATCTTGGGTTCAGAAAAGCTCAAGTAAACTTGAATATTGAATTGCTTTCAAACGAAGGGGAAACTTGATGAGAAATAAAAGCAAACTTGCCCATTACCTTTATCCTACTGTGATTTAAGTGACTAACATGTGGTTCTAGACTTGTAGACTATTATTTTCCCCAAATTTTTAGTTGACTTCACCCTGGAGAAGTCCAGTCTTTTAACTATAAATTTCTTACAGGGATATAACATGACAGTAATTTTTCACAGATGCAGCATGTTTAATATTGTTCATCAGTTTTGTTTATGCCTCACTAATATAGGGCCAGTATTTTTTAATGATTTCCTTCTCATTCTGCTGGATGTGCCTCAAGTAAATCTATTTTCTACTTTTACTGTAAACAGCTTCTCCATTCCATTTTCTTCTAATCTAGGTTCTCTTACAAAATGGGAATCCCAATGTAGTCAAATCTGTTTCCAAAAAAACACACGTAACTTTTTGTCTTAAATATTGTTATGATCAACTGAGAGGGGGGAATCCGCTCCCCAATCTCCCCAATTTTTACACCCCAATTTTTACACACACTTGGCCAATTGTAACAAATATTTTTATTTTTTTATCACACAGCTACAACACCATAGTTAAAAAGTAGTTTGCTAGAAAATGAAGGAGACAATTACTTAAGTTTCCTTGAGAGAAAGAAAGAATAATTTTATTACCTAACAATTCAGAAGAAAATAATAAAAATGACATCAAACACCATTAATAAACTTCGAAGGAAAGAAAGCCTGACACAAAGTTAAATCACATAGAATACAGGGAGAACTAGCCATTTGGATACAGAACCGACTCCAAGGTAGAAGGCAGAAGGTGATGTGGAGGGCTTTTTTTTCAGACTGGAGACTTGTGACCAGTGTTGTGCCACAAAGATCAATGCTGGGTTCACTGCTTTTCGTCATTTTATATAAATGATTTGGATGTGAACACGGGATTTTTTTTTTTGTTATAGAATCCCTACCTTGTGGAAACAGGCCCTTCAGCCCAACAAGGCTTTTTTTTTTAATTCTTCTGGAAATCTAGAGTAGAGGGAATGGAAGCTAGGGCAGTTGCATGCTCCTCTTGCAGGATGTGGGAGGTAAGGGTCACTGCTGGTGTCCCCTCTGACTTCACCTGTGAGAAGTGCACCCAACTCCAGCTCCTCAAAAACCGTGTTAGGGAACTGGAGCTGGAGCTGGATGAACTCCGGATCATTTGGGAAGCTGAGGGGGTGATAGAGAGGAGTTACAGGAAGGTGGTCACACCCAAGGTACAGGAAAAAGGTAGCTGGGTGACTGTCAGGAAGGGGAAAGGGAATAGGCAGACAGTGCAGGGATCCCCTGTGGCCGTTCCCCTCAAAAATAAGTATACCGTTTTGGATACTGTTGCGGGGGGAACGACCTACCAGGGGAAGGCCATAGCGGACTGGTCTCTGGCACTGAGCCTGACCCTGTGGCAAAGAAGGGAAGGGGGGAGAATAGGAGAGCAATTGTAGTGGGGGCTTCAATAGTAAGAGGCACAGACAGGCAGTTCTGTGGACGCGAACGAGATGAAAGGATGGTATGTTGCCTCCCGGGTGCCAGGGTCCATGATGTCTCGGATCGTGCCTTCGAGATCCTTAAGGGGGAGGGTGAGCAACCAGCAGTCATGGTACACATCGGTACCAATGACATGGGTAGAAAAAGGACTGAGAATGTGTAAAACGAGTACAGGGAGTTCGGTTGGAAGCTGAAGTCCAGGGCAAACGGTAGTTATCTCTGGATTACTACCAGTGTCGCATGATAACGAGGTAAGAAATAGGGAGAGTGTGCAGCTAAACACATGGCTACAGGGCTGGTAGAGGAGGGAGGGCTTCCATTATGTGGATAATTGGAGCACATTCTGGGGAAGGTGGGACCTGTACAGTAAGGACGGGTTGCACCTGAACCGGAAGGGCACAAATATCCTGGGAGGGAGGATTGCTAGAGCTGTACGGAATGGTTTAAACTAGTTTAGCAGGGGGTGGGGAATCAGATTTATAATTCAGAGGATGAGGTATTCGGCCTTCCAACAGACACAACAGGGAGTGAGGTGGTTGATAAAGAAATGCGGTCGATGGAGTGTAATTGCAGACACTGAGATGGTTTGAGGTGTGTATTCTTCCAATGCTAGAAGTATCAGAAATAAAGCGGATGAACTTAGAGCATGGGTTGGTACTTGGAACTACGATGTTGTGGCCATTACAGAAACTTGGGTAACTCAGGGAGAGGAATGGTTGTTGGAAGTTCTGGGATTTAGATGCTTCAAAAGAAATAGGGAGGGTGGAAAAAGAGGCGGGGAGTGGTATTGCTAGTCAGGGCGAGTATAGCTGCTACTGAAAGGCAGTTTGAGCATGATGTGTCTACAGAGTCAGTTTGGGTTGAGGTCAGGAACAAGAAAGGAGCAGTCACTTTGGGGCATTTTTAACAGACCCCCAAATAGTTGCAGAGAAATAGAGGAGTGGATTGGGAGGCAGATACTGGAAAGGTGCAGAAGTCACAGGGTTGTAGTCATGGGTGACTTCAACTTTCCAAATATTGATTGGAAACATTTTAGTTGTAATATTTTAGATGGAGCAGATTTTGTCCAGTGTGTTCAGGAAGGATTCCTGACACAATACGTAAATAGACCAACACGGGGAGAGGCCACTTTGGATTTGGTGCTTGGCAACGAACCGGGCCAAGTGTTAGACGTGTTGGTAGGAGAGCATTTTGGTGGTAGCAATCATAACTGTTTCTTTCACGATAGTCATGGATAAGGATCGGTACATACGGCAGGGTAAAGTTTACAATTGGGGGAAGGGTAATTACAATTCAGTTAGGCAAGAACTGGATAACATAAATTGGGAACAGATGCTGTCAGGGAAGAGCACCACAGAAATGTGGAGACTGTTTAAAGAATGCATACTGCATGTGCTCGATACGTTTGTCCTTAGCAAGCAGAGAAGATGCGGTCAAGTGAGGGAGCCATGGTTCTCGAGAGAGGTTGAACGACTGGTTAAGGGGAAGAAGGAGGCTTATGTAAGGTTTAGGAAAAGAGGAACGGAAAAGGCTCTAGAGGGATACAAGTTAGCCAGGAAGGAGCTGAAGAAAGGGCTTAGGAGATCTATAAGGGGGCATGAGAAAATCTTGGCGGATAGGATCAAGGAAAACTCCAAGGCTTTTTACACGAATGTGCAGAACAAGAGAATGACCAGAGAAAGGGTAGGGCCGATCAAGGATTGTAAAGGGAATTTGTGCACAGAGCCTAAAGAGATAGGAGAGGTCCTTAATGAATTGTTGATGTTAGTAAAGATGATGTGCTAGGAATTCTGGGGAAGTTGAAGATAGATAAGTCCCCCGGGCCTGATGGGATTTATCCAAGGATTCTATGGGAAGCGAGGGACGAGATCGCAGGGCCTTTGACGATGATCTTTTCGTCCTCACTGTCCACAGGTATAGTGCCAGAAGATTGGAAAGAGGCAAACATCATTCTTTTGTTCAGAAAAGGGAACAGGGATAACCCCGGAAATTACAGGCCAGTTAGTCTTGCGTCAGTGGTGGGCAAATTATTGGAAAGGGCTCTGAGACAGGATTTATGATCACTTGGAAAGGCACAGTTTGATTCGTGATAGTCAGCATGGATTTGTGAGGGGTAGATCATGCCTCACAAACCTTATTGAATTCTTTGAAGAGGTGACCAAACACATGGATGAAGGTGGAGCAGTGGATGTGGTATACATGGATTTTAAGTAAGGTGTTTGATAAGGTTCCCCATGGTAGGCTCATGCAGAAGGTAAGGAGGCATGGGATAGGGGGAAATATGGCAGATTGGATTCAGAATTGGCTGACCCTTAGAAGACAAAGGGTGGTAGTGGATGGAAAATATTCAACATGGTGCCCAGTTACGAGTGGTGTACCACAAGGATCTGTTCTGGGTCCTCTTCTATTTGTGATTTTTGTAAATGATTTGGATGAAGGAGTGGAAGGGTGGATTAACAAGTTCGTGGACGATACGAAGGTGGGTCACGTTGTGGACAGTGCAGAGGGCTGTTCTAGGTTACAAAGGGACATTGATAGAATGCAGAGCTGTGCTGAGAAGTGGCAGATGGAGTTTAACCCTGAAAAGTGTGAGGTGATTCATTTTGGAAGGACAAACTTGAAAGTAGAATACAGGGTTAACGAAAGATTCTTGGCAGTGTGGAGGAGCAGAGGGATCTTGGGGTTCATGTCCACAGTTCCCTGAGAGCTGCCACCCAGGTGGATGGAGTTGTTAAGAAGGTGTATGGTGTGTTAGCTTTCATTAATAGAGGGATTGAGTTCAAGAGCCGTGAAGTTATGCTCCAGCTATACAAAAGCCTGGTTCGGCCACATCTGGAGTATTGTGTCCAGTTCTGGTCACCTCATTACAGGAAAGACGTGGAAGCATTAGAAAAGGTGCAGAGGAGATTTACCAGGATGTTGCCTGGAATGGAGGGGAAGGTCTTACGAGGAAAAGTTGAGAGAGCTAGGGTTTTTCTCTTTAGAACGACGAAGGATGAGATGTGACTTGATAGAGGTGTACAAAATGATCGGAGGTATAGATAGAGTAGACAGCCAGAGACTTTTTCCTAAGGTGGAGGTAGCTTTTACGAGGGGACATACCTCTAAAGTGAAAGGAGGTAGACATCGGGGAGACGTCAGAGGTAGGTTCTTTACTCCGAGAGTGGTAGGGGCGTGGAATGCATTGCCGGAGAGGGTAGTGGAGTCGGCCTCAGGGACATTTAAGCGGCTATTAGATAGGCATATGGATGATAGTATAAGGTAGCAGTGAAGGTTAGATAGACTTTAGGTTTAGGGTAAAAGTTCGGCACAACATCGTGGGCCGAAGGGCCTGTACTGTGCTGTGCTGTACTGTACTGTTCTATGTTCTAAGTCCACACCGACCCTTAGAGCATCCCACCCCTCTATAACCCACCTAATCTACACATCCCTGAACACTGTAGGTAATTTAGCATGACCAATCCACCTAACCTGCACATCTTTGGACTGTGGGAGGAAACCGGAGCACCTGGAGGAAACCCAGGGAGAACGTGCAAACTCCACACAAACAGTCGCCCGAGGATGGAATTGAGCCCAGATTCCTGGCACTGTGAGGCAACAGTGCTAGCCACTGAGCCAGTGGACGCCTGGTTAGTAAGTTTGCAGATGACAGCAAAATTGGTGTAGTGAATAACCAAGAAGGTTACCTCCGTGTACAATGAGATCTTGATCAGATGGGCCGATGGGTCTAGAAGTGGCAGATAGAGTTCAGTTTAAATAAATGTGAGGTGCTGCATTTTGGAAAAGTAAACCAAGGCAGGACTTATACACTTAATGGTAAGGTACTGGAGAGTGTTGCTGAACGAGACCTTGGAGTGCAGGTTCATAGTCCCTTGAAGGTGCAGTCACGGGTAGATAGGATTGTGAAGAAGGCATTTGGTATGCTTGCCTTTATTGGTCAGTGCACTGAGTATCAGAATTGGGAGGTCATGTGGCTGTACAGGACATTGGTTAGGCCACTTTTGGAACACTGTGCAATTCTGGCCTCCCTCTTATAGGAAGGATTTTGTGAAACTTGAAAGAGTTCAGAAAAGATTTACAAGATATTGCCAGGGCTGGAGGGCTTGAGCCATAGAGTGAGTCTGAATAGGCTGGACTATTTTCCCTGGAACATCAGAGGCTGAGGGGTGACCCAGAGGCCATATGTTTAAGGTGAGAGGAGGAAGATTTAAAAGGGACCTAAGGGACAACTTTTTCTCACCGAGGATGCTGTGAGTATGAAATGAGCTGCCAGAGGAAGTGGTGGAGGCTGGTACAATTACAACATTTAAAAGCATCAGCATGGGTATATGATTAGAAAAGGTTTGGGTATGGGCCAAATGCCAGCAAATGGGACTAGATTATTTTAGGATATCTGGTCAGCATAGATAAGTTGGACCAAAGGGACTGTTTCCATGCTGTACAACTCTGTGACAGTGGGAAGAAATAAGGCTATGCAATTTAGCAATAGACTTCTAGGAAATAGATTTCTAGAAGGTGAAGATATCAAGGGGTATGGGGAGAGAGTGGAGTATGGCGTTGAGATAAAGGACCAGCCACGATCATGCTGAATGGTGAAATGGACCGATGGCCTTAATAACCTTATCTGCTCTAATTTTTCTATGACTCTCAATCTGTGAGGTGTGTTAGATTTTAAACCCGAAGCCACAGTTGATTAGTCGTTGACTCATTTGCAGCACATGCAGAATCTTGACTTTTTGGTGATTGGTCATCTTCACATGTTTTGCACTGGACGCTGTTTTTGAAGATCAGAAAAACAGGCAAAGGGAAGAGACAGAGTCTCTCCAGTTCTTGCTTATAAACCCATTTATTCTTCTCTCTGCCCTGCTGCTTAAAAGCAGGTATTGACACAAATATAGGTTAATGTGTATTCTGGAGTCTAGCTCCATTGTCTTACCAAGCTGGCCAACGAGCAGGTGAGCCTGTCATCTCCCAACATGTGAAATTTATCATAATTATGAATTAAATAGAAGATGCTGATTTCTTGAATGACTCGGTGTTTCGTTTTGATCTCTTCAGATAAAATGATCCTAGTGCAGATGGGTTTGTTTATTCCATATTTGTCTTATGAAGCATGCTTCACACTGAAGTCAGGTAACCACTACAGCATTTTAGGTCCATGTTTCTTCCTTTATAAAACACATTTTAATCCATGAAAGGTCTTGGCTATCACATTCAAATGATGAAAGTTGAAATTTTTATACTCCATATTCTATATTTGTCATTTGTAGTGATATAATCTAAAAACTGCAGGGACATTGTTCTTTAATTAGCTATAAAGCAAATAAAAGTTAATATAATTAACTTATTTTATAGAAATCTCTATTTGAGTGTTTTGTAGACCATTGGTTCTCAGTTCATGCCCACGGTGTAAGGCTTGACTTGTCTAATTGACCTTTCTTGTATAAAATTTTGCTAGTTATTCACTCCCTGCTTCTCACTTGTGTTCTTACCTGCCACTCTTTCCCTTATCCCCTCCTCTTCCTTCTTGCCTTTTGAGTCATATAGGATTTATTTTCTTTAACCTGTAATAAAGTATGAAGAAAGGAGTTGTAATTTGAGTGTCAGAGGGAGTACCAGCTCTGTATTTCAGCTGTGCAGAATTAGTGCATCGTATGTTAAATCTCTAGCAGATTGAAGTAATCAGACTATAACCCAACTATTTCAAATTTTGGAGAATAATGCAAGACTTAAACTACAATGGGATGAACTTCATAATCTAAAGAGCGAGTAGTTTGACAATACGCCACAGATTATGGAATGAAGCCATATCAATTAGAAATTTAGCTGATGTTGACCTCGGAGGCTGTAACGTTATAGCAGTTGATTTCTGCATGCAAGGACCAACAATTCAAGAAATAACTAGGGATCTTACTCTTAAAATCAGTTCAATTGTCTATGGTGTATGTGTGATGCCAGGTAGGGGCTCAACTCTAATAGCCCCACATTTGAAATAACTTGCACTTACTACAGGGATTCATAACTGAAATAATAGATTTCACCTACAAAGCAAAGGCCAACAAGAAACCAAATAAGAGAAATATTAAAGAATCGCAAAATTTGTCTATTCATCCATGATGGTTTGTTATTGGCTGCTTCAGTTCTGGTCACCGCATTATAGGAAGGATGTGGAAGCATTGGAAAGGGTGCAGAGGAGATTTACCAGGATGTTGCCTGGTATGGAGGGAAGGTCTTATGAGGAAAGGCTGAGGGTTTTGAGGCTGTTTTTGTTAGAGAGAAGAAGGTTAAGAGGTGACTTGATAGAGACATACAAGATCATCAGAGGATTAGATAGGGTGGACAGTGGGAGCCTTTTTCCTCGGATGGTGATGGCTAGCACGAGGGGACATATCTATCACCCCTCAATTTAAAGCTATAGGACAGATGTCAGAAGTAGGTTCTTTACTCAGAGAGTAGTAAGGGCGTGGAATGCCCTGCCTGCAAAAATAGTAGACTCGCCCACTTTAAGGGCATTTAAATGGTCATTGGATAAACATATGGATGATAATGGAATAGTTTAGGTTAGATGGGCTTCAGATTGGTTTCACAGGTGGGCGCAACATCGAGGGCCGAAGGGCCTGTACTGTGCTGTAATGTTCTATGTTCTATGTTCATTCATCCTTTGAAAAGGAGTATAATTCTCCTGGACTCTCTTTTCATAATTTCAAGTATTTTCCACTATTGTTAGATATCTGTTTTCCACTATTATTTTACAGCTTTTATTCCCTGGTATCATTCTCATTCATTCCAATATTATGATCTCTATATAAAAGAGTTCTTCACCTTCAGTATTTTGCTTTGATTTTTTTTCCATTACTAGGCACAGCATTTCTGTGGGCTAACATGATTATTGTCCTGTGTCCTTTTGTTCCATTTTCCACCGTTTAAATTATGATCACATTTACCCATTTTGAAAATCGATTGCAAATTGTCTCTGCAGCTCCAACTCTCCCTTCAGAGGAGATTTAAGAACTAATTTGATGGAGGCATTTAAAATTATGAAGAAATGAGAAAAAGTAGATGAAAATAATTTCTAGTGATTTGAGAAGTGTAGAACAAGGAGATTAGATATGTGATGAAATACGACGCACTTAGGAAAAGCAGGCTAAATCACTTTTTTTAGATAAAATTGTGGGATTATGGAATGTACTTCCAAAGTTAGTGATCAAAGCAAATGCTGTTTTTAGAGTGGGCTTATCTGTTACATGAGCTCTGACTAGACAATGAGGTAATTCTTCAAATAGTATTTATTAAGAATATATACATGATATCACAGGTGGAATCTTTGTCTAGAGCTGCTGTAGTTCCAACCTTCTAGCAGACACTATCACATGAGGTCACAGTTACATTACAGCGTACCTCAGAGGCTTATCTACATATTCCTGAAATTCTATTTCTATGGATGCCAAACCAACTGAAAAAAGGGTATTTAGGAAAGTTAGGAACACAAGACAATGATTGAGATTATAAAGATGTCTTGGATCAAAGGGCTTGTTCCTACATTGTTAGTAGCATTACATAAAAATTAAAATCTCAGGAATCCCTTCCTGTAAACTGCAGGCGTAGCATTCAATAGTGGAATTGATTGGTGGCAGTGTATTAGACTGCTGCTGACTATAGAGGGCATAATATTGAAAACTGCAGAGTGGGAAAAGCACAAATATATAAATGAAGTACTTAGAAAATTAACCTTTTCAATAAAGTTGCTTATGAAATGTTTAAGTGGTAACATCATGTTAGTTGAAAGATTGTTTGAAGGAAATGTGGACTTTTTGAAACGTTTCATTGAGAATGTTCTTATTTCTTACCAGATTGCGGCAAAGCTGAAGCAAGCATTGACCCATTTTACAGTACAACAGTAAACCATGCCAGCACTATTAGCCTTAATTGACTACCCGGTGGAAGGATCCTATACTCTGAAGTGTGTTTATAACAGAAAAGAAAAACTTAAAAAGATATCTCAAATTCAGGTTTCATTTGAGATCATGTTAAACATACAAAGCAGTTGTTTGGACCAAGATCAGTTATTTTTCTACATCTCTGCAAATGGTATGAAACTTTGAGTAAAAGTTCTTCGGTAATTCCGTGCAAGCAAAAACTAAGTGAACATTTTGTCCAACTTTACCCATTTCTTTCTATTTTTGTAATGCTTTCTTTTATGTTCCCTATTTTTGTAATATGTCCCTTTTTGTCCTCAAAACAAATACTTTCTGGAAGACGTTGCCTTGTGATTTCAGTTTACTTTTCTATTATTTTGTGCAATTTGTAAAATGTTATGTCCTCTGCATTTATGAATGAAGTGAGCAAGAATGAAATTGATTGTAAAACCAATTTTAGGAGATTACAAAGAAAATGCTGTTTCAGAAAGGATTCCCAGATACCAATACAGTTAATTGACAGTCATGTAAGGTGTCCAGCACAATAATGAAGACATTTAGAGGGGAAAATTCATGCTGTACACAACCTCCCATTGCTCATCACTGAAATTGTCATTTTTGTACTAAGATATCAAGAATGCACCAGACCTCAAAAAATGAGGTCCATTTATTCTTCACCAGACTTTAGACCATTACACAACACTTCACTTCTCCCCTTTTACTACCAGCTTTGTAAAATCGTGTTAAAATATCAGACTCTGGGGTGGCATTCTGAAAAGCTTCCAAGAAATGGTTGGTTAAAGTTGGTTTTCTTTGGAAGTGTATGTGAATTGATTTTTTTTTTTTTTTTTTTTTGCAATATCACCAGTTTTTTGACTGCTTTGCTTCATTGCTTGGCTTATCAAACCAGCAGAAGAAATTGCTGTTTGAAGTGTTAAATGCTAATAACATTATTGGCAACATAATTGTTCTCAAATGGTCACCAGTTCTTTTCAGAGTCTAGCACCTGAAGTTCAGGGACTTTGTGCTATTCAGTTGCTAAAACTATCAAAGCCATTCTGAATAGAAATATTTTGTCGCCAATAGCCTTGCTTATATTTAAATTTAATATACAAGGATACTCTAATTATAGTGATACATATACATTTATTAATCTAGGAGGATTATAAGAGCATGTTTGCACCAAAGATAAGTATTTAATTTTGTATTTACATTATTTTTGGATTATGAACAAATAAATGTTCCATGCTTATACATTTTTGAAATTTGACTTTATACTATTCAAGCAGAAAGCTTGAGAAAAGTAAATTTAAATACAATGGAAAATGTATTCGCGGAAAGAGAGAATATATCTGCATTGAATGAGATGAAGAAATTTCTGTACATAAAGCAATTAAACTGGGATGGTTTAGAAATACAAATGCCTTCACTAACTGTATTTGCCTCCAATGCTCAGGTTAAGATATGTGAAAATTGCACAGAAGTGGGCACCTTAAATTATTGAAATACATGAACTTTTCAATCAGTTATGAATAATATTTTGTGGAGTGCATACTGTACACAGTGTATATAAAATATGTAAATTATCACTTATGTATATTTGTTAAATGCCATGTAAGGAAGTTTTGTTGAAATTAAATATCAGATTAATCTTCTTGACCCTTCCATTATAATCAGACTTCTGCTTTGAATATCCAATTTGTAGGAAATAAAGTCTTGCCAAACTTTGGTTTCAGTTAGTGAAATGGATTGGCAAAGAGAATTTTGTGCACAACTGCTTCAAAATGAGTTCCAGAAAAAAGAAACAAAGTGCACAATTCAAATAGTTTCACTAAATTCCTTTTGCAGGAGTTATAGTCTGAAGTATTTTTTTTTCATATTTTACCAAGTCAATGAGGCCATTTTCCTTTTTGGTTTCTGCTCAACCACTTTGCTTTTCAGCAAGTTATTCTTTTACTATTTAAGTGTTTGTGTGCTTTATTTTTTATTTCAGTTTTTAATGACTTGCTTCATCCAATGTTGTCTACTGACGAGCATCAAATTTCAGTGCAACAAATGGTCTAGTTGTGCTATGACTTGACTGACAGCAGCATGACAGTAAATGAGGAACAAAAACAGAAGTTGCTGGAAAAGCTCATCAGGTCTGGCAGCATCTGTGAAGAAAAAATCACAGTTAACGTTTCGGATCCAGTGACCCTTCCTCAGAATAGGTTTTTATGACCATAAATGAAGTCAGCATTTTCTTTATTTTAATTTTATTTGTAGTACCCACCCTCTTTGTCTACAAGGTGATGTGGTGTTGAATCAAACTGACCAGGAAGGTTCCAAGTTCAGTTTGGTTTGTGCAGAGGTCAGAGTGTGAAGACTTAACTAACGAGGATGAAGCTGAGCCAAAGCTGTCATTTTGAATGCTAACTAGTAACCTATGGAGCATCACTAAAAGAGGATGACAAGCAAAGGTAAGTTATGCTCTCGAAGATGAGCAATTGTGGACTACTGTTATAGGAAGTTTTGGGCAGAGGGCTAGAAATAATTTGCTAACTTGCTATTTTGACGAGATGTGTACAGCATCGAAAGATGCATTAATATGGATAATAACTGTCTACCTAAAACAAAACACACAAATATTATTGCCTGTTTAAAAGAGTGGCTTTATCAGGAAATGTTGATTAAACTATAACAGTAGACCAGTTCATATGAATACGTCGAGTAGGTCATTTGGTCCTTCAAACCTGCTCTGCCATTCAATAAGATCATACCTACCTGATTGCGGACTTTATTTCCACTTTCCTGCCTGTGTCTTCTCCCTCCCTGCCTAATAACCCATGACTCCTTTCTTTAATCTACAATCTAACAAAAGCTTTTGATATATTCAATGACTCTGTTTTCACTGCTGTACATGAAAGGCCATTCCAAAAACAAAGGATCCCTGGATTACTTCTCATCTCCATCTTGAATGGGAGAACATTTATTTCCCCCATGAAAGGAAACATCTTCTCAGTATCTACCTTTATTGAGTATGGGTTCAACCTTTTCTCATAAAATTTAATCTCAGAAGTAGGTATGTCTCTCAAATACCAAAGGTTTATACTGTATTCCAGATTTGTGACCTCTTGCTGAGAGTACACTCGGTCCTCATGAGAAGGATCCTGGACTGAGCATGGCTTTGTTGAGGGAAGGTCATGCTTTACAAATTTGATTGAATGCTTTAAGGAAGTGATAAGGAGGATCAATGAGGTTGCACAGTGGATGTTGTCTACATAGATTTTAGTAAGGCATTTGACAAGGTCACAAATGGCAGATTGGTCAATAAAGTAAAAGTCTGTGGGATAGAAGATAATGTGTTGAATTAGTAACAGGAAACAAGATTGATGGTACCCTTGTGAATGGAAAGCAGGTTCAAGTGGTGTTTTAAAGGACTCAGTGGTGGGATGCCTGCTGTTTGTTTTATACATTAATGATATTGACTTGAAAATGGGGCCACAATGGAAGATTTACATATGACAAAAGTTGTCAGTGTAGAGGATAGTTGTAAGCTCCAAAATGGTATAGATAGGTTGATATGGTGAACAGGAAAGTGGCAGATGGAGTTCAGCTCTGATAAGTGTGAGGCAATGCATTTAGGGAGGTCAAATAGTAAAAAGGAATACACAATAAATGAGAATATACTGAGAGGGGTGAGAGATCTTAATGTGCAAGTGTACAAGTCCCTAGAGGTAGCAGTACACATAGATAACATAGTAACGAGGACATATGGAATGCCTTCCTTCACTGGTAGAGGTATAGATTTCAAAAATAGGGATATAATAATGAAACTATAAACACTGCTAGGGCCAAAACTGGAATATTGTGTGCAGTTCTAGTCACTACATTGCAGGAAGGACAGTTCAGGAAGAACTGCTATGGAGAGAGTACAGAGACAATTTACTAGAATGTGGCCAGGACTGGAGAATTGTGGATACGAGCAGAGATTGGAGAGGTATACAGCATGGAAACAGTCCCTTTGGTCCAACTCCTCCACGCTGACCAGATGTCCTATATAAATCTAGTCGCATTTGGCCCATATCCCTCCTAACCCTTCCTATTCATATACCCATCCAAATGCCTTTTAACTATTGTAATTGTACCAGCCTCCACCACTCCGTCTAGCACCTCATTCCATACATGCACCACCCTCTGAGAAAAAGTTGCTGCTTATAGTTCAAACTGGCAACATCCTTGTAAATCTTTTCTGAACCCTTTCAAGTGTCACAACATTTTTCCTATAGAAGGGAGGTCAGGATCGCATGGAATCCTCTAGAAGTGGCTGAACCAATGTCCTGTACATCTGCAACATGACCTTCCACCTTCTATACTCAATGCACTGACCAATAAAGGCAAGCATATCAAACACTGCCTTCACTATCTTATCTACCGGTGACTCTACTTTCAAGGATCTATGAACTGCACTCTAAGGTCCCTTTGTTCAGCACATTCCTCAGGACCTTACCATTAAAAGTCCTGCCCTGATTTTTCCTTTCCAAAATGCAGCATCTCACATTTATCTGAACTGAACTCCATCTGCCACTTCTAGGCCCATCTGATTAAGATCCTAAGGAACACAACAGGCCAGGCAGCATCATAGGGGCAGGAAAGTTGACGTTTCAGGTTGGGACCCTTCTTCAGAAATGGGGGAGCGGGAAGGGAGCTCTGAAACAAATAGAGAGGAGGTCCAGGTGAACTTGAGGTTGGGTGAAAGGTGTTCGTAAAGTTGATGAACTGTTCAAGCTCCTCGTGGGAGCATGAGGCAGTACTGATACAGCCATCTCTGATACCTCTCTCTCCTTCCTGGACCCCTCTGTCTCCGTCCCTGGTAACCACCTCAACCGATATCTATTTCAAGCCCACCAACTCCCACAGCTACCTAGACTACACCACCTCTCATCCACCTTCCTGCAAGAATGCAATCCCCTACTTCCAATTCCTCTGCCTCTGCTGCATTTGTTCCCGTGCTTGCTCCGCTGCCACCGCGGGACTTGGCCTGTGCTAGTGCTACAAAGAACTAGCGGACAGTAGAACTCTGACTGGAGCATCCTACTCTGCCACCATCTTGGAGCTTAATGTAAGGTTTGGGCCAGCCTGCCAGCCCTTGGCAAATTGGGTGAATTCCAGGTCTGAGAGGCTTGGGAGGAGGTTTAGGGAGGGGTTCTGTGACATTGGATGGTGTTTCCAATGGGCCCAGAAAGCTTGCTAAGCAAGTTCCACCTTATTAGCCTGACGTCAGCTGGCACAGCTAAAGCTGCTGCGTGTCCTGCATGGTTTTAACAGTTTTTGCTGTGGATAAAATGCAGGCTTGTTAGTGATGCTCTTAACTGCCTCAATGGGCCTAAGATGGTTGGACTACCTGACGTCTCCCCTACCCTCAAGTTTGAAACTGGTTGGGGTGAGGAGGTTGGGAACTGGAAAGCCCCACACTGGATTTTACAAGCCTTCCTGCCTTCAAACCCACCAAGGAGAAATGCAAAATCCAACGTAATGTCTATAATGGCTATTGTAACATTGTGTTTTGTTCCTATTTATTCATATGAAATGCTATCCCTTTGTAATCTTGCTTTACTTAAGTAAAATTGGAGTGGTTTAAATTGTTGTTCTTCCCACTTGACTGCTCCTTTTTTTTCCAACTGCTTTACTATTTGCTTTACTCTCACAGCTAAAATTCATTTCAGTGTATGTCATCACCAAGTGAAATTTTAACAGATTCTAATCATTAATAGATTTCAAATTTTAATTGTTACAGACATGGTGGTCTGGAGTTTCTGCTTGGTTGTGGCAACAATTGGTATAATCCGAATCAAAGATCATAGAATAATAAGCACAACTTCATTCATTGCTTTTAGAATGCAATGTCAGGTGGTAAAGGATACAATCTTTCTGCTTACAAGCCAATAGTGACAGATATGAATCACAGTATGTACTTCCAAGCAAAAAAAACACCTTTTCAGCCTGCCCCTAAGTTAAAAAGGAAATTTTAATCAACCTTTTACAAGCCCACCTCTGTGACATTTAGGACTTGAACCTGGATATTCTGGTTCAGCATTAGGAACACTACCCCTGAACCACAACTCCACTTACTCTGATGTTCTATTGTTTACTTTCAGTTCAGTGTGAAGAAAATACACCATAGTTTTTAACTTTTGCGCCATGTGAGGTCACTCTCCACTAGCTCCTTTCAAAGAGAATATATTACCAATTTTTTTGTAGACTTTCTTCATACTTGGTCTTCAGGCACTTCTGATAAATTAGGTTTCTGGTTTTCTCTTTGGAAGCAATTTTATTTTGAGGTACCAAACAGGAGACTTGTAACCTAGCCATATATACTATAACAGCACTTAAAATGCAAACAAGTCAGTGAATTTAATAACTATCAGTTCTCTTTATGTGGGAAGACATGCTGTACACCATCTTTCTCATTGTTTATTTTCTAATACATCAATATTCCTTTGAAAATTCAACATTCTAAATCGTTTGAATTTTCTTAGTCTGTGTATCACAGAGTTTTTACAATACTTCTTAGGTGATTGTAGCTAGAATTTTGCTTGATGGATGTTTTGGAGGCCATTAATTGGAACAGGGCAAGTCTTCTACCCCCCATCTGGGAGGAAGGGCTGAATCTTTTGGCTAAGTCAGAATTGTATTAGGTTGTTGTTTTTTTTTTTGTGGAGGGTTTTCACTGCAAGGCCCAATGAGATGTATTTCCCTATTTACAAAAATGGCCTCATGAATTACCTACCATGTCTCTATGGTGTCTCTCAAATCCGATTTCCACCCTTTGTTCCAGGAAGAGCAATAGTAATAATTTGCCATTTAGAGGATATCTGCTGAAACACTGGCATTTCCTTCTGTCCGTACTGTCTTTAAAAGCTTGTTGTCTATCTGGATGAGCATAGACATTCCAGGAGCTGTCCTGTTTGGTCAAGGATGGAGTCTGACGATGTCGGAGAAAGGGAAAAATGATAGTGTGATTTAACATCAATGGCCTGAAGGCCCTGGTGGATGAGTGGTCCAGAGGAGAGGCATCCTCTTCCCAGAAGACTGACAAAGTCAGAAGTCACACAACACCAGGTTATAGTCCAATGGGTTTATTTAAAATCACAAGCTTTTGGAGCACAACCCCTTCGTCAGGTGAAGTTATGTGACTTCTGACTTTGTCCACCCCAGTCCAACACTGGCACCTCTACATCAGAATACTGACATGGAAGGCTGTACCACCTGATCTTGCCAACCTGGTCTGAGGTCACCAGTTGGGCCCTTACGATTTCTCTTGCATGGAGGTACAACCAGCGGTGCAGAGTGAATGTAATGACCTTCTCTGCTCCACCATGTTAAGTGTGAACTCTACTGCCTCACACCCATTCCACCTGTACTCATGCACCAATCTCCCACTATCGGAGGCAAGAACTATAGACCCTGAGAGAGTGGGTACACAGTCTGGAGATCACCTCACTGTGACAGCTATACAGCTGGCTGAAGAACATAGAACATAGAACATTACAGCGCAGTACAGGCCCTTCGGCCCTCGATGTTGCGCCAACCTGTGAAACCAATCTGAAGCCCATCTAACCTAAACTATTCCATTATCATCCATATGTTTATCCAATGACCATTTAAATGCCCTTAAAGTGGGCCAGTCTACTATTTTTGCAGGCAGGGCATTCCACACCCTTACTACTCTCTGAGTAAAGAACCTACCTCTGACATCTGTCCTATATCTATCACCCCTCAATTTAAAGCTATGTCCCCCTCGTACTAGCCACCACCATCCGAGGAAAAAGGCTCCCACTGTCCACCCTATCTAATCCTCTGATCATCTTGTATGTCTCTATCAAGTCACCTCTTAACCTTCTCTCTAACGAAAACAGCCTCAAGACCCTCAGCCTTTCCTCATAAGACCTTCCCTCCATACCAGGCAACATCCTGGTAAATCTCCTCTGCACCCTTTCCAATGCTTCCACATCCTTCCTATAATGCAGTGACCAGAACTGTACACAATACTCCAAGTGCGGCCGCACCAGAGTTTTGTACAGTTGCAACATGACCTCATGGCTCCGAAACTCAATCCCTCTACCAATAAAACCTAACATACTGTACGCCTTCTTAACAACGCTATCAACCTGGGTGGCAGCTTTCAGTGATCTATGCACATGGACACCGAGATCTTTCTGCTCATACACACTACCAAGAATCTTACCATTAGCCCAGTACTCTGTATTCCTGTTATTCCTTCCAAAGTGAATCACCTCACACTTTTCCGCATTAAACTCCATTTGCCACCTCTCAGCCCAGCTCTGCAGCTTATCTATGTCCCTCTGTAACCTGCAACATCCTTCCGCACTATCCACAACTCCACCAATTTTGGTGTCATCCGCAAATTTACTAACCCATCCTTCTACGCCCTCATCCAGGTCATTTATAAAAATGACAAACAGCAGTGGCCCAAAACAGATCCTTGAGGTACACCACTAGTAACTGAACTCCAGGATGAACATTTCCCATCAACCACCACCCTCTGTCTTCTTACAGCTAGCCAATTTCTGATCCAAACCGCTAAATCACCCTCAATCCCATGCCTCTGTATTTTCTGCAACAGCCTACCATGGGGAACCTTATCAAACGCTTTACTGAAATCCAAATACACCACATCAATCGCTTTACCCTCATCCAACTGTTTGGTCACCTTCTCAAAGAACTCAATAAGGTTTGTGAGGCACGACCTACTCTTCACAAAACCGTGTTGACTATCCCTAATCAAATTATTCCTTTCTAGATGATTATAAATCCTATCTCTTATAATCCTTTCCAACACTTTACCCACAACCGAAGTAAGGCTCACTGGTCTATAATTACCAGGGTTGTCTCTACTCCCCTTCTTGAACAAGGGGACAACATTTGCTAGTTTCCAGTCTTCTGGCACTATTCCTGAAGACAATGACGACATGAGCACTGTTCCTGAAGACAATGACGACATGGAGAAATGATGACATAGAACATAGTCTAGTACTAAAATTAATATCATTCCATAGTCACTCTTGTAAAAGAAGCTGCTGAACTAGTAGTACCAGACGCAAGTGAAAATAAAAAAATTTGTAATGGAAAGAAACTAATTTTGATTTTGACTAATTTGCCAAACTATTACCAGAGTTGGACATTGGAAAGCCAGTCAGGAAACAAACCTTTGACTCTCTCTACAATAGTAATCCAAGTGGCAATTTAGGACCTTTGTAGATTAGCTGTCACTTCAGTCGTAGAAGTGAATGATCAGGAATACCAAAGCA
Organism: Rhincodon typus; assembly: GCF_021869965.1. NCBI lineage: Eukaryota > Metazoa > Chordata > Chondrichthyes > Orectolobiformes > Rhincodontidae > Rhincodon > Rhincodon typus. The sequence goes on along the minus strand of NC_063340.1, from coordinate 32,691,744 downwards.
ACAGCAGGCATATATGTATAGGAAGATGCGGGCCACAGATCAATCATCAGTCCCAAAGGTCCACAGCAGCTCAACAATGTAAATGGAACAAAAACAGGTACCACAGAAAAAAATAACATGAAAAAGTCACTGTCTGGAGAAATAACGATGCCCAGATGAATGGCCAACAACAATGCACATATATGCCATTCAAGGTTTGGCACATTTTAAAGATCAGTAATGAAATATTATAGAGATCTGAATGATGTGTGCCAATGGCAAGAAGTCTATGACAATTATTAAAGAAACTGGACAATACCTTTCTTGAAGTCAGAAGCAAATTATTTTCAAACAGAGTTTGGGCAGCATGGTGGTTAGCACTGGTGCCTCACAGGGCCAGGAACCCGGGTTCGAGTCCAGCATTAGGTGGCTGTATGTGTGGTGTTTGTATGTTTTCCCCATGTCTGCTTGGGTTTCCTCCCACAGCCCAAAATGTGCAGATTAAGTGGATCGGCCACGCTAAATAGTCCTGTAGTGTCCAGGGATTTGTATGCTAAGTGGATTAGCTATGGTAAATGCAGGGCTAGGGGATGGGGGTGGGTCTGAGTGGGATGCTGTTTGATGGGCTGAACGGCACTGTAGGGATTCTGAGTTCCGGGTATCAAGATAAGATTTTCACCAGGCAATGGTGAAATACCTATTAAGAGATTAATGCTTTTTAACAGCCTTATTAAATGTAAATTTCACTTCAATATGGAGCTTTCTATCCTACCAGCAGGTCAAGTGTTTAGATGGATGCCTCTGTAGTTCAGGGATTGGGTCACGGTCAACCCTATGCCTCTATAGCAGCAAATCTAGAGATCAGCACTAACATCGTTGCGGAGACGTACAGACATCAGTCAAAGGTATGGGTACTTCTCATCTGGCGCTGTCTGGTTTGGTTACACAAGGAGGGAGAGTTTGGTCAGTCTGTCCAGTAAAGGCAACAGAATTGGGCGAGGGGTGGAGAAAAGCCGCTGCTGCTGCAGGAGGAAGCCTAGGGATTGGACACTGCAGGCTGAAAAGCACGGAATGAGAGTTGTGAGGTGGCAGCTATGTATGTAAAGGGAGGAATGTGGTAAAAACTCACAAAAATGGGTTGGGTAGGGACCCTATGAGCTGTAAAAGCTAACGGATTGATGTGGTGAGCTGCCTAGCATGGGTTTGGATGTTTGAGGCCTCACCCGTTGTGTAAAGTCTGAGTCAGGAAATTATTATCTGAGGAGTACTTGCTATGGTCTTTCATCGTCCTGGATTTTGCAAAGGTGCAATGGCAAAGAAAATAGCTGTGACCACACCCAGGTGTGACCTATGAGGGAAGCCTTTCAAGGGCAACACAGTTATTCACTCGAGGTCACATGCCTGCAGGTATCCAATTCCACTGAAACCCTTATGCAGTGCCTCACTATACACTGTATACCTCCCAACCCCAAACATTTCTGGCCATTTCGTGGAAAGCCAACACTGTTAGCCACTGATGTCCTCCCAACTTCTCCACCATGGACTCTTATGACTTAAAGTCTTGTGAGGTTCATTGTCAAACACCTTGTGGAAGTTTTAATACATCTACAGTTTTCCCTCTATCCACTATGGTTAAAGCTTCCTTGAAACTCGTCAGACGTGATGTCCCTTTCATGAAGGCATGCTAACTGCTTAATTAGGTTATTACTTTTCCCATGTTCTGCTGTTACTTACTTAATAATTGATTCCAATGATTTTTTCAACAGTAGTTGTTATTAGCCTATGTTACCCACATTTTGCCTCCCTCATTTTTGAATAGGGATGTCACAATGGTATTTTTCCAATTGTATGCTACTTCTCCAGAATTCAAGGATTTTTAGAAAATTACAACCAATGCATCCACTACCCCTTTTAGGATCCTAGAATGCAAGCCATCAAGCCAGGGGACTTATCTGCCTTTAGCCCCATTAGTTTGTCTCATAGTGATGGTGATGATTCTTAATTCCTCCCCTGAATTCTTTAGTATTAATGGGACCTTCCACCTATAGAGACTGATACAAAATATCTGTTTAACTTCGCTGCCATTTCCTTGTTCCCCATAACTGTCTCCCAGCTTCATTTTCTAAAGGGCCTACATCACTCTGACCCTTCTCTTTTTATAAAGAAGCTCTTATTGTTAGTTTTTATATTCATCACTACTTTGTCCTCCTAATTTACTTTCTTTGTCTTTATTATCTTTTTATTTTTTGAATTTATCACAGTCTTTGAGGCCATCATTGACTTTAACATCTTTGTACGCTTTTTCTTTCAACTTAATACTTTCCTTAACTTTCTTGGTTAGCCATGGTTAGTTTATCTCTTAGAATCTTTCATCTATACTGTGATATATTTTTGCTAAGAATCATGAATTACCTCCTTAGATGCCTTCCACCACTTGCTTACTGTCATTCCTCCTAATCTATCTACCCAGTTCTCTTTAGCCAACTCTACTTTCATTTCATTGTAATTCACTTCATTTAAGTTAAACACAAGTTGTTTCTAACCCACATTTCTGAGTCTCAAAGTTAATACCAAATTCTCTCATGTTATGATCACTAATTTCCAGGGATCTTTTACTCTGAGGTCATTTATTAAACCTGCCTACCTGTTACCAGATCCAAGATAGCCTGTTCCCTGGTAGGCTCCAATGACAAGTGTTGTTCATATGTGCAAAATGACATCTAACCTCAAGGGTTAGACAGAGGAATCAGAAAATAGTTTAAATATGCTCACTATGCCACAAAACCGAACATGACACTTTATAATAGTGCCGTATAACCTATGTCACTAATGTTCCATCAAGAGATTTATTTCTTACCCTCTCAATATATCTAAGTGCAGTCCTGGTTCCACAATTGGCATAGAGCCTGCCCTACATTGAAGCCAATTAACTTTGGAGATTTGGCCAGTTGTCCACCCTCCCACCCCCACCATGGGGACATTTATGTCTAGAGAACCTGGGTGTCCTTGTCAGAGGCAATCATTGGCATGAGTGTCATAAGCTGGGTGAAGGTGGAAGGCAATGCTACCTTTGGAGTGTCCTGAGAGAACATCTCTGTGTGGTTTCTCCTCCAGCTGTGCATCTACAGGCATCACCTGATCTCCTTGTGAGGAAGGGACACCTGGTGTGAGGTCAAGGTGGCCCATGCACCTCTTGCCTTGCTGTTGCTGCTGAGGACCAATGACCAGGACAATGGAATGCAGATCTGTGTGCATATCCAACAGTCTGAGACTGCCTGATGTGGCACTCTATGACGTGGCCTGCAACACCCACATCCCATGAATGAATAAAAAAAATCTGCCATCTTATCCATGGAGGCAGCCAGATGATCACATACTTACAGCAGCTGGTCCCCACTATGCAGCAATGTCCTGCAGTTCTGGTCTGTGAGGGTCATGGTGTCCCACAGACCTGCAAGACACAAAGGAGAAAAAGGTGATGATTCTAGTATAATGATCTAGATCTTGGTATGTGGAGCGTGGAACTCCAAAAAGACATTAACAAGTTGGTGGAATGGGTGGATATCTGGCAGATAAGGTTTAGTGTGAGGTGATGTACTTTGAACAAAAAAACATTGGAAGATAATACAAGAGTTGCAGGACCAAAGAGACCTGGGTGTACATGTGCACAGATTACTGAAGATAGCATGACAAGTGGTGAGAGCAGTAAAAATAAAGCATAGAGTGTTCTCAACTTTTTAGTAGGGGCATAGCATCCAAGGGCAAGGAGATGATGTTGAATTTATAAAAGGCACTTTTGTTAGACCTCAGCTGGAACATTATGTACAGTGTGGGTGCCTTATTATTGGAAGGATGTGAATGCAATGGATAGAGAGCAGAAGAAATTTAATAGAATGTTTCCTGGAATGATGTTTCCATTTATGAGGATAGATCAAAGAAGTTGGGACTGTTGTCCCTGGAAAGAAGAAGACTCTTTTACAGCCAAGGCCATGATTCTTTCCTCATAGGGGACAAGGAACACAATGTTGGGCATCCCACCAACTGTCCAGGTATTTTCTGCCCAATCATGGGTCATTTTCTCCTTGAATGAGAGAAAGGGAGAGATTCAGTGAGATGAAAGTGGATGGTACATCAGTGGATGGAGAAAATGTGGTGAGGAATCCTGACTGAGTGACTAGGTAGCACAGAGGGCATGAACAGTTCGTAGCCTGGGGCCATTAGGATGGGTGAGAATGAGTGAGCTAAGATGTTCAATGCAGTAGAGACAGCGGCAGACCATGAGCCTTGGTAGGAAGTATGTGCAATAGAAGAGATAGCATGAATGTCAGGTAACAAAGAGGAATGTGGCACTTACTGTGACTGCACTGATAATATCATTCACCTTTCTGTACTGTTGAGTATCCCCCTACATTGTGGAGACAACATGACCCTGGTGTCGACCTCAGTCCAGGATGGCAGGGTGTTACAGTCTCCTCTGCTAGTCCTCCAGGAATAAGATGGCCCTCCCCTTCAAACCTCATTTACCAGGACCACAAGGTCCCTGTATGAGAATTGTGCTCCCAATTTCCTCATGTCCAACATCTTGCTGAATTAGCCTGGTACAGAGCAGGGCAGCCTTCATAAAGTCCTGCACTGACATTGCTGAGACATGGCAGAACATGACCCCCACGAAGCAACAGATAAATCTTGGTGCAAGCCATATGTTCCTTCTCCTCTGCTGCATACCCACAGGTTTTTTGTGTCTGCAAAGTCCCATCATTTGCATTGGTTCAGCGGGGAGCCTGACCCCAGCAGTGTCTGATTGTCTGAGGACCCAGCTGTTACATCCTTCCGCAAATGCTTATGTTTTGCAAATGTATATGCAATGTGCTCTTGATACTAAATGCAAACCCCTCGTGACTCCTGTGTGTGTGTGTGTCACTATGCTACAGTGCTCCTCAGGTCAGTGGTGTCACCATCCCCAGAGGTGGAATCTTCAGGCTCCTGCTGTGACTGTGGCCTAGGCTGGGTATTGCAAGGTCCAAAGTACAAAGCAAAACTAACTAGATTAAAGACTGATATGGACCAAATGCATCGCTTTTCCTCACATGCCCTCTGCACACTTGAATGCCAGCACCAGCCTGAATGCCTTCTTATTCTAGTGCTTGGCCATTCCCACTCACTGCAATTGCTCACCTGCCCTCTTCTTCAATCGATGACATGATGTTGTGTTGCGCAGTTCACACCAAAATAATAAGGGTAGCAGGAAAGGTGGGTGGATGTGAGATACATTTGGAGGTAGGGGAAGTCTGGGTGGGGGATTTCAATGTCCACCACCAAGAATGGCTCGGCAGCAGCACTACTGATTGAGGTGGCTGGGTCCAAAAGGATTGGGTCTGCGGCAGGTGGTGAGGAAACCAACTAGAGGGAAAAACATACTTAACCTCATCCTTACCAATCTGCCAGCTGCAGATGCATCTGTCCATGACAGTATAGGTAAGAGTGACCATTGCACAGTCCTTGTGGAGACGAAGTCCTACCTTCATGTTGAGAATAACCTCCAATGTGTTGTGTGGCATTATTACTGTGCTAAATGGGACAGACTTCGCACAGATCTAGCAACTCAAGCCTGGGCATCCATGAAGCACTGTGGGCCACCAACAGCAGCAGAATTGTATTCTAGCACAATCTGTAACCTCATGGCCCAGCATATTCCCCACTCAACCATTACCATCAAGCCAGGGGATCAACCCTGATTCAATGGAGAGCGCAGGGGAGCATGCCAGGAGCAGCACCAGGCATATTTGAAGATGAGGTGTTAACCTGGTGAAGCCACCAAACACACCAAACAGCATAAGCAGCAAGTGATAGAGCTAAGCGATCCCACGGCCAATGGATCAAATCTAAGCTCTGCTGTCCTGCCACATCCAGTCGTGAATGGTGGTGGATGATTAAACAACTCACTGGAGGAGGAGGCTCCACAAATATCCCCATCCTCAATGATGGAAGAGCCCAGCATATCAGTACAAAATATAAGGCTGAAGCTTTCGCAGCTATTTCCAGCCAGAAGTGCCAAGTGGATGATCTAACTTGGCTTCCTCCAGTAGACCCAGGTTAAAGATACCAGTCTTCAGCCAATTCAATTCAATCCATGTAATACCAAAAAACAATTGGAGACACTGGATACTGCAAAGGCTACTAGCCCCAAAGACATTCTGGAACAGTACTGAAGACTTGTGCTCTAAAACTTGCCGCTCCCCTAACCAAGCTGTTCCACTACAGTTACAACACTGGCATCTACCTGATAATGTGGAAAATTGCCCAGGTATGTCTTGTATGTGAAAAGCAGGACAAATGCAACCTGGCCAATTACCGCCCCATCAGCCTACTCTTGATCATTTGTAAAGTGATGGAAGGTGTAATCAACAGCGCTATCAAGCAGCACCTGCTCTGCAATAACCTGCTCAGTGACGCCCAGTTTAGTGGCCAGCTCCAGACCTCATTACAGCCTTGGTTCAAACATAGACAAAGTAGCTGAATTCCAGAGATGAGGGAAAGTGACAGCTCTTGACATCAAGACTGCATTTGACTGAATGTGGTATCCAGGTGCCCGAGCAAAACTGGAATCAATGGGTATCAGGTGGCAAACTCTCCAGGGGTTGGAGGATAACTGACACATAGGAAGATGGTTGTTAGTCAGTCATCTCAGCTCCAGGACATTTCTGCAGGAGTTTCTCAGGGTAGTGTCCTAGGCCCAACCAGCTTCAGCTCCTTCATCAATGACCTTCCCTTATCATAAGGTCAGAAGTGGGCATGTTCGCCGATGATTGCACAATGTTCAGCACCATTCGTGACTCCTCAGATACTGAAACAGTCCGTGTTCAAATGCAACAAGATCTGGACAATACCCAGGCTTGGGCTGATAAGTGGCAAATAACATTCACTCATCACAAATGCCTGGCTAAAATCATCGTCTATAAGAGACAATCTAATCACCGTCCCTTGACATTCACTAGTGGTACCATTACTGACACCACCCCACCCCCAACCCCTCCTCCCCCTCCACACACAATATCGTCATCTTGGGGGTTATCATTGACCAGAAACTCAACTGGACTCACCACATAAATACAGTGGCTACAAGAG
>NC_063340.1:32666684-32684540 GCF_021869965.1 Rhincodon typus | reverse complement strand
CCAGAAACTCAACTGGACTCACCACATAAATACAGTGGCTACAAGAGTAGATCTGAGGCTAGAAATACTATGGCGAATGACTCACCTCCTGACTCCCTAAGCCTGTTCACCATTTACAAGTCACAAGTCAAGAGTGTGATGGTAAATTCCCCACTTGCCTGGAAAAGTGCAGCCTCAACAACACTCAGGTAGCTTGACACCATCTAGGACAAAGCAGCCTGCTTGATTGGCACTACATCCACAAGCATCCACTCCCTCCACCACCGATGCTCAGTAGCAGCAGTATATACTATCTACAAGATGCACTGCAGAAATTCACCAAAGATCCTCAGACAGCACCTTCCAAACCCACGACCACTTCCATCTAGAAGGACAAGGGCAGCAGATGTATGGGAACACCACCACCTTCAAATTCCCCTTCAAGCCACTCACCATTCTTAGAAATATATCGTCGTCCCTTGAGTCTCCGTGAATTCTCTTCCTTATGGCATTGCAGATCAAACCACAGCAAGTGGATTACAGCGGTTGAAGAAAGCAGCCCACCATCACCTTCTCAAGGGCAACTGGGGACAGGTAATAAATGCTGGCCAGCCAGCGACTCCCACATTCCACAAATGAATAATAAAAAAAAATGAACTGTTGCAAAAAGAAACAGAGAAAAGAATTAATAGAATGGAGGAGCAAATTACTGCAGATGCTGGAATCTGTACTGAAAACAAAAAAATCTAGAAATGATAGCAGGTCAAGACAGCATCCATGGAGAGAGAGCAAGTTATAATTTCGAATCTAGATGACTCTTCATCAGAGCTGACGTGAAGTGCGGAGGGGGCAGCATTTATGCAACGGTGCAGGGCGCAGGGTGCTGGGAGAGATTGTTGATTGTGCAGATTAAGTGATCGGAATGTGAGAATGACAGAACAATGGTGTGTCTAACTGCCAGACTAGAAAGAGCAGACAGTCCCACTGGAGTGGAAGAGGGGAGAGGGGACATGGTGATAGAGAATATAACAAGTAAAGCTAAAAGGAATGGTAGTAGGTTCACAATCTGAAGGTGTTGAACTCAATACTGAGCTTAATCTGAAGATGAGATGTTGTTCCTCCAGTTTGTGCTGTGATTCGCTGGCAGCATGCCGAGGACAGACAATTGGGCATGTGAGCAGGTTGCTGTGTTAAAATGACCGACTACGGAAAGGTCAGGGTCATGTTTGCACATGGACTGAAAGTGTTCTGCAAAGCGCTCAGTAGTCAGGGACAGGAGGTTGTGACTATGAGCGAGGTAGGTAGAGAATTCCAGGAGGTAAGGTGAAGGAACCTCAGTCCTTGAGCTTGTCTGACAGTTTTGAGATTCTTGCTCCCTGTATGGATGAAAGTGGGCTGTAGGGAGGATGAGCAAACTGACCATAACACCATGGTACAGTGAGTCATTCAAGAGGTGGGGGAGAACAGAGAAATATAGTTGTAATTGGTGTTAGTATAGTCAGGGGAATAGACACTGTTCTCTATGGCTAGTATCGAGAGTCCCCAAGGCAATGTTGCCTACCTGGTGTCCAAGTTTAAGATATCTCATCTGGGCTGCAGAGAAATTTTGAATGGGGGAGGAAGATCCCGTTGTCATGGTCCACGTAAATACCAATGATAAAGGTAGAAAGAGGTTCTGCTGTGGGAATATGAGCAGCTAAGGGCTAAATTAGAAAGGAGAACCAAAAAGGTAATAATCTCTACCTGAACTGCGAGCGTATTTGCACAGGGTCAACAAAATTAAAGAGGTAAATGTGTGGCTCAAAGATTGGTGTGGGAGAAATGGATTCAAATTCATAGGACATTGGTATCAGTACTAGGGAAGGAGGGAGCTGTTCTGATGGGATGGGCTCCACCTGAATCAGATTGGGACCTTGCAAATCACATAAGTAGAGCTGTGGACAGGGGCTTTAAACTAAACAGTGGAGGAGGGGGGAGATGTGGGTTCAGTTGCATGGAAAATTATGGAAAAAGTTAAGGGAGGAAGCCTTAGCAGAGGGTATTAAAGTTTCCAGAATAAGTAATAGGACAGAGAGTACGAAAAGCATCAGGATCTGAATTCAGGCATAGCAAATAAGGGGACAACTATGAGAAGGGATGGCATTTTGGCTCAGTGGTTAGCACTACTGCCTCACAGTGCCAGGGACCCGGGTTAGATTCCAGTCATGGGTGTCAGTCTGTGTGGAGTTTACATGTTCTCTGTGTGTCTGCGTGGGTTTTCACCGGGTGCTCCGGTTTCCTCCCACAGTCCAAAGATATGCAGGTTAGGTGGATTGGTCATGCTAAATTGTCCCGTAGTGTCCAGGGATGTGCAGGCTAGGTGGATGAGCCATGGTAAATGTCAGGTTATGGGGATTGGGTAGGGTGGGCTGGGTCTGGATGAGATGCTCTTCGGAGGGCCACTGCAGACTCGATGGGCCAAATTGTTTCTGCACCAAAAGGATTCTCTGATTCTAAGAGGGTTATAGTCAACACAGACTGTGTTGTACTTAAAAAGGAAACAAGGAAAATGCATTTGTAACGCAGATTGAAATTGGCAGGTATGATGTTGCGGGTATCACAGAGACATGGCTGCAAGGGGATCAGGGCTGGGAACCAAATATCCAAGAACATACATCCTACCGAAAGGACAGGCATTTTGGCAGAGGAGGCAGGGTTGCCTTTTCAGTAAGACATTAAATCAAAAACAAGAAGTAATGTAGAGTTTAAAGAAGTAGAATCTGTGTGGGTAGAGTTGAGGAACCACAAAGGAAAAACGACTCTGTTGAGAATTGTGTACAGGCCTCCTAGCATTAGGGGAAGAAAATAAATCAGTTAATCAAAAGTCACTATTACAATTATCATGGCATCTTCATTTTGCAGAAGTAGTGAGAAAATCAGGTTGGTAGCGGATCTCACAAAAAGGACAATGTTTTTTGGTGTAGCTTGAGGTAGAGCCCACTAGGGAACAGGCAATTCTGAATTTAGTGATGTTTAATGAGGCAGACTTGATTAGGAAGCTTAAGGTGAAGGAACCCTTAGGAGACAGTGACCATAATGATAGAATTCATCCTGCAATTTGAGAGGGAGAAAACTGAATGAGATTTAATGGTATTACAATTGAGTAAAGATAAGTACAAAAACATGAGGGAGGAGCTGGCAAGAGTTGATTGGAAGGGAGCCTAGCAGGGAAGACGGTGGAACAGTAATACAGGAGTTTTTGGGGGTGATTTGGGAGGCACAACTAAAATTCATCCCAAGGATGAAGACACAGTATAAAAGCAAAAGAAAAAGCATACAATATGGTGAAGACCAGTGGGAAGCCAAAGGATTGAGAAGCCTTTTAAAAACCAGCAGAGGATGACTTAAAAAAGCAATAAAGGGGGAGAAAATGAAATATGACAGTAAGCTAGCTGGTAATATAAAAGAAGACTACAAGAGTATTTTTTAGATATTGAAAAGGTAAGAGAGAGGCAAGAGTGGACATTGGCCCATTGGAAAATGAGGCTGGAGAAGCAGTAATGGGGAACAAGGAAATGACAGAGGAACTGAATAGGTACTTTGTATTAGTTTTCTCAGTGGAAGACACCAGCAGCATACCAGAACTTCAAGAGAGTCAGGGAACAGAGGTGAGTGTACGAGTCATCACTAAGGAAAAATGTGCTGGGGAAATGGAAAGGTCTGAAGGCAGATAAATCTCTGAAACCAGATGGCCTACACCCTTGAATGGTGAAAGAAATAGCTGTGGAGATTGTAGAGGTATTGGTGGTGAACTTTCAGGAATTACTAGAGTTGGGAGGGTTCCAAAGAACTGGAATATAATTAATGTAGCATCCTGTTTTAGAAGGGAAGGAGGCAGGAGACAGGAAACTATTGGCCGTTTAACCTGACCTTGGTTGCTAAAGATTTTTGAATCCATTATTAAGGGTGAGATTGCAGAGTACTTGGAAGTGAATTGTAAAATAGGTTGGAGTCAGCTTGGCTTCATCAAGGGGAGGTCGTGCCTGACAAATCTGTTAAAATTCTTTGAGGTTGTAACAAGCAAGTTAGATAAAGGAGAGCCAGTGGAGGTGACCTATTTGGATTTCCAAAAGGCCTTTGACAAAGTGCCACATAGGAAGCTGCTATGGTGTTAGGGGCAAGGTACATGGATAGAGGGTTGGCTGACTGGTGAAGGCAGAGAGTGGGGGTAAAGGGCCTTTTTCAGGGTGGCAGCTGGTGACTAGTGGAGTTCTGCAGGTGTCCTATTTCAGATCACAACTATTTATATTACACATTAATGATCTGGATGAAGGAACTGAGGGCATTGTTGCTTAGTTTGCAAATGACACAAAAGTCGATGGAGGGGCAGGTATTATTGAGGAATGGGGAGGCTGCAGAAGGACTTGGACATGCTAGGCAAGTGGACAAACAAGTGGCAGATGGAATACAATGTTGGAAAGTGTGAGGCTATGCACTTTGGTAGGAAGAATAGAGGCATAGACTATTTTCTAAATGGGAAAAGGCTTCAGAAATCTGAAGCACAAAGTGAATTGGGAATCTAGTTCAGGATTCCCTTAAGCAGGTTTGTTTGGTGATTAGGAAGTCAAATGCAATGTTAGCATTAATTTCAAAAGGGCTAGAATGTAAGAGCAGAGATGTACTGCTGAGGCCGTGTAAGGCTCTGGTCAGACTGCATTTGGAAGATTTCCACTTCCCTATGAGTGAAAAAGTTTTTCCTCACATCTCCTCCGTCCCTTACCTTAAACCTATGCCCCTGATAAATCATGTCACTTCACACTCTCCTCTGTTCTGAGGAAAATAACCCAATCTGTCCAATCTCTCTTCACAGTTGAAACTCTCCAGCCCAGGCAACATGCTAGTAAATCTCCTCTGCACCCTCTCCAGTGCTATTACATCCCTCCTTTCATGTGGATTCCAGGACTGCACATAATACTCTAGCTGTGGCATAACAACATTTTATACAATTTCAGCATAACCTCTCTACTCATAAATTATGCCTCACTTAATAAAGTTAAGTATACCATATGCCTTCTTAAACACTTTATCGATCTGTCCTGATAGTTTAAGGTACCAGTGTACATGCAGACCAAGGTCCCTCTGATTCTGGGTGATTCCTGAGTTCCTAACATTCATCGTGTATTCCCCTGTCTTGTTTGTCTTGTCCAATGCATCACTTCACATTTATCTGGATCAAATTCTATTTGCTACTTATGGGTCCATCTGACCAGCCCATCTATATATCTTCTTGTAGTCTAAGGTTATCCTCTTCATTATTACTCACCTACCAATTTTTGTATCATCCACAAACTTATTGGTCAATCCTCCCAAATCCTCAAGACATTTATATAAACCACAATGTACCAAAACTGGCACCCTTTGGGACCCTGCTTGACACAGGAGTCCAAGCTGGAAAAACACCCCTCAACCATCACCCTCTGCTTCTGCTGTTCAGTCAGTTGTGGATTCTATGGGTTCTTATCTGTGCCATCAGTTTTTATTATAAATAGGAGTTAGGCCATAAGCCTGATTCTCCATTTACATTAATTGAACATTATGAAATTGTTTGATTTACACAATTAATGCAAATTCATCTTGTCACAGCCATTACTAGTGGTGATTTACACAGTAAACATATGAATCCTGTTAATAAAGTGATTTATGGTGCTGCATGTACATTGATCTTGGTGGTCCACAAAGAGAACCAATGCAATTGGAGACTCTCATTCCATTAAGCATATAAGAGTTTTGCATTTTTAAAATCTGCCTTGCAGTATTTTTTTAAAATCAGTTCTGTCATCTATACCCCTGCCAACTATATTCACTTTCAAGGTGCAAAGCTGTTTTGAAACTCTTTTGTAAATTTGTAAATTCGATTGGTTTCTTTCTCTCTTGATTCACTCTCTCTCTCCCCCCAATTTTGGAAAAATCTTCTATTTTAACTCTTGATTGTTCAGGAGATGTACTATTAGGCGAAACATTCTTGGGGTCCCAGATACAACACTGGTATTTACACACCACTAGCAATTTGTATTTCCAGCAATTTGTGGCACTAATAGGACACAATTTCAAGGATGTGGTTAAAAAAGTTCCAATTCATATTACTTGCTGTGAAATGTGCCATTCCAGCAATTCCTGCACTTTGCTAGAGGACTGTACCATGCATGGATACTGGAAAGTGTGTCATGGACATCATGATTTTCTGTATTAGTATGCATGGTCCCTCACTAAGAATGATTACGGAGCTATTCTTGAATAAACTCTTTCAAATTTCAAGAACCCACATTGCAATTCTTTCATTTGGTTTAGATTCTGTGCCTGTGTATGATTTGGTTATGTCAATACTGGTCAAGATCCATTAATTAACGATGACAAAATTAGCACATTTTATGATTGAAATAGTGTTTTCTGGTCACTTTACAAAATTGTGATTGTAAATCATGTTACTGGTTATCAATTGTTTATTTGGAGTGGGGGGGCATGTTTGAAAGTAGTTTTGGCAGAAATTGGCTTGCATCAAGGAACAATTTATCGGTTTAAGCAAAATAAGTTACAAAATGATACATGCTCAAATTTCATTTTCCTACTTGGAGATTTTATTATCAGGGGCTTTGAATCATGGGACTTTACAATCATAAGAACAGGAGTAGGCCATTCAGCCCTTTAGGCTGTTTCCCTATTGAGTGAGATCATGGCTGATCTGTGGCCCAGCTCCATATATCTGGCTTTGGACCATATCCCTTAATACTCTTGTTCCACAAAAAATATATCTATCTCAGATTTAAAATAAATGACTGATCCAGCATCCACTGCCGTTTGTACAAGAGAGTTCCAAACATCCATCATCCTTTGTGTGTAGAAGTGCTTTCTAATAGCTGTCCTGAATGGTTTGCCCCTAATTCTCAGTCTATGCCCTCTAGTTCTAGAATCTACAACAAGTGGAATTAATTTACTTACCCTGTCTTTTCCTGTTAGTATTTTGGAGACTTTGATCAGATTTTCTCTTAACCTTCAAATTATAGAGAAAACAGGTCTAATTTGTGTAATCTCTCTTCATAACTTCATAGATCATAATCTTTATAGATAACATGTCTTTATGGATATTAAAATACATGAGTAAAATGGGAAAGACCTTTTCATTTTTCATAATTTTTAAATTTGGATCTAACATTCCCATTTATGGATTAGCAGGGATAGTGGTATGTAGTGGTATTTTGTACATACCACTATAGTCCAAAACCAAAAACAAGACTGCCCACCATGACAGACCGGACCATTTAAATTCAGAGCAGGACAGAACAACAACGCTTCAACGGAGGCTACACAGCACTGACGATGTCACCTAGAAGGGAAATGAAACGTTTACATGAAAACCAGTCAGCTCGGTGAACCAACCAACAATTCCAACTCTACAATGTAGGACTAGAAGAAGGACATTTGGCACATTGAGCCTACTCTACTATTCAATGAGATTATGGCTGATCTGATAATCCCTACAAAATCTTTTGATTCATTACTGATTAGAAATCTGATTATCTCAGCCTTGAATATTCTTAACATTGCAGACTCAACAGTCCTCTGTGGTAAAAAAAATCCATAGATTCACCACTGAGAAAAAAGAATCTCGTCATTTCTGTCTTTAGTGGGTGACCCTTACTCTGAAATTTTGCCCTCAGACTGTTCCACAGGGGAAACAACCTCTCTGCATCTACCCTGTTAAGCTCTGTAAGAATCTTATACATTTCAATAAGGTCTCCTTTCATTCTTCTAAACTCCAATAAGCACAAGCCCAATCTCAATCTATCTTCATGAGAAAATTCCTCCATATCAAGGATCAAACTCATGAAACTTCTTTGGACTTCCTCCAATGCCAATATAGTTTTCCCTAAGATATTCTTAATCAGCCTGTTCATTGATGTTTTTACTCACCCCTGGAGAATGTATCCCTGGAGACTTGAATCCAGGTTTCCTGGCTCGGAAGTAACAACAGTATCACTGCAAAATTTGAGCCCCTCAAACCTAATGCACCTAGTATTCCTAACCAGGTTCCCATCCAAGTACTAACCAGGCCCAAAGGCAAGAGTCTGCATGACAAACCACCAGCTCAAGTGGTAGTTCCTAGATAAGGGGACCAAAACTGTTCCAGCTGTGGTCTTATTAGTGCCTTGTAAAGTTTTAACAAGATCTCCCTATTTTCATACTCCTTTCCCTTTGAAATAAAGGCCAATGTTACATTTGCCTTCCCTATTACCCGCTAAACTTGGATGTTAGCTTTTTGTGATTCATGCACTTGGACCCTTAAATTCTTCAGAGATCTAACCTTCTTCAGTCATTCTCATTAAATAATATTCAGCTCTTCTATTCATCCCCCATATTGCATAGCAACACATTTTTCCACAATATATTCCAGCTTAGTTCACACTGAACCTCAGAGCATCCCACCCAGACCCATCTCCCTGTAAACCCACCTAATCTACACACCCCTGAACACTACAGGCAATTTAGCATGGCCAATCCACCTAGCCTACACATCTTTAGACTGTGGGAGGAAACCAGAGAAAACCCATGGGGAGAATGTGCAAACTCCACACAGACAGTTGCCTGAGGGTGGAACTGAACCCAGGCCCCTGGCACTGTGAGGCAGCAGTGCTAACCACTGTGCCACCATGCCACACCTTGTGTCATCCTCACTACTTGCCTTCCCATCCATTTTTGTATCTGCAGACTTGGGGCTTGTACATTCACATCCAAATCATTAGTATATATTATAAATAATTCTGTCTGCAGCACTGATCCCTATAGCACTCCACTAGTTGCAGTTGCCATCCTGAAAATTACTCACCCATCCCTAACTCTGTCTTCTATTATCAAATCCTCTATCCATGCTAGTATATTACCCCTTTATGTGCGGTCCTTATTGAATGCCTTTTGGAAAGCCAAATATATTACATCTACTGGTTCCCTTTTATCTGCCATGCTTGTTACCTTCTCAAAGAACTGTAATACATTTGTAAAACATGACCTCCCCTTCATGAAGCCATGCTCTGCTTGATGACGTATTCATAAGTGCTCTGCTCTTATGTCCTTTACAATATACTGACATTTCCCCAATGATATATGTTAAGCTAACTGACTTGTTTTGTCTCCTTTCCTTCTTGTTCATTGGCAGCTTTCAAACCCTCTGGGACTTTTCCAGAATCCAAAGATTCTTGGAAGATTATTATCAGTACATCCGCTATCTCTGCAGCAACTTCTTTTGAAATCCTAGGATTGAATCCACCAAATCCATTGTAGCCCCCATTAAGTAGAAATAGTGGCAGAGTGGTAATGTCACTAGACTGGCAATCCTGGAGATATGGGTTCAAATCCCACCATGGCAGATGGTTAAATCCAATAATTTAAAAAAAAAATTGGAATAAAGAGCTGGCTTAATGGTGACCATGTAACAACTATCATTTGATGTAAAAACACATCTAGTTCACTTATGTCCTTTAGGTTAGGGAATCTGCTAACCTTGCCTTATCTGACCTACATGTGATTTCAGACTCAAATCAATACTTGACTTTTAGCTGCCCTCAAGGCAATTATGGATGGCTAATGAATGCAGGCCTAGCCCATTCTGTGAATAAATAAAGAGAAAAATTTCCATATGGAATAACTATGGAATAGTTACTGTTTTTATTTATTTCTCTCTCTTTATCCTCTTGATTATTTAGTGTTTTTGGAATGCTGATTGTAGTGATTGGAATGAGGTAAACCAGGTAGATCACACAGAATATGAGTTCCCTGATTAGGGCTGTTAACCTGGTCCGATCAAGGAGTCCTGGCAGACAGATATAAACATTACCCAGAAGTTCTGTTCACTCTATGAACCGGCTCTGAGTTAGCTAGATCAGTGTCATGTACTATGCACATGTAAATAAAAGGTGACTTAGTGACGGGGTACCAGCTTTCGTACAGCTATTTCATTGGCAATGAGAGAAAAACACACCCTTAAAGAGATTTGTTCGCAACAGTTGTCTTTGACTTGGGGTAAGCATTTCTGGCATCGGGCTGCTATTTGGAAAGCTTGACTTCTTCGAACCTGCTATTGAAGACTGGGCCCAGTATGTGGGAAGAATGCATTATTTTTTTCCAGGCAAATGGAAAGCAATGAGTAATTCTCATGACAACTTGTAGACCCATAACTTTGTCGGTCATTAGGAGTCTAACTTTCCCTGAGGCACCAGATACCAAAACCTTTCAAGAGTTGACGGATCTAACTGAGGAATATTACAACTCCAAGTCTCCTCTAATTCTAAGACGCTGTCAGTATTATTCAGTAATTCAACAACTGGCAGAGGCATGTGATTTTGGTTCAACTGTAGGTGAGATGCTAAGAAACTGTTTGGTATGTGGGATTAATGGTGCAACCATGCAAAAGCACCTACTAGCTGAAGCCCAACTGGACTTCAAGTAGGCACTTCAAAGTGGCTTTCTCATTAGAAAATGTGGGAAGTGGAACTTATGAGTTAGAGTATGCCAATGGAAGTGGTCACCCTCGCCAAGCCAACTGATCTTGGGGAACACCACTTGAGTGAAGGCAGTTGCATAGCTTCACTCTTGACATATCCTGAGCAGATATCCTAGAACAGCCCACAGCAAAATCCCAAAACAAAGCCCAGTCTCGGCCAAATGGTTAAAGATTTCTCAATGATCTGGGCCAGCAGGCCATTGTTTTTGTTGCCAGTATGCGGACTTGAGACAGCGAAATTGTCCCACTAGGCCTGAATTGGGTAAGGGAACTCATAGGCCGGTATACAGGAGAGTGCACATCCTGCAAAGTCCACCTACATCCGGTTTGGAACAGTCAAGCTGCTTAGCAACATCCAAATTAGAACCAAAGCAAATGTCTAGTTAAATGGTCAGCTGGTTCTAATGGAGATTGATACCGGCATGGCTGTATCAATGATTGTAGAACAAAGTCTTTACCTAAATTCACTCCATATTCCATCCCTTAAGTTTGCGTAAGACCTTGGCCAGGCTGAGAACCTGTACCAAGGAACATTTACAGATTAAGGGTATGGTTTCTTATGAGAAGCAGCTGGTTCAGTTACCACTGATTGTTGTAAAAGACTCAGGGGCAAGCCTGATGGGCAAAATTACTTGAGGAAGATTCAACTTGATTAGCTCAATATTTTTTGATTAGAAAATGGCTGCCTGAGTGAAGTCCTAATTAAATTCCTGCAAGTTTTTCAGGAAGGTCTAAGGACTAAGACCACCTTATATGTTGACCAGGAAGCAATTCCATGATTCTGCAAGGCCCTCCCAGTCTCATTGGCCTTACTTGCAAAAGTAGAGGCAGAAATCAGGAGGCTGGTAAGCGAGGAAATCATCAAACCAGCACAGTTCACGGAATAGGCAGCACTAGTTGTACTGAATGTGAAGCCTGACAGGCTGGATAAATACCCAATCCCTTGCACAGAAGACTTATAGACAAAAATGGTTAGGTGGTGGGGGCTTCACAAAGCTGGACATGAGCCATGCATACCTGCAATTACAGTTCAATGAGGATTCCCAGAAGTATGCTACAATTAAAGCCCATAAGGGTTTGTACCAATGTACAAAACTGCCTTTCGCAGCATCATCAGCCTGTGCTATTTTCCAACGAATGATGGAGATCATCTTACAAAGTCCACCCCAGATTGCCATTTATCTGTCCTACGTGCTAATAACAGGAAAGACCAATAAAGAGCCTTTAGAGAACTTGGACAAAGTGCTTAAATGTTTCTCCAAGGTGGGTGTACTCCTTAGGAGGGACCAATGTGTATTCCAGGCACCCAAGTGACCTATTTGGGCTACAAGGTTGAAAAGATCGGATTACACCTACTGGAAGATAAATTAAGGGTGACCAAAGGTGGCCTGGCTCCCATGTCAATATCGGAGCTTAGGTCTTTTCTTGGATCAGTGAATTATTACGGAAAATTCATACATAACCTGGCCTACATCCCGGTATCCTTACATCTACTATTGAAAAAGGGTCAGCCTTGGAAATGGTCTCGTAGCCAAGTTGCAGTCTTTAGGGAAGTGAAGAAGCAGCTATCATCATCTAAGGTGTTGGCACACTACGATCCCAAGTGAGATGTGGTGCTGACATGCAAAGCCTCCCCATGCGGTACCAGGGTTGTGTTGACTCACCTGTGGCCCAGAGAGGAAAGCCTGATAGTGTAAGCTTCCCAGACTTTGGTTGATGCCGAATGAAAATGAGCCCAGATAGAAAAGGAAGGTTTGGCAGTCATCTATGGTGTGAGAAAGTTCCACCAATACCTTTACGGACATAAATTTGTTGTAATAATGGGCCACAAACCGCTGCCAGGGCTACTTAAAGAGGAAATGGTCATGCTATCCATAGTTTCAGGTCAAATTCAGTGTTGGGTTCTTATTCTGAATGCATACAATTACAAGTTGGAACATGGTTCGGGAGGACAAATGGTGAATGCAGATGCCTTGAGCCACCTCTTCTGGTGGATCCACCACTGCTGATGCGGCCACTAGAAGAGTTTGTTCTGCTTTTAAACTTTCTGGACACCCTTCCAGGTGATTGTGTACAATATCAAACTGTGGACACAAAAGGGTCTGGTCCTGATAAAACTTGAAACAGCTGGTGGTGATGGGGAAAGAAAAGGACCATCACAACCAGAATTGAAATCTTTCTGGACCTGCAGAGACAGGATCCCCATAGAGGTCAGCATATTATTATGGGGAGCGCAAGTGATTGTCCAAAGCAAAGGGGATTCCAAAATGAAGATTCCGGCAAGAAGTTATGTCTGGTGGCCAGGACTGGATGTTGACATAGCTGCATTGGTGGAGCAGTGTCCAGAGTACCATCAAGGGCAAAGATTATCACCAGCAACTCCCCCACATTTGTCGGAATGGCCAGATAAACCCTAGACTCAGTTACATGTCGACCATGCCGGTCCTTCCATGGGCTGTATGGTGTTAGTCATTGTGGATGTCCATTCAGAGTAGTTAGACATGCACAGGGTTCATTAGTCGAATATGGGGACAATGATGGAAAAGTTGCAAGCATCTTTTGCAGTACATGGACTCCTGAAGGTGTTGTTTACAGACAACAGGGCTTCATTTATCAGCAGGGAATTCAAGTATTTCCTAAAATCAAATGGCATTCAGCATGTAAGGACAACTCCACACCATCCCTCATCCAATGGTCTGGCAGAAAAAGCAGTCGAAACTTTGAAGGCAGGCTTAAAGAAATAGCCTACAGCTTCACTTAATACCAAACTATCTTGGTTCCTGTTTGATCATTGGACCACCCCTCATGCAAATACAGAATAGCTCCAGCAGAGTCGCTCATGGGGAGAAGACTCCGCATCAGGTTAAACCTGATCTTCCTGATCTAGTTGCGGGGATACGGTGTCAGGAATGCCAATGCCAGACACAAGACTGCTCTAAGTGCTCTAAGGGATGAAGTTTGGCATCGAAACCACAGGAATGGCCGTCATAGGTAATAGGCATGTTGACGTGATGTCAGGTCTTGTGCTGTACAAAGTTCAGGTAGGAGAGGCAATCCTGAACAAGTATGTGAACCACATGAAAGCTGCAATCTCGCAAACGTGGTAGGAGCAAAAAGATCTGCCATAACATCTGGCAAGGCCGGTCAGAACTTGTGGGTTCTCCCCCTCTATTTATTATCGAAGTAACCTCTGAGGACGAGACGGAGATGGCAGATTTTGCAGTCTTGACGCCATTACTGCCTGAAGAAGACGAACCTCTTCTGAAATGCTCCAGGCATAAAAGGCAGGCTACAGTCCGTTACATGCCATCTGTATCTAAAACACAGTCAGAGGACCTGGACTCGGTGGAAAAATGACCCAGGAGAGGCTACAGAAAAAGAATGGGCTTACGTCCCAGAACATTGTGGTGGTGGTGGTGGTTTGTGGAATCTAGTGTTAGAAACAAGGTCATTAGGTGGATTTCGAAGAATGAGTTCCCTGATTGGACCAGGTTAACAGCCCCAGTCAGGCAACTCTGGCTGATAGATAAAAGCAGGAGTGTCAGAGGTTCTGTTCACTCTTGGAGCTGGCTCTGAGCTAGCTAGATCAGTGTCATGTACTATGCAAATGTAAATATGGAATTCTTTCACTACTAATGTCCTGTGGCACGAAGAGATGCAAAATATTTACTTAATCCTTCTGCCACTTACTGGCTAACAATTACTTCTTCCTCAGCCTTGCTCTCTCAGGGGCCTATGGTCACTTACGTTCATTTTTATGTTACTTGCATGTTTGCCTTCACAGTTTATTTTATCCCTCTCTGTCCTTTTTGGACAATTTTTTTGGTGTTTAAAACTTTCTTAACCCTCTGGTTTACCACTAATCTTTGTCACATTGTATGTTTTTCCTTTCAATTTGATACTATTCTTAACTTTCCTGGTGAACCATGGTTGGTTTATTCTCTTCCTAGATTCGTTATTCCTCACTGGGATATATGTTTGCTCTGAATCATTAAATATTTTCTGCCATCTTCAAAATCAATTTATCAACTAAACCCCTTACCCAGTCTACTACAGACAATTCTGCCCTCATTCCCTTGTAATTATCCTCACTTACATTTAGCACATTTGCTTTCGACTGAATTTCCTCATTCTCAAACTGAATGCTAAATTTACCATGTTCTGGTCACTGTTCTTTCACTCTGCGATCACTTATTAAATAAAACTACTTAATTATATAATGCCAGATCCCTGGTTGGATCCAAAACAAGGGTGGCACAGGGCTTAGTAGTTAGCATTGCTGCCTCACAGTGCCAGGGATTCAGTTTTGATTCCAGCCTTGGGCGACTGTCTGTGTGGAGTTTGCACATTCTCCCTGTGGCTGTGTGGGTTTCCTCTGGGTGCTCTGGTTTCCACCCACAGTCCAAAGATGTGCAGGTCAGGTGGGTTGGCCATAGTAAATTGCCCATAGTGTCCAGGAATGTGTAAGATAGGTGGATTAGCAATGGTAAATGCAGGGTTATAGGGATAGGGTAGGGGGACGAGTCTGGGTGGGATGGTCTCCAGAGAGTTGGTGTGGACTTGTTGGGCGGAATGGTCTGTTTCCACACCATAGGAATTCTACGAATTCGAAAACAACATAAAGTTCTAGGAAATTATCCAAAATATGCTCTATGAATTCTTTCTCGTGGTTACCTCTGCCAATTTGATTTTCCTAATTTGCTTGAAGATTAAAGCCACCCATTATTAATGTACTGCCTTTTTCACTAGCACTCATTATCTCCAGATTTATCTTCTGTCTGACACTATAGCTACCGTTATGAGACCTTTAGATTCCCAGTGTCTTCTTCCTCTTGCTTTTTCTTGCATCCATCCATGTGGATTCTACATCATCTGATTAGATCATTTCTTGCAAATATACTTATTGAAACATATATGATTCTTAGAGGACTTGAGAGGGTAGATGTGGAAATGTTGTTGTGGGAGAGTCTAGCACCAAAGGGCATAATCTCAGAATATGGGGGTTACATATTTAAGACAAAGGTGAGGAGGAATTTCTTCCCTTAGATGGTTGTGAATCTATGGAATTCATTACTGCAGAGGGCTGTTGATGATAGGTCATTAAGTTTATTCAAGGCTGAATAGATTTTTAATCAGTAAGGGAATCAAGGATTGTGGGTAAAAGGCTGGAAGATAGAGTTGAGGATTATCAAATCATCCATGATCTCAATGAATTGTGAAACAGACTCGATGGATTGAATGAGAGATAGTAGGAACTGCAGATGCTGGAGAATCTGAGACAACAAGGTGCAGGTCTATCCCTCTTCTATCCACCTCCCACTCTCTCCCTATTTATTTCAAAACCCCCTTCCCCTCCCCCTTTTCTGATGAAGGGTCTAGGCCCGAAATGTCAGCCTCTCTGCTCCTATGATGCTGCTTGGCCTGCTGTGTTCATCCAGCCCTGCACCTTGTTGTCTCGATGGATTGAATGACCTGCTTCTGCTCATATTTCTTAGTGTCCCTTCCTATCCCACTCTGGATATCATTTTCAAAACAGTTGCTCTGCAAGTTTATATTTTCCATCTCTCAAATCTTTCGCTCCTCTAATTATAAATCTGGGAACGCACTGAATTATTGAGTGCAGTCTCTCTGCCTGTTCTTATGTCAGCCTAATCAGTATGAAGACTTTTTTTCTAATCACTGATTAGAAACAAGTGGGAGTGGACGACAATCTTGCTTCGCAATTTTTGGATCATAGGCCTCACAGAGTTAACTGCTCCACCTCAGTTCGGGTCGGATCTGTTGCCTCCCAATTTCAACAGTGGGCAGACTAGGGAAATCTGACAGCCAACCAGCAGCAACGTCATCCAGCTAAAGGAACTAACTGGGGGATGGGACTAAAGACAAACTGTTTCAAGCAACTTGTCGCTGAGAAGCAGGAAATCTAGGCCAACAGAAGTCCAGACTTCCCTTTGTGTCCGGAACAATACGCCTGCTCATCTTTGCATTAACAACTTTTCTTCCCCCCCAAATAAAACTTACCTTCAGCACTTTGCTCACACAGAAAAAAAGTGCTGCAAAAAAAATCATAATTGGAAATGAGGTACTGAACGTTTCAAAATACGTTCGAGTCGACCGAGGGCTGGGGACCCACCGATAGATATCAGGATTCAAAACTCAGCAGGGCCCGCTGGTGAGATCAGGCGCCCAGAACTGTAGACCGAGTGCACCGCGATTTCTATCCCTGGCCCCAATTGGACCAGTGTGTCAATCGCAGGTTTTACTTTTTTATGGCCTGAGAAGATACTGTATTGGCCAGATGTTACCTCGATTTACACTTTATTAGTAATGAGGCGGATCATCCCGACAGTGACAAGATTACAGCTTGGTGCTGATTCAGAAACAAAAATCAAAATAGTTCCATTTTGACTACCCTGCCCTGAATTCCTATTATGGCATTTGCTGTCAGTTTTTATAACCAGTTGACACAGCAAGAGAAATCCAATACTGTCGATTATTTCCTACCATGAAACATTCCTCAATTTTGGAGGGCACATTTAAATGTATTTGCTTTACTCAACCGTCTCAGCCCCACCTACAGTGAAGTTTTTGGCAAGATTGTTGGCTTTTCCTGTGACCTGTCGATGGCGCTCCAAGTTGCTGGAAAGGTGATCAAGATTGAGATGAGGTTGTTGTTTTTCAGTGGAGGATCAAAAATTGCGTGTCCCATTGGTTCCCGTCAGCTGGACTGGCTCTTTACTTAAGGGCGGGTGAATAAAGCGTCTCGAGGGAGGGTCCGGTGTTGGACGCCTACTTCTTCCTTTCAGGCGTTTTCTGACATGTGGTGGTTTTGGGGCATGTGAATCGGCTTGGGAAAGTTGCAACGTAAATGAGAAGAAAAAAGAGCGGACGGTTGAAAGTGAAAGTCGTGGCTGCCTCATGCTGGATATCTTTTACCTGCGTTCAGAGTTTTTCTTTGAAGGTTGACCATGGCTCTGAGTAAAGGATTCCGAGTGTTTCAGAAGCAGGAGCCTGGTAGCTGCAGTGTGTTACTGGAATCCAGGAGTCGTCAGGATTGTCTCCTCTTCGAAGCTGGGGCTGTGGCCATTCTCTGTAAGTAACACCAGACTTTGGTCCGTGGAATAATTTCCAGAGGAAGCGGGGTGCAGTTACAACATTTAAAAGACATTTGGATAATTACATGAATAAGAAATTCTGGAGGGATATGGGCCAAGCGGAGGCAGGTGGGACCACTTTTAGTTTGGGATTATGTTTGGCGTGGACAGGTTGGACAGAAGGGTCTGTTTCTGTGCTGTGCGACTGTGTCCGCAGCTTTACCTGTGTCCGCAGCTTTACCTGTGTCCGCA
>NC_063340.1:32651179-32666674 GCF_021869965.1 Rhincodon typus | reverse complement strand
TTACCTGTGTCCGCAGCTTTACCTGTGTCCGCAGCTTTACCTGTGTCTGCACTTACACGTGTTTCTGCAACTTTACCTGTATCCATAACTGTACTTGCAGCTTTAACAGCAACTGTATCCTCAGATTTAGCTGGACCCCCAATTGTGTTTTTAGCTTTTTCCATTTCAACTACTGTGCCTGCACCTTTTAGCCATATTTGCATCTTTACAATTAGAAGCATAGAAAATAGGAGTATTAGTAAGCCATTTAGCCCTTTGAGCCTGCTCTGCCATTCAACATGATCATGGCTGATTATCCAACTACTTTTGCCCAAGACCCTTTGTTCCTTAAGTGCTGTATCTAACTCCTCCTTGAAAACATTCAATATTTTGGCTTCAATTGCTTTCTTGGGCAGAGAGTTCCATAGTTCATCACACTCTGGATGAAGATATTTCACTTTATCTCAATTCTAAATTACTTACCCCATATCATAAGAACTAAGAGTAGGCAATTCAGCCCCTCAAGTCTGCTCTGCCATTTGATACCATAATGACTGATGTTATCTCAACTCCATTTTCTTGTCCTTGGACTGTGACCCCTGGTCATTGAGAACTTACTTCCTATGTTTACCCTGCCCAGTCCTGTTGGAATTTAAGTTTCTGTGAAATCCCACCCCCCACTCCCAATATTCTTCTAAACTCCAGTGAATATAGTCCTAAACAGACCAGTCTCTTTTCATACATCAGTCCTGCCATCTCAGGAATTGGGCTGCTAAGTCTTAGCACACCCTCCATAGCCAGACCATTCTTCTTCAGATAAGCAGACCAAAACTGCATACACTACTCTAGGTGTGGTCTACCAGTGCTCTGTATGGGTGCAGCAAGACATCCCAGCTCCTATATTCAAACCTTCTTGTTATGAAGGCCAACAAACCACATGCCACCTTCGCCACCTGCTGCACCTGCATGTTAACTTTCAGCGACTGGTGTACAAAGACACCCAGGTCTCACTGCAACTCCCCTTTTCCCAATCTATTGCCATTCTGATAATAATCTGCCATCCTGTTTTTGTTGAAGTGGATAACCACACATTTATTTACCAATTCATTCAATTTGTTCAAATCACACTGAAGCATCTCTGCACCCTCAATTTCTTTGCAACTGTACCAGGCTTCTGCACTGTGAGGAGTAGATTTGGAGGATTTTTTTGTAGGAGTGGGAGTAACAATGCTTTTGGCAACCTTTTTAAGAGAGCCTACTCTCTTCCCTAACCATTGAAAACAAAGTTGGGCAAGCTCCATTCATGGAATGCCCTCCTGCCAGCTCAAATTTCCAGTGTTTGCAGTGTTAGGGCATTCCAATAAATAAACAGCAGGAAGAAAACATGCCTGTAATCTACCAAGAGGTGACTATTGAATGGTGGAAAAAAGACATTCTAAGTATTCTCAAAACGTGTGTGGTATTGCGAGAAAATATTTTTCATTGAGACCATGAAAGAAGTTAGTCAACTGGGCAAATAATAGGATCCCATCCACCTACCTTGCCACAGATTTCAATGATTTTAGTTGAAAATTAGATGAAATATATTTCTGTAGTTGTTCTGTTGGTGGTGCCACAATGAGATACCATTATTCTAAATTCAGTAGATTTATAGCAAATTTAACAGCTCTAAACTGGAAACCCATCAGCTGCTATGGGCAATCAGCAACAAAATTGTATTTCACTGCAAACTATAACTTCATGGCCTGGCACATCCCTTACTCTACCATCTAACTAGAGTACGATGCTAACCTTGTTTCAATGAGGAATGCAGAATAGGATGCCAGGTGCATTTTTAAGTATACCTAAAAATGAGGTGCCAATCTGGTAAAACTACTACACAGGACTACACGCTTGCTAAGCAGTACAAGTGGTATGCTATAGGCAGAGTAAGCAATCCCACAACCAGTGGATCCGATCTAAGATCTGAAGTCCTGATAACATCATCTCTCAAATGTTGGTGGACTATTAAACAATTAACAGGAGGAAAACATTCCCTAAATATCACTATCATCAATGATTGGGGAACCAATGTGAAGACAAGGCTGAAGCATTTCCAAAATTTACAGCCAGAAGTGCTGAATGGATGATTCCCCTTCGGCTTTCCTGAGGTCTCCAAATCACAGATTTGTAATTGCCCTTGTGTGACATCAAATAAATGCAGAATGCATTGGATGCAGCAAAGACCGTGGGGCTTGACAATATATTGAAGGCTTGAAATCCCAAAGTACCTCTGACTACCTCTAATGCACGCACACAGCTGTTGCCAAACTGTTCTAGAGTAGAAATAGCACTGGCGTTTCTCTGAAGTTGTAGAAAATTGCCCAGGCATATCCTGCCTGTAAAGCGCAGGACAAATTCAATCTGAACAATTAGTGCCTCATCAACCTACTTTCAGTCGGCATCAGGTAATTGATGGTGTTGATGACTGACAGTATTATCAAGTGACCTTTACAGAGTAGTAACCTGTTGATTGGAGCTCAGTTTGAGCTCTGCCAGGGCTGTGCAGCTCCAGGTCATTTTACAGCCCGTGTTCAAGCATGGGCAAGAGAGCTGAACATGAATGAAATGTACTGACACCAGGGATTGCAGTGGCTCACCAATTTCTTGAGGTAAGGAGGAATGGTAATAATGCAGGCTGGTGGCATTCAAGAACCATTGATGAATAAGTAAGCTTTCTAATTCCAGCCTCTTGACCATCTCTGATTTTATTCACTCCATTGAATCATGGCTTGCTTTCAACTGCCTAGGTCCCAACGTCCAAATTCTCTCTCAACTCTTATCTGCCTTTCCTCCCATGATTCTGTTTAAAATGTGCTTCTTTTGGTCATCTGTTTTAATATCTCCCTCGTTCAAAATTTTGTTTTATGTTCCTGTGAAGTGCTTTGTGTTGTTATTATATAAAAGCAATTATATAAATGCAAATTGTTTTAGATGTTTAGGTAAAATGCATTCAGGAGTGGGAGGATGCAATTGACATACTCGATGCAACACTGACAGCATTACAGAGACTAAAGAGGTCCTGTTCTGGGTGTAAAAACCAAAAGAATTGCGGATGCTGTAAGGGACGCAGAGGGATAAAGCTGAGGCCTTTGCTGAGTACAGAGCGTTCAGCATCGGAGAACGGAAGGTTAGGGGGGATGGTGAATACCCGACAGGAGGTTGGGGGAGGGGATCGATTCATAGGGAAGGGGAGGAGAGGTAGGTTCCAGAGGGCCATGGGTATTTTTGAGTTGGTGCATCTTGTGGGCCTTGATGCCTGAAAGGAAAAGAAAAAGTTTCTTGTTAGCACGACAAATGAGCCGGAGGATGAAGTGGAACTGCGGAGTGGTGCAGCCCTGAGCCAGTGTGTTGCGATGCTGTTGCGGTTCTGAGGAAGGGTCACCGGACGCGAAACGTTAACTCTGTTTTCTCCTCCACAGATGCTGCCAGACCTGCTGAGCTCTTCCAGCAACTTTGTTTTTGTTCCTGTTCTGGGTGTATCGGGATTTGGGAGGTTAATTGAAAACAGGTAATCACTGGAGTAAAGAGACAACAAGGTGCAGGGCTGGATGAACACAGCAGGCCAAGCAGCATCATAGGAGCAGAGAGGCTGACGTTTCGGGCCTAGACCCTTCATCAGAAAGGGAGTAATACTGGACTTGTGTCTGTGTTGTACACAAACTAATTTAAAAAGTCAGCGTTAGTTAAAGTATGCTGTGGGTAGAAGGTGTTCCATTTTTGTGGGATTTTGGCAACTGGTACAGGAGTCATAGAATCTCTGTAATGTTGAGTTTGCACCGACCCTCCAAAGCTGTACAATTTGAATGAGCTACTCCTCAAGGCTGGGACCAAAGTCCAAGTGGGAAGGATAACTAGGACTATAAGCAAGAACTTAATCTAATAATATTGGGGAGGAGCTGCTAGAAATGACAGAAACCTAATAATAAAAGCACCAAGTAAAGGGAGTAAAGGAAGGAATAAGGATAGCTCGAATGACCAGAGACTGGATATGGTCATAGGATAATAAAGTAAAATAACTACTAAAATTGAGAGAGAAATTAAAATCGTACACCATGCTCAGCATATACAACACAATATGAATAATTTTTGAATGATGTGGATATACTAGGAATAACTTAGATGTGGCAACATGGGGAATAGATTGGCACTTAATTATTGCAGAATATAATATGCCTACAAAGTAAGGAAAGGAGGTGAAGAAATTGCACCGGTTAAAGATAGTGGCAGTAAGAAGAAAGAATGGTAGAGATTTTGGCTGTTGATCAAAGAAAATGTCCCTTTGTAGTGGTGTTCTCAATGTGAACTTTAAGTTCAAAACTGAATCAGTGAAGTCCAGATCAAGAACCATCTAAGTTGGTGTTTTGGGTTTACACCCTTCATCAGGACTGGGGAGGGGGAAGGGAGCTGGGAAATAAATAGAGAGTGAGGAGGAATGTGGCTGGGGGAAGGTAGGTGGGATGGTGATAAGTGGGTATTGGTAAGTGGGAAGTGGGGGGTGGAGAGGTGGGAAAGATGATGGACAGGTAGTGTCAGATCAAGGAGGTGGGGATGAGAGGGAGGGTTGGACGTAGGATGAGGCTAGGGGTGGAGAGATTTTGAAACTGGTGAATTCTGCGTTTACAAAAACACATTTGCTGGAAAAGCTCAGCAGGTCTGGCAGCATCTGTGGAGGAGAAAACAGAGTTAACGTTTCGGGTCTGGTGACCCTTCCTCAGAACAACTTTCCAGCAGCTTTGTTTTTGTTCCTGATTTACAGCATCCGCAGTTCTTTTGAATTCTACGTTTACATCATCTGGCTGTAAGCTCCCAAGGCAGAATATGAGATGGTGTTCCTCCAGTTTGCGTGTGGCATCATTGTGACACTGGAGGAGGTCCAGGATGGACACTTCGCCAAGGGAGTGGGAGGGTGAGTTAAAATGGTTGGCAACTGGAAGGTGTTGTTGATTATAGTGTACAAAGTGCAGATGCTCTGCAAATCGGTTATCGAGTCTGCAATTGGCCTCACCAATGTAGAGGAGGCCACATCAGGAACAACATGTACAGTAGACCAGGTTGGAGGATGTACAGGTGAATCCCTGTCGGATTTGGAAAGTTTGTCTGGGGCCTTGG
Organism: Rhincodon typus; assembly: GCF_021869965.1. Taxonomy (NCBI): domain Eukaryota; kingdom Metazoa; phylum Chordata; class Chondrichthyes; order Orectolobiformes; family Rhincodontidae; genus Rhincodon; species Rhincodon typus. Next base: position 32,661,544 of record NC_063340.1, on the reverse strand, counting down.
ACGGATATGAGAGGGGAGGTGTAGGGGCACACGTAGCACCTCCTGCGATTGCAGGGAAAGATGCCAGGTGTGGTGGGGTTGGTGGGGAGTGTGAAGCAGATGAGGGAGTCGCAGAGTGAGTGGTCCCTATGAAACGCAGATAGGGAAATATCTCTGGTGGTGGGGTTGGATTGCAGGTGGCAGAAGTGGTGGAGGATGATGCATTGGATGTGGAGGTCATTGGATGTGGAAGTTGGTGGGGTGGTATGTGAGGACCAGGGGGATTCTGTACTTATTTTTGTTGGTGGGAGGGAGTTTGAGGGCAGAAGGGTGGGAAACGCAAGAGATGTGGTTGAGGGCATTACGGACCAAAGGAAGGGGAAGTTGCTATCCTTGAAGTAGGAGGCTATCTGGGATGTCTGGGAGTGGAACACTCCATCTTGGGTGCAGTTGTGGTGGAGGCAGAGGAATCGGGAGTAAGGGATTGCAATCTTGCAGGAGGGTGAGTGAGAGGAGGTGTAGTCAAGGTAGCCAAGGGAGTTGGTGGGTTTGAAATAATGTCCATGCTGATATGGTTACTGGAGATGGAGAGGTCCTAGAAGGGGAGGGAGGTATCGGAGATGGTCCAGGTGAAAGGTGTTAGTAAAGTTGATGAACTGTTCAAGTTCCTCATGGGAGCACGAGGCAGTGCCAATACAGTCATCAATGTAACAGAGTAAGAGGTGAGGGATGGTGCTAGTGCAAGAGGGATTGTTCCACATATCCTACGAAGAGGCAGGCATAGCTCCCCCTTGTCCTCACATAACATCCCACCAACCTCCGCATTCAGCGTGCCATCCTCCACCACTTCCTCCACTTGCAATCTGACCCCACCACCAAAGAGAGATTTCCCTCCCCGTCCCTTTCTGCCTTTCGTAGGGACTGCTCACTCCGCGACTCCCTCGCCTGCTCCACACTCCCCACCACACCCAGCACCTTTCCCAGCAACTGCAGGAGGCGCTACACCTGCCCCTACACCTCCCCTCTCACATCCATCCAAGGCCCTGGAAAACTTTCAATATCCGACAGGGGTTCACTGTACATCCTCCAACCTGGTCTACTTTACGTGTCGCTCCTGATGTGGCCTCCTCTACGTTGGTGAGACCAAGCACAGACTCGGTGACCGATTCGTGGAGCATCTGCGCTTTGTATGCTATAATCAGCAACACCTTCCAGTTGCCAACCATTTTAACTCTCCCTCCCACTCCCTTGGTGACGTGTCCATCCTGAATCTCCTCCAGTGTCTCAATGACTCCACACGCAAACTGGAGGAACAACACCCCCTACTCCACCATAGAAGCTTTCAGCCTGATGGCTTCAATATAGAATTCAACAAATTCAAAATCTCCCTGCTCTTGGCCTCATTCCATGTCCAACCCTCCCTCTCATTCCTGCCTTCTTTACCTGATCCACCTGTCCATCATCTTTCCTACCTTTTCCACCCCACCCTTTCCACCGACGAATCCCCACTACCCCCTACCTGCATCCACTTATCATCATGCGCACCTACCTTCCCCCAGTCCCATCCCTCCTCCCTCTTTATTTCCCAGCTCCCTTCCCCCTCCCCTGTCCTGATAAAGGCTCCTCTGGAGCTGCCTGATCTGCTGTGTTCCTCCGTCTCTATACTGTATTGACTCTGACTCCAGCATCTGCAGTTCTTGCTTTCTCCGAGAACCATCAAAGTTGATCAGCATTGAAATCATTTCTCTTCATGACAATGCTTACTGTATTTCAGGATTTAGAGATCATCAAGCCACTTTCAGTGATGTAGTTATCCAAGAGTTGGAAAATGTTATTCTCTCAATTTTCCTGGATGACTATTAAGCAAAGTCATTTGGATGTCCCTGAACTCATTTTCAAGTTTGAGTTGGGGACATTTTCTCAAGGACACTAGTTGCTGGGTAATTGCCCATTGGAAGTTTGAATTTCTAGGACAATTCTTGGGGAGTCGACTGCATTGGAACTTTTCACGTGGCCTCAACATGCAAACCCTACCTACATGGCTGCAACAATCTGACCCAAAGTAATGATTAGTAAAATCGATACAGTATTCGTATTGGTTGATTGCCCATAGAAAAGCTCTATGAAAAGTGCAACAGCATGGAATAATAATTGCAGAAGGTTTCAACTGCCCCCAGATAAAATGGTAAAAAGAAATAGATTGGGGAAAAAAGGAGTGGAGTTTTTGCACTTGGATACAGCACCATTTTTTTTCACTTAGCATATGAGAAGTCTAGCAAGAAAAGAATCACTGCAATAGGTCATGAAGCAGAATAAACAGAAGTAAGAGAAGGAGACCAACCTAATGACAGTGATCACAACATTGTAAGGTTCAATTGTGAGATAACTGGCATCAAGAGTAATTGGAGCAAAGACTATGGTAATCAATTAGAAAAGAACAAATTTGAGGACATGAGACTTGTACTGAAGATTCTGTTGAAAATGAGTTAACAATGCAAATTCTTTGAAAAAGTAATTAAGAGAAACCATTTTCATCAAAAGCCATAAGCAAGGAGCTAATTAAAGAGCACTGTAAATTTTTTTTTAAAAGATCATTCAGGATATGAGAGCTTCGCTAGCTGGGTCGGCGTTTATTGCATGATTGCCCTGGAAAAGGTTGTGGTGAGCTTCTTGTGCTGCAGTTGTCCTTAGTGTGGATACTCCCACAACGAAATGGATAAGGAATTGAAATGAAAAACTATCTAAACAAAAAGAAATGGAAAGTGCTTAACAATTAAAGAGGAATATCAGGAAATTGAGAGAAAATTTTATAAAGTATCAAGGTTATGTATTGAAATTATCAAGAATTGGAAGATATGTGATATTTCATAAACACGTGAATAACAAAATGAAAGTTAGAGGTTATGTCAATAATGGGTGCGAAAAGTAAATTCGTAATGAAACAACAATGGTGGAAGTATTACATAATTGCTTTCTTTCAGTTTTTATTTAAAAGAAGATAAAATAGACACTTTAATAGAGAGTGAACATCAAAATAACAATGACACATTTGGATAAAAAGAAAATAATTGACATAGGAACTAAGCTTAAGTGGATGAAATATCAGGTCTAAATCATATGAACTCGCTCATAGTCGGGGCACCACAAGAAGGAATGTTGTCAGAGAACTGTTAAACAGCCATTGTTTCTCTTGTATACAAAATTTAAAGAGAAATCAAAATGTGAGAGTTATTGATCGGTCATAATCTTAGTGATAGGAAAATCCAAAAATCTTAAGAATGATGAGAGCACCTCAAGACAAATTATAGTGAAGACAGCAAAGATTTTGAAAGGTTAAATTGTATTCTTAGCAGAGGTAACAACGTGAGAAAAGGGTAATGCAGAAAATGCACTTGCATTTTCAAAAGGCCTTTAATATAATATTATATGGTAATCTGATTAAAGGTTAAGGCATGAGGACTTAGGAGTTAGTCAGCATCAGAATGGAAAGCAAATTTCCAAAGAAAAAAAAGCAGAAAGCAAGGCTGAAATGTATGCAAAGATCAGTGCTGGGGCCTCTGTTTATGTGAATTGATTGAACAGGGTAGATGTTTCTCTACTGTGTTTCTTTGCTGGCTGCAAACTCCAAATGAGGTAGCAATTTCAAAAGCTGACCTGAAATCCGGGTCTCTTTGTTAGTAACTTCCATTGAATGGTTTCTTGTTGGAGGTCACAAACCAGCCATTCTTGCAAGACATCCTGGAGGAATGTTCTGACTTATCAATGTTCCACTAACCTCTTTAAGGCAGCTACGAGTTGGGTGATGGATTGTTATTCTTGGTTGCGTCCATTTATAAAAATGGAAATGTTATGCAATTATCTGTGGCTTTAGTGCAAAATGACTTCCCATCACTTCACAGTTCTTTATGGGTCTTCTCCATTGGCTTTCTCTGGTTACATCAGACTCGTTCGAATCACTCAGGTTTTGCTCCAACCAGTGCTCAAGAAAACTGGTTTGCCTTCAAGTTTGCATTAAAACGTTCATTGTACAGAATCCAACTTCGTCCCTTCATTAAAGGTCCCATCGCTTTAAATTGACCCACCATTTTGTTTTCCTTCCACTTCAAGTCGAGGTAGCCTCTCGCAGCCCACGTCCCCTTGGTGAATACTCTCTAACAATTTCAGTAAACTCTCAGGTGGGTACTCCCCTTTCTCAGCAGTTGGCTGCAGGGTATGTGCCCCCCACAGCCCCCACAATAGCTAGTTTTGGTTTGCTCCCTGGCATCGACTGCAGCCCAAGTCCTCTTGTGACCGCTTCCCTTGATATTTTGGTCTGTCTCTCAGCAAGTCCACCATGCTAACTCCACAATCCTGTGCCACTTTCGAATTCTATGCAGTGTTTGATCTTCTCTCTTGCTTCCAAAAGCAATGGTAGCACACAGTTAGTGTGTTGTGATTCAGCCTCCTTGCCAGTTATTATGTTTGAGTTTAACTATAAAAAGACCAAGATAGGTCTGTAGAAATTTGAACCAGGACCTGTTTTTACATGTCTTTATAGCTACGCAGTCAGACTTAGGCTGACCCAAGCTTCCCCCACCTCTGGGTCACCTGACCCACTCTCTTAAGGGGGCAGCACTACATAATAACTGTTACAGAATAACAGTTACTGTACACCTGATGAAGAATGGAAAACCTAGAAGCTTAAATGAATAGAATTGAGACTCAGGTCTGGGAATACTTCTATATTGCTAGAAATAATGGGGATAACTAGATATGAAGTCCTGCCCCATTTTTCCAACATCCAAGTTTTACTGGTGAGGGAGGAGGTAGGACATGGCTGATACAGAGGAAATTTGAACTTAACAGGGCCATTTAAACTTGGCACTGAGGTCAAATAGATCCCATTTTTTGTCTTTAATCTGTAATGTTGGAGTTGTGAATTGATGGAATAGACATAAGTACACTTGGAGAGCAGCTAAGTAGCCTTATGACTGATAAGTATTTCTGCCTAATGTCATGATCTGAAGTTTTTAAAAGCCCCTGCTCCCTAGATTTTAAATAATGGAAAGTAACTTTCACTGAGAGTTTTTAAAATGCTGTACTGTTTTGATTGGCAGGCTATCTGCACATTAGCGAAAAGCCTGACCCAAAAGAGTTTTTTGTTGAATTTTGCCCAAGGATTATTAACAGACCATTATGAATGCATGACTGAGTTTCAAAAGCTAAACTTCATCTGCAGGGGTTTCTGAATTCAGTGATTGATATATAAAGAGGTAATTCAACAATTAGCTATCTCCTTTATGGAAGCTGATTAAAAGTTTACTTTTATAAGAGATTAAAAGCCCAGAATGACTGCTGTGAATGAAAGTATTTGAGTGAGTAATGTGCTAGATGTTCAAAGTTTTTTGTTTCATTTCTGTGGCTCCTGAAGTCTGTCCATGGTGGATACTGAGCAAATTGATATGAAGGCTGTATGGGCAAAGATGGTGGATATTAAGTTGACATAGGACCAACATGGGGCTATGGTGGGGGGCATAGATTAGCAATTTTGATGAACATTGACTATATTACCCTACATTGATGCTGCTTGACCTGTTGGATACTTTTCCTGCATTTCAGATTTCAGATTTCCAGCATCTACAGTGTTTTGTTTTCATGTGGGTTGATGAGGTCATCATGAAGAGTAGGTGAAGGGTGGGTGATGATAAAATGTGAAGAAAGTGGCTGAGAGAACATAAACTTTGAGGAGAAAGAAGTTTTGAGAACCAAGGTGGATATTTTAACCAGCTCACCTTGCACTTGACAGCCCCGTGGCTACCTTCAATCTGCATCTGGAGGCAGTGAACTTGGTTCCAACCTGTACCTGTTCTGTGAAATTTGGGTCTGACAAGATATTTTCTTTTGAGGTAAATTCAGCGAGTTGAGAAATTTCAAAGCTTGTGCTATCTACCTTGGAGTCAAAACTCCAGCCCATCTTTTCTAAAGGTCCATCAATCCTGAGGTTAAACGGATGGACCTGTAATTACTGGGTTTATCCTTGTACCTTTTTTATTGGTAAGTGTAAAACCTCCCATTTCCATGTCCTCTGTATATAAGGAGGATTTAAAAATTGATGCATATGCAATTTGCTCCCTTTTTTCTCCTCTGTATTCTCAGATGCATGACCTCTCATTCTGGTGGTGTTGTTAGTCCATCCAGTATCTCAACTACTTCCTTGTTCATTTTGATTGCACCAGTCTTCCTTGGTAAAGACCAAACCAAAAACCTCATTATTTCCGGATTATCCCTTCCTGTCCTCTTATTACTGTATTACTATTTAAATATTCTTATTGAAGGCTTCTGAATTATCTTGTATATTAGCTACTTGGCACTGATTTTTTTTTTTGTTTTGCTTACCATCAAACTGGTAATCACTTGAATTCCAATGTGAAATTTTTCATACGTGTCCTTTCTCTGCTTGTTCTTTATCTCTTTATTCAGAGAAGCCAATAATATTGCATCAACATGCCAAGATCCTTGGCTTATGCAGTTTTAGTGAGCATTGATTCTCAATAATGTAGTATCAGTAAGATTCATGATTAACAGCTGATCATCAGCATAGTGCATTTCAGGAACCTGTTCCTATTGAGCCTGCCTACCATTTAAAAGGATCATGACTGATCAAACACTTCAATGCCTTTACCAAACCCATCCCTATAAACCTTGTATGTTATTGGCAGTCAGAAAGCTATCGATCTCTAACTTAGACATATTCAAAAACTGAGCTTCCACAGCATTTTTTTGGCAGATAATTCCAAAGGTTATTTCACAGTAATCAGTGATTGGTCAACGAACAGGAAATGTGAACTTTTTTTAAAGGATAAAAGTATCACTGCAAGCTCCTTGAAAGGCTGATGTTGACTTTATATTTATCACCAAGGATGGAACCAGATCTCAATCTGGGAAAATTCCAGAATCAGTAATGACTCATAGGCAGTTGCAGTGGTAGTAAGTTTAGTGATATTAGACTCAACAAATTTGGGAGGGAGTTTAGTCGTTTCTGTCTTTGAGCACTATCCACCAACTCGCATACGGTTCGATATAAGAACTGGGTTCAGCTGTGATTTTCAGTGTTGGACATCTGCTTGGGGTAAGGATCGGAAGAGGAAGGGAAGAAGAAGACCACGCACATACTTTCCCTTGAAAACTAAAATAATCCTATGAATGCAAATGTTTATTTCAATGACCAGTACTATTTCCAGTTCTGCACTGATCCTAAAGGTGTCATTTAACTTTTTTAATAATTCGGTTGTTAATGATAAAGATGCCATCCTGCTGTCAGATTGTTTGTGGTCTCATGGATGGAGATGCAGTTGCTGTCAGACCTATAGGCCTATAATATGCGCATATCATGCCTACTGGCTTACCTGAATGGTCACAATAGCAAGGATAGCAGCAGCAGTTTGCTATTATGTAGAACCCCTCTTTGAAGTATATGTTTAGAGCACTTCACAAGATGAAATAAGTACCAGTTAAGTCATGAAGGAGCCTGAATTCTGGGTAGGAACCTGGCAAAAAGAATTCAAGACCTGGTTGATATAGATTTTTAACATGTATTTCAGTACACTCTGGAATTCCCTCCACCTTAGTATATCTTATGGAGATAAAAAAAACTGGGAGTTATTGACTAGCCAGTGAATTTGATGATTGGAAAGATCCTAGGATTTTAATAAGAATGATTGATTTGGAGCAATTCAAGTCCAAAAGTGTAATGAAGACAACATAAGTTTTGAAAGGCTGGCTCACACTTACCAAAACTGATAGTATTCTTTGCAGGGGTAACAAAATGTTTTTTCTTTTTGAAAAAACACCTGTCTTGAAAAACTCTACTTGCAAACCATATGCTTTTTAATTGATTTTTTTCCTGTTGGTTTTTCTTAAAGTCCCTTCCTGAATGCATTTTATATGAAATCTTCACTTCCTTTGGCATTGAGGGGTGCAGACTTTAGGACAAAGTGTTGGGTAAACCTCTTCCCATTTACTTACAAATATTGATGCAATGACATCAATCAAATTGAAACTCTTGTGCGTGCTAGGATTGTGATGAAAATGGTGCTTGCCTGTCACTTATTGAGCCAAATAGCATAGAAACAGGCCCTTCAGTCCTCCATGTTTATACTGACCTACAAACACCACACTACATGAATCCCATTCACCTGCACTTGGTCCATAGCCTGCTATGCCCTTGTGTTTTACGTGCTTATGTAGCTGCTTCTTAGGTATTGCAAGTATACCTGGCTCCACCATCCTTTTTCAGGCAGGACATTCCATGTTTCTACACCACCTCAGTAGGGAAAAAAGTTTTCTCCGATCCTGTCTAAATCACCTACTCCTCAACGTAAACTTATGCTCTCTGGTCCTAGTCATTGTCTGAAATGGGGGAAGGAATTTGCATGATCTACTGTGTGCCTGTCCATAATTTAGTATACCTCAATCAGGTGTTCCCTCAGCTTCGTCTGCTGCAAGGGAAACAAACCTAGCCTAGCCAGTCTGTACTCGTAAATGAGGCTTTTCATCCTAGGCAACATATTGGTGAATCATGTTTGCATGATCACGTCCTTCTGCTGGTGGCGACCAACACTGCATGCAGTATTCCATCTGTGGCTTAATCAATGCTTTATAAAGTTGTCTTCATTGTTCCTGTATTCTATGCCCCTATTATCCTCCTTCAGTTTTGCAAATGCTTTTGTTCAGATAATATTTTGAATGACTTTTCTGAACGTATTTTAGGTGGCTTTTTTTTCATTTGGACATTTGGTAAGAAGAATAAAAGCATGGACTATTTTCAAAATGGTGAGAAAATTCAGAAATCGGAAGTGCAAAGAGACTTGGGAGTTCTAGTCCAGGATTCTCAAGGTAAATTTGCAGGTTGAGTCAGTAGTCAGGAAGGCAAATGCAATGTTGGCATTTATTTTGAGGGGACTCGAATATAAAAGCAGGGATGTGCTACTGAGGCTTTATAAGGATCTTGTCAGGCCACATTTGAAGGATCGTGTGCAGTTTTGGGCCCCCCATATCTGGCCCTGGAGCGGGTTCAGAGGAGGTTCACGAGAATGGTCCCAGGAATGGAAAGCTTAACACATGAGGAACGTTTGAGGACTCTGGCACTATACTCATTGGAGTTTAGAAGGATGTGGTGGGAGTGGGGGGGAATCTAATTGAAACTTACAGAATACTGAATGGCCTGGACAGAGTGGATGTTTGGAAGATGCTTCCATTGGTAGGAGAGACTAGGACCTGAGCACACAGCCTTAGAGTAAAGGGAAGACTTTTTAGAATGGAGATAAGGAGAAACTTCTTCAGCCAGAGAGTGGTGAATCTATGGAATTCACTGCCACAGAAGGCTGTGGAGGCCAGGTCATTGAGTACGTTTAAGACTGAGATACATAGGCCCTTGATTATCAAGGGTTACGGGGGGAAAGTGGGAGAATGTGGTTGAGGAACTTATCAGCCATGATATGAATGGTGGAGCAGCCTCGATGGGCCGAATGGCCTAATTTCTGCTCCTATGTCTTATGGTCTTCTCTGACTTCCCAAAATAAAGTGTTGCACAACAAAGAGAACTGCATAAGTTTTAAGTATTTCAATTCCTTAACTAAAGAAATTAAAGGTTCTAGAATTTATAAATGCCCAGAGGTCAGCAAAAGAAGGCTGTAAAGACCTGGTGCAGAAGATCAAACATTCAGAAGCCCATCAAATTAAGATATTGATGACAGTGAATGTTTGTGAAATTATAGTCAGCAGAAATTAGTGGTGGGCAACCGTTTTTCCTTCCAGTCTAAAAAACAACTTCAAAATTTGCAGATGACATAAAACGTGAATGTAGTAAATCATGAAGATCCTAATAGACTTTTGGAGGACATAGGACGGCATAATAGGCAGATAAATGGCAAAAGTGAACACAATTTAATACAAATGTGAATGGAACATCATGATGAGAAGAATGATCAGATAAAAACATTAAATACAGTTTGAAACACAGACCTGAGGGAGTGCACCCAAAATCTTTCAAGGTGTATGGATAAGTTAAAGCCATATTTTTAAAAAAAAAGTGCTATCAAAAACATATGAAGTGTAGAAGGAGGCCATTCAGCTCATGTCTGCACTGGCTCTCTGAATTAGCATTTTACTTAGTGCCAGTTTCCTGCCTTCACCAGGTAACCCTGTGTATTAGAGATAACAAGGTGTAAAGCTGGATGAACACAGCAGGCCAAGCAGCATCAAAGGAGCAGGAAAGCTGACGTTTCGGGTCTAGATGCTTTTTCAGAAATGGGGAAGGGGATTCTGAAATAAAGAGGGAGAGAGGGGGAGGCGGATAGAAAATGGATAAAGGAGAATATAGGTGGAGAGGAGACAGACAAGTCAAAG
>NC_063340.1:32615436-32650779 GCF_021869965.1 Rhincodon typus | reverse complement strand
TGACCTGTCTGTCTCCTCTCCACCTATCTTCTCCTTTTATCCATCTTCTATCTGTCTCCTGCTCTCTCCCTATTTATTTCAGAATCCCCTTCCCCCTCCCCCATTTCTGAGGAAGGGTCTAGATCCGAAACGTCAGCTTTCCTGCTCCTCTGATGCTGCTTGGCCTGCTGTGTTCATGCAGCCCTACACCTTGTCATCTCTAATTCTCCAGCATCTGCAGTTCCTACCATCTCTGAAACAATTTTAACCCTGTGTATTGTTCATTGTCCAATAAATTTCTAAATCCTTTTTTGGGTGCTTCAAATGAACTTGCTTTCAGCACATTCCAGACCCTGACCACAGTTTTTCTCATTTTAATTTTACTACTTTTGCCATTCACTTGAAGTCTGTGGTCCCTCACTTTTAATTAAACCTCCTTTCCTAATAGATGCATTCGTAAACCCAATCAAGTAAGTTTAAAAACAAGTTTATAAAGAATTGGATAAGCTTTAGATGGAGTGTTGTGTTAACTAGATTGCCTTGCATGGGCAGATTATCGGACAGACTGTTCTTGATTACACTGCGTGTAGAAGAGAGAGGAGTGATTAGATTCAATTTTAGAACAATACAGCACAGGAATGGGTTCTTCAGCCCACGATGTGCCCAGTATGATGCCAAATTCAACTAATCTTTTTCTGCCTTCCCTTGGTCCATATCCCTCCATTTCTTTATATTCATGTGCTTATCTAAAAGTCTCTTTAAACACCCCTATCATATCTGCCTCCACCACCACCCCTGGCAGCAAGTTCCAGACTCCTACCACTTTTTTTAAAGAAGAACATGCCCTCACATCTGCTTTGAACATTTTCCCCCTCGCCTGAACCATTGCAACGCTGGGAAAACGATTCTGACCATCAACCCTATCTACATCTCATTTTATAGACTTCTATCAAGTCTCCCCTCAGCCTTTGCCACTCCAGAGAAAACAACCTGAGTTTTTCTAGTCTCTCCTTTTTTTTTATAGCTCATACCCTCTAATCTAGGCAGCATCCTGGTAAACCTCTTCTGGACCTTCTCCAAAGCCTCTGCATCCTTCCTGTAATGTGGTGGCCAGAATTGAATGCAATACACTCAAATGTTGCATAACCAAAGTCTTATAAAGCTGCAACGTGACATCCTAACTCTCCTGTACTCAGTTCCCTGATCAATAAAGCAAGCATGCCTTATTCCTTCCATCCTATCTACTTGTGTGGTCACTTTCAGGGAGCTATGGACTTGAACCCCAAGATCCCTCTGTAAATCAGTGCTATTCAGGGTCCTGCCGTTAACTCTACTTTTCTTTAACATTTAATTTCTCACAGTGCAGCACCTCACACTTACCTGGATTAAAGTCCATCTGCCATTTCTCCACCCAGGTCTGCAACTGATCTATATCCTGCTGGATCCTATGACAACCTTCTACACTATCCACAACTCCACTGATCTTTAAGATTTTGTAAGGTGTGAAGGATGTTTACTCCACTGGATGAGTTCAGAGCAAGGAGATGCTGTTTAAAATTAATGATTGCTAAGATGAGGGGAAATTTTTTTTAGGGTTGTCTGACTTCGGAACTCTCTGCCTCACAATATGGTGGAAACCAGGTGAATATTTTAAAGATAGCAGTGGATAGTTTCTCATCAGGCAAGGGAATCAAAAGTTATCCATGTTAGATGGGAATGGTATTTAGAACAGAAAGATCAACCATTGCCTTATCGAAAAGTGAGTGGCATGAGTGACTGATTTCTGTTCTTAATTCATATGGTTCATTCAACTGTTGGCATTATACATTAGGAATGATTTCAAGTCCTTTTGCTGGGCTGCAAAAGAGGTTTAATTCATGCATAGTAATAAGAACATGTGAAATAAGAGCAGGAAAAGGCAATTCAACCCCTCCAGCTTGCTCCACCATTTAAAGCGATCAAGTAATTATATCTCGGCTTCAATCCCACTTTCTTGCCTGCTGTTTATAATCCTTGAACTAATTAAAAATCTTTCTATCTTCTCCTTTTTAAATTTACTCTGATCCAGTATCCACCACATCTGGAGTAGTGAGTTCCACAGATTCACAACCCTTTTTGGGAGAAGTAATTTCTCCTCCCTCTATAAGGTTCCATAAACACAATGTAATGGTTACAAGATGGTCTATGTTGGTGTAGGTTGAGGGTATAAATATGGGACTCTGGGGCTCATTTTGAAATGGGATTCTTTTCAGTTATGTTTAAAGGGGAAGGGGAGCCTTTGTTTATAACTCCTTTTTAAATATTGGGAGTTCAGTATATTGATGTACCAGTGTAGCACTGTCAATCTAAAATTTCTGAAGTGGAGCTTGGACGTACAGCCTTCTAACTCAGAGGCAAGAGAGCTGCTGTTGAAACACATCTGACACCGCAAAATATTATGGTTTGCTGATCTATTATGTAATGTATAACTTAGTTTGTACTGATGTAGAGTCAGCACCCAGAAGCAAATGTTTACTAGCATCTGGGCTACATTGATATTTGAACCCAGTTATTAGTAAATCATAAACCTGGGACTGTCAGGGTCACCTAGATCATGTAGAGAACAGACTTAAGTATATAGTCCGAATTTAATGATTAGGTTAATAACAAAGTGAAGGCCTCTATGACGATGGGAACCTCTGTCCAGTTAGCTGGGCTAAAGCGTTAACATTGTCGAAATATTTTCACAGAATATATTTTACATTTTACATCACCTTGTGAGATTAGCTGAAGGTTAATGTAAGTGCTTACTGTGAAATTCTTCTGAATTTAAACTCCATGTCAACAAGTATTGCTTTCACATTTGAGACGTAATTTTAAATCAAGCCCAGACAGAGAATGAAAAATCTGCTCATCTGGCTGTACAGTACAATGAAAGTTGTAAAATGCAACCCCAAAACTTTTCCTAACAGAAATTAAATTTGAGTCAATCAACGTCTCAGCTCCCGCTACCGAACTCTGAGAGTAAGTTACTATTGAGTTTGTGAATGGTGGAGAGAAGTAAAGAATGAATAAAAATGTGCATTTTAAAATGAAATGCTCAAACAAATCATAGTTGTCTCAAGGCAGGTCTTAGAGTAGAATCATAAAATCCCATACAGTGTGGAAACAGGCCCTTTGGCCCAACCAGTCCACACCAAACCTCAAAGTATCCCACCCAGACATTACCCACCTAATCTGCACATCTCTGAACACTACAGGCAATTTAGTGTGGCCAATCCACCTAGCATGCATATCTTTGGACTGTGGGAGGAAACTGGAGCACCTGGAGGAAACCCACACACCCAGGGGTGGGATTGAACCCGGGTCCCTGGCACTGCAAGGTAGCAGTGCTAACCACTGAGCCACCGTGTCACTTGTTCAATGTAACTTTTCTTGGTGCTATGTTCTGATTCATGGGAATTGAAACTAATACTGTCCTATGATTTAAGCTCATTATTTTGAATTTATCTGGTTTCCACATGTCAAACATGTAATGGGTTTTTTTTTTACAGCATCTGAGGAGAAGGAGATTGTGAAGAGTCAGTTTCTGAAAATAATGGATGCCTATGGCTGTTTGGGAGTCCTTCGTATAAAGAATGGTAAGTGGATAGGTGACGTTATGGAACCTCCCCTTACCTAATAGAGCAGGACCGGACAAAGTTAAAATCTTGTCAGGTTTAGGAAGCATCTCATCAGATTTAAGGGAAGAAAAAGTCTGGATCCTGACAAGTTATAGAAGTACTGTATAGCACTTTAATTTAATGTGTATGAACAGCACCTTGAGTTTTGATATTTTTGCACTGACACGTTATGTTTTTATTGCCTGCTTAATTATCATTTGTGATATTTTGAAAATTCTGTCACTTCACTGCTGCAATGTGAAGAATTGGACAATTGTGTAACACCAAGGAGGTCGTTCAGTTGTTCTTTTTGCCAGCTGTTCTAAAGAGCTAAAAATGAGTCCTGGTCTTTCTCAAAGCCCTGAAAACTTCAAATATAAATGCAATCCCTTTTTAAGATCACTATTGAATTTGCATCCTGTATCCTATTACGTAGCACCTTTATAGATAATAATTCACTACATAAACTGAATACCTCCTTATTCATTTTGGTTCTTTTTGCTAATTATTTTAAATTCATGTCCTTTGGTTACTAATCTTCCTGCAATTGGAATCCGTTTCCTATTTAGCTTCTTAAAACCCTACATTATTTTTAACATCTTTTTATTACTTTTTTTAATCTGCTGTGATATGGAGAAGAATTCCATTTTCTCTAGACTCTCCACTTAACTGAACACCATCATTCCTGGTATCACTCTAGTAAAACTCATTTTAACCTATTCCACAGTCTTAGCATTATTCCTAAGTTGTGATTCCCTGAAAGAATTTTTGTTGAGGTTGATTTTTAAAAAGAGTCACATTTGGCACAGACAAGAATGAAACCCATTTACTGTGAATGAGAGCCAAGTATTTTAATTCTTGGGTCTTCTTTTAAATAATGCAGTGCAGTGTCCCTCCTGAACCTGGAAGGATTAATGTTAGGGCTATGGGATGGGAGCTGAAACTGGATAGTGTGCTTTTGGTTGCCAGGGACCCAAGCAAATAGTCTTTGGTATTAAATTGTTGCAGGGTTTTGGAAGCTATACAAGAATAAGGAAATCAGAGGAATGAGTAATGTGTAAATTGTGGGGGACTTTAATCTGCATATTTGATAAATAAATTGATGAAGGTAGCTTGGAGGATGAGTTTGTGAAGATCATTTGAGATGGTCTCTGGCCTAGCTGATTCTTCAACAACTGTCCCAGAAAACTATTTTAGATTTCAGCATTGTGTAATAAGTCTGGCATGTTTGTTAATTTTCAATTAAAGGATTTTGGGGAAAGTATGATCTTAATATGACAGACTTTGATATCAAATTTGGGACCTATATGATTAAATTGGAAATAGGCATCTTAAATTTAAACACATTCAATTATGGAAGATTGAAAAGTGAGTGGATTGAGGTATGAGAAATTAGCTTAGATAAATAATCAATGGCAATGCATTAAATAATTCATATTCTCAACTAATATACATTCCATTGAGCATTAAAACCTTTGCTGGAAGTGTGGTACAGCCACATCTGAATAGATAAGTTCACGATAGAATGAATCTAAAAGACTTCTAATGTTGTGAAAAAGGTGAGTAATCCTGGGGATTTGGAGGGTTTCAAAAACCAGCAAAAGATGACCTATAAATTCAAAAAGAAAGGGAATAAGACAATAGATAAGCAAAAAATTCTCTACTGTGTTGAACTTTTGTCATGAGGCTCTTTTTTTTTTTTGCCCCCACCTTTTTATTTCAATGCAAAGTGAATGCTAACTTTGAATCCTCCTTTCTTTATCTCCTCATAGCAATACGTTCACTTTTTTTGGATCTGAATTATATCTTCTTTGAAAACCTTTTTTTAAAAAATCTTTGTCAGTTTTTCTTTCCGATTTTTACCCCCCCACCCCGCATAGCCCTTTTTTAATTCAGAAATTCATTTTCTTCCAGTTGAGTGTCTTTAGGTTTGAATGTTTCCTACTCCTTTTTGTTGTTATGATGGATCTTCATCACACTCATCATCTTTTCTGGTAGAGATCCACAGAGCTGATGCACTGGCATCCAGTTGTGAAAGCTGCTGTTGTGCGCAGAGCACCGAGATCTGCACAGCAAAGGGGAAAAATGGGGAGAGCATTGTCTCGATAAGGAGTTTAGTAAAAATTCAAGGTCAGAAGTGCTTTTTTTTTTCTTAAAACCTTGAGAGTTATTTAAGAGAGTTTAAATTCTGTTATGTGAAGGCTCCAGGAAGAGACTATCAGATTTGAGACTGGAAGTTAAAACCACAGAAATTAAGCTGTACTGGGATGATAGAAAAGAAATTTTCTTTGGACTAAGTATTGTAAAGGGGTGCTTTTGCGATTAATGGGATTATATTTTTATTATGTGTTTTGAGATCTTTAAAATATAAATGGTTTATTTTATTCTGTTTTATCTTTTTTTGTAAAATAATTCTGTTCAGTTGTTCAAACCAAATCTTTAACATTGCGTGCTTATATTTCAGTGAGATATCATCTTGTTAAAACCAAAAAAGTAATCAATCAAGCCAGATTTTTGCCTGAGAACTTACTTGTTCGGTAAAAACATCAGATGGGAGTATAAAATTGGTTTATTTTGTGATAGCAGATAGGTACAAGCTATATTTCTTTTGATGGATTTTGTTAAATTTGAAGATGTTCTTGATGTTAGAATCACAGAGGTCCACAACTCAGAAAAAGGCTTTGGCCCATCAAGTTTGTGCCTGTTAAAAGCAAACATTTAACTATTATTGTAATCCCATTTTCCAGCACTTTGGCCAAATGTACTGTATGCCTTGACATTGTAAGTGCACATCTAATTCCTTATAAATACTACTTAAATGTTATGAGAGTTTCTGTAGGCAATTCAGCTTCTCGAGTATGTTTTGACAATTGATGTGATCAAGGCTGATATCATCTTGACCTCAATCCAATTTCCTGCCCACTCACCATAATCCTTTAACCCATTATTAATCAAAAATCTATCCAACTCCTTATAAAATTTATTCAGTGTCCTGCCATCCATCACACTCTGGGATAGTGAATTCTTTTGACAGAAATAATTTTTTTCTCATTTGTATTTTCAAACTACTACTTATAATTAAAAATTATGACCACTCATTCTAAACTGCTGCACAAGGGGAAGCATCCACTTTCTCAATCCCCTTTAACATCTTGCACACCTCCATTAGATCTCCTCTCATTTTTCTAAACTTCAGAGGGTGTAGGCCTAAATTGTTCAATCACTCTCTTCACAAGACAAACCCATCATCTCTGTAATTAATCCAGTGAACGTTCTCTGAACTGCCTCCAATGCAACTACATTCCCCCTTAAGGGGACAAATATTGTATGCAATACTCCAAGTTTGGTCTCAGTAATGCTTTGTACTGTTCCTTTAGCAATAAATGCCACAATTCCATTTGCCTTCCTTTATTAACTGCTGTAACTGTGTACTAGTTTTCTGTGACTCATGCACAAGTCCACCCAGATCCCTTTGCATTGAAGCACACTGAAATTTCTGTCTGTTTAGATACGTTTCATTTCTATTCTTATGACCAAAAGTGGATAACCTCATACTTATCCACATTAAATTCCATCTGCCAAATTTTAGGCCATTCACATAACCAATCCATTACTCTTGCAAATGTTTTATTTCTTCATTGGAACTAACTTACTCAGCTATTTTAATGTCAGTTGCAAATTTGGCTGTAGTATGTCTATTCTTGCATCCAGGAAAGTTAATTTATATTTGTAAGTTGTTGGAGTCTGAGAACTGAACCCTGTGGCATCCCACAAGTTACATCTTGCCAACCCAGAAAAAGATCTATTTATTCTGACCTTTTGCTTTCTGTTAGCTAGCCAGCCCCTAGACATGTTACACTCAATGCCATGCCATCTTAACTAATGGCCGTCCCTAGCTCTGCCCTCACCATGATATCCTGCACTCTCTCGTCACTCCTGCCCAACCTGCCGGTTTCCTCCAGATTCACCTCTTTTCTTTTTGCCAATCCTGCCTCATCAAGCCCCCCCCCACTGTCTTGTATGATTCCCTTCTCCCAGAGCTCTGAATTTGCTTTTTATTGTATTGACACTAACAAACACACACTGAATTTTCCTAGAGTCATGAAGCAGAAAAGAGGCCCCTTGAGTCTGTAAGAGCTCTGCTGAAGAGTCAACTAGACTCAAAATGTTAGCTTGCTTTCTCTCCATGGATGATGTCTGACTCACCTTGACCTCCAGAATTTCTTCTTGTTTTCAATTCCCTTCAAGTCTGTGCTGAACTATCTACACTCATCCCATTTTCCAGCACCTGGCCCACGACCTCAAATCTCACAATATGTATATTTTAAATGTTGAGGTCTCCTGCCTCTACTAACATCCCAGGCAGTGCATCCGGATTCCCACCACTCTGGGTGGAAAGAAGTCCTCAAAACCCCTCTTAAATCCCCTAGCCTCCACCTTTTAAAATTTTGAGCAAACCCAAACCAAGAGGATGAAAATGAGATGATTTCTGAAGAAGGGTCTAGGCCCGAAACATCAGCCTTCCTGCTCCTCTGATGCTGGTTGGCCTGCTGTGTTCATCCAGCCCTACACCTTGTTATCTCGGATTCTCCAGCATCTGCAGTTCCTACTATCTCTGATATTTTTATACTTCAATTTCTACCACCCTCTCTTTTTGAGACAGCTAGCATTTTGTGACCCAATGTCCACTTAAAATGATGTTGGAATTGCTATTGAAGTGCCTATTGCAAATTCAGATTTCTTTTGTTGTTTTAATTTTGTAGAGGTGTGTGTCTTCTTGAAGGGTATAGGTAAGCCAGCTCATGAACTTGGGAGAAGCCCGTTGTATATTTGTGAACCATTCAGCAGATTATTTTTAAAAAAAAAAAAAAAAAAAAAAAAAATTCTTGCCAACTTCATTTATGGAAATGTAATGGTAATTTTAAGTACATTTACAATATAGTGTTTAACCATAGCACTCTGCCCTTTAAAAGGTAAGAGCCCATTAAACTAATTAGGATTGTGTAAGGATTCCGAGGCAGAGCTCTTTTATCCAAAAGGTAAAGTTCTCTTCTCTTCTGCTTTTCTGTAGTGTGGGTAATCAGAATGAATTTTTTTCAGGGCACCATGAGATTTGATTTTTTTTTTGCGTCAAAACTATGCCCAGATACATGTTGTGTTTCTTAAGGTATTCATTATGTAATCGGTATAGAACTAATCAGCCACAATATAACAACTATTAAACAGTTTAAATGATTCTTTTAATTTTACAATTAAACAACCAATCAAAAACCTCTCATTCACATTAAGTGCAAATCAAATGCTGGCAGTGAAAGTGTTATTGAAGAAACACCTTGTAATCTGGTCCAAATAAACAACAAGGCATTGGAAAATCACTTCAAAGCTAAGATTAACAATTTTGAGTTTGCAATAATTAACCAAACTTAGCAGTTCCCTTCAAGTTATGTAATTAAACATTGACTGGACTGAATGCAATAGACAGTCCTGGAGCTCAGTCAAGCCTTCAAAATAAAACCAACTGGCAAAACAGATGCCTGGTCATTAATTCAACATACTACTTATGCAGTTGCCAGCTGGCTTCATTGAAGGAATACCTCATTTATTCTGTGTATGGAGGATACAAAAATGGCATGACTGGTTGCGGGGTGGGGTGGGTGGCAGGGTAGAGGGCCTAACAGTTATGGGTAGGACTGGGGTGCTTGCCGTAACCTGCATTCATTGCTACCCAGGTCCTGCCTTATAGGCAGCAGCCCTGTCTCCAGCCCACACCCAACTACAGGAGAGAAAATGAATTTTAAATAGGCTGCCTAATAGAAGTGAGGAACATGATCAGGAAATGTTCTGATTCCTGAACTAATGATAAAAATATTACCTGGATAGGAACATTGGGGTAGACCATTCAGCTCATTCTGCCTGCTGTATCATTCACTTAAATGCCTTCCCCCACCGCCACTATCCTCACAGCACTTTTTAATCATTGGTGTATCATTAGAAATCTATCAATCTCTAATTTAAACCTTCTCAATGACTTCCACAACCCTTTGTGATTGAGAATTCCAAAGAGTGATAACCTTCTTGGTATAAAAACAAATTTTCCTCTTCTCTGTATTAAGTGGCTTTCCCTTCTCTTGAAATTGTCTGTCCTGATTCTACATTCCCCAACCAGGGAAACTATCATACCTGCATCTACTTTGTAAATCGCTTTAAGTATTTTGTAGATTTCACTGAGATTCCTAGAGGAATGAGAGGTATTATAAGTCATACAGGTCCAAATTTCCCAATCACTCCTCGTAAGACAGTCCAGCCATCCTGGATCAAGTCTAGTGAGCCTTTGTTGCACTCCCTCTATGACCATAATGTTCTGACACAGGTAAGCAGACCGAATCTGTGCACAGTACTCCAGAAGTAGTCTAACCATAGTTCTATACAGTTGAAGCATTAATTTACTACTACTGTATTCAAATCCATTTGTGATTTAAAATATACCATTTCACTAGCCTTCATAATTGGTTATTGTGCCTGACACCCAGGTCCCTTTTGTGCCTCTACACTTTCCAACATGTTAGCATTTAAAAAAAAAACTGAATATCTGTCCCTATTACCAAAGTGCATAATGTCACATTTTTCAACATGATATTCCAGTTATCCTGCTCTTGCATATACACTCAGTCTGTCCAAATCTTCGTGAAACAGCTCTGCATCTTCCTCATAGGATACAATCCCACCTAGCTTTGTGACATCCATGAATTTGAAAATATTTCATTTGATCCTAGCATCCAAATGATTTAATATAAACTGTAAATAATTGAGGCCCAAGTACTGATCCTTGTGGGTTCCTATTAATAATGTGTCTCCAATGTGAGAAGGATCCATTTATCCTACTGTTTTCTGCCTTTTTAGTCAGTCCTTTAATCCATGACAGTACCTGACCTCCTACCCAATTTAATTTTGCTATCCAACCTTCCTTGGGAGATCTAATCAAAAACTTTCTCAAATCCAAGTGTACTATGTTAACAGACTCCCTTTTATTAATTCTATTGGTAACATCCTCAGAAAACCCCATTAGATTTGTCAAATGTAATTTTCCATTCTTCAATCCATGCTGAGTGTGCTAAATCAGATCATTTTGACCCACATGTATATCATGTACTTCATACTAAATTCTAGCAATTTTCTTACTATGGGTGTAAGGCTGACAGATGTGTAGTTCCCCATTTCTCTCCTTCCTCTGTTAAATAGTGAGGTGACATTTTGCTACTTTCCAATCTGCAAGCATAATTCCAGAATTTGGAATAAGATTACTAATGTATCTATTATTTCCATAGTTACATCTTTCAACACTCTGCAATCAAGAATATCAGGTCCCGGAGACTTGTCAACCTTCATTCTCTTTTAATGTTTCCAATTTACTTATTCAGTCTTATTA
Source organism: Rhincodon typus (assembly GCF_021869965.1). Lineage (NCBI taxonomy): Eukaryota > Metazoa > Chordata > Chondrichthyes > Orectolobiformes > Rhincodontidae > Rhincodon > Rhincodon typus. The sequence goes on along the minus strand of NC_063340.1, from coordinate 32,639,733 downwards.
TTCCAGATTCCTTCAATTCCTCATTCTCTCTAGTTGTTTCAATCTCTAATTCTGGGAGAATTTTTTTTGTATTTTCCTCCATGAAGGAACCTAACAGAAGCTTAACAATCTGTTTTCGATTTTTGCCAGCTTCCATTCATATTTTATTCTCCCTTTTATTGAGTAATTTTCTGGTCCTCCTTTGCCATATTTTAATATCTGTCCAATCTCAGGTTAACTAATGTTTCTGATAACTTTTTAAATACCTTTTTTTTTACAAGCCTTATCTTCCATTACTAGCCACGGCGGACTGAGCGGTTTTGGGGTTTTGTACCATGAAGGAATGTATAGTTGCTGTAAACCTTATTCTTTAAAGACTATACATTGCCTGTGTACTGTCAAAGCTTTCAATCATGTAGTACTCTTGTTTGCGCATTGAATTGTCGAGCATTACAGCATAGAAAATGTTCACAAGACCCAGTGTGTCTTTTCTTTGAAAGAGTATTCAGTTAGTCCCATTCCCTCAACTTGCTTCATATCCTTGTAGTGTTTTCATCCTTTTGTGTTTTTTTATTACATTTCCTTTTAAAAGGCAGTGATGTGTTCTCTGTTCTCTGTTCACAATCCTAGCTGATGTCCATTGTAAGTCCAAACTGCTAACTGCATTAAACTGTTCGCTGTATGTCACCTCTACTTTTACTTCAATCCACATCTTGTTTGAAAGACGAGACACGAGTTTCGCTGGGATAGCCTGATTCTTTTCATTAAGTGTCCCAGTGCCCTGACATTTTCCTAAAAATGATTCATATGTCTTGGTTTTCATACTTTTTTCCCTTCTGTTGTCAGGTTCTGTATGAAGAAAGTCTAGGAAATTTTGTTCTTCCCATAAATACCCTGTACATGGCAAACTCGTATCCATGCCACCACTACCCTCTTAATGCTGCTAAGGGAATTGTCACTAAAATTTTGGCATTTACAACTTCGTTGCTGCTGTTGTATTCCAAAAGACTATGATGCTGCTTGGCCTGCTGTGTTCATCCAGCCCTGCACCTTGTTGTCTTGGATTCTCCAGCATCTGCTGTTCCTACTATCTATGAAATCACATGACTGGTTATGTTCTTGGAGATGTCATTGTGTAATCCCTCACTTTTCAACTGCCCTTCCTTAGGCTCCTGCAATTGGTCTCTCAGCATCTCAGTCATCAACAGAGACCCTGCCTTCCCATGGCTTTTCAACATTTTCAGTTTTGACTTTTGAAAACCTGGTAATCCAATTTTTTGCTATCAATCGTTATGAATAATTTTTTTTTTACACTTACACTCTCAAATGTTTATTGAGCTTTTTAACAGCTAAGTGTTGTCTTAACCTTCTCTGCTGTAAGAAGAATAAACCCAGCTACATTCTGTAATTCCTTATCCATGGCATCATTCTAATAATACAATGATAGTAATAACTTTATTAGCGAACAATGGACTAGTTTTGATGAAGTAAAGGTATATGTATTACATAAGTTTTTGTGTATATGTAACATCTTTTGATCAGAAATGTAAATAGCACTTTGCTGTCCCCAACAAAAGTGTAAATTAGAAGCAAGGGTGATAAGCATATATGCTCTCTATATTTTTGAGAGCTGGAAATAAGTGATGCCTTGGTAAATGATTAATTGTGCAGTTGAAATTATTCCATTTATATTGAGTGAGAACAAGTAGATTAATAGTATGCCACACAAGACTTAAAATGATAAATTAATGGTTATCTGAAAATGGTGTTTGCGTAATGATAATGCACAGTCCTGCTGTTTCAGAAATTCTCAAACATATTTCAGTTTTGTTGACTGCCACAAGTCAAATCAGTCACGCAAAATCCAGATCAAAAGGAACCCACTAAATTCTAAGTCTTCTATTAACTGAATGTGAGCTATGTGTTTTTCTTCTTTCAATAAATGGTTAATATAAATACCTTTCTCTCCTGGCACGCAATCCTGTTAGACCTGAAAGTCAGCTTTTCTTGCTTTGTTGATGATAACATGCCAAACAGGAATTGGTTATTAATAGGGTCCCAGGAGAGCTTGGCTTGTCAGTTTCACAGATGGTTGCTTTGGTTACATATTGATTGAAATATATTCTGAAGGGCTTTGGCTCATCTTGAGAGGAATTAACAAACTTCGATTCATCAGCTCTTTACTGTTATGTAAGGTACTTTGCATTTTGCGTGCATAGTATTCTAACTGACTGGATGCACTTTTGTCAATGTCAGAAATTCAACTGTGTGGCTGATCCATCACCTAATCTGCTGGCTCACAATCTTCCCATCCCTCAATGACTCTTGACTACCCTGTACTGTGAAATTGATGTTGTTCCAGTAGCTAAACACTACTGTACCATTGTAATGCTATTGGCTTGGAAAATGGGTTGTTGAATCCAAGTTAAACAGATCAAATTGATCTTCTTTCACTTGCTGTAGTCAGAAATGCTATCAGTGGAATTGTAAAGAATGATTCTCTGGTAATGGTTTACCTGAGCTATTTATACAAGCTAACATTTTGTATGAATTGCAAAGCATTTTATCATGAAATGCTACCGGCTATAGAAACTCATTGATCCAATGTCCTTTTTCATAGAATACCTAGTATGGAAGCAGGCCATTCAGCACTTCGTGTACATCAACCCTACTTTATTCCTGTAAACCTGCATTTCCCATGGCTAACCCATCTAGCCTACACATCCCTGGATACTATAGGCATTTTAGTGTAGCCAATCCACCTAACCTGCACATCTTTGGACTGGTTTGATTGCCTTACTTTCTGCACAAAATCTTTACTGGATTAAAAAAGTAGTTTGGAGTTGCCCAATGGAAAGTGATCTCGACATTAGTCGAGAAAACAGTTTCTTTGGTCCTGCACAGCTTTACAAATTGCAGGAGGCTGTTAAAGGGTAATAGCCCATCCTTTTTTAACCATCTAAATAATTTGCACGGTCATGCAAATTGGACCTGTATTTGACTGGCAAACAGAATGGTCATCTACTGTTCTAAGCAAGGTTTTTTAGAACCAGTTTAATAATCCTTGTATCAGAAAGCTTAAATAGGATATTCTTTGTTTCTTATTTTTGAAAAATAAGATGACCTTCACTTGCTGTTGGAGGCAATGCAAATGTGATCATGGAACCATTGTGAACACTCATGATTGAGATTAGCAAAATCAGATTGAACTGTAAGAACTTAATTTTGTTCTTTTTTAAACTTGAATTAGTAGAAGACTGCAGTACTTCTATTTGTATTGTGCCTTTCTTGATTTCAAGCCATCTCAACGCTTAGAAGTGCGGTGACTTTCTCCACTATCATATGCCTTTCAGTCTATTTAGTCTTTTAAGGGTCTGCCATCCCTGACCCAAACAACTCCACATAGGGTAGCCTGAGATTCCATTCCTCAGGCACACTCCTGCTTCATTGTGCAAGTGTCACCCCTTCCCCAAAAATGTCCGTGCCTGATCCAGTTGTTATTGCAAATGATCATTCTGTTTCACATCTTATTTTCATCTTTAAAGACCTTGAACAGGTGTTGCTCCCTAATCTATGCCCACCTTTACAAGTAATTTGATGTTCAAACCTTTCAAAAGGTTTCCACCCTATCAAACCAATGCACCAGCTCTAATCGAAGTGACACACAGCATCTTCTGTGACTGTGACAATGCTGTACTTTTGACAGGATTTGCCACACAGTCCTTTTCCTGTGTCACTGATGTTCCCAAACTTGGTGAGACTGCCTTATCTAGTTTCATTCTTGCTGATTTAATATGAACCAGTGTATCTACGGTCCTGGTTCTCCTATTCTGTCACTTTGTTATCTCTGTGGTATCCAAAGGATTAACCTTGAGCCTTTCTGCTTTCTGATTTCCACGTTGTCCTTTGACATCATCTGACTTGTGATAAATTCCCACTGATGCATTGATTATACTCTGCTCTACTTCATCAGCAACTCTGTTCACCTTTCTGCTGCTCAAGTGTTAGCTATCATCTTAGCTGATATCAGGCCTTGGATGAATTGCAGTTCCTTTTCAGTTAAACATCAAAACCATTGTGTTCAGCCCCACTACAAATTTTCTACTATAGACAGTAATTCTGCCATTGTTCCTGTTGCCTGTTGGACCAGATTGTTCACAACTTCCATCCTATTGGATTCCAAGTTGAGTTTCTAACCATGCATCTGCCCTAACACACATACATCCACTCTGTAACATGAGAAGATGAAGAAATTCTTGAATATTTGAACATTATTTTCAAGCACTGTATATAGGAAGAAATGCCAGAATTGGCACATAAAGTATCAAAAAGGTAATTGTAGACTATAAAACCTTTCAAATCACAATAGAGAATATAAGAAACAGAATCAAGGAATTGTTAGAGCACAGAACATAATTCAACTTGTGTCCATGTTGGTTGGCACTCTTCGTAAGGAGGAAATTATGTCCTGACACTACCCAGCCCACTCCCCTCATTACTGCACATTGCTCCTTTTCAAATGAAGCAGAATGAGTTGACCACAACTCTTGATCATGATCTTCCTTTCAATAAGATCATGGCTGATGTCTTTTCTTCAACACCTGCCCTGTTCCTATATATACTTATTCCCTTTGTTCCTCAAAATCAGTTAGCTGTTGGTGAAGGGAAACTTATGAATCTAAAGAGAAATGTTGAGGCTAGTGAAACAATTTTGGTGAAGATGAGCAAAGTGTGACAAGAAGGGGCAGAGCATTGAACAATAAAGGACATCCATGTCAGGTCAAATTAGGGAGCAATGCTATAAAAAGTAACATTAAATGAACTTTATTTGAATGTACAAAGCATTCATAACAAGGTAAATGGATTAATGACACAAATATAGATAAGTGAGTTTGATCTAATCACCATGAGAAAGATGTGGTTCCCTGGTGACCAAGGTTAGGAAATAAATATTAGTGTTTTAGACATTTCAGAAAGACAGACAAAACAAAGGAGGAAGGATAGCCCTAATAATGAAATAACGTAGAGACTGTGTGGTAGGACTTGGGTTTTTAATTTCAGAAAGTAACATTGGTATGGCTGGAGATAGCGATAACATGGGGTAGAAATTTAAAAAAAGCACTGCTACAAGCAGTTTAAAGGCTCCTAACGGTGATTATAGTATCGAACAGGAAAATTCATTGAGAAATAAGAGGAGATTGTAACATAACTACATCCTAGGAATTACAATTTACATGGACTGGACAATTCTAATTGGTAATTTGAATCTGTTCTAGGAACATGTGTTTAAATTTAATGTGTTCTAAGTACACCAAGGAGTGTGAGTTGTGTTATACTGACAAACAAGACATCTATAAATATGATAGGCATTAAGACCATGCACCATCCTGTTCCTTGAGGCAGTTCGAAGATTTCTTTGAGATTTTAGATTTTATTGTCACATGTACTTGTAAAGACATACAGGAGTACAGTGAAAAGTGCATAATGTCGCCGCACATGGTGTCATCTTAGGTACCTAACTACCTAGGTACAAAAACTTAGATACAAAGTAGTGAGAGAAGTGAGAGTTTAAAAAGTTGAGCATTATTATATAGAGTAGTAGAAAAATAAAGAAATAAGTTAATATTAAACCCTTTCTTAGTTTAAAATAGGAGAATGAAGGAGTAAGTGAAAAGTTAAAGTCTGAGTGCTCCTCTTATCTCGCTGTCCGGGCGACCTCAGCTGTCTGTTCTTGATGTTGCCGCCATCGCAGATACCATTGCTGCTGTTGAAACTGCCATCTCTTTGATCTCCCTTGGTGCCACGAAAACATGCCCGGGCAGGATCCATTTGCATGCCGAGCAGAGACTAGCTGACATACTGCTGAGAGACCAGGCTGGCAGCCGCCGAAAGACTAGGCCAGGAGCCATGGCAGGGTGCCAGCTAGAGATTGAACTGGGAGGCACCGAGAGACTAGACCGAGAGCTGCCGTGGAGGAGGTGAACACCAAGACGGGGGTTGGGGAGGGAGGAGAGAAAGACAAGGAAATAGGGAAATAAACAGAAGGAGTGAAGGACCTCTGATTAGAGCATTCTACTCCGCTGCCATCTTGACTGGAAGTTCAGGACTTGTATGGTTCAACTAAAATTTTTGCCTTTCTAGCAGCTACCTCATTAGAAACTAGATTCTATTGGTCATGATTCTGTTGGTGGTATTTTTATAACTTTGTTCCATTTCCCATTATAAAACTTATTAAATGTTGTGAGGAACTTAAAGGACAGGGTTGAAACATGTAGTTATTGGACTGAGATCAGCCAGGTAGATCTCATAGAATGAGTTCCCTCATTGGGGTTGTTAACCTGGCCCAATCAGGGAGTCCTGGGTGACAGATATAAACAGGAGTGTCAGGGGTTCTATTCACACTCTAGGAGTTGGATATGAGCCATGCATATCTGCAACTGCGATTAGATGAAGATTTCCAGAAGTATGCTACAATTTATGCCTATAAGGGTTTGTATCAATATACCAGAATGCCTTTTAGGGTATCATCAGTCTCTGTCATTTTCCAGCAGATGATGGAGAACATTTTTACAAGGTCTACCCTAGGCCGCCATATATCTGGATTACGTGCTAATAACTGGGAAAAACAATAAAGAGCATCTAGAGTCATAGAGATGTACAGCACAGAAACAGACCCTTCGGTCCAACTTTTCTGTGCTGACCAGGTATCCTAAATAAATCTAGCCCCATTTGCCAGCATTTGACTCATCCCTCAAAACCCTTCCTATTCATATACCTATCCAGATGCCTTTTAAATGTTGTAATTGTACCAGCCTCCTCCACTTCCTCTGACAGCTCATTCCATACACACCCCATACTCTACATGAAAACGTTGCCCCTTGTATCCCTTTTAAATCTTTTCCCATCTCACCTTAAACCTATGCCCTCTAGTTTTGGACTTCCCCACACCGGGGAAAAGACCTTGTCCATTTACCTCATCCATGCCCCTTGTGATTTTACGAACCTCTACAACGTCCCTGCTCAGCCTTCGACGCTCCAGGGAAAGTAGCCCCAGCCTATTCAGCCTCTCCCTTTAACTCAAGCCCTCCAACTCTGGCAACATCGTTGTCAATCTTTTCAGAGCCCTTCGAAAGCAGGGTTAGCAGAATTGTACACAGTATTCCAAAAATAGTCTAAACCGTGTCCAGTACAGTCGCAACATGACCTCTCAATTCCTATATTTAATGCACTGTCCAATAAAGGAAAGCATACCAAACACCTTTACTATCTCGTGTATCTGCAACTCCACTTTGAAGGAACTGTGAACCTGCATTCCAAGGTCTCTTTGTTCAGCAACACTCTCCAAGACCTCACCATTAAGTGCCTAAGTCCTGCACTGATTTGCCTTTCCAAAATGCAGCACCTCACATTTATTCAAGTTAAACTCCATCTACCACTCCTTGGCCTACTGGCCCATCTGATCAAGATCCTATTGTATTCTGAGGTAGCCTACTTTGTTGTCCACTACACCTTCAATTTTGGTGTCATCTGCAAACTTACTAACCAAACCTCTATGTCCACATCATTTATATAAATGATTTGGAAAAACAGTGGACCCAACACTGATCCTTGTGGCACACCGCTGCTTGCAGGCCTCCTGTGTGAAAAGCAACCCTTCACCACCACATTTTGAGCCATTCTGTATCCAAATGGCTAGTTATGTATTCTTTGTGATCTAACCTTGCTAACCAGTCTACTGTGAGAAACCTTGTCGAATGCCTTACTGAAGTCCATCTAGATCGTGTCCACAGCTCATAGTTTTAAAGTGAGTGGAGGTAGATATAAGGGAGACGTCAGAGGTAGGTTCTTTACTCAGAGTGGTAGGGGCGTAGAATGCATTGCCGGAGAGGGTAGTGGAGTCGGCCTCATTAGGGGCATTTAAGCGGCTATTAGACAGGTATATGGATGATAGTATAAGGTAGGGGTGAAGGTTAGATAGACCTTAGGTTTAGGATAAAAGTTCGGCACAACATCGTGTGCTGAAGGGCCTATACTGTGCTGTACTGTTCTATGTTCTATGTTAGGGCAGGCTGAGTTGGATCATCCACTCAGCACTTCTAGCTAAAGATTATTGCTAATTTCAGCCTTCTATTTGTACCAATGTGCTGTGCTTCCATATTATTGATGAAGGGGATATTTTGTGTAGTGTACTCTCAAGTCATTTGATTGTCCACCATTCACGGCTAGATCTGGCAGGATAGTATAGCTTAGATCAGATCTGATGGTTGTAGAACTATGACTGTCTATCACTTGATACAATTTGTGCAGTAATCCTGTGGTGTTGTTTCACCAGGTTGATGCCTGATTTGTGGGTGCATCTGGTACTGATCCTGGCATGCCCTCCTGCATTCTTCATTGAACCAGGATTGAACTTCTGAGTTGTTGGTAATCATAGAGTGAGGGATATGCTGTGTAATGAGGGTTACAAGTGTTTTTGAGTATGATTCTGCTGGTGCTGATGGCCCACAGTGCCTTGTAGATTCCCGTTTTTGAATTGCTAGATCAGTTCAAAGTCTATCCCATTTAGCACAATGCCACACAACACAATGGAGGGTATTTTTGAATTTGAAGACGGGCCTTCTGCAAGGACAGTGCTGTGGTCTTACCAGTACTGTGATGGACAGATGTATGGACAGACGGATTGATGAACATGAGGTCATGTATGCTTTTCCCTCTTGATTTTCTACTGCAGACCTAGTTTTGCAGCTATGTCCTTTAGAACCCAACTAGCTCAGTCAGTGGCGATGCAACTAAGCCACTCTTAGTGATGGACATTAAACTCCCCCAACCAGAGTACATTCTGCACCCAGGAGTGCTGAGGGGGTGATATGGTGGTGGTAATCTGCAGGGAGCTTCCTTGCCCATGTTTGACCTGGGTAGTCCCTCAGCCCCCACAACAAGAATTTTTATTTTTGTTGGTCTCCATTTGGACTCGCCTTTCCTTTGACTATTCTCTTATTATATTCTCCATAGGAATACATCTCTGTAAACCAGTTATCTGTTCTCATACTGTTTCCTTTTATCCTATTCTGCTTGATTCTCTTTGGTATATCAAACCACTTCTTTGTCAGAGCCAGCTTTTTCATGTCAATCTCAACACCTTTAATCGCCCAAATTGCACTAACTTTGAGTGTCTGTCCGTTTCCTTCACAGATGTGTCCGTCAGTACCATCATCATCATCATCATCATCATCATCATCATCATCTCAGGAGGCTTTCTTCTGCTAATTTACTGTTTTACTTGCCAGTTTTTAATTCCAAACTGCCTTGGCTAGATCCCTTTCCAACTCTCTGAAATTAACTCTCTTCTAATTTACCATTGTCAACTTCGATTATTGCTTTGTTCTTTTTCATTACAACTCTGGACCGGATATTTGGATGGCTGTTTCTCAAAAATGATATCCTGTTGAGGCATGTTCTACTAATCCTACTAGATTCAAGATGTGTCACCTTTTAGATTGAGCAGTAAAAACAATATTCAAGAAATTTCTCCTGTACATGTTTTCAGAATGTCTTTTTTTTTTCCCCATATTACTTTTGCTCCAGTTCAAATTGGGATAATTGATTTCTACATTAGCACTCTTGTTCTTGCATTTTTCTGAAGTTTGAATGCTGATACATTTCTGTTTTCCCTTCCTGTTAATTTCATGGTGTATGATGTAGAGCTAGCAGCAGACTGACTTGTGCACTGCTCCTTATTTGTAACCAAAATGATTCTGTCTTTGAATTCATAAGCAGATTTTCTCTTTCCATGACTGAAACAGTACTTAATTCAATGTTTCCAGGTCTCTTCTTTTTTCTTGTCCTTCTGACTAAATCGTAGTTTGGACTTTTTAAGTTTCTAGTCCTCCTCTTATTTGAATGGACTCCCCAGTTTGCAACTATATTGCTAAGCCTTGTGGCAAACTATACCTGCAATTCATCAATGTTACACTTTCTGGGATGTTACCCACCATAATTGAGTTGAAACAAGAAGAAAAATAAACTGTGATAAGGATTATAAAACAAAAACATAAATGCTGGAAAGTTCTATTCAGTCAGTTAGCATCTGTGTTGTTGGCCAACAAGTTAATATTGCAATAATAAAAGCAACGAGCTGCTGGAGATCTGAAATACAAACAGAAACTCAGCAGGTCTTGCAGCATCTGTAACTTTTTTTTGGTGTCTCAATAGACTCAACTATACTGCTGTTTCTATCGCCGCAGATGCTGCCAGACCTGTTGAGTTTCTCCAACACTTTGTTAACATTGTATGTTTGGGCCCTTTGACAGGGTGGGTGGGGAGCGGGTCTGGGTGGGATGTTCTTCTAAGGGTCGGTGTGGACCTGATGGGCCAAATGGCCTGCTTCCACACTTGAGACACTGACCATAATCTTTCAATCCTTCTTAGATACATGGATGCTCCCATAGCACTGGAGAATTGCAAATTTAACCCCACCGTTCAATAGTGCGTGTAAGGATAAACCCAGCAAATATAGGCCAATCAACTTAACTTTAATGGTGGGAAAGCTTTTCAAAAACAATGTCTTGAATCAGTCACTTGGACAAATGTGGATTGGTTAAGGATAGCCAGCATGGATGGGTTAAAGGTAAACTGTATTTAACTTGGTTGAGATTTTTGTTGAGGTAACTAAGAAATTTGCTGATGATAATGTAATTAATGTGAAGCACAAAGACTTCCAAATGGTTTTGACAAGTGCTACATAAAAAGCATATTAGCAAAGTTGCAGCCCCTAGAATGAAAGGGTTACTGAAAGCATAAATAAGGAATTGACTGAGTGACAGAGAGTTGAGGTGAATGGTTGTTTCTCAGACTGAAGAAAAATATATTGTGGGTTCCCTGGATCGATCCTAGGACCACAGCTTTTCTTGTTCTATATTAACAAGTTAGACTTCGGTGCCTAAGCCACAATTGCAAAATTTGTAGATGTTGCTAAACCTGGAATTACTAAACTTTGAGGAGGATAATGGTAAACTTCAAGAAGGCATACACAGGCTGGTGGAATGGGTGAACAAGTTGGAGATGAAATTTCAGTAGAAAATTGAGAGTTGATTTATTTTGGTAGGAAGAATGAAGAGAAGCATGATAAAATTATCAGCCCCCTTCTAAAGGGGCTGCAGGAATAGAGGAATCTGGGCTATTTATGCACCGATCACGCTGGCAGGTTAAATTGATAAACTATTATGGGATCCTGGACTGTATAACAAGACATGAAGCGCAAAAAAGAAAATTCTAGCATATCTTTAAACAACAGTGGTGTAACCTCGCCTCAAATGTCATGTTCCATTCTGGGCATGCTGCAGTTTAGGAAGGATGTAAATGTATTGGAGAGGATGTAAAAGTAACATACTTTATTTCTGAAACCATTCAAATATTATAGCAATGAGATGAATCAGAAACTTTGGGACTGTTGTCCTTGGAGAAGAAAAGATTAGGAGGTGATTTGTCAATTTTTTTCAAAATCGTGAAAGGTCCTGATACAGCAGGTAGGAAACAGCTATTCCTTTTACAGAAGGATTGAGACCATGACAGTGATTTGAGTGTTTAGTGAAAGCCGCAAGTGACAAGAGAAGTAATTTTATGCAGCATGATTAGATTCTGGAATGTGCTGCTTAAGAATCTAGTGAAGGCAGATGCAATTTAGGCCGTTAGCATGGAATTGGATGATTATCTGAAGCAAAAGAAAAATGTTCCAAGGCTGTAGGGTAAGAACCGTGGTGGGAGTGAAGTGGAACAAGGAAAGAAGTGTATTGCTGTTGCAGAGAGAGTAACACAACATCCTGATGTGTTATAATCAAACTATAATTCTATACATCGCATTTAAAACTAGAAAATAACTTTTTAAAAAAATTCTCATGCATGTCTCTGCCTTGATTTATGGTTTTTCTCAGTGATCATCTTTTGACAGGGCCTAGTTTCTTATTGCAGACTCCTGAAAATTCTCTTTTATTCTTTTTCTAACCAAATGCAAAGAGTTTTAATTCTATGCTTTTCATTTCCAGGTGACTCAAGACTCTGCTTTCTGGTTCTGGTAACGGGTTGTATATCTGTAGGCAGGATCCGTGACGCTGATGTATGTAAGATTACCACAACAGATTTTGTTCCACTTCAAGAAGAAACAGCAGATGAAGAGCGAGTCACTGCCTTAAGAAAACTGCTGAACTCCGGAATGTTTTATTTTTCATCGACTTCTGGTTCGACTTTTGATCTCAGTCTCTGTGCACAGAAGTTGTATGCAAAAGACCATGAGGCAGGAATCCGTTTTTTCTGGTTAGATCAATGTTTTAATTGATTTAATGTTATCAAAGACTGACAAGTTACCAAAAATACTGATGACCCCTGCTCCCTTTAGCTTCCTGGTAAAACTTACATGGAATGTGGAATGAGCAATTAAACCAGAAAGCCCCACCGACTCTATTCCTCACACGTAGGTTTGGTTTTCTGCTGAGTCAGGAGGCTTTTAAGATAATAGGTGTGACCCACACCCAGGATTCCCTCTCCCATTCTAGTTTCTGGTAACTTTTGCTAGCATAGGTTAAAAATTTGGGAACCATCCTGCTCACCGCACTTCTGCCGTTGTTGGCTGTATTGCAGGGTTGAACATTTCAAACTCCCTCAGTTTTAGTGGAGTCAGACCAGTTCACTAGGTGTGGTTAATGACCTGATGAAGGAGCTGTGAACCATGGCAGTGCCGTAGTCACAAGTCAACGGCCAAAAATAAACAGTCATTCAACATTCTCATTGCTGTACATTTTCCCTCTTACCTTGTCACAAAGCTGTCAATCAGTCACCAGTCATGGTATCAGTGTAACAAAGCTTGTATCCATTTTGGATGTCCAAACGTTTGGTCAAACAGGTAGATTTTAAAAAGTGTCTTAGAGGGGAAAAAATGAGGTAACAAGATGGAGAAATGTTATAAGGAAATTCCAGAGCTTGGAACTTGGGCAACTAATGGCATGATATTTCATGGTGGAGCAATTAAAAATTGGGGTTGTTTCCAGAGGCTAGAATTGGAGTGCAGATATTATTCAGTCTGTGGGACTTGGTATGAGTTTTTCTCCTGGAGAGTGTTTTACCTAATGCAGCATTGCTTATGCTACTTCCCATAATAGAAGAAAGTAGGCATGAATAAGGTGGTATTGAAGAATCCAACAGGCATTTGTTACAACTAATTACATTCATGGTAGAGCTAAAACTAAGCTGTTTGGTTATAGTAAAGACACTTTACTGGAAGCATGATTCATGTCTCGGGTGGTCTAAAGTAAGATGGATGATGAGATCTTTTTATACTTATTTACCTCCCATGTGCAGTGGTGATATCATGAGCTTGTCTGTTACATATCGATTGTGAAATATAATACAACAGGTCTAGGACGATTATGTAAACAGGGAGGAGTGAAGTCAAGGGGTGGGTATGGGGGGTATGTGTTGAAAGTAAAGATGAAATTTTTAAAAGTCAGGTGACAATGTAAATCAGCAAGCTTAGGAGTGAGAAGGGAATGGGACTTGGTGGTAGCAGAAGTTTGAATTTACAAAGGGTTGAATGTGAGACACCAACCAGGAATGTATTGAAGTAGTTGAGTCTTTAAGTAACGGAGGCATAGCTGAAGATTTCAGTAGGAGTTCAGCTGAGATAGGGGTGAAGTGAGGTGATATATGGGGGATGGAATTAGGACATCTTGGTGGTGAATTTGGAAGGTGAACTGAAGATGAAATGTGACAACAAGGCTGTGGACAGACTGATAGAAGCACATACATCAGAACATCTATTCTGTGCTGTTAGATTCTAGGGTCCTTTGCCTAACTTTCATAAATGCTAAATGTAGTTTGAAAGATAATAACAATAAACTACAAAACTGAATAGTTAGGCCTTACGATCAAGTCAGACATGTATCTAACTGATTCCTACTTGTTGAATTCTAAAAGTAGATCTAAAATTTATATTTTCCATATAAGTGTTCTCCTTCCTGTTCCGTAAGAAAGTACATTACATAATCCACATCCACCAAAGGTGTACATTTGTTGCATCAACATGAGTACTGACACTGGTCTATGATGTGTTTAAAAAGGAGTAGTTGCTCTAGGGTCTTTACTGATTCATGCAATACCATTTGATGTTGGGTAAGTGTCTCATCAGGAATCTAGTGGACACCAATTTGTTAAATGAAACCAGTCAGCATTGATACGACATCTTGATGGTGACTTTTCCAGGTACACGGATCTCTTCCAAAAACCTGCTGTGATGAATTTCTGCCAACCATGTTTAATGCTTTTATGAATCATTGAAATTCAACATCATTAATATTCTTTGTTTTGCTTAATCATTTCAAAATCTGCTTTGATGAATAGAATTCTCTTCTTGGAGTTTACCTAACTAGAAAACTAGCACATATTTTACATGTATAGTGGGTACAGATTTGATGGCTGAAGGGCCTCTTCCATACTATATAATTCAATTGATTATTTTATATGCAAATGTCTGAGTCACAATACCTCAAATGATTTATGCAGTTGCACTCACTCTCAAACTTGCAGATGAATATCAAAACAGTTACTGCAATTACATTACTCTATATCCCTAGCAATTAGAATCATGTGGTACAAAGGACGCTCTTTTGTCTGTCAAGCATGGTCCACAAAAAATATATACTACAAAGTCCCACTTTTCTAAACTAGGCTCATAACCTGGAACGTTATGTCACTTCAAGTACAAGTACTTGGAAAAGTTGAGGTTTTCTGCCTTAACTACCCACTGAGAGAGTGCATTCCACATCCCTCCACCCTCTGAAGTGAAAATATATTCAAGTTCCCTCTAAACCTCCCGCCTTTCACCTTTTTTTTTTTTTTTTAAAGTTCATCTTGTTATTGACCCTTCAACTAGTGGGAACAGCTGCTTTCTATTCACCAGTCTCTACACACCCCTCAGCCAGGTCCCCTCTCAGCTTTTTCTGCTGTAAAGAGTCCAACCTGATCTTATTCACCCTCTCTTCATAGCTAAAGTTCTCTCGCCCGGATAACATCCTGGTGAATCTCCTGTTCCCCCTCTCCAGTGCAGTCACATCCTTCCCATCGTGTGATGACCAGAAGTGCACACCATACTTGAGCTGTGGCCTAAAAGTTTTTTTTTGTCCAGCTCCAACATAAACTCCCTGCTGTTAGAATCTCTGCTACAACTGATTAAAGGCCAGTGTCCCATATGCACCATAACTATTCTATTAATCTGTCCTGCTGCCTTCTTGAGATCTGTGGAGAAGCAATGAGATTCCTCTGAGCTTCCTGGTGTTCTTCCATTCATTGAGTACTCCCTTATCTTGTTCCTCCTTCCAAAGTGCGTCACCTCATATTTGTCAGGGTTAAATTCTATCTGCCACTGATCATCCTATCTGACAAATCGGCTTATATCTTCTTAGAACCCAAAACCTTCTTTCTTACTGTCAACCCCCTGGTCAGTCTTTGTGTCATGTGCAAACTTGCTTATCACCACCACTACCACCAGCCCCCCTACCAATGTTTTCTTCCACATTGTTTATATATATCTTAGACAATAACAGACCCAGCACTAACACATGTGGTATGCCACATCACTCTTGATATACAGTCACAAGCTGTTGTCTCCCACCACACTCTATCCCTTACCACTAAGCCAATTGTAGATCTAACTTGTCAAGTTACCCTGGATCCCATGTGCTTTTACCTTCTTTATCAGTGTCACATGTAGGCCCTTGTCAAAGGCTTTACTGAAATCCATATAGACTTTATTAACTGCACTACCCTTGTCTATACACCTAGTCAACTTTCTCAAAATTCAACCTCTGACAAAGGTATGCTGACTATCCCTTATCGAACTTTGCCTCTCCAAATTTTAACTGAGTTCCTATCCAAAAGTGCATGTTGAGCAGCCTAATCATGGATGAGTGCAGTACTTCCTTTGTGAATATGTTGCTGTTCCTGAACAGTTTATACTTTTCTTTCCCAGTGCAAAATTATCAAGCTAGCTCTTGGCCAATAAATATTCACTAATGCTCAATGTGTCAATGGAGAAGGTTTTCATCTTGATTTCTGCCACGTTTCCATTTTGAGACATGGTTTGTAAGATGCAGGGCAGAAGTAAACTATTTGGCCATTGTAAATTTCAGCAGATAGCACTTCAAGGCACTGTGAATGCCAGTTGCTGCAGGATTTGGTGTTGTTCATCTTATTGTCATCTAAGGAGATTTGAATTGAATTAATGTCTTTTCACTTCCATTTCTGTGGCCAGCAATATTTAACATGGCAAATTGCAAGCCTTCATTTTATCTGGACTTGGGATAAATAATGTGAGCTGTGTACTGTATCGCAAAGGCATAGATGAGTGAAGAACTCAGAAATCTAGATATTGCAAATAAAAACTGAAAACGTGCAGAGAAAAACATGGGAATCTTTGACATGGACATGAATATTCAGTCATATACTAATGATACAACATTTGGATAATGATGAAATACACCTTGAAGGTATCAAGTATAGACCTGACATTTTTGCACAGACTTAGAGGAGATAACAATGAATTCTAGTTATGTGTCAATTTTTCAACAACTATGAAAGAACAAGGCTGGAGCTAAGGAAAGTAAACCATGAAAACTATTGAGAGGTAGAATAAAATTAGGCAATTTAAAGAAGCAATCAATTTGGGTCAGGAGCAATTAGTAAATTTGAAACTGATTAAAACTGATATGCAATGGATGGATAGGGAGGCAAGGATAAAATTGAAACCAAAATAAGTATCATAGATAAAGTTCATTATCAATAAATAGTGAATGACAAAATGGAACAAGTGAAGAATGAAGACAAAAAGAGATCTGAAATGAAAATTCAAATCATAAAAAGTCTATTCCAAAGGCATTTGATAAAGTACCACTCAGTTGAATGGCGTTGGCGGGGGGGAGGTGAAGGGTCCAGACCCGAAACGTCAGCTTTCCTGCTCCTCTGATGCTGCTTGGCCTGGTGTGTTCATCCAGCTCTACACCTTGTTAACTCAGTTGAATGTTACATTACTGACCACTGGTGGCTTGTGGCTGGGGTTGTGTGCTGCCATCAGTCCTCCTTTCTGCTCTTTTAAACTAACAAGAACTTTTAACAGGTTAATTCTTCTTCCTAATCTTTTAAACAGAACTTCGGTGAGGTTAAACAGCCCCCCATGGTGCTCTCTAATAAAAATATAATTAAATGGTCAATGGAAATGTCAGAGATAGATAGAACAGAAACCTATTAAAATCAAATCACAATAGTATCAAAGATGATAATTTTAATTTGCTGGGGTGCATTATCACGTAGGATGATGTTTTGGTCTGCTTTTGCATTGGGGCAACTTCCACGTGTAAATGCAACAGAGCTTGCTAGGCCAAAGAGTTTGAATATCAGCAGTGAGATTTAAATCAACACCTCCAAAGAGACTGAAACATTAGTTCAATGCCTTACATCGCTCGGTCTAACTATTTTCTAACTTCCTTTCTCGATATTGTCTGATCAATCTGCTTAGAGATGGTGTTCCACACTCCTAGAGCAGGAGGGACTTAAACCTGGGTCCCATAACTCAAAATATACTACCACTATACCAAAGAGCTCTGTTTTCTATGTTGAGTCTAAAGATCCATCTATTTATCAGTGGAAGAGGTTAATCTGTTGATGAGTCTTAACAAGATTTGTTCCCTTTGTCAGGAAAACCTTGAGTTATATTCTGTGCTCAAAGACTGAGTTTGTCAGATTTAAGGAAGCATGTTAAAGCCCTGTAGATAGTTCAAAGTAGATTTACTAGAATGATACCAGGAATGAAGGATTTTACATACAAGGAAAGATTAGAGATTGGCCTTATTCTGCTTTGGAGCAGAGAAGATTAAGAGCTGACCTTTATTGTGCTGTTTGAAATTGACAGGGTAAAGAAAGATATCCTGTTTCCATCAGTTGGTATGTCTAAAACTAAGGAGTCAAAATTTCAAGATTGTCAACAAGAGAGCTGGGAGTGAGATGAGGAGAAACTTCTCATGGAGTTGTTAGGATTTGGAATGCGCTGCCTGGGAGAGTGGTGGAGGCAAATTTCATAGGTTTCAAAGAGAGCTGAATACTATATTTGAAACTGATGCAGTGAGAGGGCTGGAGAATGGGACCAGCTGGGTAACACTTTTGGGAGCCGGTACAGACATGATGTGTGTGCTTAGTTAATTTGCTTTTCTCCTCACTTACATGCAAGGCAGTGATATTTGAGAGTTTTTTTTGGCATGTGTAATTATCAAACTTGCATGCACAAAAACTAAATAGGTCTCCCTACTACACCAGTTTTAAAACCTTGCCAGGCTCACACTTGCATCTATATATAATGTTATGTGTAAATTATGATTTTTTTTGTTTCAAGGCAGACCCAATAAGGGTAGCCCTTACCAAACAACATTTGTGTACAAGATTGTTGATAGTCATTGGCCATTTTAAGGTCACCATTACTGACACTAACTTTATAAAAACAGATCCAGCTTTATTAACTCGATTCTCGTGGTAGGATTTTTAACGCGTTTGTGTTTTTAATCCAGGTCTCTATATATTGCTCGTCCAGTAATAAAGCCTCAATACTGCCATACCCTGGCTTTAACCTAGTGAACACGCGTCTATGTAGTTGACTGTTAGAATTTTACCAGGTATAATTTTAGTCATATAACATGAAGACCACAAGAGTGTAAATTCCTGTAAATGCCTAAATGTTATTTATTTAGACAGGAAAAATATAAAATATATTTAAAAAAGTAACAGTTGTAACATTGGACAACAGAGGACAGGAAGTTCAAACAGCTGAATTTATTGGGTGCCATAAACCCTGGCCCCTTACTGAAAAGTCAGTCGTTGGTCTACCCACCTGAAACCCTACTGCTATGTGACAATGTTACATTGGGGGCAGCCTTAATTATTTGAGTGGGACTTCTGGCCTCATCTGGGAGGAAGTCTTGTGCTAGAGACATGCTGGCCTATCTGATTGGCCAGCAATACTGTAGTCGTAGCAGTGCCAGGACTGAGCAGAGGCTAGTCTTACGACTACAACTAGTTCATGAGGAAGATGACTGATGGAATCAGGCCTTAAAGACATGTATAGAAATTTGGTCTGGCCTGGCCAGCACACCTCAGCAAGTTGGGTGTGGGGGAGGACCGTGCTCAGATACACTCGTACCCAAGATTGCACTTCCCCTTTAACCTAGTGCCAACTTCTCAAATTCATTTGCAGGGCTGAGGAGAATGGAGCAATGAAGATTTGAGAAGTTTGCAGTAGGTTAAAGGGGAAGTGCAATCTTGGGTATGGGTGTATCTGAGCAATGAACTTCCCTAAAGAGATCTCCTCACTTCTTTCCCAATACAGCGCACTCTGAATGCAGCTGGGCTACCGTCCTTGTCCATTTCCCCTGCTGCGTGTAAAATAGGGACAGAGGTGGAATGAGACCCTTGAATGATCATTAATTCTTCATTTAAGATCCTCAATTGGCTGTCTGAAACTTGGCCCCCCACTTTATGTCTTCTTGTACACCAGCGGGCGGCTGCAAAATTGAGCCCTATGTTTTGACAGTAAATTAAAAACTGTTAAAGATTGTTTTCAATCTTTTTTTATATGGATACTTTCGTAACATTAATTTCATGACAGAGTCTGAGGTAAATCCTTAAGTGTTCTGTTTTTCCTAATTCAGCTTTATATCAAAGGTGGAGTTACACCTTAAAAAGTTACACCTTTTTTTGTGCTGCACACCCTAGCAAATATCCACTGTTAGCTTTTGATTTTTGAAGTTTTATGTCACAATAATTTCAACATTTTCCAAGACAGACCAAGGATCAGTACAGTTTGCATGAGCAGCTGGGAGAAGGCACAACCAGAGTAATATACAGCCGGAGTGAATGTTTGATACTGGACGTTTAGTGCACAGTGGGAGTTGAACCAGCAAAGTCTTTACATTTTTAGAATTCCACATTTCCATCTGTTCCTGATAATGCTCAATTTCCCCTATATAACTGGAATCATTGAACTCAGTATTCAAAATATTCAATGATCTGGCCAGTGTACCTTCTGAGGAAGAGTTGCAAAGTTGCACGACGCTGCAAGAGAGAAAATCTCCTCTCTGTCCTAGAAGGGAGACCCCTAATCTTAAAACATTGCCTCCTGGTTCTGAAATACAATGACATTCTCTCACTAAAGGATTCACTCACATTAACATTTATTTTGTATTGCTAGTGATTGTTGGAAACAGAAGGAAAATTGAGAGCATTAAGCTGGGAATTCCTGCTTTGACTCATGTTTGATTGGAAGTAGACTTAATAAATTTCAGTGCTAAATTTCAGAAATTGACTATTGATAATGTGATAAATGAGTAAAAGTTGCTGTGAATGCTGTTCTTCAGTAAATTGGTGTACTTTTAAAGAGATACTCACGTCATAACATGTGACCCGATGATATAAAGATCACATACTCCATCTTAACTTGGATCACTTGGAACAGGATATGCTAATGGAAGCATATTGCTCTCAGTAACCAAAACGTATGAAACTAACATAGACATTTGTGTCTGTGAATGTAATAATTGTATATAATAGCCAGTTGTAAAATTCAACAGGTATTTATTTCAATACCATGTAGTACATGCCTAGTTTCCTGTGTTATGAAAGATAATATGAGCATCACATAAGATTCCCACACTTAAGGTAAAAGCCTAATTTTTCTCTGAGCAGTGAGTAGAGAAATAATCTGATTTTTTTAGCATCTTAGAAATTGCTGACAATTTCTATTTGTTGTTTGTCTCTGTGAACCAATTGCAGGAATCGCACTCTACATGTTCATCTCAAGCAGCACCAGGTAAACTGCTCTGATTGGCTGCTGAAGGTGATCTGTGGTGTAGTAGAGATCCGTACAGCCTATGCTACAGAAAAAAAGGCAAAGGCCTGCCTGATATCAAGGCTCAGCTGCGAGCGAGCTGGCACCAGTTTCTTCGTACGAGGAACTGATGATGATGGTCATGTGTCCAGCTTTGTTGAAACAGAACAGGTATTTAAGATATAATAAAGACTTGCATTTGTATAATAGCCTTTGTTATGGACCAGACCAAACCCCCTCAAATATAATAAGATAGCCTAGACGCTAATGTTTCCTTATTTTAAAGGCAAGTGCTGGTGTAGCATTCTGGATGAAATCTGATTTGGCCATGCCATCAGTCTTGAAACAAAACACGCACTATATTGTTAGACTATAGTTAACAGACAACAAAAAATAAGAAATTGGAATAACTTCATTATTAATCTGTTTGGTTTTCTAATAGATTATTTAAGTAATAAACAGTAACTGATCTAATATAGTAACATCCCATAAGCGCACCCTTGGCAAAGGCAAATTTAGTAAAATAGAGTGTGTCCCATGTAATTCTAACAGCAGAAAGAGAACCCTCAGCTTTTAGCTATAATCGAGGAAAAACCACTTCCATATTCAGCTTTAAGACCCCAACAGCAACTGCTACTGAAAAACTAAAACCAAAAGTCCTGGTTCTGTGGGAGCTTGACCCCAACCAGTCAGGCTGCTTCTATTGTTCCAACTTCAAAAAAGAAAAAGCTCCAAGGCCTCACAAGCTGTTTACTTTATTGGCTTTGGAGCAGAGTGCTGGGTGAAGATAGCGCCAGATGTTGCTAGACCTGCCGACCTTTTCCAGCAAATTCTGTTTTTGTTTGATTTGCAGCATCTGCAGTTCTTTTGGTTTTTATTTGCTGTCCTGTCCTGTTCTGTTTAAAGATAACTTCAGAAGCTGGTATAAAGGCCTGAAATAATGGCTTCAAACTGTTTTGCACAGAGTTTCCTGTGGTTGCTAGCTGACTTTAATGGAAATTAGAGACTGCAGCAGAGAACAAGCAGGGAGTTAGGGTTCAACTTATGAATCACATGTCTATTTTTCTAAAGATTCATTTAGTTCTGGAGTGAATCCTAAACCTGTAGATTAAACAAAAAAAAAATGAAATGCAAACCAAGATTTGAGATGGATCTTGTAAAAATTTGGACTTAGAAATTCAGCCTATAAAGTGAATCTGGATTATTTATTCAGGTTGTTACACTAGCATCAGGAGGAAGTCTTAAACATGCTAGGAGAAACAATTAAGCTATTTGGACATTTATCAATTTTTAAATTCTTCACCTTTTTTCTTTGCCATGTATTGAATTCTCATCAAGAACACTGCCCAAGAAGAAAACCCCCACACTTGAATGATTGTGTAGTTGGGAGAAGCAGGGTACCTGCCTGATCTATAGGAAAACAATGTAGGCTGTGGCTGATTGCTATTACCCTGTCTTCCCCATTGTTCTCACAGCACCCCTCAATGCATTTGTAAAGTATTGGTTCAAAATTTAAGCATATTAAAATTGGGATGGACATCTAACATTCATTTCAAAAACAAAGGTGTGTTGAGTTTCAGCATCTTCTTGACATTTCAATTTTGTTGCTACCTAGTTTGGGATCTTATCACATGCATCAAGGATTTTTCAGTTTTAATCTGGTATTTTTCATTCTCTTCTGCTTTGCAGGTAATTTACTTGGATGATGCAGTGTCTTCCTTTATCCAGATACGAGGCTCAGTCCCATTATTTTGGGAGCAGCCTGGAATACAGGTAACTTGTGGTACTAGACAAGGAATGCATTGCACAATAAATTAAAATACTGAATGTGGGTAGAAGCTTACAGCTTCATTTGGTGATGTTTGATAATTGAATTATCTAATTCAATGTTAGAACTTTTGCCAAATTTGCAGCACCCTAATTCCACACTAACTTGAAGTACATTTCAATTAGAATAACACTGTAATATTAATATCTTTCACACATCTCTTCCCCCCCCACTCAGGTTATGCATTATTTCAAACGTCTACACAGCACACTGACAGCTATTCAGTCTTGACGGTTACATTTCCAAAACAATTCCTAGCATTCTCACTAACGCACTCCCCTTTTCCTTTTGAGGAGGAATTGATGTATAAAACAAAACAAAAGCCTGCCATTGATGGGAGGAGCAGCAGAATTTAACATCCTGATCCACAATGGGAAAGAGCAGAACTGATGCTGTGGCCATGGGCAATTCAAGAGGACATCAAGCAGGAGTTGTGTTTCCATAATCTTCCTCATCTTTTCTCTCTCTGGGGTTGCAGACGCTATTGGCTGTCACAAGTCCACAAGCTAATCCTTACCCCTTCTTTTCAGCTTGTGATCAGTCAAAATTTCATAGTCGGTGAAGGTAGAGGATGAGAACGATAGTGATGGTGTATTGACTTGACTCTTGCAGCTATCAACTCCAGTGCTGACACTATTCATTGTTGAGAGGCTAAGGTAGAGGTGGGATTTGCACATGGTAGCTTACTTGATACGAGTGTACAGGTATAAGGGTTGATACAGGTGGTAGTTTGCCTGATCTGGAGTATTGTGAGCAAATTCGGTTCCCTTGTTTAAGGAAAGATATTATTTCATTGGAAGCAATTCAAAGAATTTCACTAGAATGATCCTAGTGCGGAGAGATTGTCTTATGAGCAAAAGGCTAAACAGGCTGGGACTCTGCACATTGGAGTTTAAAAGAATGACAGATGATCTCATTAAAACGTATAGGATTTTTAAGGGACTTAACAGGGTAAAATGCTGAGAGGATGTTTCCTGTCATGGGAGAATCTAGGAGCAGAGGGCATGGTCTCAGAATTAAGAGGCAGCAAATTAAGACTGAGATGAGGAAGAATTTCTTCTGTCCAAAGGGATCGGTATATAACGCAGGGCAAGAGTTATAGCTGGGGGAAAGGCAATTATGAGGCGATGAGGCAAGATTTAGGATGCATAGGATGGAGAAGGAAACTGCAGGGGCTGGGCACAATTGAAATATGGAGCTTGTTCAAGGAACAGCTACTGCGTGTCCTTGAGGTATGTACCTGTCAGGCAGGGAGGAAGTGGTCGAGCGAGGGAACCGTGGTTTACTAAAGAAGTTGAATCTCTTGTCAAGAGGAAGAAGGAGGCTTATGTAGAGATGAGGCATGAAGGCTCAGTTAGGGCGCTTGAGAGTTACAAGTTAGCCAGGAAGGACCTAAAGAGAGAGCTAAGAAGAGCCAGGAGGGGACATGAGAAGTCTTTAGCAGGTAGGATCAAGGAAAACCCTAAAGCTTTCTATAGGTATGTCAGGAATAAAAGCATGACTAGAGTAAGATTGGGGCCGGTCAAGGACAGTAGTGGGAAGTTGTGCGTGGAGTCCGAAGAGATAGGAGAGGTGCTAA
>NC_063340.1:32485080-32615426 GCF_021869965.1 Rhincodon typus | reverse complement strand
AGATCTCGGTGTCCATGTGCATAGATCACTGAAAGTTGCCACCCAGGTTGATAGCGTTGTTAAGAAGGCGTACAGTATGTTAGGTTTTATTGGTAGAGGGATTGAGTTTCGGAGCCATGAGGTCACGTTGCAGCTATACAAAACTCTGGTGCAGCCGCACTTGGAGTATTGCATACAGTTCTGGTCACCGCATTATAGGAAGGATGTGGAAGCATTGGAAAGGGTGCAGAGGAGATTTACCAGGATGTTGCCTGGTATGGAGGGAAGGCCTTATGAGGAAAGGCTGAGGGTCTTTAGGCTGTTTTCGTTAGAGAGAAGGTTAAGAGGTGACTTGATAGAGACATACAAGATGATCAGAGGATTAGATAGGGTGGACAGTGGGAGCCTTTTTCCTCGGACGGTGATGGCTAGTACGAGGGGACATAGCTTTAAATTGAGGGGTGATAGATATAGGACAGATGTCAGAGGTAGGTTCTTTACTCAGAGAGTAGTAAGGGCGTGGAATGCCCTGCCTGCAAAAATAGTAGACTGGCCCACTTTAAGGGCATTTAAATGGTCATTGGATAAACATATGGATGATAATGGAATAGTTTAGGTTAGATGGGCTTCAGATTGGTTTCACAGGTCGGCGCAACATCGAGGGCCGAAGGGCCTGTACTGCGCTGTTGTGTTCTGTGTTCTGTGTTCAAAGATTGAGTCTTTGGAACTCCTTCTAACAGAGAACTATGTAGGCAGAGTCCTTTTGGATATTTAAGGCAGAGATAAGTAGATTCTTGCTCAGTCAGGGAATCTAGGGTTATGTGGATTAGGCAGAAAAGTGAGAAGTATTGGATCAGCCATGGTTATGCATCATTCTGCTGCTAAGAACTTTGATGCACATGTTGAAATGGCAGGCTTCAGAAGAATGCTGATGGCTGTATTTGGAAACTGCTTGGGGTACTATGCAGGCTGCTGAGGTGACACAGCGTGGTGGACCTCTCAATGCAGAGCCAGTCTATTTTCTTCTTTTTAGTTTCCCCCCCGCCCCCCGTAACTACTTCAATCAACCTGCTTAGACATCTGAAGACATTCCAGAGTAGGTGGGATCAAACCCAGATCTTCTGGGCCCAGAAGTAGGGACACTTTCACTGCACCACAGGACTCTTTTTTTTCCAAGGTAGAATGAGTGACTAACTTGATCAACTGTAGAATTCACCATGATGGAGCATCTCAGAAGCTTCTGACAAAGCAGAAAATGCTGCCATGAAAGTTTTTAGTCTTGATTGTGGGTACCAGTGATCAAAGGAGTTTTTCAGGATGTTGCCAGAATTTTGTGCTCAGTTTTCCAATCATGCACTAAGGGTGATGAAGATGTGCAGCTAGAATTGACTACCTTGGAGGAAGAGCTGCTGTCCACTCCTCCACAGGAGGGCCAAAACCTGCTGCTACCCCAGCAGTAGTGTTGCTGGTGTGTGTGAAACAACTAGCCCCAACAGCTATAGCCTACGTAGAGATGATATAATCTGGAAATGTGCCTTACAAAACCCAAGGTCTTCATGGCTGTCCTCCAAGGCCTTCTGCATTATCTATATTAATAGTTTGGAAAATCTCCACTGTGTAAGGGGGAGGTAATGGCCTAGTGGTATTATTGCTGGACTGTTAATCCAGAGGCCCAGATAACATTCTGGGGACCCGGGTTCAAATCCCGTCATGGCAGATGGTGGAATTTGAATTCAATAAAATATCTGGAATTAAGAATCTAATGATGACTATGAAACCATTGTCGATTGTCGGGGGAAAACCCATCTGGTTCACCAATGTCCTTTAGGGAAGGAAATTGCCATCCTTACCTGGTCTGCCCTACATTTGATTCCAGACCCACAGCAATGTGTTTGACTCTGAACTGCTGTCTGGGCAATTAGGGATGGACAATAAATGCTGCCTAGCCAGTGACATTCTCATCCTGTTAATGAATAATGAATAAAGTTTAAGCTGTAACATTTGGGAAAATAACTCAGAAGTGACAGGAGAGGCAAATGACCACAGAAGATAGGCAATAAGGGAAGGCACAAGGGTGATTTGTTAGATTTTATATAAAATGCAAGAGTTTCGTGCCAGAAATAGTTAAAAAGTCTATATTAGTGTTGTAGCTATTTATGGTTAAATAGTGTTGCAACTTCAGATGAGGACCTGACACATCATTAACTGTTAATATTGCTCCACGTTGTTGTTAGTCTTACAAGACTGCGATTCCCTTTTTTGCTTTAGGGAATCTGCTTATTAGTTTCTCATTAAACCCTTCATCTAAATGCACGTTTTGTCAATAAAAGTATGAATACTCTATTAACTGCAGTATAGATGTTGGTGATCCATCAACATCATCTCAGGCACTGAAAATTAACTATTACAAGTTTG
Organism: Rhincodon typus; assembly: GCF_021869965.1. Lineage (NCBI taxonomy): Eukaryota > Metazoa > Chordata > Chondrichthyes > Orectolobiformes > Rhincodontidae > Rhincodon > Rhincodon typus. The sequence goes on along the minus strand of NC_063340.1, from coordinate 32,613,032 downwards.
AGGTTTTGAATTTTTTAGTGAGAATTTACAAATATTTTAAAAAATCTTTTTTAAATATAAAATTTTGTTTTGTCTTTTTTTGTTGCTTTCTGGCCTCATGATGTACATCAAATGTTTTTTAAAGTCACATTCAAGACGCAAAGAAAATGCTTCAAAGGCAGAATGCAATCAAAAAGACAAAGGAAGGGCCACCCAACCTGAATGGGCATAGCATTCACAATGAGATAGATGATTGAAAGTCACAAATAGGGGCAAATGGTATGATATATGACTCTTGCATTTTATATAAAATCTAACAAATCACCCTTGTGCCTAAAAAATCTATCTTTTATAATGAAGTTTTAGAATATTGTAAAGAAAGATAGATGAGTAGAAGCCAAAAAAGAAGATTCAGTTCAACGACTAACTACGTGATAAATCCTGAAGAAGTGGCTATGCTATACTTCAGACTGAACAAACTGATCTCATCTTGGCTTGCTCATTTTTGCCTAGCTGATATTTTGAGAGGCATGCAGCTTTAAGTAGAAACTTTATCATTTGTTTTCTCTAATGCCATTGTTAAAGTTAATCATGTCGTTATGAGATAATAATGTATGCTTTCAGTTTTTTTCGTTGAGGTCACTAAAGACCTGGTACTGTGTGTAGAGTACCGTCCTTTGCCTTTACCTGATGACCCTATTCGGTGGATTAGCTGGAGGTCAGCTTTTCAATAAAATTGATCTTCGATGAACACGTCTCCAGTTGAATATAGATGCTGAATCACTGATATACATGATTGTATCAAGCAAAAAACAAATTCAAGTTGCCATAGTCCCTGTACTTTTATGAGAGAGAGAAAACTGGTGGCAGTTTAACCTGAGGTTCAGTACGCCTCCGGTGAGGGGAGAGGTTGAGGACAATCCAAGGTAACGCCAGCCAATGTGGGAAGCAAACCAACACTGTTGGTATTGCATTGCATTGCAAACCAGCTGTCCCGACATCTGAGCTAACTGACTCCTTTTAACACAGGACTATTCAAATACAATTCCATTTGGAATCACACTGCACCTGCACTATCACAAAATACCATGGATCAGATTTAAAGTAGATTGGATAGAGTTCAGTATTACCTAGATGGTATTTTAGTCATGAGGAGAAATGAAAAAGAGCGTCTCCACAGTTTAGATGCTACTCTGCAGAGACTTGAAGGTTATGGCTTAAGATGAGGAAAGACACATGAATTTAAAAAAAAAAAAAAATCTTCCATTGAATATTTAGGCTGTATTATTGATGGCAGGGATGATAGCCAAAAGATATTCTGGTGGGTAAATCTCAACTCTGAAATTGAGAAGAAGGCAAGAATATGTGGAGCTTGTGTTCTCAACTTAACCCCCCCCCCACGTCTTTCTTTTTGTTTCTTCCTTAATCCATTCATGGGATGAAGGCATCGCTTTCTAGGCAGCATTTATTGCCTATCCCTATTTGCCCAGAGGGAATTTATGAGTCAACCACATTACTACGGGTCTGGGGTCTCTTGTAGGCCAGACCAGGTAAGGCTGGCAGTTTCCTTCCCTAAAGGACATTAGTAAACCAGATGAGTTTTCCCAACAAATGACAATGAATTCATGGTCATCATTAGACTCTTAATTCCGAGTATTTAGTGAATTCAAATTCTACCATCTACCATAGCGGGATTCAAACCTGGGTCCCCAGAACATTATCTGGGTTTCTGGATTAACATTCCAGCGACAATAGCACTAGGCTGTCACCTCCCACTATTAACATCATTACATCCATGAGAATGGCCAGAAAGGACGTAGCAAAAAACCCATGTTGACTACGCTAGACTTTTTGAAGGATGAATATTTTTCATTGCTGTTGATGCAAATACTAAATGGTCTGAAGTTACCATCATGAGGACAACATCTTTGTAGAAAACCGTTGAAAGGCTGGGAGAGATCGTGGCAAGCTTTGGTTATCCAGAGCAACTTTTTAGTGATAATGATCCACAGCTTGTATTGCAAGAGTTTACAGACCATCTGAAGCAGAGTGGAATTCAACATATCTGATCGGCTCCTTATCTCCCAACCACGTGGCTTTGCAGAAAGATTTGTGGAGACAATGAAACGTTCCTTTACAGTAACCTGAGAACAAGGATTACTATCCAATTTTTATTAAAATACCAGAATACAGCCCACTTGATGACACCAAGTTCTCTGGCATTGTTCATGGTAAAACGTCAATTGTTGAACCCACCCATCACAAGTTAAGTTAACGGAGACAACAGAATCAATGAGACAACGAAGCCAAGCGCTGAGTTTCCAGAAGGGTCAAGAAGTGTTGCTGAGGAATTATATCACTGGCAGGAATTGGGTACCAGCCTTCATTGTAGCACAGACTGGACTGATTTCCTATACCGTACAGAAGAGAAACGATGTAGTATGGAGAGGACATGCAGATCAACTCTTGGCAACCTGAATGAATGTGCCTAGGACGGCATTATTTGAAAATACACACCAATTGTATCAAATAGAGATCTGGGTGTGCCTGAGGACCAAACAATAACTGGAGCATCTGAGAAAGACAGTACCTTTTGTGGAGAATGCAACATTGCATGATCCTCCAAGCGTTTAATCATCTCGTGAAATGATAACGACAGATGATGTTCCTGGTGCACTTTAAGGCCAATGAGAAAAATCAATATGCCTGAGGTGCATCAACAGCCACACAGGAGTTGATGTTTTCTGGAGTGTCTTATCTACTTACTTTTCTACAAATGATTCTAAAGGTCATGGATGTTTTCATGACAGGACCTCTGATATAAAATGGGAGGGATATTGTGTATTTGTGTAATATGGTGGACTGACCTTTAAGTCTGGTCTTGTGATGTACTAATGACCTCAGACATTTCAGGCAGAAAGCAGTTTACTATAATCTCACTGTCTGTAGAATAAACATCTCCTTAATAAAGCTGCTGCTATTTAATGCTCCAGCCACTTAGTCCTTCTTGGAACTGAACAACTGTGAAGGCAATGAAAACAAGTAGATGTAGCGGTCATTGCCAGCAGTCTAATCCCAAAGGCCCTTATTGCAGTGCAAGAAGAAGTTTATTCACTTCACCTGAGCAAACCAGGTCAGTGAATACAACGTCAAATGCTACATCCGTACGGATGAAGTACTAATTGCACATGTTGCTGTATTTGCCATCACTCCCACACGCCATCACCCCTTGCTCATTCCAACACCACCCCCACCCACCCCCACCCCCCACCCCACTAACTCAACCACCAACATTCTTTATCAAGCTTGGTGTACGTTAGCAACAACTCATCTCCTACTTGCATACTTAGCATTGCCACAAGCTTGACATCAACATCTCTCAGCTTGCACATCATGCCACTGATTGAACAATGACTGGCATAGCACCCAAACACAGTGAAAAGTACTCAGTGAAACACTCTGCTCTTTTGCAGGACAGGGTGCTATCTAACACAGGTAGCAGCATATAATCAGCTTGGGGACAGACATGACTGCATGTCCTCAGCGTGTGGAGAAGATGGGACTGGCGCTCATTGGTGTGGCCATGACTGGGGCTTAGTCAACAATGGGGCTGAGACTGTAAAAGATGTGGTCCCTAACTAGACAATCTCATTACATTACCCTTATCTCCATATTCTGGTATACAAACTGCACAAGGTGCAGCACGGAGGAAAAGAGAACGTTAGAGGGAAATAAAGGACTATGCTTTTTCATAAATGTAGATTTGTGAAAGATCTCTGTATTTTATTTCCATTTGTCAGGTTGGCTCTCACCAGTTACGGCTGACCCGAGGTATTGAAGCTAATGCCCCTGCTTTTGACAGGTATTATGTGTTATTGAAACTAGATCTTATGATACAAACAGTACTGAGTCTGCATGTCAGATAATCTTGATATTAGAAAATAACATTACATCATTATCAACTTGTATCACATGATTAGTGTGATAAAACATCCTGAGATGCTTTAAAGGAGTGTTTTGAAATAAGTTAGGATGACCAGTCATTTGAACTAAGTTCAAGTCAAAGAAAAGGGACATCTTAAAGGAGGAAACAGACAGGTGTGAGAGCTTGATGTTTTCCGCTCAAAGTTGCATACCTGATGCATGGCGAAGATAACATTTGGAGTTATAACCCTCCTTTCTTCCCCTTGTGGGAGAGTCAAAGGACATCATCTCAGGGTTTGAAATTGCCTATTTAAGACAAATGAGTTTTTTGTTTCTCTCACAGGGGTTGTGAATATGTGAAATTCTTTACCACAGTGGGCTGTCAAAACTGGGTCATTAAATATACTCAAGGCTGAAATAGACAGATTTCTAGTCATTAAGCCAATCAAGGATAATTAGAATAAGGCAAGAAAGTGGAGTTGAGGACTGTCAGCTCAGTCATTACTTCAATGAATGGCTGAGCAGGCTCCATGTGGGCCTAACGATTTAAAGAATCATATCATAGAATCCCTACAGTGTGGAAACAGGCCCTTCGGCCCAACAAGTCTACACCGAACCTCAGCACCCCACCCAGACCCATCTCCCTATAACCCACCTAATCTACACATCTCTATGGGCAATTTAGCATGGTCAATCCACCTAACCTGCACATCTTTGGACTGTGGGAGGAAACCGGAGCACCTGGAGGAAACCCACGCAGACGCAGGGAGAATGTGCAAACTCCGCATAGACAATCGCCCGAGGGGAAATCGAACCTGGGTCCCTGGTGCTGTGAGGCAGCAGTGCTAACCACCGTGCCACCATGCTTAGAAATGCCCCATGCTCCCTCTTACTACTCCTTATCCCTCCACAACCACTCCATGGTCCCTCATACTCCTGTGCCATCTCTTACTCCCATGGTTGTTTTCATGTCCCCTTCATATCGCCTGCCTGTTTAAGGTCTTCTCCATATCCTGATAATCACCCCTGGTATCCACTATAGGTAGAGCTCAGGAACACGTATTTGAAATGAATGACAGTTTTTTTTTTTCCCTCAATCTAAAGGAGTTCTCAGTCAAAAACATTGCACATTTTTAAAAAAAGCTCCAAAACCATTCAAAATGATGAATCTCCTCAAGTGTTGAATCTGTTGAAACTACAAATAAACACCATTTTAGTAATCATATTAAAGATGCTTGATACCTTTCTACAGATTGGTAATAGCAAAATTTTTTTCAAAGGACATTGAATTTGTAGATATTAATGTCAAAAGAGACTTGGCTAAACATGTACAGGGAATGTGAAATTAACAAACAACTCGAGGCAACCAGCATATTGGGTTTTATTGCAAAATAAATAGATGCTAAGAAGGAAGTGTTGCTAAGATTGTAAAAGGTTTGGTAACTTCGATACTTTGCAAAGCTTTGGTCCCCATATTTAGTCACAATCTTAGCAACACTTCCTTCTTAGTATCCATTTATTTTGCAATAAAACCCAACGTGTTGGTTGTCTTCCTAGATGCTTGTCAACTTTGTGTTCCTGGGCATGTGTAGGCAAGTCTGTCTGGATATTAATATCTACAAGTTTCATACCCTTTGGAAAAAAAACTTCTATTTTATTACCAATATGTAGAAAGACATCAAACACCTTTTGACATGGTTAATGAAGAGGTGCTTATTTGTAGTTGCAACAGATTGACCACTTGAGTGGATTTATCATTTGAATTGTTCTGGACTTTTTCTTAATATGCAGTGTTTTTTGAGTGAGAACTCCTTTTAGAATGATCATTTTTTCTCATTCATTTCAAAGATATGGTTCCTGAGCTCTGCCTGTAGTGGATGCAGGGTGTGGCTATCAGGATATGGAGAAGGGCTTAAGGAGTTGGGAGGTATGAAGGAGGTAAGGAAGGACTAGAGAAGCATAAGGGAGTATGTGGTATAGGCATTTGGTAAGGGTGGGGGCTGAGGTGTGGGGATAGCATTCTTCCATTATGGTTGGATTATTCTTGCAATAAATGGTAGTGTACCTCCTAGCTTGTGGCTTTGTCATTCGTCCACCTCCATTGCTGTCTGATGCCTATCCAGAAGCAGCAGTTCCAAAAGAAGTGGTGTTAAGATTGTACAGTGGCTTGGTATGACAATATAACTTCCATATTGTGCATAGTTTTGGTCTCCATATTTAATTAAAAGGACATACTTGTATTGGATGCAATGCAGTAAAAATTCACTGGTTGTGGAATAATGATTCTGTGATTCCGAATCGATTCTGTGATGAGGTTATCCTATGCTGTGTGATGCTTACTTCAAGAGGCAGCACTTCTGACTCAAGGTGGCATGGTGACTCAGTGATTAGCACTACTACCTCACAGCACCAGGGACCTGGGTTTGATTCCAGCCTTGGGCAACTGTCTGTCTGGAATTTACATGTTCTCCCTGTGTCTGTGTGGGTTTCAGCAGCATGCTCTGGTTTCTTCCCACAGTCCAGATGTGCAGGTTAGGTGGATTGGCCATGCTAAATTGCCCTGTAGTGTCCCCGGATTACAGGCTAGTTGAATTAGCCATGGTATATGAGGCTATACGGATTGGCTGTGGTACTGGGTCTAGATGGGATCTCTTTGAGGGACAGTGCAGTATTGATGGGCTGAATGGCCTCTTCCTGCCCGTTAGGGATTCAATGATTCTATGATTCAACTCCTTAGAGGTGACACAATTGATTAAGAATGATATTTAAACGCATGCTAATACTTTTAGGATTGGCAAAGTAGCTGTCAGCACCTTCTGTAATCATGATGAGAAATGTAACCAATACTATAGGCATGGTGGATTTGTAGCCAGTTATGTTGGAACCTACCTTTTAGAATGTAATTTGAACAACGTTCAACCTTCACAGCTTTAATCAATGGTCTTAGGGTAATCAGGGACTAGGCAGGAGACTTTGTTACACTCATGGTGAAAGCAAATACCCATGCTAATGAGAAAATGAAAGAAACATCTGCAGAGTGTAACTGGCTCTTTTTATTGATTAAAATATGTAAGTATTAAGATAACACGAACTGTAGTAAAGGGAAATATTGCAACAAAACGTGAAATTTAAGGTTATAAATTGCCAACCTGACCATGTAGCAGAGAAACATCTTGGTGTAGTTTACCAAGAGTGTCTTGCAGCGTAATACTGATGAAATAGTTAGTGACAGCTGAACCCAAGTTTCAAAGTGGCTATTTAGGGCACAAAATCTTCCCATCCTCAGTTATGTAGAATTAAAATATGATGGGTGGAAAGTATTTGGAAAAGATGTTGGTCTGTTAAATTGGAAAAGTTCCCAGGAATAAAACTTTGTTGTGCACTTTGCAGTTTAAATATTTGGCTCTGGGCTCCATTGTTTACTAGGTAAAGGTAGAATTTAAGTAGTCTGAAATACTGATTGCCCCTAATAGCTCCACATTCTCAGCAGCAAGGGCTTTTCCTCACTTCCAGATCTCTGCAGTTTGCATTCCTTGCCCTCTAGCAAATATTCTTACACCCTTTGTGATCATTATTTTCTAATTGCATGATTGTACGAGAGAAGTGTGGAACAAATTCTCATGATGTCAAAATTCCAAATGTAACGTTGACCCTTGCCAATCAAATTTATTTCAGATAGCATTCTTTATTCATTTAAATTGACTGACAAGTTGTTTAATTTAGTCATAGAGGTGTACAGCAGCACAGAAACAGGCCCTTTGGTCAAACATCTACTATGCCAACCAGGGTTCCTAAACTGAATGAGTCCCATTTGTTTCTGTTTGGCTCATATCCCTCTAAATCTTTCCTATTTGCGTACTTGTCCAAATGCCTGTTAACCTTGAGCACTTCCTCTGGCACCTCAATCCATATATGCACCACCCTCTGTGTGGAAAAAGTTGCCTCTTAGGTCCCTTTTTCAATCTTTCCCCTCTCACCTTTAAACCTATGCCCTCTAGTTTTGGACTCCGCCACCCTGGAGAAAAGACCTTAGCTATTCAGCCTATCCATGCACCTCATGATTTTATAACTCTCATAACGTCACCCCTCAGCCTCTGACGCTCCAAGGAAAATAGCCCCAGCTTATTCAGCCTCTCCCTATAGCTCAAACTATCCAACCCTGGCAACATTTTTGTAAGTCTTTTCTGACCCCTTTCAAGTTTCACAACATCCTTCCTATTGCAAGGAGACTAGAATTGCATGCAGTATTCCAAAAGTGGCCTAACCAATGTCCTGTAGAGCCACAGCATGACCTCCCAACTCCTACACTCAATGCAGTGACCAATAAATGCAAGCATACCAGATGCCTTCTTCACTACCCTGTTTACCTGCAACTCCACTTTCAAAGAACTATGAACCTGCACTCCAAGGTCTCTTTGTTCAGCAACACTCCCCAGGACCTTACCATTAAGTGTATAAGTCCTGTCCTGATTTGCTTTTCTAAAATGCAGCATCTCATATTTATCTCAATTAAACTCCATCTGCCACTCCTTGGCCTACTGGCCCAGTTGATCAAGATCCCATTGTACTCTGAGATAACCTTCTTCACTGTCCTCTATACCACCAGTTTTGGTGTCATGTGCTAACTTGCTAACCATGCCTCCTATGTTCACATCCAAATCACTTCTTTAAATGGTGAACAACAGTGGACTCGGCACCGAGCTTTGCAACACACCACTGGTCCCAGGTCTCCAGTTTTTCAAACAACCCTCTACCACCACTCTCTGTCTCCTACCTTCAAGCCAATTTTGTATCCAATTGGCTAGCTGTCCCTGGATTCCATGTGATCTAACTTTACTAATTTTGTCTACTATGTGCTATCTTGTTGAAGGCCCTGTTAACGTCTATATAGACAATGTCTATCATGCTGCCCTCATCTATATTCTTGGTGGTCTCTTCTTTTTTTAAACAAAAAACTCAATTACGTTAGTGAGACATGATTTCCCACACACAAGGCCATACTGACTTTCCTTAACCAGTATTTGCCTTTCCAAATATATGTAAATTCTGTCTCTCAGAATCCCCTCCAACATCTTCCCACCGCTGATATTAGGCTCATCAGTCTGTAGTTGCTATGGTTTTCCTTGCAGGCTTTCTTAAATAATGGCACAACAACAGCCACCCTCTAGTCTTCCGGCACTTCACCAGTGGCTGTTGATGATACAAATATCTCCGTAGGGTCCCTGCAGTTTCTTTCCGAGCTTCCCACAATGTCCTGGGATACACTAGATCAAGTTCTGGGGATTTATCTACCTTTATACATTTTAAGACCTCCAGCACCTTCTCTTCTGCAATGCAGACCCTTTTCAAGACATCGCTATCTACTTCCCTGAGTTCTCTGGCTTCCATGTCTTTATCCATGGTAAATAGTGACAAGAAATATTTGTTTAGAATATCACCCTCTCCCTTAGCTCCTTACAGGGGCCTTATTCTCTCCATAGTTACTCTTTTGCCCTTAATATGCTCTCCTTAACCTTATCTATCAAAGCTATCTCATGTTCCCTTTTTTGCCTTCCTGATTTCCCTCTTAAGTTTACACCTACACCTCCTGGACTCCTCAAAGGATTCACTTGATCCCAGCTGCCTATTCCTACATATGCTTCCTTTTTCTTGACCAAAGCTTAATATCTTGAGTCATCCAGCGTTCAGTACTTTTGCCAGCCCTGCCCTTCACACCAGTAGGGAATGCTGGCCCTGTATTCTTGTTATCTTGCTTTTGAAAGCTTCCTGCTTGCCTGACTTCCCTTTCCCGTGAACAGCCTCCCCCAATCAACTTTTGAAACTGCATGTTTAATACAATCAAAATTGGCTACGCCACAATTTAGAACTTTAACTTGTACAGCAGACCTATTTTCTTCCCTAACTATTTTAAAACTAAGAGAATAATGGTCACTGGACCCAAAGTGCTCCCCCACTAATACCTCAGTCACTTGCCCTGCGTTATTTCCCAAGAGGAGATCGGATTTTGCTCCTTCTCAAATAGAGCCATCTATATTTTGATGGAGAAAATCTTCCTGAACACATTCAACAAATTCCTCTATATCCCAGTCTGTTTGGAAAGTTAAAATCCCCTACTGTTACAACCCTGTTATTCTTACATCTCCCTACCTGTGATCTCCCTACCTATTTGCTCCTCAATTTCCCACTGACTGTTGTGGGTGGGTGCTATTGTAAATTCCCACCAAAGTGATCACCCTTTTTCTTATTTCATAGTTCACCCATATACCTCACTGGATGATCCCTCTGTAATATCCTCTCTAAGTACTGCTGTGATGATTTTCCCTCATTAAAAATGTCATTCCTCCTCCTCTGTTGCTCCCCCTATTATAATTCCTATGGCATCTGTAACCCAGAACGTTGAGGTGCCCATTCCATCACTCCCTCAGCCATGTTTCTACAATAGCTATAATATCCCAGTCCAGTGTACCCATTCAATGCCCTGAGTTTATCTGCCTTACCTGTCGGGCCTCTTGCATTAAAATAAATTCGGTTTAATTCATCAGTCTTCTCTCATTCCTTGTGTCCTCTTGCCTATCTTGCCTGTTTAACTTCTGTCCTAACCTCAACCTTCTCTTTTTCCTCACTACGGTTTAGGGTCCCCCCTCCCAGCCAGACTAGTTAAAACCCTCCCGAGTAGCTCTAGCAAATCTTGCCGCCAGGATATTCGTCCTCCTCCAGTTCAGGTTCAACTCATCCCTTTTGTACAAGTCACCCCTACCCCAGAAGAGATCCCAATGATCAAAAAATCTGAATCCCCACCCCCTGCACCAGTTCCTCAGCCACGCATTCATCTGCCCTGTTCACGTTCCTCCTGTAACGACGAGCATGTGACACCAGGAGCAATCCACAGGTTACTACCCTTGAGGGGGTTCTATCTTTTAACCTTGTGTCTAACTCCCTATATTTATTCTGCAGGATGTCATTTTTTTTTAACCTATGTCATTGGTACCAATGTGTTCAACAACTTGTTCTGGTTGCTCATACTCCCCTTTGAGAAATTGCTGCAATTGCTCAAAGCCATCTTGATCTCGGCACCAGGGAGGCAACACACCATTCTAGAGTCTTGCTTGTGGCTGCAGAAATGCCTGTCTGTGCCCCTGACTAGATAGCCCTATCATAATTGCTTGCTTCGATTTTGCCGGACCCCGCTTTACAGCAGAGTTAGCCATGGTGCCACAGACCTGGCTGCTGCTCCTATTTTCCCTTGAGAAACCATTCCCCCGCAATGGTATCCAAAATGATGTACTTGTTTGAGAGGTGGAGAGCCACAAGAGAGTCCTGCACTACCTGCCTATCTCTCCTTGCGGTCATCCATCTACATGACTGAACCTACGGTGTGACTACTTCTCTGAACTACTATCTATCACACTGTATGCTCCTCCGTGCATCTAACTGGTGCTCCAAACAATGCAGTTTGAGAGGAGCTTCAGCCAGACACTTCCTTCAGACTTGTTTGCCAGGGACTGTCGACTGCTGCCTGATCTCCCATGGCTGGCAGAAGGAGCATGTCACTCCACTGACTGCCATCTCTGGCCCTTTAAAAACTAATCTAATTAGGGGGAAAATATCTTGCCTTGCTCTTACCTTGTTGCTGCTCGCACTCCCCGACAGAACACGTTCTTCATCCAACCCCTACAAGCAGCAATTCAACTGCATAGCAGCCACTGTCAAAAATGGCCCCTCCACTAGAGCTTACCTCCCTTTTATTCGCTGGTAAAACTAACAACTGCTTACCTCCAACAGATCTTTTTAGACCTTTCAAGTCTGCTACATTGCTCCTCTTCTCTGCCTGGGTTGTTGCTGGTGAAACTAACTTAGAGCAATCTAAATATTAATTTGTGGATTTATCTGAAGTTCTTAAAAATTGAAGAATGGGAGTAATGTCTTTTTTAATATGTCTCTATAATGGTTGAAAATGTGGTTGAGATTACTCTTAGGAGGTAAACAACAACCTGCACTCAATTAGGGGTTAGATGGCTGTGTTGGAGTAGCTAAGATGTGAACATCCCAACAGTGTACCATTCTGTTCTGCATTTGTCCGCATTGAAGCAGCTGAGGTTGTCAATTGTCATCAATTTAAACAATTGAGACATTTTGCAACAAAAACAAAAATTGTTGGAGAAACTCAGCAGATCTGGCAGCATCTGTGGAGAGAACATTTAGAGTCCAGTGACTGTTCTTCTGATGCTGCCAGACCTGCTGGTTTCTCCAACAGTTTCTATTTTTGTTTCAGATTTCTAGCATCTCCAGATCTTTATTTTATTTAAGACATGTTGCTATCACCCCTTTGGAAACCCATTCCAGACCATCATAACGTGTTGCATTTAAAATAAAGCCTCCCAGTTGTTTTTTTGACAATCAAGTTATTTGATGCCTGCTAATAAAAACAGCTTCCCTTTATTCAATTTACCTTGTTCACCCCCTCATACCTGTGCCATTTTGGCATTTATAAGCACCTTTCTGGGAGAGCAAGGCTCACATTTGACACAGTACTCTTGCTGAGGCCTCGTCAGGATTTAAAAACCCTTATTCAAGTGGTAAAAATTTCTTTCTTTTGCACTGTATGTGTTTTTTTTTGGAAAACACAGGATCACCTATGCTTTAACTGCCTGATCACCTTCAAAAATTGTGTATGTGTTTCCCATGGTCCCACTTTACACCTTTTGAAATTGCACATTAATTCATACTGCTTCTCTTTTTTACGCCAATTCAAACGCATCACTTAACATTTCTCTAGATTAAATTCCTCTGCTGTGTGTTTGCCCATTTCACCACTCAGTCTCTTAACCAATTTGGATCCACGCTTCTACTGCCCTTGACAAATCCATTATATGATCAGGTACCTGCTGGAAGTTCATAGAATATAAGATGCACTGCCTTTGTCAACTCTCTGATTATTTTATTAAAGCAGTCATGTTTTTGGAAAGGTATATAACATTTGCAACTCTTCAGTCTTCCTACACCATGCCCATGTTCAACAAGGTTGTTTTAAAAGTTCATTTCACAGGAGGAGGGCATTGTTGGCTAGGCCAGCATTTATTGCGCATCCCAGAGGGCAGTTAAGAGTCAAATATATTGCTGTGGGTCCAGAGTCACATACCAGGTAAAGATGGTAGCTTCTTTCTCAAGAGGGCATTAGTGAACTAGATGGGTTTTTCCTGACAATTGACAATGATTTCATGGTCATCATTGGACTCTTAATTCCGGAGTTTTAGTGAATTAAAATTCCACCATCTGCTGAGACGGGTTTTGAGCCTGGGTTCCCAGAGCATTACCTGGGGTTTCTGGATTAACAATTCAACGATAATATCATTAGGCCTCCCCATAGAAAGATTATGGCCAGCATCAACAGCTATTTCCATCCCTACTTCCCTCAACAATTTAGAGTGCTTTTAATCTGGAATGCGCAACTCTTCTACTTTGCCAATCTTTTAAGTCCTCCCTTTTAGCTGTCTTTATCCTTTTCTACTTTTCCTATTCTTTCCTCCTTTACATTCCTTTTGATATTGACAGCTCTGTCTTCTTGTAAAGATTAGATACAAAATACTGGCTTAATATGTCAGCCATACCCTTTGCCTCCACAGGATTACATTTTATGTTCCTTTTCAGTCTTTGAATATTGTTTTGTTTTCTGTGTTCATAAAATATTTGAGCCTTTATTTTATCCACTGGCCATTCTTCTCTCTTGGGTCCTCTACATGAACTTTTCAATTCTCCTCTGCATTCTCCATATCCTCCTTTTATTTCTCGAAGCTAATATGATTGCAGTATTAATGACAAACTTCATAATTCTATTTCCTTTTAATTCAACTTTGTTTGGTCAACTAGGAAATGTTGGTCTAACCCCAAATATCTGCCTTTGGCCTATTTCCTTTAATATTTGTTTAACAAAAAATATCTAAATCAGATTTAAAATTAATAAATGATCAAGCATCAACTGCAGATTGTGAAAGAGAATTCCAAACCCATCTTATTCTTTGTGTGTAGAAGTGTTTCCTAACATCTTTTCTCTTCACTTCCTAATTTTTAGACTTCGCCCCCGTGTTACAGAATCTCCAACCAATGGGAAATAATTTATCTTTGTCTACCCTGTCTATTTCTGTTAATATCTTGAAATCTTTGATCAGATTATCCTTTTAACCTTCTAAATTCTAGATAAAACAGCCTAATTTGTATAATATCTCCTCATTAATTAACCCCTGAAGTCCGGGTATCATCCTTCTAAATCTATGTTGTATTCCCTCCAAGGCCAATATATCCATCTTAAGTATGATGCGCAGATCTGCTCACGGTCCTCCAAGTATCTTCATCTATGATTATTCTTTTCTTTTTCCGTTGCAGCATTAAACCTAATATTGTGATTACTTTTTCCATATTCTGTTTGCATTGCCTTTCTCCATTATCTGATTCCTTCAGATTTCTGAACAACTATTTATTCTCGTGCCAATTGTTTCACAGCCTTTAATATTATTCCTCTCTGCTTCATCTTGACTCCCCTTCCCCTTCCCCTTCCAAGTTAGTTGTTTAAGCTGCTTCCTGTGTACTGCTGTTAGTGTAAGTAGTGTAATGGGATACTTTATGCTGTCAAAGAGGGCTGACAAAGTCTTGGTTTGATGTCTCAGCTAGAAAATGACACTCTGATAGTGCAACATTTCTTCAGTATTGCACTGAAGTGTCAGACTAGATTCTGTACTCGAGTTCTGAAGTCGGAATTGAATCCATTAATATCCAAATGCAGAGTCCATTTATATCTATGATACACATGACTTTATTTTATGTATTTTTAAACGTGAAAAATGAATACAAGATTATAATGCTTACATTTGTCTAGTATAAGTGCATAATTATTGCATCTGGCCATCTATATAGTGAATAAAATGCATTAATTGTTATTTTGCAGACACTTGATTTTGCTGAGACAGCAGTATGGAAGTCAAGTCTTTGTTAACCTGCTAAGAATTAAAGGAGGAGAGGAGCTGCTTAGCAGGGCTTTTAAGGTAGGAATGTCACCAGTGGAAAATTGTCTGAAATATTTTGTGTACACTTAGATGTGGATTGTTTGATGAGTTGGCCACTATCTTACTGCAGAGTCTTGACGGTGTGTAACTTTTGAGATCGAGAT
This sequence comes from Rhincodon typus, assembly GCF_021869965.1. Taxonomy (NCBI): domain Eukaryota; kingdom Metazoa; phylum Chordata; class Chondrichthyes; order Orectolobiformes; family Rhincodontidae; genus Rhincodon; species Rhincodon typus. Next base: position 32,597,968 of record NC_063340.1, on the reverse strand, counting down.
TTGTACTGAATTTGAACCTGAGTTTAAATTTGGGTAAGGAAAAGCATGATGTGGAATTATTTGCCAAGAAGGCTTGGTGAACTGCTATTCTACTTCAAGTCATGAGTTTGACCCAATCCCATTGTGTGGGATGCAAGTTCCAGTTGAAAAAGGCCCATTGTTCTTGACATAAAGCGAAATACTACAGACATAAACGTCATGAAAACCAGATATTCAGGTAATATGGAGCAGATCTGGAGGCATCTATGGAAAGAGAAAGACACTTAATGTTTCAAGGTAATGACTATTTATCAGAATGGGGGATTCGGGGAAAGTAGTTGCAGCAGGTTTTAAGCACCTTCGTAGAAGACAGAAATTATTTGACAGGATAATGTGGCAAGACAAAAGGTGATGATGATAAGGAGACTTGAACACAAAAGCAAAATACCGAAAATGTTGAAAATCTAAAATGAAAACAGAAGATGCTGGAATTACTCAACCCGTTGGGCAGTGCCTGTGGAGGGAAAAGGGGGTTTAACCTTTTAGATCTGCGAGCTTTCATCAGAATCTTTCATATATGGTAATGGGACAAGGGAAGAAACAAAATGTTGATATAGAGGAGTTGGGACTGAGGATATGATCTGAAATTATTGAATTCAATATTGAGCGCAGTAGTCTGTAAAGCCTCTTTTTGAAAGACTAGATCCTTGTGCTTGCATTGATCTTCATTGAAACACTGCATGAGGTAGATGTCAGAGCAGAAGTGTTGAGCAAATTAAAATGATAGTTAACTGGAAGCTTAGGTTGACATGTGTGTATTAAATGGAAATGTTCCACAAAGTGGTCACCTTATTTGGTCTCCTCAATGCAATGGAAACTACAATTAAAGGAAGAAAGTGCTTGAAAAACTCGGCAGTTCTGGCAGCATCTGTAGAATTAAACAGATTTAATCTTTTGGATTGAACATGACTGTTCTTTGGAAGCGTTCACTGTTATTCACTTATTAGCCTTATGGGCATTTGATTTGGTGGGTTTGCCCAAAAGGAAGTGATGCAAGGTTTGCACAAGCTTTTCATCCAATATGTAAGACCTTGTTGACTCTGTTAAATACTACCATTCCAGTCAGATGACCACAAAACTGGTCAAAGAAGGAAAGCGAAGTATAGTGAGTAAATTTCAGAGTTTAGGGCCTAGTCAGAGGAGATTAGGGAGGTAAGTTATGGAGAGTTTTGAAAGTAAGGTTTCAGAATCTTAAAATCAAGATATTGCATGACTGAGTGCCAAAGTCAAGCACCAGAACAAAAAGGGGATGGGACTTGGTGCGAGTTCAGACATGGGTAGCAGAGTTTAGCACAACCTCAAATTTACCAATAGAATATGGCTAAGTAGCCAGTAGTACACTGAAATAGTCAAGTATAGGGATGACAAAGGTATTAATGAACATCGGTTGAATAGAGATGGGGCCAGGTCTGGTGATGGAGGTGGAAATAGGCAGCCTTAGGTTGGAAGATCATCTTCAGATGAAACATGGCACCAAGATTGCAAAAGGACAGGCTGAGTTGTAACTATTTCCTGGGAGATGGATGGAGTTAATGGAGCTGTGACTGGGGTCTGAAAACAATAAACAAAACTGCTGTCAGGAGCAGGAAACAAGGCGAGATACCACTTAGAGATAGTAGGAACTGCCGATGCTGGAGAATCTGAGATAACAAGGTGTAGAGCTGGATGAACACAGCAGGCCAAGCAGCATCAGAGGAGCAGGAAAGCTGACGTTTCGGGTCTGGACCCTTCTTCAGGTACCACTTAATTGTGTGAGAGTGAAATGTCAGTTTCCCGATGTTGGGTATTAAGGATTGTGATCACTAACAGAAGTGGCAGGACCCTATTTTTAACACATCAGTAGCATCTTATGCATACTTATTAAAACATGTGGTCGTCAGATTCAATTATACCTTTACATACAAGTCAGCAGACCCATAAGAAATAAGAGCAGATATAGTTGTTTCATTCCATCAATGTATAACTGATTTGTGACGAGTGAAAATGAATCCTGCAGGTAGGCACTCACTTCTTAGGGACCTCTCATGACTTGTAAATCCTTACCCATTATCAGGAGCCTCAGCTATTTTCTCCAGCAAATGCAGATGGCTTCTGAGTGACAGGGATATCCATAGAAACACTGACTTAAGGCACCTGGACAAGACCCACAAAGCCAAGCAGAGAAAATTGACTCAGTAGCTAGGGAACAGCGTTTAGAATGGGAATCAAAAAGTATGGCCTCCGTCTTCTCAATGTTTCTTTGGAAGAAATTTCTGCTCATCCAGCTCTGGGTATTGTGTAGTTAGTCTGATAATTGACTAACAGTGGAGGACTTGAGAAGAATTTAGGAGGAGATGTTGCTTGATTATTATTGAATTGAATTAGTTTTGTTGTCACGTACTCAAATGAGTACGGTAAAAAGTTTACAAGTCTCCACTTATGGTGCCACTTTAGGTATAAGGTAACTAGGTTGTAGATTATTCAGTATAAGTTCTTAGGAGAGAAAAACAAATCAGAAAAATAAATGAATAAAAGTCCAGCTTTACAGATCGTAGGAATAAATGAGAAAATAGGGAAGTAAGTTCAGAAGAACAGCAGGTGCAGGAGGTGGGATGGGGATGGGGGGTAAAGGAGGGGCAGGTGCAGGAGGGGAGATTGGGTGAAGGTGGGAAGGAGGGGCAGGTGCAGGAGGGGAGACGGGTGGGGGGTGGGAAGGAGATGGTGGTGGGGGAACAGGAGAATGGGTAGGGATTAGCATTGAGGATAACAACCTGGTCATGATTCACCTCAGAAGTAACTCAAACTGAAACGAAGCCGGAATAGGCCCTTGAGTGCTGGGTGTTTGTAACATTGTAACCAGTGGATGCCAGCATTTCCCGGGCGTGCATACTTCCCATGCAAGTGGTGGAATAAATCGAAGGGACATGACCGAAATAAGTTAACGCGTAACAAGAACGTGCCCCCCTCTGCTTTATTTGGCTTCAGTTTCATTCCGGAGAGAAGTGACCACAAAGAGCTAACTTAATTCGGTAACCAGCAGAAGGAGCAATCCGTGCTGCTTTATGATCAGGTTTTTAACGTACATGAAGGGTACAATAATAAGACCCATCATGATGATTGAGGATGTAGCAACAGCAAAGATCTTAATATCAATGTTGAGGAAAGAGCTCGAACAGTTCTGGTCTTGTTATCATCCATCTATGGTAAAAGCTCTGCACTTGAATCACCAAATTGAATTTTTGTCAGAATTGCCCAAGTCCAAACAGAATTTTGCAGAAGGAATGGCATTGCTAATTATTTGGAAGAGGATCAGCAGTGAAAGACAAGTAAAATCAGACTGATTTGGACTCATTTTCTCTGTAATTTAAAAAATTGCTTTTTACCTATGGATCTTTAATAACAATCCTTCCAAATTCAGTCCACGCTAGCACCCAGCCTCCAGTCTGCACCAGACTTTGACTCCAGAATGCGCTGACCTTCACCTCAGGGCTCTCAAGGCTGGGAGACCACTCTCTGGAATCAGCTCGAGGCCAGACGTCCATGCTGAAGCCATGTCAGGCTGAGAGACTGTAACACCAGGCTGGGAGAATGCCTCACTGGGTTTACACTGAGGCCGAGAGTCCGAGACCACGCTGATTTCAGGATGTTGCTAAAAAGAATGAAGCGAGGGGAAAAAAACAAAGAGAAGAAAAAGGATCAGATGGAGCAGACAGGCTTTGACTGAAGCATCCTACTCTGCCATCCTGAAGTCTGTAGGTCTCCAGAGGGTCAGTCGACTGCTCTGGAGATATGAGTTCAAATCCCACCATGGCAGATGGTGAACATGTAATCAATAAAAAACAATCTAGAATTAAAAAGCTAGCCTAAAGAGAGGGCTAAACCAACCATGGCTAAACAAGGAAGTTAAGGACAGTATAAAAGGAGTTGAATTAAGTTGAAAGAAAAAGCATATAAGGAGGCAAAATATTAGAATCCCGCAAAGGAGGACTAAAGAGATAAGAGAGAAAGCAAACTAAGAGGGCAAATTAGCAAGGAATATAAAAACTGACAGTAAGAGCTTCTTTTAAAAAGAAATAGAGAGGCCAAAGTGAACATAGACACCTTAGAATTTGAATCCGGGAGATAATTTTGGGACACACAAATGGCAGATGAGTTAAACTGATATTTTTTACCCTTCTTTACGTTGGAAGATACTTCGAGCATTCCATTAAATATAAAAATACGGGGAGGAATTAAGTATCACCATCACTAGAGAAATAGTATAAGACAAACTAATGGCGCTAAAAAGCAGATAATTCTCCAGGCCCTGGTGGCTTACATCCTAGGATCTTAAAAGAGGTGGCTACAGAGATAGAAACTGAAAGAACTGTAAATTAGGAACAAAAGCAGAAGTTGCTGGAAAAGTTCAGCACGTCTAGCAGCATCTGTGCAGAGAAATCAGTTAACTGATTTCTTTGCATGGATGCTGCCAGACCTGCTGAGCCTTTCCAGCAACTTCTGCTTTTACAGCTACAGAAATAGTGGATACGTTAGTGTAATCTAAAAATCCTTGGATCCTGGAGAAGTACCTGAAGATTGGAAAACTGCCATGTGACACCCTTATTCAAAAAGGGAGAAAAGGAAAGGAAAACATGTGTAACTATAGGCTGATTGGCCTAACATCTATTGTTGTAAAAATGTTGTACTTGATTATAAAGGAAATAATAGCTGTACACTTGAAAAATTATTAATCAAGCGTACTCAACATGGCTTCATAAAAGGGAAATCATGTCTGACTAATTTATTGTGATTTTTCAAGGAAGCCTCAACCAGAGTGGACTGAGGGGAACCAGTAGATATGTTGTATTTGGACTTCCAGAAGGTGTTCAACAAGGTATCTCTCAAAACGTTGTCATAAGAGCCCATGGTGTTAGAGGCAGTAGAGAATTGGTTAATGGGCAGCTAACATCAAGTGGGGATAAGGGTTTTTAGGTTGGCATCCTGTAACCAGTGGGGTTCCACAGAAATCAGTGCTGGGACTGCAATTGTTTACAATATGTCAATGACTTGGAGGAAGGAAGCAAATGTAATGTAAACAGATTTGCAGATGACAGAAAAATAGGTGGAAAGGCAAGTTGTGAGAAGAATACAAACAGTTTATAGGGATATATTGATATGTTAAATAAGTGGGCACAAAGTTGACAAATGGAGTATATTGTGGAAAAAATATGAAATTGTAAATTTTAGAAGGGAGAACAAAAGAACAGTATTATTTAAATTGAGAAAAACTGAAGAAAGCTGCAAAGGGGCTTGGGGTCCTTGTGTGTGATGCACATAGAAAGCTACCACACAGGTGCGGCAGATAATCAGGATGACCAATGGAATGTTGTATTATGAGCAAAAGTTAAACAGGTTGGGACTCTACTGCTTGGAATTTAAAAGCATTAAAGGTGATCTCTTTGAAACATGCAGGATTCTTCAGGGGCTTGACGGGATAACTGCTGAAAAAATGTTTCCCTTCATGGGAGAGTCTAAGACCAGAAGACATTGTCTCAGAATCAAGAGGAGCCAATTTAAGACTGATATGAAGAAAATTTCTTCACTTAGAGGATTGAGTGCCTTTGGAACTCCTTGCCACAGAGAGCTGTGGGTGTAGGGTGCTTGTGTATGTTTAAAGCTGAGATAGATTCTTGGTTAAGAGGGATTCAGGGTTACAGGAAAAATTAGGAAACTGGACGTGAGGAATGCTGGATCAGATATGATCCTATTGAATGGCAGAGCTGGCACAAGCAGGCTGAATGGCCTCCTCCTGTTCCTATTTCTTATTGTTGTTTGTGACCATGTAACTATTATAGATTGTTGTTCTTACAATCTGGTCCACTAATGTCTGTTTGGGAAGGAAACCTATCATCTTGTATGTTGCTCCAGATCCACAGAAATGTGGCTGACTCGTTTGCTCTTATGAACTGGCCCTAGCAAGACATTCAGTTCATGGGGCAGTGAGAGATGAGCAATAAATGCTGGTCCAGTCAGCAATGCCCACACCCCTTGACCAAATAAAAGGTGTTTAGTAGAGCTACATGCCATCAGAAATCTTGAAAGCAAATACAGTACTTTTGGATTATGTACTTGATGGGCAGCATGTAGATGAGAAATAGGAGGAAGCCAAGGATCAATCTTTCAATGATACTAGATATGTGGGAGTAGGAGGAAAAGTAATTGCAAATTATTGTGTAGTTATATTTAGACACCTAATTGGACAACAATGAAGAGGCATTGATTAAGAATGGTGTGAACAACAATGTTACAGACACAAGTTGAGAAGGGTAAGGAAGAGTGGTATAGTCACTGTCGCATTGGACATCATTAGTGATTCTCTTAAGTTATTTCAGAATTATGGCTTGGGCAGAATTTTGACTCGTAGGATTCAAATGACATTTCAGGAAAAACAGGAACCGATTCAGAAGACCATAACATGTTCAAGGCCTTTGAAGAGGAAAGGGAGGTTGTAGATGCAAGGCTGCTGGAGTGGAGGAGGAAACTGTTCTGTGCTGCTCTTTCCATGGAAGCACCTTGTCAGTTGGACTGTGATCGGTTTCATCAGCACCCTGTTTCTCATGCAGTTTAGATTTGAAATTTAGTATTCTTGCATGTGTCCCGATTAATTGAAAACAAAAGCTTCAACTGATTGCATTTTTTTTTTAGTGATGTAATGATTCTTTAAGTCCTTACGGGAAATATCATCAGTGAAGTGATGGAAGGTGACATTAAAAGGGCTATCAAGCAGCACCTGCTCAGTGGCACTCAGTTTGGGTTTCTCCAGGGCTACTCAGCACCTGACCTCGTTACAGCCTTGGTTCAAACATAGACAAAAGAGCTGAATTCTGGAGGTCAGGTGAGAATGACAGCCCAAGGCACGACTGAATTACGAGTCAGTTACTCCTTACTCCAGTTACGAGTGGTGTACCACAAGGATCTGTTCTGGGTCCTCTTCTATTTGTGATTTTTGTAAATGATTTGGATGAAGGAGTGGAAGGGTGGATTAGTAAGTTCGCGGACGATTCGAAGGTGGGTCGAGTTGTGGATAGTGCGGAGGGCCGTTCTAGGTTACAAAGGGACATTGATAGGATGCAGAGTTGCGCTGAGAAGTGGCAGATGGAGTTTAACCCTGAAAAATGTGAGGTGATTCATTTTGGAAGGACAAATTTGAAAGTAGAATACAGGGTTAACGGAAAGATTCTTGGCAGTGTAGAGGAGCAGAGGGATCTTGGGGTTCATGTCCACAGTTTCCTGAAAGCGGCCACCCAGTTGGATAGAGTTGTTAAGAAGGCGTATGGTGTGTTAGCTTTCATTAATAGAGGGATTGCGTTCAGGAGCCGTGAAGTTATGCTCCAGCTATACAAAAGCCTGGTTCGGCCACCTCTGGAGTATTGTGTCCAGTTTTGGTCACCTCATTACAGGAAAGATGTGGAAGCATTGGAAAAGGTGCAGAGGAGATTTACCAGGATGTTGCCTGGAATGGAGCGAAGGTCTTACGAGGAAAGCTTGAGAGAGCTAGGGCTTTTCTCTTTGGAATGACGAAGGATAAGAGGTGACTTGATAGAGGTGTACGAAATGATCGGAGATATAGATAGAGTGGACCACCAGAGACTTTTTTTCTAGGGTGGAGATAGCTATTACGAGGGGGCATAGTTTTAAAGCGAGTAGAAGTAGATATAGGGGAGACGTCAGAGGTAGGTTCTTTACTCCGAGAGTGGTCGGGGTGTGGAATGCATTGCCGGAGAGGGTAGTGGAGACTGCCTCATTAGGGGCATTTAGGCAGCTATTAGACAGGCATATAGATGATAGTATAAGGTAGGGGTGGAGGTTAGGTATACTTTAGGTTTAGGGTAAAAGGTCGACACAACGTCGTGGGCCGAAGGGCTTGTACTGTACTGTTCTATGTCCTATATATGTAGCATCAAGGAGCTCCGGAAAAACTGAAATCCATGGCTTTCAGGGCAAACTCTCAGCTGAATGGAGTCATTCTTGGCATGTAGGAAGATTGTCATGCTGGATATCAGTCATTGCACCTCCAGGACATCCCTGCAGGAGCCCTCAGGCTAGTGTTCTACGCCCAACCATCTTCAGTTGCTTCATAAATGACCTTCCCTTCATTATAAAGTCAGAAGTGGGATGTTCATTGTGCAATGTTCAGCACCATTCTTGACTCCTCAGATACTGAAACAGTCCATATTGAAATGCAACAAAATCTGGACAATACCCAGGCTTGGGCTGATAAGTAACATGTAACATTTACACCACACAAATGCCAGGCTGTGACCATGACCAACGCAATCTGACCATCACCCCTTGACGTTCAATGGTGTTACAACCACTGAATCCCCCAATATCAACTTCTTTGGGGTTACCATTTACTAGAAACTGAACAGGACTCACCACACAAAAGTAGTGGCTACAAGAGTTGGTCAGAAGGTAGGAAACTGTGACGAGCAACTCACCTCCTGACTTCACAAAGCCTGTCCATCATCTACAAGGCACAAGTCAGGAGTATGATGGAATAATCCCCATTTATTTGGATGAATGCAGCTCCAACAACACTCAAGAAGCTTGACAGTATTCCAGGACAAAGTAGCCCACTTGATTGGCACTGCATCCACAAACATCTGTCTCCACTACCGATGCTCAGTAGCAGCAGTGTGTACTATTTAGAAGATGCACTGCAGAAATTCGCCGACGAACCTCAGACAGAAATTTCCAAACTCACAACCATAGAGTCATTGAGTCATACAGCATGGAAACAGATTCTTTGGTCCAACCAGTCCATGCCAAACATAATCCCAAACTAAGCTCGTACCACCTGCCTGCTCCTGACCTATATCCCTTCAAATCATTCCTATTCATGTACTTATCCAATGTCTTTTAAATATTGCAATTGTACCTGCATCCACCTCAGGAAGTTCATTTCACATGCAAACCACCCTTTATGTAAAAGATTTGCCCCTCGTGCCTTTTTAAAATCTCTCATCTTACCTTAAAGATGTGCTCCCTAGTCTTGGAATCCCCCCTTCTAGGAAAAAGACAACTACCATTAACTCTATCTATACCTCTCATTGTTTCATAAAATTCTATCAGGTCGCCTCTCAATGACCTATGTTCCAGTGAAAGAAGTACCATCCTATCCAGGTTTTCTTTATAACTCAAACCTTTCCCTTTCCATTTCCATTTACCATTCTGGTAAATCTCTTCAGTACCCTCTCAAACTTAATAATATCTTTTCGATAACTGGGTGACCAGAACCAGATACAGTATTCCAAGAAGAGGCCTCACCAATGTCCTTTACAACCTCAATATGACTTCCCAACTCCTGTGCTCAAAGGACTGAGCAATGAAGGCAAGCGTGCCAAATGCCTTTTTAACTACCCTGTCGATATGTGATGCAAACTTCAAAGAATTATGTACCTGCAACCCTAGGTCCCTCTGTTCTACAACACTACCCGAGGCCCTACCATTAAGTGTATAAGCCCTACCCTTATTTGTTGTACCAAAATGCAATACTTCACATTTATCCAGATTGAACTCCCATTGCCATTTTTCAGCCCATTGACCCATTTGGTCAAGATCACTTTGTAATCTTAGAGAACCTCCTTCACTGTCTACTACATCACCAATTTTTGTGTCATTCCCAAATTTACTAACCATGCCTTTTATATTCTCATCCAAATCATTTATATAAATGACAAACAAAAAAGAACCCAGAACTAATGTCTGTGGAACACCGCTGGTCACAGGCCTCCCACTCAAAAAGCAACCCTCCACCACCACTGTGCTCCCGCTGTTAAGACAATTAGGTATCCAATTAGCAAGCTCGTCCTGAACTCCATGTGACCAACTAATTAGTCTACTAGGCGGAACCTTGTTGAAGGTTTTACTGAAATCCAAGTAAACAATATCTACTGTTCCACCCTCATCAATCTTGGTAACTTCCTCAAAAACCTCAATCAAATTTGTGAGACGATTTTCCTCACACAACCATGCTGGCTATCCCTAGTCAATTTTGCCTCGCTAAATGCCCATAGATCCTATATTTTATAATCACCTCCAACAATTTACCCACAACCAAAGTCAGTCAGACTTGCAGGTCTATAGTTCACCGGTTTCTCCTTACAATTTTTCTTAAACCAAGGTACAAAATTAGCCACCCACCGGTCATCAAGCACCTTACCCGTAGTTGTAGATGATGCAAACATTTCTGCAAGGGGTCTTGCAGTTTCCTCACTTACTTCCCACAATGTCTGGGATATATTAGACAAGGTCCCAGAGATTTATCCACCTTTATATTCTCTAAGACCTCCCGAACTTCCTCTTCTGTAATGTGAAAGGTTTTTAAAACATCAAAATTTTGTTCCTCTACATTCTCTAGATTCCATTTCTTTCTCGACAGTGAAAACTGGGATGAAATGTACATTTAGTATCTCTCCTGTCTCCTGGGATTCAACACAAAGATGACCTCCTTGATCTTTAAAGGGCCCTACCCTCTCTCAAATTACCCTCTTGCTCTTAATATATATTTACAGAATCTCCTTTGATTATCCTTATCCTTATCTGCCAATGCTATCTCATATCCCCTCTTTGCCTTTCTGATTTCTTTCTTAAGAATGCCCTTACACTCTTTATATTGATTAAGAAATTCATTTGAACCAAGTTGTGTATATGCAGTTCCACTCACCATGACCACTTCCATCCAGAAGGATAAGGGCAGCAGAAACATGCGAATACCCCCACCTGCAAGTTCCCCTCCAAGCCATTCACCATACTGTCGCCGTTCCTTCACTGTCACTGGGTCAACATATTGGAATTCCCAGCCTGTCAGTATTGTGGGTCAACTCACAGGTGGACTTGCAACAGTTCAAGAAGGCAGCCCACCACCACCTTCTCAAGGGCAACTAGGAATGGACAATAAATGCTGGACAACCAGTGGCACCCGCATCCCACAAATGAATGAAAAAGAACAAAATTACAGGAAGCAAGGTGTGAAGAAATGTTGTCAAGGTAGCTTTGATTTATCACTGAGCAGTATTCTTGCACTAAACAGTCTCTTTAATTCCATTCTTCTCTTCTAAATAGAACTTAACACTATGGGAACCTACACGGGCCCTAGATATGCCTGCCTTTTTATGGCAAGTTTAGAAAATTAAACATTCTTTGATTTATAAGGTTTTGGAGTAGATCTGGAGCTTGGGTTGTGGGTGTTGAGGTTGGTTGGCTCACCGAGCTGGTTTGTTGTTCCATAGACGTTTCGTTACCGTGCTTGGTAACATCCTCAGTGCTGCACTAAGGATATTGCCAAGCACGGTAACGAAATGTCTGCGGAACAACAAACCAGCTCGGTGAGCCAACCAACCTCAACATTCTTTGATTTAGTCCTCTTCAGGCTAACCTCACCTATTTTTCTAGTGCATTGATGGCTGCATCAGTGTAACTTTCTGAATTGCTTCCTTTCTTTTTTTTGCTCTGGACTGGGAAAAGATTTCATTCCTCCCCTATTCGTATTCTCTCTGCGCCCCCCCCATATTCTATCCTTCCATTTCTTTCACCTGGTCCACCTCCAATGCCACCTACCCTTGTCTCCATTTCTGGGGATATGCCCTCAGGCAACATCTGCTATAAGCCCACTGACTCCCACAACTACCCTGACTCTATGTCTTCCTACCGCATTCCCTTTCTGGGCTCTTTTCCAGTCTCCCAGTTCCTTTGTCTCAGTTTAATGTCACTTTCTATATTTGTGCTTCCAATCTGTCTCTTTTCCCTTGATTACTACCACCGTAGTTGACGGGGACTTTCAACCATATCTGATCTATTTCCAAAGATATTGCCTTACCCTCTTCTCTCACTCCCAGAACCATAATAGGGTTGCATTTGTCCTTGTTTTGTGCCCCATGAGCCTCCATTTCAACAGATCACTCTCTGCCATTTCTGGTATGGTGCCACAACCAAACACATCATCTCTTCCCCATTCACCATTCCAAGGTAGCTTCTTTTTGCAAAACCTCAATCACACCCAATTCCCCCTTGCCTTCCCAAAGAAGCTCAATGTCTGGTTTATTAATTCTGTGCTTCTCAGTATCCAAAACCTAAAACACTCCTTCTATTTATTTTAAATAAGCCTCACAATATGGTCTGTAATTTGAGGAAACTAAACAGATTGGATGACCACTTTGATGAATCCCCCTATTTAATCTGCAAATGTGATCCTCGACTTCCAATTGTTGATTTAGTTCTCTATCCCAATCCCAATCCCACTCCTGAGGTAAAGGGCAAGGAGGTTAGTGAAGCTCAATAGTACTGCATTTTCAATTATGCGCTTAGCAGACTTCCAGACTCAACTTTTGAGTTCAACAGTTTCATATGAGAATATCCACTCACAATGTTTTTGGACCACAGCGATTGATGTTGAATGTGTTTTCTCCCCCCTTTATAGAGTCATAGGGTATAGAAGCAGATCCTTGGTCCAACTTGTTGTGCCAACCATGTTTTCCAAACTAAACTAGTTCCGTTTACATTTCTTCTAAACCCATATTTTGTTTCTTCCCTTAACCTGTTACTAAGCTCTACCATTGTGTTGGCTATTTCATCACTCCTGCCTTCTACCCTATCACAGACCTCCCTTCTTGTTCTTTCTCCTAACTTTTCCCCACATCTTCACTCTCCCGTAATTCTCTGCCTCTATACTTGTTTAAAACCAGTTACATCTGGGATTTTTCCAGTTCTGATGAAAGCTCATTGATCCACAGATGCTGCTAGACATGTTGAGTCTTTCCAGTATTTTTCTTATTTTCACTGTAATATATAATGTGTATTCACATTTGAGTCCTCTTTATATGGTCTTTTTCATTCTTTTTAACTGAATGCTTCTAATGTTCAAAGCTTCTTCCCGTCTTCCTTTCAAAAATTCAGAATTAATTTATTTTCCTAATGTGTTATTTCCTATCACTTACATATGGAAAGGTTAAAATGAAGCAAAAGATGTAAATAGACATGTGGCAAAATTTGTCGGGTGGTCATAGTCGTGTGAAGCTCCAGGTATTATTATGCCAAATTCTAAGGATATAGAGTAGGCCATTTAGGAATGAGATGAGGAGAAATGTCTTCACCTAGGGAGTGATGGACTGTGGAATTCTTTGCCACAGAAAGTGGTTGAGGCAAAAACATTGAATGTTTTTGAGAATGAATCAGATAAAGTTCCTACACTAAAGGGATCAAAGGATATGGAGAGAAAGTTGGAACAGGGTACTGAGTTGGATGATCAGCCAAGATCATAATGGATGGCAGAGCAAGCTCAAAGGACCAAATAGCCTACTCCTGCTCCAATTTTTTCTGTTTCTATTGGGTAGGGATAAGCCCATGGAGGGGTTTGGATACCAAGATGAAAAATTTTGCAATCAAAGCATTGCATAACCAGGAGCCAGTATAGATCAACAAGCATAGATGTGATAGGGGTTTGAGGAGGAATTGTTGTCAAGGGACAGTTAGATCCCAAACACTACTTCGGTGTTTCCCCCTCTCTCTCCTGTAACCAACAACAAAAAAAAAATGTGAAGACCACAAGCAAGGGAAAGTGAGTGGTCTTGCTCTGCTGCAGGTGACTACAAGGGAGAGATTTGATTGGTGAGTAGTGGGTAAAGCAGGTAAGTCCTAATAACATCTAGTACTGTTCTTGGCTTCTAATCTGTAAGGGTAGTACACAGACCAGGAAAGAAGGGCCACAGGTAACTGGATTTGATTTAACCTATTGTAAAGTACTGTCCAAGGTTTAATTTAAAGAGGTAAACCATGGCAGGAGAGCTCAAAATCTTGGTTTGTTCTTGTTGCTTCATGTGGCAGACTGGGGGCAGTTCTAGCCCCCCTGGCCAGCATGTGTGCAGGAAGTCTCTCTAGCCACAGCTGCTGGAAGCCCGAGTTTCGGAGCTGGAGCAGTGGCTGGGGACACTGCGGAGCACTCATGAGGCAGAGAGCATTGTGGATAGCACGTATAGAGAGGTGGTCACACTGCAGACTCTGACTCTGCAGGTGGGAAGGGAATAGCTGACCACCAGACAGAGCAAGACAGATAGGCAGGTAGTGCAGGAATCTCCTGTAGCCATTCCCCTGCAAAACAGATATATCATTTTGGATACTGTTGGGGGAATGACTTCTCAGGGGAAAGCAGCAGCAGCCAAACTTGTTGCACCAAGCTTGGTTCTGACAGAGAGGAGGGGTAAAAAGTCATAGGGGACTCAATTGTAGGGGGAGTAGATAGGCGTTTCTATGGCCGCAAATGAGATTCCAGGATGGTGTGTTACCTCCCTGGTGCTAGGGTCAAGGATGTCTCAGAGCGGGTACAGGACATTATGAAGGAGGGGGGTGAACAGCCAGTGGTCACGGTACACATCGGTACAAACCACATAGGTGAGAAAAGATATGAGGTCCTAAAGGCAGAATACAAGAAGCTAGGAAGAAATTTAAGAAATCGGACCTCAAAGGTAGTGATCTCAGGATTACTGCTGGTGCCACCAGAGGAGAAGTGACAGAATATACCAGATGAACACGTGGGTGCAATGTCCCAGGGTTTTCAGCATTTAGGAAGGACAGGCAAAAAAGGAAAAGGTGGCAGAGCGGCTTTGCTGGTTAAAGAGGAAATTAACACAATAGTGAGAAAGGGTATTAGCTGTGACAATGTGGAGTCTGTATGGGTGGAGTTGAGAAATACCAACAGGCAAAAAACATTAGTAAGTGTCATTATATAGACCCCCAAACTGCAGTGGTAATGTCGAGAATGACATTTAACTGGAAATTAGAGATGTGTGTGATAAGGGAATGTCAGTGATCATGGGTGATTTTAATCTGCACATAGATTGGGCTAATCAAATTAGCCACAATGCCGTAGAGGAGGAATTCCTGGAGTGTATACGGTATGGTTTTCTTGACCAATATGTGGAGGAACCAACTATAGAGCAGGCCATCTTAGACTGGGTGTTGTGTAATGAGAAGGGAATCATTGTCAATCTAGCTATGCGAGACCCCTTGATAAAATATTTTATCAAGATGGAGAGTGAGGTTGTTGATTCAGAGACTAGGGTGCTGAACCTTAAAAGAAACTATGAGGATATGAGCCGTGAGTTGGCCTTGATAGATTGGGGAGAGTTACATAAAGGGATGACATTGAATAGGCAATGGCAAGCATTCAAGGAACGCATAGGGGAAACTGCAGCAACTCTTTATTCCTGTCTGGCACAAAAGCAAAATGGGTAATCCATGGCTTGCAAAGGAAATAAGAGATAGTATCTGATCCAAGGAAGAAACATACAGATTGGCCAAGAAAAATAATAAATCTGAGGATTGGGAGAAGTTTAGAATTCATCAAAGAAGGACCAAGGGATTGATTAAGAAGGGGAAAATAGATTACGAAAATAAGCTTGCAGGGAACATAAAGACTGATGCTAAGAGTTTCTATAGGTACATGAAGAGAAAGAGATTGGTTCAAAACAAATGTAGGCTCCCTACAGGCAGAAATGGAGGAATGTATAATAGGGAATAAAGAAATGGCTAAGGAACTGAATACATACTTTGGCTCTGTCTTCACAAAAGAGGACACAAATCAGATACCAGAATTGTTGGAGGATGCAAGATTTAGTGAGCGGGAAGAACTAAGGGAGATCAATATTAGTAGAGAAATGGAGCTGGGAAAATTGTTGGGATTGAAGGCCAATAAATCCCAAGGCCTGATAATCTACATCCCAGAGTATTTAAGGAAGTAGCTGTAGAAATAGTGGATACATTGGTGGTCATCTTCCAGGATTCTATAGACATTGGAACAGTCCCTGCAGATTGGAAGGTAGTTAATGTCACTCCAATATTCAAAAAGGGAGGTAAAGAGAAAACACACAGAATTATAGACTAGTGAGCCTAACATCGGTTGTTGGGGATATTCTTGAATCCATTGTCAAGGATTTTATAGCAGAGCATTTAGAAAGCAGTGACAGGATCAGACAGAGTCAATGTGGATTTATAAAGGGGAAATCATGCTTGACAAATCTGTTGCAATTCTATGAAGATGTAACTAGCAGAGTTGACAAGGGGGAGCCAGTCGATGTAGTATATTTGGACTTTCAGAAAACTTTTGACAAAGTCCCACTTAAGAGATTAGTGCGCAAAATTAAAATGCTTGGGACTGGGGGACGTATATTGAAATGGATAGGAAACTGGTTGGCAGAGAGGAAACAAAGAGTAGGAATTAATGGGTCCTTTTCAAATTGGCAGGCAGCAACTAGTGGGGTGGCACCGGGATTGGTGCTGGAAGCCCAGCTATTCCCAATATATATTAATGATTTAGACGAGGAAACAAAATGTGACATCTCCAAGTTTGCAGATGATACTAAGTTGGGTGGGAGGCTGAACTGTGACGAGGATGCAGAGATGCTTCAGCATGATCTCAACAGGTTGAGTGAGTCGGCAAATCAATGGCAGATGCAATATAATTTGGCTAAATGTGAGCTATTCACTTCAGAAGCAAAAACAAGAAGGCAGATTAGTACCTGAATGGCTGTAAATTGGGAGAGGGAAGTGTGCAGCGGGACCTGAGCATCCTTGTAGACCAGTCACTGAAGGTAAGCATACAGGTGCAGCAGGTGTAAAGAAAGCAAATAATATATTGGCCTTCATTGTGTGAGATTTCGAGTACAGGAGTAGGGATGTGTTGCTGCAGTTGTGCAGGGCCTTTGTGAGACCACATCTAGAATATTGTGTGCAGTTTTGGTCTCCTTTTCTGAGGAAGGATGCTCTTGCTCTCGAGGGAGTCCCGTGAAGGTTTACCAGGCTGATTCCAGGGATGGCAGGTCTGATGTTTGAGAAGAGATTGACTAGGTTGGGATTGTTTTTGCTAGAGTTCAGATGAATGAGGGGGGATCTCGTAGAGATTTATAAAATTCTAACAGGACTGGACAGGGTAGATGCAGAGAGGATGTTCCCGATAGTTGGTGTGTCCAGAACCAGGGGTCACAGTATGATGATTCGGGTAGATGATTTAGGATGGAGATGAGGAGATATTTCTTACCCAAAGAATGGTGAGCCTGTGGAATTCATTACCACCAGAAGTAGTTGATGTCAAAACTTGAATGTATTCAAGAGGCAACTAGTTATAGCAGTTGGGGCGAATGGGATCAAAGTTTATGGGGCGAAAGCAGGATTAGGCTATTGAGTTGGATGATCAGCCATGATCGTGAAGAATGGCAGAGCAGGTTCGAAGGGCTAAATGGCCTCCTCCTCCTTCCTTCAATGTTTCTATAAATGGAAGTTTGCACAATTTAGGAAATGGGCAGCAGAATTTGGGTGATTTTGACACTGAGGTTGGAAGATAGCAGGTTAGCTAGGATTGTGTTGTTATAGTCACACTTTGTACCACATCCTTTTTGAAAAAGGAAACTTTAGAACCCTGGTATCGTTTTAGTTTGTGATCTATCAGAGGGTTGTTCGCGTGTGGAATGAACTTCCTGAGGAAGTGGTAGATTTGGGTGCAATTACAACTTTTAAAAGACATGCGTATAAGTACGTGAATAGGAAAGGTTTGGAGGGATGTGGGCCAGGAGCAGGCAGGTGGGACTAGTTTAGTTTGGGATTTTGTTCGGTATGGGCTGGCTGGACCGAAGGGTCTGTTCCCTTGCAGTATGATTTTATGACTCTATGACTATACAGAAGTTGAAAGGCTAATTCAATGGCTGACAATGCTGAAATTTTAACTCTTGACACATCAGAATATAGACAGCATTTTAGTTCATAATATTGTTCTGTTCTCTGCATAAAATCTGCTGTGGCACGTACAATTCTGTTTTTATTCACTCATGGTATGTGGGTGTCGCCGGCTGGCCAGCTTTTACTGCCCATCCCTAATTGCCCTTAAAAAGGGTGGCTACTTGAGATTCTATCAGGCTTCTGTCCAGTGTGCATGTTCCAGGGTGAATGTCAGATGTCACATGACACCAGTTTATAGTCCAACAGGTTTAATTGAAATCACAAGCTTTTGGAGCACTGCTCTTTCATCAGGTTGAGTACCTCATAAGATGAGTACTTCACATGATGAAGAAGCAGCACACCAAAAACTTGTGATTTCAAATGACCCTGCTAAATGGTAACCTGGCGTTCTGTGACTTCTAACTTGGTTCCCCCCCATTCCAACACCGACACCTCCACATAAGACTGAGGCTGATCTGTACGTTGTGCTGTTGGTTTCCTGGTTTGCTTCAGCCTTTTTCTGGGGAGTCAGTTCTCCTGAATGTCTTATGACTTTAAATATGAAGATTAATGATACTATATAATAAGTGTTTTTTTTTTCCTGTCTAGAAATTGATGTGGGCCTCTGCTTATGCCCCTGACACGCCGATGATAAATTTTGACTATTACCATTGTGTGAAAGGAGGAAGGGTGGAGAAGCTGCACTCCTTGCTAAAACCTCAGCTGCAGGAGCACTTGGACAAATTTGGCTTTTTCACTAGTGGTGAACACATATATCCCTGGTGAGTATTTAGGATTTCTTATTTTACTTCCTTTTCAGTGGTAAAGTTTTGAAACTGCACCATTCATGTAAAATTACAAAGTTTTTTTTCCTTGTTGAAATTATTTAGTCTGGTTGACTAAAAGACGGTTTAGGTGCCATGTCCTCAGTGCATATTAAACAATTAAATGTAGTAGAAATTAATATTTACAGAATTAGAGATCTACTTATTTAATAGTTTAAGAAATTTAGCTTCTGGAGGATATAACCATTTAATAAAATGTTTGACAACCCCTTGATGGAGTACTCCATTAGAGTTTGTGTGAAATAAATTAATGAGCTGAGATAATGATCTTTATTCTGATTGCTGTAAGTTGCTAAACGTTAGGAACACCGGAAGGTTTATTTCATATTCTGGTGGACTCTGGATATAAGACAAATAGTCTTGCCATTTGAAGTAATTGTGAGAGATGATCCATATGGGAGGCTGTTGTGAGAAATAGAAAAAAATACACTTAAAATTCTGATCTTGATTTCAAAGCATAATGCCATTCATGCGGATATGCGAATTAGGAGCAGGAATAGGCAATTTGGCCCTTGAATTTGTTTCGCTATTTGACAAGATTGTGTCTGATCTGACTGTGGCCTCAACTGTAATTTCCTAATAATCCTGATTAACTCCCTTGTTAGTCAAGAACCTACCTAGAAATATTTAATGGTCCTGCTTCCTTTACGTTTTGGGGATGGGAGGTCCGTAGACTCATGACCCTCTCAGGAAAAAAAATTTCCTCGTGTTATCTGAAATGTCATGCTGGAAAAGAGTGAATGTTTCATATTCCAACACGTTTTTGTGAAAAGGAAGAGGGATCTATAATTCTGCATTTGTCGTGATGTTTTTAGTTGTACAAGCACTTGATGCTGACAAATTTTCAATAAATGACCATAATGTTCTCACTTCTCTGAGCATAATGTTTCGCTATCCCACATCACAAAGCAAAAATGCACATTTTTAAAACATCTTATACTGTTTTTGACACAGTGAGATTCTGACAATACATTAGTCCGTTGCGGTTTTTATGTGAGCATGGAACTGAACTTCGAGTGACTTAAATTGGATTATTTGAGGTGTACATTCTACAGTTAGGAACTTTCCTATTTAAGTGTTGTCACACCGTGTATCTTAAGCAAATCAGTATATTGGTGTAGAGCTGTCTTCCTGTGCATGCACATCTCATTTTCAATTCAGTAGCAGAGTCAAATTATGCCAACACTCTACCTTTACAGTATAAAAATTTGGCCCATTCAGTAGCCATACTAAAATTATGAAACATGTTTTAAATCTAGCTGTCAGCCAATGCTTAGGAAGGTCAGTTGTATGCAGGTTTGGACAGTACAGTGTGTCTGACCTGGTAGTCCTCAGTGCAGTTTATTATTCCTGCAGGACACACTAAGATGAGGCTCGTTTACTTATTGTAGCTCGGTCAGTATCTGTCCATCTTTTAGAGCAGTTGTGAGATTGGAATTATTAGTGAGTTAATCTAGAAGTATAAAATTTGGGTGAATGGATACTATTGGTATTTGGTCTGTTAATGACTGAAGAAGGCACCTCCATCCCTTTCTTGAGGAAAATCACATATGGGGATCAAATCCCTTGCCAGCGATACTCTCATTCCTTGAAATAATAACCTAACAGTCACTTGATTAAGTGTATTTTTAATCTCAGATTGTTGTTTCTAAAGGTGCCCCCACAAACAACAGTAAACTGACTGACTGTATGCATCAGGTTTAACTTGGTCCTTATTTTGAACAAGTGTATAACCTCAGCCCATGTCTGAGGAGGATTGGATGATTGTGGCCTGCACTTTTGCAATTTCTACTTTTACCTTTTTCAGCATCCAAAGGTTGCATAACATATAGACCAAGTAACTTATTCACTTTACCTGCTGACTCTGCTTGAATGATTTTTCATGTCATTCAGCATCCCAACAACATCTGGGTTCACTATAAATTTTGGCAAAGTTATATTCTTTGGTAGCTACTGCTAAGTATACTTTGAGTATCTCAGCCAGCAGATCTCTATTTTGCCAAAGTTGACCTACTACTCCTCTAACAACCCTTTTATTTGTTAATTAAAACAGTGATTGTTGGAAAAACTCTCCATAGCATCTGTGGAAATAGAATCAGGAATCTGAAGGAGAATCAATGGACTTGAAATGTTAACTCTTTCTGTCTTCATAGATGCTTCCAGACTTGCTGAGATTTTCCAGCACTTGGTATATTTATTTCCAAGCTCCAACATCCATGGTAATTTACTTTTATCCTTTCACTGATAATGTGCCTGCGGAAGATCTTTAGATTCCCTTTTACGTTGGCTGACAGTGCTATGTTTTCCATCCATTCCGTCCATTTGCTTTTCAACTTCTCCTCTATACTTTCCAATTTCAGCCTGAATCTCACTGCATTATCTTTAAATTGCCTCTTTTCTTGCTTTATCACTTTTTTAAAACTCCCTTGTAATTTTGCTTGCCTTCCTTTTCCCTCATTTCTGTGAATGCACATAAGTTGTAGCATAGCCATTTCCTCTTTAAAGATCACTCTTGCTTTGTTACATTTCAATTTGCTAGTCTTTGACTCCAATTTATCTGGGCCTCTTCAATTTTCTGAAATTTGGTGGCCTCCAATTTGTGTTTTTATTTTAGATTGTCCCTTGTCACACTCTGTAACTTACCCAACTCTGATCACTACTTGCTACATGCTTCCACACTGACATGCACCATTTTTCACACTTTATTCCTCAGGATTAGATCCAATAATGCTACTTAATATATTGAACAGTGGCATACTAATCAAGAAAGTTCACCTATACATGCATTTGAAAACTTCTTCCTCCTGTTTGTCCTCAATCACACAAAAGTCCCATTTAGTTTCCTATTATCACTATTTGATAGTTCATGCACCTTAATTTTCAGTCGTACAAGTGCTAGATGCTGACAAATGTTCAATAAATGACCATACTGTTCTCGCCTCTCTGAGCATAATGTTTCGCCATCCCACATTCTCATCCTCGCTGTTTGATGGCCTGAGAAATACACAAGCTTGAAGTTGATCCTTGTTTGTTTCTTAACAGCAATCATTAACATCTCAGGGTATTTACTTTTCATAGTGTTGTGACATTTTATTTAAATCAAAATTGTTACTCCTTTTTCCCTTCCCCATTGTCCCTGATACCTTATACCTAGGAATATTAATGATTCTGTCCAAGTTTGGGCTGAGTCTCCGTTACTGCCACTACATCATTTCCATCTTTGCCTGTAGCTCAACCTTATTAACCACACTTCCTCCGTTAATATAAATTCACTCCCTACCTGACATTGAACTTTCTGTAAATTCTGTGATCTGTGCTATTTCAGTAATATTCTGCTGGTAAGTGTCTTTGTTTTTCCCTATGCTCTGTCTGTCTATACTTTTCAATCTTTCATTTTGGTGCCCAGTCTTTTCCTGAATTATTTAAACCTCTTTCTGTCAGAATAAATTCAGTAATCCAGCCTCCTGGCTGGAGTAGTGAATTCCAAAGGTTAAAAACTCTTTAAAAGAAGAAATTTATTCTCTTTCCATCTCAAGTGGGAGTACAATACTTATCTCTGCTTCTGAATCTCTAGATGCAGTACCAACATTTTCAGATTGTTCAGAAAAGTACACTATTGCTGAAAATTCATTGATATCATAAATTACAATATCACTGACAACAGTTTATTTTTGCATTTGACCTTTAGTCAGGATTCCTGGTCTTCTACAGTAATTGGAGTTTGCAACCTTAAGATTGAATAATGTTCGATCTATTCTGCAGAAGTAAAACTTTGAGCTTCTATCATTAATTGTATCTATTCTTTTAAGTCTGCAGTCAGGTGTGCTCCGAACAAATTGCCTTGATTGTCTGGATCGGACAAACAGTGTCCAGTCTTACGTGGCATTGGAGGTAATCATTTTATTTTTTGAGGAAATTGAAGCCAATTTTGAAGGCGATGTTGGAAAGCATGTCTTGATAAAATACAGTAAAAACACAGGCATAAGAATAGCTTATGCAATATCTTGAATCTGTTCTAGTAACCAATTGGATCATTGTTGATGTGTATCTGAACTCCATCGACTTGCCTTGGTTTCATAACCATTAATACCTTTTCCTTACAAACAACTATCAACTTCAGTTGTGAGGCTGTCCATTAAAAATTGGGAGGTTCATTTGCTTTTTGGAGCAGGAATGTACATACAATGGACAAGAGTAGGCTACTCGGCCATTCGAGCCTGCTAGGCCATTCAATAAGATCATGACTGATCTGATTTTAATCTTAATTCTACACTACTGCATATCCCTGCTAAGCTTTCATCTCCATGGTAATCAAGAATCTATCTAGCTCTGTCTTAAAAATATTTAAAGATTCTGCATCTATTGCCTTTTGAGGAAAGGAATTCCAAAGACAGTCAAACCTCAGAGGAAAAACATGAGTGACCCCTTATTATTAAACTATTGTGTGCAAGTATTGTGTGCAGTTTTGGTCTCCTAGTTTGAGGACGGACATTCTTTCTATTGAGGCAGTTCAGCGAAGGTTCACCACGTTGATTCCTGGGATGGCAGGACTGACATATGATGAAAGACTGGATCATGCTGGAATCTGGAAGAATGAGGGGGGATCTCATAGAAACTCATAATCCTAATGGGACTAGACAGGCTGGATGCGGGAAGAATGTTCCTGATGTTGGGGAAGTCCAGGACTAGGGGTCACAGTGTAAGAATAAGGGGCAAGCCATTCAGGACTGAGATGAGGAAGAATGTCTTCACTCAAAGTTGTGAACCTTTGGAATTCTCTCCCACAGAAAGTTGTTAGGGCCAGTCATTAAATATATTCAAGAGGGAGTGGGACATGGCCCTTGTGGCTAAAGGGATCAAGGAGTATGGAGAGAAAGCAGGAATGGGATACTGAAATTGCATGATCAGCCATGATCATATTGAATGGTGGTGCAGGTTTGAAGGGCTAAATAGTATACTGCTGCACCTATTTTCTATGTTTCTGTGATCCCAGCTCCAGATTTTCTCACAAGAGGAAACATCCTTTCCACAACTACATGGCCAACTCCCCTCAGATCTTGTGTTTTAATGAAGTCACTGCTGATTTGATTTGTAAATTCTGATAATGTAACCTTTCCTAAAGTTATAAGATCTAAAGCACAGAAAAAGATCCTTCAGCCCATCACATCCATGCAAGTCAAAAACAACCACCCAGGTACTGTAATCCCATTTTCCAGCACTTGGTTCATAGCCTTGTATGCCTTGGCATCGCAAATAAACTTCTTAAATGTTATATGGGTTTTTGCTTCTAACACACTTACAGGCAGTAAGTTCCAGATTCCTTCCACTCTCTGGATGAAGAAGTTTCTCCTCACATCTCTTTGAAATTTTCTGCCCCTTGCGTTAAATCTATGTACCCTGGTCATTGACCCCTTCTTCAAGAAGAAAAGTTTCCTCCTGTCTACCCTATCCATGCCTCTTGTAATTTCATACATCTCAATCATGATCCCTCTCAATCTCCTCTGTTCTAAGGGAGTCTGTCCAATTTCCCTTCATAACTGAAACCTTATAGCCTGGGCAACATCCTGGTAAATCTCCTCTACACCTTGTCCAGTATGAATCACATCCCTCCTTACTGTGGATTCTGGAACTGCACACAACTCTAACTGTGGCCTAACCAACATTTTACACAGTCCTTGCATAACCTCACTGCTCTTAAACTGTCTGCTTGCCTTTATTAGTTCAGGCATGGGGAGGTGATGGCGTTGTGGTATCGCTGAACTGTTAAGCCAGAGACCCGGGTAATGTTCTGGAATGCATCTGGTTCAGTAATGTCATTTAGGGAAGAAAAGTGACCATACCTGGTCTGGCCTATATGTGACTGCAGACCCACAGCAATGTGGTTGACTCTTACCTGCCCTCTGGACTGCTAGGGATGGACAATAAATGCAGGCCAAGCTGGCAATGCCTTCACTCCATGAATGAATTTTTTCAAGAAGTATACTGTATGCTATCTTAATCACATTATCAACCTGTCCTGATACATTGAGAGACTGGTGTGCATTCACAGCAAGGTTCCCCTGATCCTTGTTTATTATGCATTCCCTTTGCCTTGTTTGTCCTGCCCAAGTGTATCACCTCACGTTTATCTGGATTGAATTCCATTTGCCACTATCAGCCCATCTATAGCCTCTTGTAGTCAAGGCTACCCTCCTCACTATTTTCCATGCCACCAATTGTTGTATCATCTGCAAACTTACTGACCAACCCTCCTACATTGAACTCTAAATCATTTATATAAACCACAAAGAGCAAGGACCCCATCACTGACTCCTGTGGGACCCCATTTGGCACACTTCTATTTGGATAAATGCTCCTCAACCATCACTGTCTGCTTCCTGCCACTCAACCACTTATAGATCCAATTTGCCAAATTTCCTTGGATCTCATGGGTTCTTATTTTTGCTGTCAGTCTCTGATGTGGGGCCTTATCGAAGGCCGAGCTAAAGTAGACTCGAATAAAAACATTGCCCTCATCTACACATTGGTCATCTCTTCATCTCTTCAAAAAAAGTTCAACCAAGTTGGTCTGACATGTCCTCCCCTTAACAAACCATGCCAACTGTTCTTGATTTACCCCTGCTTCTTCAAATGCAGATTAACTCCGTCCTTCAGAATTTCTTCCAGTAATAGACTGGCCTGTAGTTTCCTGGTTTATTCCTTGCTCCCTTCTTGAATAACAATATCACATTGGCTATCCTCCAGTTCTCTGGCACCTCTCCTGTGGCCAGAGAGAAATTGAAAATTTTTGCAAGCATTCCTGCTAATTTATTCCTTGCCTCACTTGCAAACCTGGGAACATTTCATCCAGCCCTGGAGATTTATCTGCTATTAAGTCTGCCAGACTGCCCAAAGCATCCTCTCTATCTATCTAGTTAATCTTTTCAACTATATCATAGACCTGATTTCTTTACCCACAACGTTCCTCTCACTAATGGAAACCAACTCAAAGTATTAGAACCCTACCTATATCCTCTAGCTCCATAATCAAATTACTGTTGTGGTCCTTAATGGGCCCTACCCTTGCCCTTGTATACGGAGGTTCCTTTGTTCCTCAGTGTTTCTTAGGGATCTACCATTTACTGTGCATATCCTTCCCTTAATAGACCTACCAAAATGCACCACCTCACACTTTTCAGGATTAGATTCCTTCTCTGTTACTCTGCCAATTTAGCAACTGATCAATATCAGACTAACCCAAGACCATCTTTCTCACTATCAACAACACTGACAATTATTGTCATCTGCAGACTTACTAATTGTACCTTCTACATTCACATCTAAATTGTTAAATACTAGCAAACAAGAAGGGTCCCAGCTCTGATCCTGTGGTACATTGCTGGTCACAGGCTCCCAATCACAAAAACATCCCTCCACCATCACCCTTTGCCTCCTGATTGCAAGCCAATTTTGGATCCAGTTTGAGAACTTGCCTTGGATCCTATGGGCTGTTACCTTTTGGACCAGCCTTTCGTGTGGGACTTTGTCAGGGGCCTTACTGAAGCCCATGTAAACCACATTAACTGCACTAAGCTCATCAATATATTTAATCACCTTTTCAAAAAACTCAATTAAATTTGGATAGGATCTCCCTATAATAAATCCGTGCTGACTATTCCTGATCAGTCCTTTCCAAGATTAATCCTTTCCCTCAGAATTTTTCCAATAATTTCCCTGCTACTGATTTCAGACTAACTAGTCTGCAATTACCTGGCCTATCCCTGTTGCCCTTGAACAAAGAAACCACATTACCTATCCTCCATTCATCTGGCACTTCACCTGGCGCCAGCAAAGTATTAAATATTATCAGCCAGCGCCCCAGCAATCTCCTTCATTGCCTCCTGTAGCAGCCTGAGACACATCAGGCCCTGGGGATTTATGCACCTGCATGCCTGCTGAAATATCTAATACTTCCACTTTATTAATCTTAACATAGCCTAGAACCTGTCAATCTGAAATCCCCAGCTACAATGTCTTTCTCCTCTGTGAATGCAGATGAAGAGTGTTGATTTAAGATTCCACCCATGTCCTCTGGCTCCACACACAGGCCCTTTTGTTCTGTAATAGATCCCACCCTTTCCTGGTATCCCTGTTACTCTTAATATACTTATTTTTAAAAAAAAACCTTGATCCTACCTGCGAGAGATATTTTGTGCCCACTCTTTGGCCTCCTAATTTCTATTTTATCCAATCCCCTACTTTTGAAGATCCTTCCCTAGTTTTAGTGCACTGTACTTGATGTATGCTTCCTTTCTGTTTCTTTATCAAATGCATGATATATAGAATTCTGTGGACTTGCTGCCGTTGCCCCTCTGTCTTCAAGAAACACGACGACCCTTGAATTCACACTATACTACTTTAAAAGACTCCCGCTTTCCAAATGTAAACTTGCCTGTAAGTAGCTGCTCCCAGTTAATTTATGCCAAATCCTGTCTCATGATATTGAAATTGACCTTCCACCAGTTTAGACTTTTAACTTCTGCACTATCCTTATCCCCTTTCATAATGAGTTTGAAACTTCCAGAAGTATGGTCAATATCCCCAGAATGCTTGCTTACTGAAACTTCAACCACTTGACTGGCTTCACTTCCTACGATTAGATCTAACACTGCTTTATTTCTCGAAGGATTATCTGTGTATTGGCACAAAAAGAATGCTTTTAAAAAGTCCATGTTGTCCTGTCCAATCCTTTCATACTAAGGCGCTGCCAGTTAATGTTAGCAAAGTTGAAATCCCCTACAGCTATTACCCTGTTTCTTTCGCACTTTTCTGTGATTTCCCAACACATTTGCTCCTGTATCTTGCTCTGATAGTTTGGAGGTCTGTTGTATAATCTCATAAGAACACAAAAGAATATAAGAACCAGGAGTAGGAGTAGGCCGTCTGGCCGTTTGAGCCTGCTCCACCATTCAATAAGATCATGGCTGATCTTTTCATGGTCTTGGTTCCACTTACCCACCCTGTCACCCTTAATTCCTTTACTAGTCAAAAAATTACCCATCTTAGCTTTAAAAACACTCAATGGGGAAGTCTCAACTACTTCACTGGACAGGGAATTCCACAGATTCACAACCCTTTGGGTAAAGAAGTTCCTCCTCAATTCAGTCCTAACTGGTCGCCCTAATTTTGAGGCTATGCCCTCTTGTTCTAGTTTCACCAGTCAGTGGAAACAACCTTCCTGCTTCTATCTTATCTATTCCCTTCATAATTTTATACATTTCTATAAAATCCCCCCTCATTCTTCTAAATTCCAGTGAATATAATCCCAGTCTATTTAGCTTCTCCTCGTAAGCCAACCCTCTTAACTCCGGAATCAATGTAGTGAATCTCCTCCTGCGATCCCTTCCACTGCCAGTACATCCTTCCTCAAGTAAAGAGACCAAAACTGCGCACACTACTCCAGGTGTGGCCTCACCAGCACCCTCTACAGGTGCAACATAACCTCCCTGCTTTTAAACTCAATCCCTCTAGCAGTGAACAACAAAATTTCAGTTGTCTTCTTAATTATCTGCTGTACCTGCAAACCAGCCTTCTGTGGTTCATGCACAAGGACACCTAGGTCACAGCAGCATACTGCAATTTTTCACCTTTTCAAGTAGTAGACCTTTTTACTGTTATTCCTCCCAAAATGGATGACTTCACATTTATCAAAATTGAATTCTAACTGCCAGACCTTCACCCACTCACTTAAGCTATCTATATCCCTCTGCAACATTTGAGTCCTCCACCACTTTGCTCTACTACTCATCTTAGTGTCATCTGCAAACTTTGACACACTACAAGTGGTCCCCAAATCCAAATCATCTATGTAAATTATAAACAGTTGCGGCCCCAGCTCTGATCCCTGCGGCAGTGCACTTTCATGCCTTTTTTATTTCTAAGCTCTACCCAGCTGTCTTTTTAAAGACCCTTCCATGACCTCTTGATTACTTGCTTTCCTGGTTACTAACCTACAGTGATTCATGCACGAGAATACCCAGAACTCTCTGCATCTCAGAGCTTTGCAACCTCCCACCAGTTAGACAGTATTCTTTTTTATTCTTTTTCCCAAAATGGACAATTTCACACTTCTCAACATTGTACTCTATTTGCTTGATCTTTTCCCACTCATTTAACCTATCTATAACATTTTGAAGGCTCCTTATGTTCTTTTCACAACTCGCTCCCCTGCCTATCTTTGTGTCATTAACAAACTTAGCTACCATATCTTCAGTACCTTCATTCAATCATTTAGACAAATTGAGGCCCTGGTATCAACCCACATGGCACACTGCTCATGGTATCCTGCCGGCCTGAAAAAGACATATGTTCCTACTCTCTTCTTCTACTTAACTGCAAATCTGTCCATGCCAATATATTACTCCCTGCACCATGAGCTTTTATTTTCAACATTAACCTTTGATTTGGCACCTTAGCAAATGCCTTCTAGAAATCTAAGTATAATACACTGCTTTCCCCTTATCTACAGCACAAGTTATTTCTTCCAATTATTCTGGATGGCACTTTGCTGGCTGACATCACCCCTTAGTTGTTCTCGTCTATTTTTCATATTTCAAACTCCTTCACACGAGGAAATAGTTTCCCCCTATTTTTCTTTAATGCATTAAATCATCTTAAACATGCCAATTAGATCATTGTATTACCTTTGAAACACAGAGAATTCAAGCATAACGTATGGAATCTGTTCTTATAAATTTAGCTTTATAGCCTTGGCATAATTTTGGTGCATCTACAATGCACCCTCTCAAAGGTCAATTTACTCTTTTGGAAGAGCAGTTCCCAGACCTAATTGCAGTCTAACCAGATTTTTATATAACATCTGTATAAAATCAGTAACCACCCTTTTGCCTTCGAGGCCTGTGAAATAAGCAATAGTATTTCATTATCCTTTTAAATTTTTTGTAGCTGTTCAGATATCAAGATGTCCGGCCTGGACAGCTCTCAACAATATCCAATATGTGGAAGGATGTTGATAAATGTTGGACTTTCAGGAGTTGCTTGCTGATAGGATCTCCATTGATGCTAACTACTTGCCTGATAATCACAGAACTAGGTCACTACATTTTATGTCATTAGCCACAACACGAAGTTCTCATTTGCCAGAAGTCCACTGGTTGGACAGAATTTAATGCACTCATCACTTTGGTGGTGATAGTGTAATGTAGATCAATCTGAAGGGGCAGGTTGTAAAACCTTTCCAATCTTCTGCCCTGCCGTTATCCAGAGTTGAGGAAGGTTGAGAACAATCCTGCCTACAGGCCAGCAGGAGCTCTACCAGTGGCAAAGGGTGCTAGGACTACATGTTAACTCTAGGTAGGCCACCGTGTGAGCGCTTGAGTTGGTGGGGGTGAGGGGCGCGGGTGCGGGAAGTGGAAATGCTATTGTTTGAACACCTAGTTCCCATGGAGAGATCCTAGTGGTAGGTGCTGCCTCCCATCTTCCACTATGGCTACCACACTACTGGACCTCCCAGTGAGCTCTCCTCACTCACCTTTCCCTTCTGGGGGCCCCATTGCTCCCAGCAGTGCTGCCAGTTGCCCATCTGATTGGCCAGCAGACTTTGGACTGGATCTTCACGTTGCAGGGCCCTTAAACCCTGTCGACAGGCAGTGGATGGGCAGATGCCTATGTGATCTTATCAGCACTGCTTAAAAATACCACAGCCAGTTGACACTGGCATTCCAGCCAATTGACTTTGTGATTCCATCACATTGTATTCTTTCACTAAATGTTAGTTGGCATTTCCTCATTGCAGGGAAAACTCAGTGACCTTGAAGGATTATTTCATTATATTGATGACTTCATAGCTGTCAGGCACCAGTGAAAGGCACTGTGAGTGTGGAGCTGTTGAAGTAGATTATGTGTTATCCTGTGTGAGGAAAACAGCTTGTTCATCCATTGAAAACGATTATATTTTCGGGGATTAACATCTCAGCACTTCAAAAGAGTAGAGTCCTATAATGCAATGATGTCCTGCTCATTTTAACAGTGGCACCCAGAATTAAGCTGAGTTTTCAGGCAGTGTTCTATGCTGCAGTAGAAGTTGTTTTGTTGTCACAAGAAGCTCCATCAAGGTGGCTTCCACAGCCAATGAAGTGAATCATCGAGTCATGCAGCACGGAAGCAGACCCTTCAGTCATCCAGTCCATGCCGAATATAATCCCATACTAAACTAGTCCCGCCTGGCTGCTCCTGGCACATATTCTTCCAAACCTTTCCTATTCATCTATCTACCACTTCATCAGGAAGTTCATTCCACATGCGATCCACCCTGTTTCTCCTTAGCAAATATGTTGCTCCTTCACCAGTAGCAGTTTCTTGCATTATACTGCAACACTTCCTGCAAAATGGAATATGGTCATGTAGATATTGAGAGATATTTGGATAGTGTGGTTTTCATAGTTGAATAGCTGTTCTGGGACATGAGTTGTGGGAAGTTTGTTTACCAGGTTCGTGAAGGTGACATTAAAGAACTCAATATTCTGATTGTCACCGATTCCAGTTAGTGGAGAATGGGAGTGTTGTGAATTCAGCATTTAGTAAGGTTCTGAGTGGTGTGGCTGTTAAGAGAAGTCAGATCAATGATCTTTTAGTTGCTCTGCAGCCATATCCAAATATCCACTATACTTGCTCTCATCTCATTGATAAACTGTTGCTGTACATCATTACAAGTGGAAGGTTCTCGACTGCTTAGTGGTTGTAGTGGAGCTTCCCTGTCATCTACTTCCAGTGCAACAACAGAGAGCATTGGTGCATGCAGTCTACCAGCTTCTGCCAAGTAATCCTGTAGACAATGTCCATGCAATTTGCAGCCACATTGCGCGATTTGCAGCCACATTGCACAATTTGCAGTCACATGATGCACACACCTAATTTGGGGCTTCTTGAACAGTAAGATCATGCTGATTAATGGATTGACCAGGTTAATTAGCACAGATTTTACATGCTATCCTCAATGCAATCAATGCACAGTGATTAATAACACATCCTGTACCCTTTTACCCCTGGGAATCAATTTCCCTGAAAATGTGAATCCTTGAAAAACTTGTGTAATAGTACTCAATTTAGAATTTTTTGCAGGATATTGTTGCATTTATTTTATATGTAGTCTCACTTCATCATGTTACTAGAGTAGAAGGCTATTGCTTTGTGCACTCATGATCATACAGTTCATTATCTGTTGCATCACACCAAACGTACAAACAGAAATAAGGGCTCTTGTGGCACAGTGGTAGTTTCCTTACCTCTCCGCGAGGAATCCCGGGTTCAAGTCCCATCTATTCTCAAAGTGTGTAATAACATCTCTAAACAGATTGGTCAGAAAATGTCTAAAAATAATAATAATGATGAATGACTGTTCTCAGCTGGAAAATAGTTTGTGTCGTATGGTGACTTTAAAAAAAAGTTTAAAGGTGAGGGCCGTATAAATAATTTAACTAACATTTCTTGGCTACATGAAATAAAACCATTGATGTTGTTTCATTGTTTTGGAATCATATTCTTTGCTCTTCATAGGTTTTGTACAGCCAGCTAGAGAGCTTGGGAGTGGCTGTTAAGAAGACAGTAGTAGAGCGTTTTGTGGAATTTTACAAGACAATGTGGTCATTGAATGGACATAGTTTAAGCAAGATCTTCACAGGAAGTCGTGCAAAAGAGGGAAAAATGAAGGTAAAAGAAACAGCGTGCACTTGAAGTGTGAACACCACTTGAATATATCCAAATAGATGGCAATGGCATGGGATCTTGCTTTGTCCAGTTCTTGCACTGATCTTTGAGTTCTATGAAAAACGGGCCTTCAATGGAATGACAACTAACTTCCTACCCCTTGCATGTTCCCAATGTGTTGATATGTTTTCTATATTTAAATCTGTAGCTGCATATAAGAATTTCTTTATGCATCTTTTAAATGGGGTCATTTGGGTTTATCCTGTGCTCAAATTCACATTTGAAGTTAAATATGATTTGCAAATGTTGTCCAATTACACCATAATCCTGAGTATGCTAAGAATTATGTTGACAGCAAATTCAAGACTGTCAATCTGGCTGTGCAGATTGAACTTGGGAAGACATTAACAAATATATAGTTGTTTTCATTATATCTTGGGCTAGGAGCAAGAATAAGTAGCCAGAAATCCTACCTTGGCTCAGTATCCAATGATCCTGGTTGCAAAATGTTCACATTTATAAAGGTCAGAAGTCACACAACACCACGTTATAGTCCAACAGGTTTAGTTGAAATCACAAGCTTTCAGAGTGTTGCTCTTTCATCAGGTGAAGTGAAGAGAAGCACACAGGCACAGAATTTGTAGGCGGAGAAATCAAAAGATCATAAAATTTTTTTTCTTTATTCATTCACGGGATGAGGGCATCACTGGCTAGGCAGCATTTATTGCCCATCCCTAATTGCCCAGAAGGCAGTTGAGAGTCTGGTGTTACATAGTAGGACAGACCAGGTAAGGATGGCAGTTTCCTTCCCTAAAGGACATTAGTGAACCAGATGGGTTCTTCCAACAAACGACAATGGATTTTGGAGTAGATTTGTAGCTCGGGTTGTGGGTGTTGAGGTTGCTGAAGTTGGTTGGCTGGCTGGCGAACATCTGCGAAACAAGAAACCAGCTCGGCGAGCCAACCAACTTCAAAAGACAATGGATTCATGGTCTTATTAGACTCTTAATTCCAGATATATATTGAATTCAAATTCCACCATCTGCTGTGGCAGGATTTGAAACTGGGTCCCTGGAATGATATCTGTCTCTCTGGATTAACAGTCTATTGATGATGCCACTAGGCCATCGCCTCCCCTAGTGACAGAAAATTGGTGTGAGTGGAGTGTCAACTGGCTAAATAACAAGTCTCTGCAGGTGATCAAAAGTGTCAGATGGTGTGAGTAAAGTTGTAACAGCTGAATAGCAAGTGAAGGGATGACTTATGATCTGATTGATTTGAGGCAGAGAGATGATTACCAAAAATTGAAAATAGGATGGTGCTGGAGACCAACCAAATGGCTGGAATAACATGATAGATATATGATGAGTAATCCTAACAAGTAATCCTAAAATATATTAACTAATTAAGGTAGAGGATCATAACTGGTTATCAAGGTGATGGTGTCAAAACTGGACAGTAAGGAAGATTTTACAAATACAAAACAGTATGGTGGGGTTACATGTAGTGTGACATGAACCCAAGATCATGATTGAGGCCATTTTCATGGGTATGGGACTTGGCTATCAGTTTTTCCTCAGCGATTCTGTGTTGTTGTATATCTCGAAGGCCGCCTTGGAGGACACATACCCGAAGATTGGAGGCTGAATGTCTTTGACCGCTGAAGTATTCCCTGACTGGGAGGCAACATTATTGTCTGGCGATTGTTGCGTGGCATCTGCATGGTCTCACTAATATATCATGCTTCTGGGCATCCTTGTGTGCAACGTATAAGGTAGACAACATTGGCTGAGTATCTGCCGTATACATGGTGGGTGGTGTTCCCGCATGTGACGGCAGTATCCATTTCGATGATCTGGCATGTCTTACAGATGTTGCTGTGGCAGGTTTGTGCAGGGTTGTGGTCGATGTTGTCCTGAAGGTTGGGTAGTTTGCTGCAAACGATGGTCTGTTTAAGGTTTGGTGGTTGTTTGAAGGTGAGAAATGGAAGTGTAGGGATGACCTTGGCAAGGTGTTTGTCGTCATCAATGACATGTTGAAGGTGGCGAAGAACATGGCGTAGTTTCTCCACTCTGGGGAATTACTGAACAATGAAGCATACTGTCCTGTGCCTGTCTTCTGAGGAGGTTGTTGTGATTTTTCACTGTGGCACGTTGGAACTGGCAACTGATGAGTTGAGCATCATATTCCATTTTTATGAGGGCGACTTTCAGCATCTTTAGATGTCCATTGTGTTCCTTCTCGTTTGAGCACATCCTGTGTATACGTAGGGCTTGTCTGTAAGGGATGGCTTCTTTAACATTGTGATGGTGGAAGCTAGACCAGTGCAGCGTCATTAAGTTACCCATGGGCTTGCAGTAGAGTGAGGTGATTAAGTGCCTGTCCTTGATGGAGATGCATGTGTCCAAGACTGAGTGATTCTGAAGAGTAGTCCATGATAAGTCTGATGTAGGATGAAACTTGTTGATATTGTTGCGTAGTCCTTTCAGTGATTTCTTGCCATAAGTCCAAATGAAGACAATGTTGTCAATGTATCTGGTGTATAGCGTTGGTCCTGTGCAGCAAAGAAGTCTTGCTTGAACTTGTGTATGAAAATGTTGGCATATTGGGGTGCAGATTTTGTCCCTATGGCTGTTCATTGTGTCTAGTAGAAGAACTGGTTGTTAAAGGTGAAGACGTTGTGGTCGAGGATGAGACCACAGCAACCTCTGCAAGACCTTCCAGATCATCATCATGGATACTGCCATCACATGTGGGAACACCACCCACCATGTACATGGCAGATACTCATGTGACTCGGCCAATGTTGTCTACCTCCTATACTGCAGGCAAGGATGCCCCAAGGCATGGTATGTTGGCGAAACCATGCAGACACTACAACAATGGATGAATGGACACTGCGCAACAATCGCCAGATAGGAATGTTCCCTCCCAATCGGAGTACACTTCAGCTGTCAAGGACATTCAGCTTCCGATCTTCAAGTAAGCGTCCTCCAAGGCAGCCTTCGAGATGATAGATACACAACAAGGAAGAATCGCCAAGCAGAAACTGATAACCAAATCTTATTGACTGCACTGATTTGAACACCTGTACATTCATTTTTATTTCATATAATATTTCCAATGTCCAGAATCTCAGAGTGGTAGACAGGCTGCCAGACCTGCTGATGATCTCCAGCACACTGTTTTTGGTTCAGATCTCCAGCATCTGTGCTTCTTTGTTTTATTTAATTATGGCTTATAGCAATACAGGATATATAATAAAATTGATTGTGATGAGTTATAAGGGGCTAGATAATGTGAACTGAGTCGGATTGACTAGGAAAAAAGGAGGGCAAGTATAACCTTAGTGACTTTCCTGACCTGGTAAGATTATAGAACTGCTTGCGGCACTGAATCCGTGTCCTCAGGATCACGCTCCTGATTCTGATCTTCTCTGGAATTTCCAGACAGACCTTAGTGATGGTGGCACCAGACTTCATTTTGCCACTGTTAGGGCAGCACTGCTCTCCTGCTCTTTACTGCCCACAGCAGTGTGTACAGAGACACATTAGATAATCTGAGAAGAAAGTCATTTGCTGGAAAGGGGGAAATCCCTATTCCAATATTGCATAGATTTTTCTGCATTAACTTGAGCAGGCAGGCAAAAAACTTTTCTCAATCAAAGATGATGTCTCCAATTGTGCAACAAATATTTGTGATAAGATCCCATGAGTTTTAGATTGAGCTAAGGAACTATAACCTGACTCAAGCTGCCACTTTACTAGCTGGAAAATGTGAACATTGAATTAAAATGGGACTGTTCCTATAAACTCTATTAATGAAGTACTTGTTTTTGTTAAGGTAAAAGATGGAGCACGTTCTGTATCCAGAACAGTCCAGGCCAATTTCTTTGGAGCCAAACAAGAAGCTATTGACTTGCTCCTCATGGGGGATTTTTATAGTGAAGATTACGCAGATAAGGCAAGGGTGCTGATGGACAGCAGTGCACTTTTCAGTAAGTAGACATATTCATGACTCCCTCATCACAATGTTTCCTACAGTAATTTTTCCAGACCAGGACTTTTTAAAACTGTTAAATTTCTGCTTTATTTATAAGTCTTGCCTTCTCTTCTGGTTTTTTCACTCATGGTGGCATACTGTGTTCTTTAAACCAATGTATAACATGAAATGGTAAATTCTAATTGTTCCATTGTCCAGCAGCACCTCCTGGGATTTTGGAAGCTATGTGTGAACGACAGATAAAATACACTAATGTCAAGAGCACTCGCATCAGCATTGGCACATGGAACGTAAATGGTGGTAAACAGTTCAGAAGCAACATGCTGAATACTGCCGAACTCAGTAGCTGGTTACTTGATGCTTTCAAAGAGAATGAAACATCCAAACTCCCAGGTAAGCTGTGGAACTTAACTTTTCATGCTTAGCTGAATATATTGTTATTCTGAACTCTTCATCCATCCTTCATCCACAGAATGGATGATGCATTTCATTTAAATTGTCAGGTATAAATACTCTGTAAACTACTTAATATACTGGAATAATGGTTGTATTGTGAAATTTCAGCGAGTGCATTGAGATACAGAGAAAATCCGCATAACCTAGGATATTGCTGGCACAGAATCATGTGCTGAAATACCACAAAGACCTGAACAGCAAATCAGAATAACTTTATCACTAGAATATTAACTAGAACGAAAAGGGATTTAAGACGCTGATAATGAGTTCTTTTCTGAGTGGTCATGAATCTCTGGATCTCTCTTCCATAGAAAGCTGTGGCGGTGAGGTCATTGAATATTTTTAATGCAGAGGTAGATAGATTTTTGACTAGCAAAGCAGCCAGTGGTTATGGTTGGGGCAGGAGTGTGGAATTTGTGCCGCAGTCAGATCAGCCATGATTTTATTGAATGTTCAAATAGGCTGCAGAAGTGAAATGACTGCTCCTGCTCCTAAATGTTAGATTATTAGCATGGGGGGTAATGCTACAACATATTGAGCTCCAGTGCATTTTTAAATGAAGCGATAAGGTTTCAGCAGCACGTCTCTGTTGGTGAGTTCCTATTTTATACCATTTTAGAGAGATAAGGGCTACCTTCAATATCACCATAATAATTGGAGGGAAAAAGTGAAGTCACCCTGCTGCTGCATTTTATTTTAACAATGTCCCATCAGCAGGTTGAAAAAATATCAGATGTTGGAAATATGAATTTATGGATTAGGAGAAGTAGCCCATTTGACTCTTTCTGTGAACGAATAAGGTCATGGGTAAGAGCAAATTACTGCAGACACTGGAACCTGAACAGAAAACAAAAATGTTGGTAATCACAGCAGGTCAGGCAGCATCCATGGAGAGAAAGCAAGTTAACGTTTTGAGTCGAGATGACTGTTAATTAGAGCTCTGATGAAGAGTCATCTAGAAAGAGTCATCTAGACTCGAAACGTTAACTTGCTTTCTCTCCATGGATGCTGCCTGACCCACTGTGATCTCCAGCATTTTTTGTTTTAAGGCCATGGGTAATCTGTTTGTATTCACATTGCATATTTCCATCTATTGCTAATAACCTTTGATTCCCCCACCTAACAAGAATCTATCCGTGTCCATCTTAAAATATTCAGTGACCCTGCCTCCACTGCTTTGAGGCAGAGACTGCAAGTCACACAAATCTCCGGGGGGGGGGGGGGGTTTGAAAAAAATCCCCCATCTCTAATCCTAAAATGACACCTAATTTTAAAATGTGTCCCTAATTCTGAGCTGATCCACAACGGTACACAGCCTTTCAACATCCACCTTGTCAAGATCATTGAGGACCTGATAAACTTCAATCAAATCACTTTCTGTCTTTTTTAAATTCTGGTGAAAGCAAATCCAGCCTATTCAATCTTTCATCAAAAGAATACCTGTTCAGTTCAAGTATCACTCCAGTAAACCTCTTGTGGATTGCCTTCAACATTTATAGCTTTCTTTAAATAAGGAGACCAAAATTGTGCACACTCATCTCACAAAGGGTGGTGCGCATACAGAACAAGCTGCTACAGGAGTTGGTGGAGGCGGGTAGAATTACAGCATTTAAAAGGCATCTGGATGGGTAAATGAATAGGAATGATTTAGAGGAATATGGGGCATTTGCTGGCAAACGGAACTAAATTTATTTAGGATATCTGGTTGGCATGGACAAGTTGGACTGAAGGGTCTGTTTCTGTGCTGTATAACTCTGACGCTATGTGTTCTCTCCACTGCACTATATCCTGAAGCATTAACATCCTTGATCTTATATTCAATTTCTTTTGTATTAAAGGACAGCGTTCCATCAGCCACCTTAATCACTTGCTGTACTTGTTCACTAACTTTTTGTGACTCATGTCTCAGAAACCTAGATCCCTCGGCTCCTTAGAGCTTGACAGTCATTCACCATTCAGATAATAATCTGCTTTTCTATTCTTCCTGCCAAAGTGAGCAACTTCTCATTTTCTCACATTATACTCCATCTGCCAGATTTTTGCTCACTCATTCAACCTGTCATGTCATGACATATTTTCCTACCTATCTTCTCATTGCCTGCAAACTTACCCACCTTCTCTTCAACGCCCTCATCAAATTCACTGATCTAAATTGTAAAATACTGAGGGAACAGCAGAGACTTCTGTGAGCCACCACTTATCGCATCCTGTCAATCTGGAAAAGATTATCTAAACTCTACTTTCTGCTAGCCAACCAGCCAATCTTCTCTGTGCTAGTATGTTTCTCCTCATAATTTATACAACAAACTTTTATGTGAGATCTTCTCAAAACCCTTCTGTAATTACAAGTTACAGTAGATCAACGGGATTCCCTTTATTCACAGCACATTACTCTTTCAAAGAATTAAAATAAATTGGTTAAACAGGGTTTCCCTTTCGTGAAACTATGCTGATTCTTGCCAATTATCTTGAAGTTTTCCAAGTGCCCAGTTATAACCTCCTCCTTAATGATTGATTCCTATACCTTCCACATAACAGACATGAAGTTAAGTGACTTACAGTTCCTGTTTCGAACTTCCTTCCTTAAATAGAGCGAATATGTTTGTTACTGAACAGGATCTAAGACATTTTGGAAAATTAATAGCATCACATCTTTTACCTCTTACTAGCAACTGCTTTTAAGACTCTAGGATAAGACATCAGGACTTGGAGACTTACCAACCTGAAGCTCCATCAGTTTACTCCGTACTATTGCTGTAGTAATTATAATATTACCAAGTTCCTCTCTTCCTTCAGCCTCCTGATTTACAGGTATTACTGGAATGTTTTTGTAATTAAACATTACTAAAAGGAGAGTAGAAATTGTCTTGTACTGATCAGAACAAGACTGCAAGAAACAAATTTGTGTTTTGTATAGCATGAGAGAGGGTGCTGATTGGTTGGTCAGTCATTGGTATGGAGATGCAGCAAGACACTTAAATCAATCTTAGTTCTCAGACCAGGCAGGCAGATATTGATTGCTCGGGATATTGCCATGGGGATGCAGCAGAGTTTGGCTGTCTTCGCGACCATCCAAATTTCTTTTGCCAACTTAAAACTGTCCTAAGTATTGATACATGTAGCTTCTAGCGTGTGCAAATCCATCACACCGTGAGACTGATTGATGATCTTTAATTTTGTTTCGACTGTAATTCTTAGCGCAGTGCAGATCATTTAATTATGGTTTCCAATAGTAGAAATTAGCGTGTGTACATTACTGAGGCTTGTAAACATGGGCTGGTTAGAATAAAGAACAATACAGCACAGGAACAGGCCCTTTGGCCCTCCAAGCCTGCGCCGACGCATTTTGTTTCTGTACTAAAATTGTCTTCACTTCCAGGATCCGTATCCCTCTATTCCCTTCCTATTCATGTACTTTTCCAGGTGTTTCTTGAATGCTGCTATTGTGTCTGCTTCCACCACCTCTGGAAGTGTACTCCAGGCACTCACCACCCATTATGTGAAAAACTTGCCTCTCACAACTCTTTTAAACTTCTTCCCCTGCACCTTGAACCTAAGTCCCCTAGTAATTGACTCCTCCACCCTGGTAAAAAGCCTCATACTTACCACCCTATACATGCCATTCACAATCTTATTAATTTCTATCAGGTCGCCCCTCAACCTCCTGCGTTCCGGTGAAAACAAACCCAGCCTATCCAACCTTTCTTCATAGCTAAAAGCCCGCATACCAGGTAACATCCTGGTAAACCTTTTCTGTACCTTCTCTAAAACATTCACATCTTTCTGGTAGTGTGGTGACCAGAATCGTACACAATATTCCAAGTGTGGCCTAACTGAAGTTCTATAAAGCTTCAGTATGACTTGTCTATCCATGTACTCAATGCCCCTTCTAATGAAGGCAAGCATGCCATAGGCCTTTTTTACTACCTTATCAACCTGCTCTGAAATCTTCAATGATCTGTGGATAGCATACCCAGATCCCACTGTATCTCAATACCGCTAAGGGTTCTGCCATTCACTGTACAATTTCCACCTGTACTTAACCTTCTAAAATACATCAACTAACATTTGTCCAGTCTAAACTCCATCTACCACTTTTCTGCCCATGCCTCCAACTGATCTATATCCTGCTGTA
This sequence comes from Rhincodon typus, assembly GCF_021869965.1. Lineage (NCBI taxonomy): Eukaryota > Metazoa > Chordata > Chondrichthyes > Orectolobiformes > Rhincodontidae > Rhincodon > Rhincodon typus. Next base: position 32,557,063 of record NC_063340.1, on the reverse strand, counting down.
TCCTCTGACAATCCTCCTCACTATCTGCAACTCCATCAATCTTTGTATCATCCGCAAACTTGCTAATTAGACTAGCCGCATTTTCCTCCCAAATTATTTATGTAGACCACGAATAGCCGAGGTCCAGCAGTGATCCCTGTGCAACACAACTAGTCACAACCCTCCATTCTGAAAAGCATTCTTCCACCGCCACCCTGTGTCTCCTATGACTAAGTCAGTTCTGTATCCATCTTGCCAGCTCACCTTGATACCATGTGACTTCACTTTTTTTTAACCTGTCTGCCATGAGGGATCTTGTCAAAGGCTTTGCTGAAGTCCATGTTGACAACATCAACCACTTTTCACTCATCAATCAAGTTAGTGAGGCACAACCTCCCCTGCACAAAACCATGCTGCCTGTCGCGAATAAGTCCATTTGCTTCTAAATGCATATAGATCTTGGCCCTACGAAACTTCTCCAATAATTTCCCTACCACTGATGTAAAGCTCAGGGGCCTGTAATTTCCTGGATTATCCCTGCTACCCTTCTTAAACAATGAGACAACATTGGCTGTTCTCCAGTTCACTGGGACCTCACCTGTAGCCAAAAAGGATACAAAGGTGTCTGTCGATGCTCCAGCAATTTGTTCCCTTACCTATGTCAATATTCTGGAATAGATCCCATCACAATCCAGGGCCTCAGCTACCTTAATACATTTTAAGACACACAACACCTCTTCCTTTTTAATAGCAACTTAGCTTAGAAATTTGACACTCCCTCCCCCGAGGTCATCCTCCACCAGTTCCTTCTCTTTAGGACCTCATCTACCTCCTCTGGTTCCACACACAGATTCTGTCCTTTGTCCTTGAGTGGGCCATGCCTTTCCCTGTCTACCCTCTTGCTTTTTATCAATGTATAAAAAACCTTGGGATTCTCTTTAATCCTGTTTGCTAACAACTTTTCATGACCCCTTTTAGCCTTTCTAATTCCTTGTTTAATTTCTTTTCTGGTTTTCTTGTGTATTTCAAGGGCTTCATCCATGCCCATCCGCCTAGACCTTACATATGCTTCCTTTTTCGTTTTCTTTTTGACCAAGGTCATAAACATCCCTGGTCATCCAAGATTCACGTAAGTTGCCATACCTATCCTTCATTCTCACAGAACGTGCCGCTCCTCAACTCTTAACAACTGCCATTTGAAATATCCCACATATCAAGTATGGATTTACCCTTAAACAGCCGCCTTCAATCAACCTTCTCCAGTTCCTGCCTAATTGTTGTAGTTCATCTTTCCCCAGTTTAATACCTTCACCGAGGACTACTGTTATTCCTATCCATAAGCATCTTAAAACTCTGTGTTATGGTCACTACTTCCAAAATGCTCCCCCACTGAAACTTCACTCACCTAGCCAGACTCCTTTCCCAAAACTAGGTCCAGTATAACCCCTCCCCTTGTTGGACTGTTTACATATTGTGTCAAGAAACCCTCCTGAATGGTCCTTACAAATTCTTCCCCATCCAAGCCCCTAGCATGAAGTGAGTCCCAGTCAATATAGGGAAAGTTAAAATACCCACCACCACAACCCTGCTATTTTTACATATTTCCCAAATCTCTCTACGCATTCTCTCCTCTATCTCCTGCTGGCTGTTGGGAGGCCTATTGTATACCCCAGCACTGTGAATTCACCTTTTCCTATTCCTGAGTTCTACCCATATTACCTCGATGCACGAGTCCTCTGATGTATCCTCTCTCAGTACAGCTGTGAGGTACTCCATTACCAGTAATGCAACTCCCCCACCCCTTTTACATCCTCTTCTATCACACCCAAAACATCTAAATCCTGGGATATCCAGCTGCCAGTCCTGTCCCTCTTTCGGCCAAGTCATGGTCATGCTTGATCATGAATGTCATGTTGCTAGGTGTGTATGTTCAACAAGACATAGTGTTTGATATGATTCACCACTCATTGGCTGCGTCATTGAATTTTTTCAATACTGGGTTAAATAGATTATGGGATTATGCAGGGCAAACTGGAAAGTGGAATTGAAACCACAATCACATCAGACTGATCTTAATGAATTGTGGAGCAGGCTTGAAGGGGTGAATGACCTACTCTCGCTCCAAAGTCCTATGTTCCTTTGTAATCAAATCAAGAAGCAGGAAGATGGCAAGCTTCCCACCCATCCCCTGCCTGATTAAAAGTTCTCCCACCACCAATCCAGGTTGAGGACATAAATTCCTCCCAACATGTGATTACAATTATTACTGTAATTCTGCACCATCTATTAAACTTTGATTTTTTTCATCATTGCATAGATAATGAGAACTGCCCACCAGATATCTTTGCTATTGGATTTCAAGAAATGGTGGAACTTAATGCAGGGAACATTGTAAATGCTAGGTGAGCAACTCTCCCCTCTTATTTTGGTTTCAGTTGACCATATTTAAATGGCTTGTTTGATGTTATGTGATTCTAAGTGGGTGATTAATGTTTTCTTTGTTGCCCTCTTGGTAACATATTTGATGTCAGTCATAATTATTTGAATTGGGACTAATTAAAAGGCACAACATTTACTTCATTGCCATCCTAATTCAAGATTTATGAATGTATTCAATATGCTAATAGTGACCATACTATCAGTGCTAATCTATCTCAATTTACTGATGGAAAATTAATAAAAATCCTAATGCTGGAAATCTAAAATTAAAACATCCACTATGAATATTTTATGTCAAATTAGATTTTTACACAGTTTTCCATTTATCTTAATACCTTAGATATTACTGGCTGATCCAGCAAGTTCTTTAATATGTTTAATAAATCACTTACAAACTTATTTTTTACATTTCAGCACAACTAACAAGAAAATGTGGGCAGAACAGCTTCAGAAGGCAATATCTAGAACGCATAAGTACATCCTGCTGTCTTCAGGACAACTTGTTGGTGTCTGTCTGTATATCTTTGTCCGACTCCATCATGTACCCCACATTAGGTTAGGAACTCGTACTAATCACTAAATTTGATTTTGATCAATTGTTGTTAAAAACACATTTGGTCCAATAAATGTCCTGTGGTAATGAAGTCTACCATCCTTATCCAATCTTACCTACATGTGACCCCAGACCAAGAGCAATGTGATTGACTTTTAACCACCCCCTGAAAGGTCCAGTAATCCACTCACTTCAAAGGCATGTAGGAATGGGAAACAAACACTGGCCTTACCAGTAGTGCCCACATTCCATGAAAGAATTTAAAAACAATCTTGGGCTCATAATCTTCTCTGACGACCTTATCCATTGATGAAGTTGGGTAGAGGTCCCTCCACTAGCTTCTGAATATTCTGGCTGAAAGATGAGGACAAAGAACAAAGAAAATTTCAGCACAGGATCAGGCCCTTCGGCCCTCCAAGCCTGCACCGATCCAGATCCTCTATCTAAATCTGTGACCTATTTTCCAAGGATCTGTATCCCTATGCTCCCTGCCCATTCACCTATCTAGACAGATACATCTTAAATGACGCTACCGTGCCCGCCTCTACCGCCTCCACTGGCAACGCGTTCTAGTCACCCACCACCCTCTACGTAAAGAACTTTCCACGCGTATCTCCCTTAAACTTTACCCCTCTCACCTTGAAATTGTGACCCCTAGTAATTGAGTCCCCCACTCTGGGGAAAATGCTTCTTGCTATCCACCCTGTCTATACCTCTCATGATTTTGTAGACCTCAATCAGGTCCCCCCTCAACCTCCGTCTTTCTAATGTAAATAATCCTAATCTACTCAACCTCTCTTCATAGCTAGCGCCCTCCATACCAGGCAACATCCTGGTGAACCTCCTCTGCACCCTCTCCAAAGCATCCACATCCTTTTGGTAATGTGGCAACCAGAACTGTACACAGTATTCCAAATGTGGCCGAACCAAAGTCCTATACAACTGTAACATGACTTGTCAACTCTTGTACTCAATACCCTGTCTGTTGAATGAAAGTATGCCATATGCCTTCTTGACCACTCTATCGACCTGCGTTGCCACCTTCAGGGTACAATGGGCCTGAACACCCAGATCTCTCTGTGCATCAATTTTCCCCAGGGCTTTTCCATTTACCGTATAGTTCGCTCTTGAATTGGATCTTCCAAAATGCATCACCTCACATTTGCCTGGATTGAACTCCATCTGCCATTTCTCTGCCCAACTCTCCAATCTATTGATATTCTGCTGCATTCTCCGACAGTCCCCTTCACTATCTGCTACTCCACCAATCTTAGTGTCATCTGCAAACTTGCTAATCAGACCATCTATACCTTCCTCCAGATCATTTATGTACATCACAAACAACAGTGGTCCCAACACAGATCCCTGTGGAACACCACTGGCCACAGTTCTCCATTTTGAGGAACTCCCTTCCACTACAACCCTCTGTCTCCTGTTGCCCAGTAACACCTGGGCTAGTACACCCTGGACCCCATGCGACTTCACTTTCTCTGTCAGCCTACCATGGGGACCCTTATCAAACGCCTTACTGAAGTCCAGGCAGTCAAGAGGGCAGTCAATTGGTAAATTCGAGGGCAGTCAATTGGTAAATTCGAGGGCAGTCAATTGGTAAATTCGAGGGCAGTCAATTGGTAAATTCGAGGGCAGTCAATTGGTAAATTCAAGAGTAAGATCAATAAATTTCTGGGCATCAGGAGCACTGAGAGATGGAGATACTGAAGGAAAATGGAGTTAATTTTTAAAAAGTTTTGCTGTGATCTTATCAAGTAGCCAGGCTTGCTCCAGTTTCTTCTGGTCGTAATAAATAAAACAAGTGGGGAAATGGGAAATAAAATGTAAAGAACAGACCTGTTTCATGTTTCTTTTGCAGAGAGGTTGCTGTGGATAGGGTGAAGACTGGGATGGGAGGAAAGGCTGGGAACAAAGGAGCAGTGGCAGTTCGGCTGCAGTTTTACAGCAGCACACTCTGCTTCATATGTGCCCATCTGACAGCTGGACAATCACAAGTGAAAGAAAGAAATGAAGATTATAGAGAAATCATGCAGAAACTCAGCTTCCCAATGGTATTTATTCTTTCTGCACAGTTACATTTTAGTCACTTAACATTCTGTTTACCTCTGGAACCAGATTTAAATCTCGCCCAAGAATTAAGATGATGGATTCTCCGTTGATTTTGTTTAGATTTTCTGTTTTCTGCCTGTGAATCGTATATAAATGAGTTTAGTTTATTCCAGCATGGTTTCATTGCTCATTGCACAAAACTGTTCATCAACTAGCACTGAAAGGCTATTTTAATCAGGATTTTGAGCATAGAAATTGATAATATCCTAAGGGTACATCAAAACAGAGTAAGAAAACAACCAAAAGTTAGGAGAAGACTTTAATATCATGGCCATTACTAGTTTGATTAAATTTATTAGAAATAAGGCATGATGGATGAGTATTGATATGAAAAATATAACGGCAGATCAAGCATCAGAACATGAATGGAAAAAGTTAGGTGAGAAAAATGCTGCATTTTGAAGTGAAATCAAAAATGTATATGCAAGGGTAAGAATTGGAAATGAAGATGATACAAGGAAATGATAACTTGTGTTAATTCAGCAACAATAACCTATAAAGAGGCTTCACATTAAGAAGGTGGGGACGATGGAGACGATGGAGGCTGTGGACAGATTTGACGATGCGCTATTTTAAAATTTGTTGTGGCCGTTGTGTAATGTCAACATTTATTATCCATTTTTAATTGTCCTTCAGAAGATGGTAATGAGTCAACTTTTTAAAACCACTGTAATCTGTATGGGAAGATTCCCATGCAGTGCTGTTAGGTAAGGAATTTATAGGACTTGGACCCAGCAACAGTGAGAGAGAAGTGATAATAGTCATAGAGCGCGGAAACAGATTCTTCGGTCCAACCAGTCCGTGCCGAACATAATCCCAAACTGAGCTATTCCCACCTGCCTGCTCCTGTCCCATTTCCCTCCAAACCGTTCCTATTCATATATCCATCCAAATGTCTTTTAAACCTTGTAATTGTACCTGCATCGACCACTTCATCAGAAAGTCCATTCCACACGTGAACCACCCTCTGTGTAAAAAATTTGTCTTGTGTCTTTTTTAAATCAATCTCACTTCATCTTAAAAATGTGTCCCCTAGCCTTGAAATTTCCAATCTTAGGGAAAAGACAACTATCATCAACTCTATCTCTACCTCTCATTATTTTGTAAACTTCCATCAGGTCACCTCTCAATCCCCTATGCTCCAGTAAGAAAAGTCCCAGTCTACGCAGCTTTTCCTTATAACTCAAACCCTCTATACCTGGCAACATCCTGATAAATCGCTTCTGATCCTTTCCAGCTTGATAATAGGCATGGTGGCTCAGTGGTTAGCACTGCTGCCTCACAGTGCAAGGGACCTGGGTTCAATTCTGCCCTCGGGCAACTGTCTGTGTGGAGTTTGCCCGTCCTCTGCGTGGGTTTCTTCCGGGTGCTCTGGTTTCCTCCCACAGTCCAAAGATGTGCAGGCTAGGTGGATTGGCCATGCTAAATTGCCTGTAGTGTTCAGGGATGTGTAGATTAGGTGGGTTTATTGGGGGATGGATCTGAGTGGGAGCTGTGAGGACTTGTTGGGCTGAAGGGCCTGTTTCCACACTGCAGCCTCAACATCCCATACTCCTATGCTCAAAGGACTGAGCAACGAAGGCAAGTGTGCCGAATGCCTTTTTAACAATCCTGTCTATATGTAATCATAGAATCCCTACATTGTGGAAAACAGGCCCTTCAGCCCAACAAGTCCGCACCCACCCAAACCCATCCCCCTCTAATCTACACATCCTTGAACAAAACGGGCAATTTAGCATGATCAATCCACCTAGCCTGCACATCTTTGGACTGTGGGAGGAAACCGGAGCACCCAGAGGAAACCCCACGCAGACACAGGGAGAATGTGTAAACTCCACACAGACAGTCGCCCGAGGGTGGTATTGAACCCTGGTCCCTGGCGCTGTGAGGCAGCAGTGCTAGCCACTGTGCCGCCCCCAATGTGATGTGATTAAAACTTTAAAGAACTATGTACCTGCACACCTCGGTCCCTCTGTTCTATAACACTATCCAAGGCCCTACTATTAATTGCATAAACCCTACCCTTGTTTGTTGTACCAAAATGCAATACCTAGCATTTATCCAGATTGAACTCCATGTGCCATTTTTCAACCCATTGACCCATTTGGTCAATATCCCTTTGTAATCTTAAAGAACCTCCTTCACTGTCTACTATGCCAACAATTCTGGTGTCATCTGCAAACTTACTAACCATACCTTCTATATTCTAATCCAAATCATTTATTTAAATGACAAAAAAAAGGACCTAGAACCGATCCCTGTGGAACACGGCTGGTCACGCCTCCAGTCCGAAAAGCAGCCCCCCACTATTATTCTCTGTTTCTTGCCATTAAGCCAATTATTTATCCAATTGACAAGCTAACCCTGAATTCCATGTGACCTAACTTTACAAATTCGTCTACCATGCGAACTATGTCAAAGGCTTTACTAAAATCCAAATAAAAAACATCTACTGCTCTGCCATCATCAACCTTTTTGGTAACTTCCTCAAAAAACTCCGTCAAGTTTGTGAGACACAAACCATGAACAAAACCATGCTGAATATCTCTAATCAGTACTTTTTGCCTCTCTAAATGTCCATAAATCCTATCTTTTATAATCACCACCAACAAGTTATCCACAACCAAAGTCAGACTCACAGGTCCACAGTTCCCAGTTTCTCCTTACCATCTTTCTTAAACAAAGGTATAGTATTAGCCACCCTCCAGTCATCAGTCATCATCCGTAGTTATAGATAATGCAAATATTTCTGCAAGGTGTCTAATAATTCCCTCCCTTACTTCCCACAACATTCTGAGATACATTAGATCAGATCCCAGAGATTTATCCACATTTTATATTCTCTAAGACCTCCCAAACTTCCACTTCTGTAATGTGAACTGTTTTTAAAACACCAAAGTTTATTTCTCTGTATTCTCTAGACTCCATTTTTCTCCACAGAGAAAACTGACACGAAATATTCATTTAGTATCTCTCCCATCTCCTGGGGTTCAACGCAAAGATGACCTCCTTGATCTTTAAGAGGCCCAACCCTCTCTCTAGTTACCCTCTTGCTCTTAATGTATTTGTAGAATTGCTTTGGATTATCCTTAACCTTATCTGCCAGTGCTGCCTTATATCCCCTGTTTGCCTTCCTGATTTTTCTCTTAAGAATGCCCCTACACTGTCTATATTGATTTAAGAGATTCAGTTGAGCCAAGTTGCCTACATCTAACAAAAGATTCTCTTTTCTTCTTGACTAGAACCTCAGTATTTTTATTCATCCATTGTTCCTTAATTTTACCAGCCTTACCCTTCACTCTAACAGGAGCAAAATGCGTCTGAACTCTTGTCATCTTGAATGCCTCCCACTTGTGAGATATCTTTTTACCTGTGGGGATCGTGTGTAAAGAGCCTTGGAGGTGGTTGTGCTCCTGTGGGCTTGCTGCCCTTCTAGGTGATTGAGGCAATGGGTTGGGAGGCGCTGTTGAAAATGACTCGGACTTGCTACAGTGGAATAAAGGCACCAAGATTCAGTTACAAGATTAGATAACTAAAGCTTGTGCATTCTCCTTGGAGCAAAGGAAATTGAGGGAGATTTGACAGAGATGGGCAAGATTAGGACAAGTTTATGTAAGGTAGGCACAGAAAACTATGTATTAGCTGATGAAGCAAGTATTAGGAGACAGATTTAGGATTTTAAGTAAAGAGATGTAAGGAGAGTATGAGGAGGAGCTTTTTTATTCAGTGAGTGAGAACGAAATAGAATTTACAGTATTAACAAAAGCAATGAATAATTTCAAAAGGATATTGGGTGGGCACTTGAAAGAAAGAAATTAAATGGCCTTGAGCAGGGAAGTGGACTGACTGGACTGCTTTGTGGTGAGCCAGGATATACTCCGTTAGTTGAAGGCTGACCGCTGTGCTCTAAGTAATTCGATGACTCTAGGTGTAGTCTTTTTGAGTCTGTTCTGCCATTTGGTGAGATTTTGGCTAATCTGACCTGACACCACATACCTGCCTGTATGCCATATCATTTGATATATTTGACTAAAAAATTAATAATTCTCAGTTTTCAGATTAGTCGTTGATCCAGCAGTAACTGGTGCTGTCAGAAAAATATTGCAAACTTCTACCACCCTTCAGTAATTTTTTGATTTGCTCTGTCTAGAACCTTGTCTGATTGGCCTAACTGTAGTGTTTTGACTATGACCTAAGTCTTGTCCACATTAACTAGTGGGAAGAGAATCTCCTCCCAATTTTTCTTATCCATTCTCTTAATATTTTCGAAAATTCGATCAAATCATCTTATAATCTCCTACAGTCCAAGGAATACAAAACTAATTCGTGCAAAACAAAATCAAAATAAAAATAATTATTATGCTAGAAATCTGAAGAAAGTATTGCTGGAAATAATCAGTGGCTTAGACAATGTCTGTGGCGAAGAAAACGGAATTATCTTGCAGACTGATGAACTTTTATCTCTTCTTGTAATTTAAGCTTTGAAGTTCAAATTGCATTCTGGTGCATCTACACTTCACTGTCTCCAAGGCCGCCATAATCCTTCCAAAGACGTGGTGCCTGGAACTGCTCGTACTGTTTGACATGTAATCTAACAAGAGCTTTGCACAGTCGAAGCATGATGTCTATCTGTTTGTATTTAGTCCTCTACATAAAATGGCCAGAATTCAATCAGTGCATTTTATTAATTTCTGTTCTGTTCATTTTAATGATATCTGTACCTGATAAGTGTCGATGCCAGAAAGAAATGTGAATACAGTAAATGGCAACCTGCAGCATGAGAATGTCTGCAACAATCCTAAAGCACATGCTCATTTCATCAGCTTCAAGTGAAATGCATCAGCTCCCTTGGAATTCCAGTTCCAGTGATTCCCTCACATGGCAATAGATGACAGACTAGCGCATTTTGCAAATATTGCCTGCTCCAGCTTGGAACAAACATGAAACATATCAGTTTATTGCCATGGTCAATATCAGACGCTTTATTTTATAGTCACACATGGGATGTGGGTGTTGCTAGCTGAACCACCATTTATTGCCCATCCCTGGTTGCCCTTGAGAAGGTGGTGACAAACTGACTTCTTGAACTGCTGTCGCCCAATGCACTATAGGCGGATCCACAGTGTCGTTAGAGAGAGAATTTCAGGATTTTGACTTGACCAGGTTGAAAAAGTCAGGATGATGAGGGACTTATAGGGGAATTTGCATGTGGAAGTATTCCCATATATCTGCTGTCCTTGTCCTTCTATATGGAAGTGGTCATGAAATTGGAAGATGCTGTCTCAGGATCTTTGGCAAATTTTTGCAGAGCATATTGTAGATAGTACACATTGCTGCTATTAAGTATTAGTGGTGGAGGGAGTGGATGTTTTAGATGTGTTGCTAATCAAGCAGGCTGCTTTGTCCTGGATGGTGTCAAGCTTCTTGAGTGTTGTTGGAGCGGTACCCATCCAGGCAAGTAGAGGGTATTCCATCACACTCCTGACTTGTGCCTTGTAGTTTATGGACAGGTTTTGGGGAGGCTGAAATTGAGTTACTTGATGCAGTATTCCTAGTCTCTGGCCTGCTCTTGTAGCCACTGTATTTATATTGCAAGTCCATTTGAGTTTCTGGTCAGTGGTAACTCATAAGATGTTGATAGTGTGGGATTCAGTGAAGATAATGCCATTGAATCTTAAGAGCCAGTGGGTAGATTGTCTCTTATTGGAGATTGTCATTGCCTGGCATTTTGTGTAGTATGAATATTGTTTGCCACTTTTCAGCCCAAGCCTGGATGTTGTCCAGGTTTTTTGCATTTGAATAAAGACTTCCTCAGTGGCTGAGGGTAATAAATAGTGCTGAACATCGTGCAATTATCAGTGAACATCCCCTACTTCTGACCTTATGATGGAGGGAAGGTCATTCATGAAACACTGGAAAATGATTTGGTGTAGAACACTACCCTGAAGAATTCCTGCAGACATGTCCTGGAATTGGGATGACAGACCTTCAGCAACCACAACTATCTTCCTATGTGCTAGGCACAATTCCAACCAACAGAATGTTTGTTTGTCCCCTGTTTCCCATTGATTTGAGTTTAGCTATGGTCCTTGATGTTGCATGCAGTCAAATGCAGCCTTGATGCCAAGGGCTATCATTTTGACCTCCCCTCTAGAATTCAGCTTTTATCTGTGTTTGGACAAAGGCTGTAATGTGATCAGAAACTGAATAGCCCTAGTGGAACCCAGTCTGGTCATCAGTGAACCATTGCTGAGCCAATGCTGCTTATTGGCACTGTTGATGATACTTTTCATCACTTTGATGATAACTGAGAGTGGATTGTAGTAATTGGTAGGGTTTGATCTGTCCTTTTTTATGTATAGGATATACCTGGGCAATTCTCTACATTGTTGGCTCTATCCCAGTGTTATAGTTGTACTGGAAGAGCTTCGCTAAGGGTGCGGCGTGTTCTGGAAAACAAATATTCAATACTATTGCTGGAATGTTGTCAGGACCTTTGCAATATCCAGTGCCTCCAACCATTTCTTGATATTATGTGTAGTGAATCGAATTGGCTCAAGGCTGACAACTATGCTGTTGGGGACTTCTGGAGAAGGCTGGAGAAGCCACTTAGCATTTCTGGCTGAAAATTGCTGCAAATGCTTCAGTGTTATCTTTTGCACTGATGTGCTGGGCTCTTCTATCATTAGTGAGGATATTTGTGGAGCTGCCTCTTCCAGCAAGTTGATTAATAGTATACCACCATTCATGACCGGATGTGGCAGGATTGCAGAGCATGGATCGAATCTGTTGGTTGTGGAATTGTTTAGTTCAGCTATCACTTGTTACTTTTGCTGTTTGGCATGGAAGTAGTTTTGTAGCTTCACCAGGTTGACACCTCATTTTTAAGGTATGCCTGGTATTGCTGCTGATGTGCCCTCCTGCACTCTTCATTGAACCAGGATTGATCACCTGGTTTGATGGTGACAGTAATGGTAGAATGGGGGATATACAGGGCAATTAGATTGTGTTGGAGTGTGATTCTGCTACTGCTGATGACCCATAGCACCTCATGAACGCCCGGTCTTGATTTGCTTGATCTGGTTGAAGTCTGTCCCATTTAACATGATGATAATGTCTCACAACACAATGGAGGGTGTTCTTCATGTGGAGGCGAGTTTTCGTCTCCATGTGGAACGTACAGTATCTTACTGATACTGTCATGGACAGATGCATCTCTGACAGATTGATTAGGATGAGGTTAAGTATGTGTTTCCCTCTGGTTTGTTCCCTCACTAGCTGCCCTAGTCTTAGTCTACCAGCTATGTCATTTAGGACCTGACCAGCTTGATCTGTGTAGTGACGCTGCTGAGCCACTCCTGGTGGAGAACACTGAAGTCTGCTAACTGAAGTACATTCTGCACCCTTGCCACCACCCTCCGTGCTTTCTCCAAGTGTTGTTCAACATGAAGGACTACTGATTCATCAGTCAAGATAGGATGGTACATGGTTATCAGCAGGAAGTTTCCTTGCCCACGTTTGACCTGTTACATTGACCCTAGACCCCATGAAGTCTCTCAATGTTAAGGCTCAGAGGCTTTCAAGAAAGAGTTCATAAATGTTGCTAGTTTGATTTGCTCTTGAATCCGTCCTCTCACTGAAGACATGCAAAGATACGTTAATTCTCAAGCCTTCTGTTCCTTTCAATTGAGTGGCATCCTATTAGACTAGCAAATACTTAGAAAATCTCGATCCTATTTCAATTTGGTTGCTTGATATTTGCTGTTGATTTATTGTGACAGGGAAGGAATGTTTTCTGCCATGACTTAGTATACTGGTGTGGCGATTCAAACTTCCGCCTTGACCTTCCACATGAAGAAGTCCTTCATCACATTAAGGGACAGGACTGGAAAACTCTTCAGGCCCATGACCAGCTGCAGCATCAGAAGACTGAGAATAAAGTGAGTGCAAAAAATAATGAGAAGTAAGAAAAAATAATTTATTTTCATAGGACAGTATTTTTATCCTTTGTACCGGTCATTGCTTCATAGACAAAAACAGAAATTGCTGAGAAAGCTCAGCAAGTCTGGCAGCATTTGTAGAGGGAAATCAGAGTTAACATTTTGGGTCAAATGACCCTTCCTCAACAGCTTCTCGTTAGTAGTGGTTAGTATCCCCACCTATCGCACGGGAGACCAGGGTTCAATTCCTCGACGGGGATTGTGTGCTATATCTGAGCTTGGCAATGCAGCTGTAAGGACATGTTCTTTAGCAACACAATGGCTCAGTGGTTAGCACTGCTGCTTCACAACACCAGGAACCCAAGTTTGATTCCAGCCTTGAGTGATTGCCTGACTGGGAGTTTGTACATTCTCCCTGTGTCTGTAGGTTTCCTCCAGTTGCTCCACAGTCCAAAGATATGCAAGTTAGGTGGATTAGCCATGCCAAATGCCCTGTAGTGTCCAGGGCTGAGCAGGTTAGGTGGATTGGCCTTGTTAAATGTGAGGATACGGGGACAGGTTGAAGGCCTGGGTCTGGGTGGGATGTTTTTCAGAGGAATGGTGCAGATTCGATGGGCTGAACTGCTTCTTTCTGCATTGTAGGGGTTCTATGATCTTGGGGGCGGCTCAGTGGTTAGTACTGCTGCCTCACTGTGTCAGGAACCCGGGTTCAATTCCAGCCTCGGGCAACTGTCTGTGGAGTTTGCACATTCTCCCCATGTCTGCGTGGGGTTCCTCCGGATACTCTGGTTTCCTCCCACAGTCCAAAGGTATGCAGCTTAGGTGGATTGGCTGAGCCAAATTGCCCACTGTGTCCAGGGATGTGCAGGATAGGTAGATTAGCTGTGGTAAGTGCAGGGTTAGGGAATGGGATGCTCTTTGATTGGCTGAATGGCCTCTATCTGCACTGTAGGGATTTTATCAAACAGCAGGGTATGTTATTCCTCCTTGATTTATAATGATAATCTAGTAAAATGTATTTTTAGCTTTATACAAAAAAAGGTCTCTGCCCCAATGTCCAATTTTATGTTATAAGGTTGAGTACATTATCAAGAGTTATTTGCAAAGTAAAAACCGAAAGGACTGTGGATGCTGTAAATCAGAAACAAAAACAGAAGCTGCTGGAAAAGCTCAGCAGGTCTGGCAGCATCTGTGAAGAGAAACCAGGTAACATTTTGGGTCCGGTAACCCTTCCTCAGAATTTCTGTGTGGAGTTTGCACGTTCTCCCTGTGTCTGTGGACCTCCCACAGTCCAAAGATGTGCAGGTTAGATGGATTGGCATTGCCCATAGCCTTTAGGGTGGGAAGTGCAGGGATAGGGAAGAGGTGGGTCTGAATGGGATGGTCTTCAGAGAGTCAGTGTGACTCGATAGGCCGAGTGGCCTGCTTCAAGCTATAGGAATTCTATGATAGGATTTTTTCTTCTCGATTTTGTATTTCCAAGCTGTGCAGTGATGCACATGATGTGGTGTCAAGTTGATAATTTATGGGGGCAATGCAACAAATGAAATATGGAGATTCCAGAAGGTATTAACATGAATTCACAAAAGGCAAGGCAATCACACAGATTCGGGTTCTCTGTAATTGTGGCTTGGTGTAATCAGGAGCATTTCAGGAAGGCACCTGCTGAAATCAAGTGATACAAAGGTGTCTGAAAGAATGAGTAGTAAGAACGTTAGACCCAAGTTTGGATTCAGCACAGAAGCAGCTTAATGATGTAACTACTTTTCTATGGTCTGTCCATTGTTAATACCAAGTGTCAGCATGCTCTTTCACATGCTTCATGATGAGACCCATAAGGCAAGTTTGCAATGGGTATAGACATGGCCTTGGATTGGTTTGTTCAATTCTTGGGGGAAGTGACGGTGATATGGAAGCCAGCCAAAGGATTCATTATATATAAACAAGGAACAAGAGTTCGCCCTTCAAGACCGCTCTGCCATTCAATAAAAGATTTGATTTTAACCTCAATTCTACATTCCCATAATTTATCATTCCTTTAGTGATTATGAATCTATCTATCTCAGCCTGAAAAATATTTAAAGATTCTGCATTCACTTTGTTTTGAGGAAGGGAATTCCAAATGCACTTATCTCTGAGAAAAAGAATGTTCCCTCATCTCTGTCTAATATGGACGACCACCAGTTCTAGATTCTCCCACAAGTGGAAATATCCTTTTGACCTGGTAGATTCCCCTCTAACTCTTCTAAGTCACCTCTGACTCTTCTAAACTCTACAGGATACAAGCCTAGTCTGTCTAGCCTTTCCTCATAAGGCAGTCTGCTCATTCCAGTTATTAGTCTAGTAAACCTTCTCTGAACTGCTTCTAATGCATTAACATTCTTCTGTAAGTATGGTGAGATCAGTACTGTACTGGTACTTTAGATGCAATCTCGCCAGTGTCACATACAACTGAAGCATGATCTCCTTACTCTTGAATTCAATTCCCCCACAATAAAACAAAATATTCTGTTAGCTTTTCTGATTACTTGCTGCATCTGCATACTATCCTTCTATAGTTCTTACTCTAGGACACACTGTTCTCTCTGCATCTCAGAGCTCTGCAGCATTTACCTTGGATGATATATTTCTTTTTTATTCTTTCTGCCAAAATGGACAATTTCACACTTTCTACATTATACTCCATTTGCCAGATCTCTGCTAACTCATTTAACTAATCTATGTCCTTTTGTAGCCTCCGTATGTTTTCTTTACTCACTTCTCTGCTTATCTTCATGTCATCAGTACAACCTGTCTTCCCATTGCTGAATAGTCCTGCTTAGTCACCCCAGGACCCATAACATTGGAGTGGAAGAAAGTCAACCTTAATCCCAAGTGACTGCCCAGTAAGAAGATTGTTCAATATCAATCTCCTCCTTCGCTTTAATTTTTCTGCCTTCAGAAGATGCTTAATGAACATTTTTTTTTGTAAATGTGTGCACCTCCAATCCTTTCAGCTGTGCAGTACCATGCAGGACCTGCTAAGATTCTGTAGGTGCTTGCTGATGAGTGTGGAAAAACCCCAGAGACGTCACTGGGAATATGAAATGTAGTTTTGATACACTGATTTTGTTTAATCAACACACCTGGCTGGTCATGTGGCTTTCATTATAATGTTTATGCATTTCACTTGCGTGGCTGTTTAGAATCCCGACAGTGTGGAAACAGGCCATTCGGCCCAACAAATCCACACCACCCCTCTGAAGAACATCCCATCCAGACCCATTCCCCTACCCCTGCATTTTCCCATGTCTAACTCCACCAAACCTAAACATCCCTGGGCACTATAGCATGACCAATCCACCTAAGTCTTCACATCTTTGGGCTGTGGGAGGAAACCCACACAGACACGGGGAGAATGTTCAAACTCCAAACAGACAGTTGCCCGTGGGTGGAATTGAACCCGGGTCCCTGGTCCTGTGAGGCAGCAGTGCTAACCACTGAGCCACCATGCCACCATAAGATTTGAACCTGTGCGGAGTACCCCAATGGAATTCGAATCCATCGCCTTAACCACTCGGCCACGACTGCAAGGGCTACTTGTTGGATGAATTGAGAAATCCACTGCCTACTAAAGACCAAGCATGCGGCATTTAAGTCAGACAACACAGACCTATACAAGAAATCCAGATATGACCTCCGCAAAGCCATTAGAGATGCCAAGAGGCAGTACCAGACCAAGCTGGAGGCCCAAACTAACCATTCGGACACCTGCTGCCTATGGCAAGTCCTACACAACATTACAGGATACCAAATGAATCAGAACAAAACAGCGGACAAAATCACATCCCTCCCTGATGCGATCAGTACTTTCTATGCTCAGTTTGAGCAGAATGCCAGTGGCACAGTGTTACCTGCCATGACAGCCCTTGGACTGTTCCCTCTTACTGCTGCAGATGTCAAATTGGTCTTCCTCAGAGTAAATCCAAGGAAAGTGACGGGCCCAGATGAAGTCCCTGGCCATGTACTTAGATCCTTCCAGCCTAGTATTTGGGGCAGCACGGTGGCTCAGTGGTTAGCACTGCTGCCTCACAGCTCCAGGGACCCGGGTTTAATTCTCAGCCTTGGGCGACTGTCTGTGTGGAGTTTGCACATTCTCCCCGTGTCTGCGTGGGTTTCCTCCCACAGTCCAAAGATGTGCAGGTTAGGTGGATTGGCTGTGCTAAATTGCCCATAGGGATGTATAGATTAGGTGGGTTATAGGGGGATGGGTCTGGGTGGGATGCTCTCAGGTTCAGTGTGGACTTGTTGGGCTGAAGGGCCTGTTTCCACACTGTAGGGATTCTATGATTCTAGCTGGCAGAGGTATTCACAGACATCTTTAATCTCTCCTTGCTACAATCTGAAGTCCTCACCTGCTTCAAGAAGACCACCATCATCCCAACACCAAAGAAAACACATGCAACATGCCTCAATGACTACCGCCACATGGCTCTGACCTCCATAATCATGAAGTGCTTTGAGAGGCTGGACATGGCTTACATCAACTCTAGCCTCTCAGCCTGACTTGATCCCTTGCAGTTTGCCTATCAGCAAACAGGTCCACAGCGGATGCCATTTCCCTAACCCACACACTCATCATTGGAACATCTGGATAACAAGGACACCTATGTCAGGCTCCTCCTCATTGACTACAGCTCTGCCTTCAATAGCATAATCCTTATCAGACTAATCTCAAGATCTGAGATGTAGATCTTGGCTCCGCCCTCTGCAACTGGATCTTTACTTCCTGACTCACGGACCACAATCAGTGAAGATAGACAAAGGAACTTCCTCCACGATAATCCTCAACACTGGCACCACACAAGGATGCATTCTCAGCCCCCGCCTGTATGCCCTGTATACCGGCGATTGCATAGCCAAATTCCGCATGAACGCCATCTACAAGCTTGCTGACGACACCACCGTGGTGGCTGGAAATCAAACAACAATGATTCAGAATACAGGAAGGAGAAAGAGGGCTTGGTGTCATGGTGCGATAACAGCTCTCTCTCTCTCTCTCACTCTCTCTCTCTCTCTCTCGTTCAAACTGATCATTGAATTCAGGAAGAAAGGAGGAGGACATGCCCCTATCTACATCAACAGAGCTGAGGTGGAGAGGGTCAAGAACGCCAAGTTCCTTGGAGTAACAATAACCAACCATCTGTCCTGGTTCTCCCACATAAATGAGACTGTCAAGAAGGCACAACACTGCCTCTGCTTCCTCAGGCGGCTTAGGAAATTTGGCATGTTACAAAGACCCTCACCAACTTTTACAGATGCATGATGGAAAATATACTATCCAGGTGCATAATGGCCTGGTATGGTAACAGCTGTGCCCAGGAACGTAAGAAACTATAGAAAATTGTGTGCACAGCCCAGACCATCACGGAAGCCAACCTTCCATCCGTAGATTCCATTTATACTTCTTGTTGCTGCAGAAAGGCTGCCAACATCAACAAAGACCCTCCCCACCCTGGTAATGTTCTCATCCAACCTGTTCCATCAGGCAGAAGATCTAGAAGCTTGAACACAGGCAGCGACAGATTGAAGAACAACTTCTTCACTGCTGTTATTTGGCTGGTGAATGGACCTCTCTAACTTCAAATAATGTTGATCTTGCTTTGTGCATCTCCTGTTCAGCTGTAACCTTGTACGCCTCTCTCTGTCTAAGCAGTCTATGATAAGTATGTTCTTGTTTGCTATAATCTACCTGTACTGCTCGCAAAACAAAACTTTTCACTGTACGTAGATACATGTGACTACAATACATCAAAGCAAAACTGTTTATAAGCCAGGTTCTCTATGACCAATTCCTTATTTCTGCCACCGGGTCCAAATTGTTTTGTACTGCTAGAATGCTGTATTTTCTTTTAATTCACTCGTGGGACATGGGTGTCGCTGGCTGGACCAATATTTATTGTCTATCCCTGTGTGCCCTTGAGATGGTGGTGGTGAACTGCTGCCTTAAACTGTTGAAGTCCATGTGCTGCAGGTAGACCCACAAGGCCAGGATCTTGACCCGATAACACTGAAGGAACAGTGATATATTTCTAAGTGAGGACAGTGAATAGATCGGAGGGGAACCTGCAGGTAGTGGCATTCCCACATATTTTCTGCCCTTGTCCTTCTAGATGGGAGTGGTCATGAGTTTTGAATATGCTTTCTCGGGATTTTTGGCAAATTTCTGCAGTGCATCTTGTAGATAGTACACACTGTTGCCAGTGGTGGAGGGAGTGGAAGTTTGTGGATGTCATGCCAATCAAGCGGGCTGCTTTGTCCTGGATGGTATCAGGTTTCTTGAGTGTTGTTGGAGCTGCACAGGCAAGTGGAGAGTATTCCTTCACTCTCCTGACTTGGGCCTTGCAGATGGTGGGCAGGCTTTGGGGAGTCAGGAAATGAGTTACTTGGTATAGTATTCCTAGCCTTCCTGGCAAGTTGATTTGAGTTTCTGGTCTCTGGTAATCTGATGTTGATTGTGGGAGATCCATTGTGTGTCAAGGGGCAGTGGTTATGTTGTCTCTTATTGGAGACATTAAATGATGAAAACATTGTTACCATTCCCAGGAAGTCTACTGCAAACTTGCATGAATTGTCACAACTGTAATGGAAGGAATATGCTGATAATCAAGCTCCTATGAAGTACTCTTTTTAAAGTACTCTAAGTACTACTGTTAAGTATAAAAGGAATGTCACCAGGCTTCTTAGCTCAATAATGTCTTTATTATTAATAAAACATATTCTCAATAGGTTTGAGATAACTACTCATTACAGCTTTAACTGTGGATCATACCTTAGATGTTAATATCCTTGATCGTATAGACATACACTCTCTCACAACATGAAAATGAGATGTTTTTGCAGAGATGGTGTTAAAAAGGCAAAAAATGAAGAAATTTCTGTGGTTCAGAGTCTAGAAATAAACAATAAAAGGTGACAACTTCTCAAATCTGCTGAAATTTTCTGTTGACAAAGCTGAATCGCTGACAGCTATACATTGATGATAATTATTCAGTCTGATTCCAAGCAACTTGGGTTTGAGTTGTTGCAAATGAGCACAGTCCACAGTACTTAAAATTTCACAAGGTTGACAAAAATATTGGCTTTTGGAAACTCTTAAATTCCCAGGACTGACTTCTAAGGAGCCAGACTTTAGGAGACAGGACGTGTTTTCAGGGGTGTCTTCTTGAGTTACTGACTCTGGGTTTGTAAAACAGAATTCTAAAACCAGAGAAGGTTGCTAGGCCACAATTAGCATAGACCCTAAGCCCCTCAAAGCCAGTTTTTTTTTAACCCCAGTAACTATATAATAAACCTAATTTCTTATCTCCTTGCCTTGCGTAGCTGCTTCTGCAAAATTGCTCAATTTCTGGAAAATTCCAAGTAGCTCACAATACACATTAAACTTTTGACATTAGAAATGTCAGGTGGGTCTCAGCCCATGAACTGTTGAACCCATTTCCAAGAAATCACATGATTCTGTTCAGTCCAGAAAATGTCCAAGTAATTCCATGTTTTCCAGCTTCCTTCAATGTTGTCCTTAAATTATATTCCCAACAGAAATTCCTCTTGTCATTGCACAGCAGCTGTCCATTGCTAGAACGTTAATAATGTTAATTATTGTTAATCTGGTACTCGTTAGATTATCACATGCATGCAATTGATCATGCCCTGTACGTGTGGGAAGCCAGTCAGGATTTAAATCTGACTACCAGCTCATTCAGTTTAGAAGAAGTTTGTAAAGACTCCCTTCCTGCCAAGCAACCCAACTGCTACCCACCCTGTATGTCTACACGCAACAACTTAGGGACTCTCAAAGTAGCAACATAGGCCAGAATTTTATTGGGTTTTGGTGTGCGGCTGGTCAGCAGGAGAGGCGTGGATGGACAACATCAAGTGAGGAGTTGGCATGTCCATCACTTTGCCACCCCTATTGCATTTCAGCAGTAATGGAAAAGTTAGTGGATGGCACTTCTGCCTATTGGCCAATTGAAAGCCTTAAATTACTAAGCAAGAGCCACTTAAGGTTGGCTCTTTGTGATGTGGTGAGACAGCCAGGTGAAATCCTGGTGGGCTTCTTCCAGTTTCAGGGGTGAGTTACCCTGTGATGTGAACTGTACCCACCTGCCATGGTTCCAAATCTTTTTATACATCAGGCTAGTAAAAGTCTATCAGTCGTAAATTTAACATTAATAATTCCACTTGCATGTACTGTCTTTGTGGGAGAATGCTCCACAACTCCAATACTCTATGTCTGGGTTCTGATCTTGAGGTTATGTCACCTTGTCCTGTCTCGTCACCAGAAAAGGTTTCTAATAACCCTTTCAAAATCCAAAAAATGTCAACTAAGTCATCTAAGCTTCTGGGCTGCAACAAATATAACCTCTCCTCATATTCTAACCTTTGAACCCTGATGTCATCTTGGTGTATTTATGCTGCTCTTCTACAGTGTCAATGTATAGGTTCTAAGTTGCTGTGCTCAGATTCATTCCCAGTTCTCTCAAAGTGGTTTATCTAGGGCTTTGTTTGGTTTAGGGAAGCCTTTTGCTCTTGGTAATCTAGCCCTTTTATTATAACGGCTAAAGTTCAGTTAGCTTTTTTGATTATTTGTTCTTCCACAGTTTGTTTTTAGCTTTTTAATGTTTCAAAACTACGCAATATATCCATTGTTTTTGCTGCAATATCTGTCTTGAAATGCATCAGTGGTTTCCAGATTATTTCTTCATTCCAAAGATGTTTAAGTATGAATGTTGTGTGCTACTTAATATGATCTTTACACTCAATGGGGAAAGCATGCAACAGAATGAAACAGCTGAGCAATTGTCATTTTTTTCTAATAAAATCCATTAGTTTGGCTCAGAGAACTTTCTTGAATCATTTAAGAATTATTTTTTAAAACTTGATTGTTTATAATTTTAACTTAAAAAATTTGCATTTTTTATTTAGATTTTCAAAGATTTCTTTGAAGGTACCATCAACTTCGCTCCAACATACAAATATGATGTGGGCACAGATGTTTATGACACCAGTGACAAATGCAGAACTCCTGCTTGGACAGATCGAGTGCTGTTGTGGAGAAAAAATTGGTCCTGTGATACATCTGGTATGATGATAAAATCAAAACGTTAACCTAGCAGTAACTAAAATTATTTAATATCTACATTGTAAAGAAGTAACAGATATAGCCATATCTTTTTATGTTGTCACAATTTTTAAGCCACTAGATAGTTGCCTCGAAGATGGAGCCAATTTACCTATATAGGGAGTCCTCACTATTCGTAGGAGATACATTTCAGAAAAATCTGACGATTAGTGAAAGAATGAAATACAGTGGTTTATACATCATAAAAATTAATGCAATTAAAGGGGGGCCGCGTTACGATGAATTCCTTAAGCTGCCTTTGTTTTGACAATTGTGGATTTTTATACTGCTAATCCTTCATGTACTGTACACAAAACTTACAAGCTTTTAAACAATTTTAAACAGTCTTAAATAATTTTACTTTAATTCTTACCTTGGAAAAGTGACCTGCTTGCTGAGGGTGAGTGTTGGTTCTTCATTTGTCTTTTTTCCTGTCGCCTTCATCTGTAGGCCTGACAGTCCTGATTTTTCCTGTGACTCGTTTGACTTTAGAAGGTTTAGGAGTTGCCACTCCTTTAAAGAAAATGTCTAGAATTGACTGTTTTGCGTCACACATCTTGGCGTCGTAAATCTATTGTTAACATGACAAGCTATCATTAACAAGCCACTTTGGCTGATTGATCTACCAGATGGTCATGACATCTAAGAACATTCAGAGCTTCATAAGTGTGCATGAAAACATCCTGCAGGCACTTTGTGATCAGGTCTTTTTCATGAATTAGTGGTGCATTATCACCTTCATCATCTAAATTCTCTTCGCTGAATGCTTGTGCATCCATTTCTACCAGGTCTTCATTACTGAGCGGCTTGGAATGGGACTTGAATAACCATGCAACATCATTCTTTCCGACCTCCTCAAAGCCCACCTACCATCCCAGATTTACTAACTCATTATGAATAGTGGCCAAGTCATTGACCCTGGCAGTGACTTCTTCCATGCACTGTTCATGTGATAAAGCAAAACTTTGTCCCATATAGCACCAGTGATGTTCACAGCACCCATGATGTTAAATTGCTTCTAGACAGCTTAGACAGATGGCTTCCCTTCACCATCTGTTTTCTTGATGAGTGTCCGGAAAGTCTTACAGATATAGTAGACTTCAAATGTTGCTCTGACTCTCTGGTCCATCGGCTATATGATGGATGCCATTCACAAAGGTAGGAATGTGACTTTGACATTTGGATAAAGAACCTCATAGTCCAAATTGTGAGCACTGGCATTGTCCAAAATGAGAAGAATCTTATATGTCAAAATTTCCTTGGCATAATACTACAGCATCTCAGTACAAAGTAGCCCATGGACCAGTCATGTAATATCTGTTTAATTATCCATGCCTTGCAGTAAAGTTTGCAGGTGATAGGGAGACACAATTTTTTTAATTGCATGTGGGTTCTCACCATGATAAGTGATCGTTGGTTTCAGCTTCTTGTCACCTTTTGCAAAGCCATCTAGAACAGAGTGAGATGGTTGAGAAGCACTTTTCACACTGGCACTATGGGTTCTTGATAGTATTAATATCTAATACAGACCCGTCTCATCTATATGGGAAACTTGGTGAACATCCTCTCTGATTTCTAAACTTCTCCAGGAAAGAATCAGCAGCATCAGTGTCAGTACTGGCCGCTTTCCCTGCACGCATACCTTCTTAAAGCTGTACCATGCATGGAAATGATTAAACCAGCCACGGCCCATATCAGAAGTTTCTTGTTTCACACAGAGATTTGTAGTAGAGCTCCCTCCCTCGTCTTGTTTGATGTTTTCATAAAAACTGAAAGCCTTCTGTCGGATAAGGGCAAGGCTGATCAGTGTGTTCTTCTCATGAAGATCATTCTCACCACCAATCTGTTTTCCATTATCTCCATTGCCTGGTTGTGATGCTGTGTTATCTTTTGCATTGAACGCAACGCAGCATGTTTGGCTTTCTCGCTGATCTTATTACTCTTTCCCAGGAATGAATGGTTGGTGGAAGCAATCTAAGATGGTGAGCAACATGATTACTACTTTTCTTAATTAAGTCTAATTTCACATTGTGAGTCACAATTTGATGCTGTCAGATGTATTGAGGAGATTCAACATTTGCTGTAGTGGCGCGTTTTCCTGTCATGGTCACACGAGTACAAGATAAAAACAGAGGAATCTCGTGATGCACTTTCACTGAGAACTATGAACTCAAATAGTGTTGAGAAGGAATGCTGTGCAGGTTGCAAAAACTGCTGGGAGCACTTGACAATACGCCAAAGTAGCAATGTAAGAATTAAACAGCTCAACAAGTACTGAAAATTGTTCCCTAATTTAATAGGAATGTATAGGCAAAAAAAATTATATTGGTTCAACAAAAAGCATTGACCTGCTGTATATGAATTGTTTGAAAAATGTTTGTTGTAGATGTCTGTTTAGGTAAATAAGGAGCAGTAATTTTCAGAGGTAGTAGGAACTGCCGATGCTGGAGAATCTGAGATAACAAGGTGTAGAGCTGGAAGAACACAGCAGGCCAAGCAGCATCAGAGGAGCAGGAAAGCTGATGTTTTGGGTCGAGACCCTTCTTCAGAAATTCAGCAATAATTTTCTTCATAATAATAACCTTCTTCAGAAATTCAGCAATAATTTTCAATTGTGTTTGGTTGACGCGTTTCTGATGACTTATTAGTTGATCTTTGGTTACACTGTTCACAGATTTAATTCGATATATACCAATTGTTGTGATTCCAGCTTTTGTTACCATTGGACAAGTCAAATCTCAGAATGAAACCCAACTTGATAGACCAACTCTGAAAAAGAATATTGTTGGTCATTCACTGAAACATAGGCACATAAGGCTACAGGTTTTCTTTTAAACCAGAATATAGTTTTATTGTAATAAAATAAATTGAGCTATCTAAATATCGTACACACTTTGAAACACTTTAAAACATGTAGCAAAACAAATCTCATGTATTCCCTAGTACAATAGCTTTACAGTGAGCCAAATCCAGAGAAATTATTCTTCTGTTTCAGATTTTAAAGTTTGACCTAACTGCTTCTCTCCACTTCTGTCCTGTGATCTGTGAATATTGTTGCTTGAATACTCAAAAAACTGAAAGCTTCAACTTTTTCAGTCTTTTAATAGTCAACTGATTTATAACCAAGCATTCCTGGTCTGTAAGTTTCATAAACTTAAACTTTTAATTTAGGATAATTGTGCTTTCCCTGAATTATCCTACACTTCTTTCTGGGAGAGAAACTATATTTGCTCCTGACCCCAGTTAAATCTCTTCCAAGACTGTGTACTAAATGTTTTTAGTCTCTGACTTTTCCTAAGCTTAACGTCAATACTTGATCACCCTAAATCAGAGGCAAGCTTAGGTCTTTCAATGTTTACTCCCTATTGTAAATCCTTCAGTATAAACAAACAATCTTCTATTAACACTACAGGAGAATTGCAATTACTGGATTTCAGATGCAGAATTAGGTAATGGTTCCAGAAGTTTTTGATTTTATTTAAAACTTCTCCACGAAAGTAATGGTGACTTTAACTTCCCCAATATTGACTGGAACTCACTTAGAGCAAGAGGCTTAGATGGAGTAACATTTGTTAAGTGCATCCAAGAGGGCTTCTTGAAACAGTATGTGGATAGTTCGACTAGAGGAGGGGTCATACTGGACCTTGTACAGACCAATAAGCCTGGTCGGGTGACTGACCTTTCATTGGGAAAGCATTTTGGAAATGGTGATCACAACTCCTTAAGTTTTAAGATAGCTGTGAATAAGGACAAGCCAGGACCTTGCGGGAAGGTGCTAAATTGGGGTGGGCAAAATACGTCAGTATTAGGCGGGAGCTAGGGAGTGTTAATTGGGAGGAACTGTTATCGTGCAAGTCCACATTTGACATGTGGGAGTTGTTTAAAGACCTACTGATGAGAGTTTAGGACTGGCATGTTCCAGTAAGAAGTAAAAGGATGGCAAGATAAGGCAACCTTGGATAGCAAGGGAGGTTGTGCATTCAGTCGAAAGGAGAAAAAGAAACTAAAATCGGACAGGGCCCATTAGGAATACAAAGAAAGCAGGATATAATTCAAGCAGGGAATTAGGAGAGCAAGGAGGGGCCATGAAATAACCTTGGCAAGTAGGGTTAAAGAGAATCCCAAGGCCATCTATACATGTATTAAAAACCAAAGCATTATTTGGGAGAAGGTAGGACCACTCGATAAAGGAAGAAGCTTTTATGCTAGGAGATAGAGGGTGTGGTTGAGATCCTAAATGAGTACTTTGCATCAGTATTCACCCAGGAGAAGGATATGGAGGATAGTGAGATTTATGTGGAGCATGCTAATATGCTAGGGCATTTTGAAATCAAGAGAGAAGTGGTGTTGGGTCTCTTGAAGGACATTAAGGTGGATAAGTCCCAAGGGCCCAATAATGTCTACCCCAGGTTATTAAAAGAGGCAAGAGACAAGATTACTGGGACCTTGACCAAGATCTTTGTATCTTTGCTAGCCACTGGAGAGGTCCCGGAGGACTGGTGAGTAGCTAATGTTAATCCTCTGTTCAAGAAGGGGAACAGGGATAATCGGTGAGTCTCTCATCGGTGGTTGGGAAGCTATTAGAGAGAATTCTTAGGGTTAGGATTTACGCACATTTGGAAAAGCATGGTCTGATTAAGGACAGTCAGCATGGCTTTGTGCAGGGCAGGTCATGTCTTTACTAACTTGATTGAATTTTTCGAGGAGGTGACAAAGGTTATCAGAGGGTAGAGCAGTAGATGTTGTTTACATGAATTTTAGTAAGGCTTTCGACAAGGTCCCTTATGGTAGGCCCATCCAGAAGATTATGATGCATGGGATCCACAGTCACTTGGGCTCGTGAATTCAAAATTGGCTTGCCCATAGAAAGCAGTGGGGAGTGGTGGAAAGCTGTTTTTCTGGCTGAGCACCGAGACTAGTGGTGTTCCGTAGGGTTCCATACAGGGACCTCTGCTGTTTGTGATATATATAAATAACATGGATGAAAATATAGATGGTGGGTTAGTAAGTTTGCAGATGATACAAAGATTAGTGGAGTTGTGGATAGTGTAGAAGGTTGTCAAAGGATACAGCAGAATATAGATCAGTTGCAGATACGGGCAGAGGAATGGCAGACGGTGTTTAATCCGGTTGCGTGTAAGCTGCTACACTTTACAAGATCAAATGTTAAGGAAAAATATACAGTTAATGGCAGGACCCTGATTGGATCTTGGGCTTCAGTTCATAGCTCCCTGAAAGTGGCCACACAAGTAGATAGGGTGGTAAAAAGGTGTATGGCATGCTTGCCTTTATTGGTTGGTGTTGGGTTCCTAAGAAATAAGGAACAAGTCCACAATATTTTCAAATATCCGGCTTTATTTCTTCTTGTATGTCAATTACATGGTCGCCAGTTGAGAACTCTGCAGTAACAGGTTTTTTTTCATGCCTCTTATACATTTTTTTCAATTCTCCTCAAAACAGCAAATAGCGGTCAGTATCTTCTGTTAATCTATTCTGCAATATCTTCCCAATACATATCCCAAAAGGTTCATGCAAATTATTCCCCACACTCTAACCGTAAGACCTAGGCAACAGTTTGTTCGTCACTACTCTCATATTTGCTTCAAACCGATCTCCTTAGTCTCGACTGCACCTGCAAATCAGCTCGTTGCAATGGCATTTATAAATCTAACCCTTGTTATGCAGTAGCTTAATCACATAATTTTCTATATGCTCCACAATTTCCCCCTTTGATTCTTCCCAAACAGAATCACACAAGCAAAGCAAGCTAATAATAATATATAGATCACCTAGAATGTTGAAGAGCAGTTAAATACCGAACTTTAAGCTTTAGCAATTGCCGAATACAACATTCAAGCAACATACACTTATTCTGTATTTCTTGTTTAAGATGTATACAAAGAAGTATTTACATTGAGTCCACATTTTACGATAAGTCCTCCCTTTTTGGTGCAGGGGATTGGTAAGTCACTAGTAAGCAAACACTCAAGGTGCGCTGTTAGTAATACAATCAACTTCTCCATCTTGACCTATTGTAACGATTCTTATCAAGCTTCAAGTTCAGTCACTGGTTGCTTATTAACATCATACGTGGACTCAAAATTCCCTAGTTCTCTTCATCTGTATCTATCTTGAGAATACTTCTTCAATATTTTTCCTTTGCCAATTTTATGAATGATTGTGTCATTGAGTGGCAACTACTTCCATTTGCAAATACCCCCTCAGGATTGCAATGTACTTGGTATCAAACAATACAGCTCTGACAGATTATAGTGTGTTCATCAGTCTTTACCTTCAGCTTATGCTTCCCCCCTTTTTTATTCAAGGTATCTGTATGTCATCATTTTTGGGCCCTTTCACTTCAGCTCACTGTCACTGTTTCAAAGTCAGTTTCTCGATAGAGTATGTGTCAGTGTCTTATTGTTTAGACTATGCTTTTGTGCTCTTCCAAGCCACACTAATCCATTTGTCGAGTAGGTGTACGTGTCTGGGACCTGTTCTTCAGTGCAGTTTTTTTTTATCAAGCATTCCCTCATGTTTATTACTTCCAAGGTAACAATCACTTTTGTACACTTACATCGGTATCTCAAGACAATGTCATGTATTCGTGATTCTCGTATGATCTTATCAAAAGATCTATGAGATTTTACTTATCTGTCCACTTATAGTCCCAATGCCTCTGGTACTGGCTTGATCATCAAATTCAAATCTCTTGAAAGGAAGGATAAGGACACAAACATCACCAAGAGAAAATTATCAGTTTCGTACTGTCACTTAACATGCATTTTAGCGAAAAGGAAGGTTAACTTCAACTGCCATTTCAATCCATTGTTCATTTTTTTCTAAATCTTCTGCCACTACTTTCCATGCCTAATTACTTCATCTCATCCAATTATGCAATATAACTATTACCACCTGTCTAATTCCAGAGGTCTGGAAAAATATGTAGTCATGGAAATCCTCTTATAATATTTTAAAACAGAAGTCCAACATTTGTTTGATTCAGACAAAACATACTTTGTTCATTCTGTGTCTAAGATGACCTGCATTTTTTAAAGTTACTTTATAACTTATCCTAGATATTTGATATATATCTATATAAATTTGTTCAAATTCAAAATACTGTTTACTCCCTCAAAGGGAGTAAATTCTTGATACCCAATACTTTTAATGTTTTCACAGTAGCTTTCCAATGCTGACATATTTTGTTAATGAATGGCTTGATGGGTTGAGGATTCTTCATCTATCACTATTGCAATGCTGAAAATCTGCAGACAAGTTCAGAAGTAAAGTTTTCAGTATCTTTCAGTCACTGAAAAATAAAAAAAAACCCATCCATTCCATTTCAAGCAGAATGGGTTGATTAGTGGTTCAAGGGGTGGAGTGAAAACTTCTGGACATAATTATGTTGACCGTCTCTCTTCCTCCTATACAGAAATAAGTGTGTTATAATTGACAAAGGAAAAGCCCACCTCCTTTGTTAGATTGCACTGCCCCTTTTTTTTAAAAGAAAAGCTTTCAGTTTCATCAGAATTTTCTTCAAAGAGAATTGCATTTCCAAAATTACAACTTCCTATTATTTGGATACTTTCACACCAAAGTACATTTACAATGAGCAAATCTTATCATCCAGAATTAAAGATTCATTCGTGCTAAAACAATATTTGGAAGTTCACTCTGGCCAAAATATGAAATTCCAAACATGATAGTTTCCCATTTCAAGTGATAAATGTTTGCCAAGCATTATGAAGCAATTTTTAAATCAGCATTTTGTCACAGATTTTTCCTTTACACAACCATTGAGTTCCTTAAAAGGACATTACATTAACCGAACGTTCCACACTGATAAATTCAAAGCATTCCCAGATCTCAAGCTCCAAAGATCAAAACACAAATATTACACAATTTTTAACAACCAACGAACAAAGGTGTATTCAGACCAGACCACAATCTCCTTAGCCTCTAGTGCACCCATAAATCAGCTCTTTGCAATAGCATTTGTAAATCTAACCCTTGTTGTGCTGTAGCTTAATCACATAATTTTCAATGTACTCCACAGTCAAGGAATTGAGTACAAGAGGCAGGCTGTCATGTTGCAGCTTTATAAGACTTTGGTTAGGCCACACTTAAAGTATTGCATTCAATTCTGGTTACCTCATTACAGGAAGAATGAAATGAGGATGCAGAAGAAGTTTACCAGGATGCTGCCTGGATTAGAGGTTAAGGGAGAGGCTAGAAAAACTCTGGTTGTAAAGGGTTGACACTCAGAATCTTTTTTCCAGGGTTGAAGTATCTAATACTAGTGGGGATAATAAGACCATAAGACATAGGAGCAGAAATTAGGCCATTCGGCCCATCGAGTCTGCTCCACCATTCAATCATGGCTGATAAGTTCCTCAACCCCATTCTCCCGCTGTCTCCCCGTAACCCTTGATCCCCTTGATAATCAAGAACCTATCTATCTCAGTCTTAAATGTACTCAATGACCTGGCCTCCACAGCCTTCTGTGGCAGTGAATTCCATAGATTCACCACTCTCTGGCTGAAGAAGTTTCTCCTTATCTCCATTCTAAAAGGTCTTCCCTTTACTCTAAGGTTGTGCCCTCGGGTCCTAGTCTCTCCTACCAATGGAAGCACCTTCCAAACATCCACTCCGTCCAGGCCAGTCAGTATTCTGAAAGTTTCAATTAGATTTCCCGCCCTCCCCGCTCATCCTTCTAAACTCCAATGAGTATAGTCCCAGAGTCCTCAAACGTTCCTCATATGTTAAGCTTTCCATCCCTGGGACCATTCTCGTGAACCTTCTCTGAACCCGCTGCAGGGCCAGTACATCCTTCCTGAGATATGGGGCCCAAAACTGCACACAATACTCCAAATGTGGCCTGACCAGAGCCTTATAAAGCCTCAGTAGTACATCCCTGCTTTTATATTCAAGTCCTCTCAAAATAAATGCCGACATTGCATTTGCCTTCCTAACTACTGACTCAACCTGCAAGTTTACCTTGAGAAAATCCTGGACTAGAACTCCCAAGTTTCTTTGCACTTCAGACTACTGAATTTTCTCCCCATTTAGAAAATAGTCCATGCTTTTATTCCTCTTACCAAAGTGCATGACCTCACACTTTCCCACATTGTACTCCATCTGCCACTTCTTTGCCCACTCTCCTAACCTGTCCAAATCCTTCTACAGCCTCACCACTTCCTCAATACTCCCTGTCTCTCCACCTATCTTTATATCGTCTGCAAATATGCATTTAAGGTGAGAGGGAGAAAATTCAAAGGAGATGTGAGGGACAGGTTTTTTATAGAAAGAATGGTGGGAGTCTGGAATGTGCTGCTGGGGTGATGATGGAAGCTGAAATGTTTAAGGAACTTTAGATAAGCACATGAATATGCAAAGAATGGAGGGATGTGGACCAACAGCAGGCAGAAGGGATTACTTTAATTTGGTATCATGTATGGCACAACATCGTGGGCCAAAGGTCCTGTTCCTGTGCTATATTGTTCTTTGTTTAACTACTACTCATATGCTACTGGTTTGAAATCCAAACTCTTAAAAATGATGTTAAAATCGCACCTCTTTTATCACAGTGTTTACTTTAGCACTGTGTTACTAAATAAATGTGTATTTTTCCTTCTTCCTTTTCAGACTAAGTTCTTGCCATTCGCCTCCACACAGCTTTCATCTTCTCAAGTAGTTGATTAGGCTCCTTGAGGATCTGCTACTGTCCATGAGGAGTTGAATTTAATTTTCTGTCCATCTGATATCTGTTTTCCTCATGACACTTCATGTAACCAGATTTTGGAAGAAATTATTTCTTTGCACAATCTTGCCTATCCTTGAAGATGTAGTCATGACATGTGTAAGGGCTTATTATTCAAAAACTTCTATAAGATAACATAATGATATTCTATTAAAGAAATAAAGCTGTTAATTTGATCAAGACAAGTAACTTTGATCTTGCATTGTTTATTCACTTAAAAATTAATCATCAATATTTTCAATTTCCTCTTTTTAGAGAGTGATTTAAGAGGGTGTGAATATGAAGCAGAGACAGAAGAGAAGAAAATATGGCGTCCTGGTGATTTGCTATATTATGGGAGAGCAGAGCTGAAAGCCTCTGATCATAAGTATGTGATTATGATTGATACTGTATTGTGGATGTCAGGATAGTGTAGGAAGAATTGCAATTAGCAGATTTATTTAGTGATAATCTCTCATTCACTAAAATGAATCTTTTGCGAGTATTTTTTGCATTTTTTATTTTAAATCATTCAGAGAAGCTTGAGAAGTCAGTATAAATTACAGTATGATTTATTGCTTTTGTTTTTAGCTTTCTTCAGTGCTAATGAATGTGGGTAGATCTGGCTATATGTCAGAATCCAGTGGAGTTGATATTCTACTGAATACTGAAAGGATAAAAGTTGACAAAACTGTCAGTGTATCAAAAGATGGAGCATTCTGAAACTCCTCTGCCCGTTTCAGTCAGGACCTTTTCATATTCAGCCACTTTTCCCCACATTGGATTAAAAGAATCAATTTTGCTGCCATCTCTTGCTCAATGTGGTATTGCTTGGTGTTCTTAGACGTTCCCTTGAGACAGAGGATGACCTTCTTCCATTAGTTGAGTCATGAGGCGACTAACTTAAATGACACAGGTTGGGGCTAAATCCACACAATCATTGCTGATAGAGGTTAACTGGGTGCGAACTTTGACTGAACAGCAACATCTTAGAGACACTGTGAAGCCAGGCGGGGTCCAGATCAGCATTACTTGATGGTGTGGACTGCAATGGCTGGAATTTGGCAATGTGGATATCAGCAAATTGATCTCACTCCACACCATCAAGGCAACAATGGGAAATGCTGGCTTCCTGTGAGAGAAAAGAAGGGTCTTCAAAGTCTTTGAGTAGTGAAACTGAATAGCTTCAATCATCTGCAGGTGAGAGACTACTGCATGTAGCGAGCCACCTGAAAGTGGGCTTTCACTACTTAACAGATGATTTCCAATTTCTCAGACCTCAGTGAGCTGCACAGCCCTGCTAGTGAGGTCTTGTGATGCAGTGGCAAGCGTCGTGTCTCTGGCCCAGAGTCTGAGTTCAAGTCCCACCTCAGGACTTGATGGCCATGAAAGGTATCCCATAATGTGGCCAATAAATTTTCTGATACACTTACAGCAGGCATTAAAATTGTAAGACCTTGTCAGTTGGAACAGTATAGCAGCTTCAGGATAACAGCCTTCCCACATTAAAAGATTCTACATGCAGGTTCTTGCCATTAGCAGGCACCATCCTTGTTCCAAGGAACAATGATGCAAAGTGTGAGACAATAAGTTTTATTATATAGTTATGTTAAAAATGATGTACATGTACTTAATTTCCTGTTACTGTATCACATTTTGCGCCATGTACCTTTGCTGAAATTTGGCATAAAATAGAATCCTCACAATGTGGGGATTTATTGTTTCAAATGCCAGTTATAATGGTAATTCCATTTGAAAACAGATTTGGGTGATACTGTTATTGCACATGGCAGTCTTTAGGTGGCAGTGTAGCTCTACTAGATCCTCTGACACATTCTGCTAATAGACAGTGTAAAATGCGACATATGTTACTTAAGAGTCATAAGAGTTATACAGCACAGAAACAGACCCTTCGGTTTAACTCGTCCACACCAACCAGGCATCCTAAACTGATTGAGTCCACTTTGCCAGCATTGCTCAATTTTGCTCCGAACGAGGCCTTTTAAATGTTGTAATTGTATCCACCTCCATCACCACCTTTGGCAGCTCACTCCATACACGCACCACCCTCTGCATGGAAAATATTGCCCCTCGGGTCCCTTTTAAATTTTTCCCTTCTCACCTTAAACCTAGGCCCTCTAGTTTTGGACTTGCCTACCCTGGGAAAAAAACCTTGGCTATTCACTCTACCCATATCCCTCATGATGTTATAAATCTCTAACGTCACCCCTCAACCTCCAATGCTACAGGGAAAATAGCCCCAGCCTATTCAGCCTCTCCCTATTGCTTAAACCCTCCATTCCCAACCACATCCTCGTAAACCTTTTCTGAACCCTTTCAAGTTTAATGACACCTTTCCTATAGCAGGGAGCCCAGAATTAAATGCAATATTCTAATAGTGGCTGCACCAATATCCTGTACAGCTGCAACATGATGTCACAACTCCTGTACTCAATGTACTGACCAATGAAGGCAAACATGAGAAATGCCTTCTTCACCACCCTGTCGACTTTCGACTTCACTTTCCAAGAACTATGCATCTGCACCCCTAGGTCTCTTTGTTCAGCATCAGTCCCTAGAGCCCTACCATTCACTGTATAAGTTCTATCCTGGTTTGCGTTAAAAAATGCAACACCTCCCATTTATCTAATTTAAATTAAATTGAGGCTGCTTTTTGAAAGTGTAGAAAGCATCTCTTTGCAATGTAGATATCATGCAACAGCACTGTATGCTTAGCATAACGCACAAAAGCACATTAGTCATACATTCAATCATCAGTCCCATATATAAATTTCACTTTGATGTACATTTTTACCTCACCATTTTATCTGACAATTTTGCCTACCAAATTATAACTCACGGAAACATCTGGTACTTGATAACATTGTACACAAATTTTGCTTGACTTCAAGCGTTGTAGGCTGATTGTGACATGAAAGTTTATTGGTGTGTACTAAAGATGAAGGGTTAGATCTTTGCTGAATTGTGTTGACTAAGGGGATCTTTAAAAAAAACAGGGGT
Organism: Rhincodon typus; assembly: GCF_021869965.1. Classification (NCBI taxonomy): domain Eukaryota; kingdom Metazoa; phylum Chordata; class Chondrichthyes; order Orectolobiformes; family Rhincodontidae; genus Rhincodon; species Rhincodon typus. Next base: position 32,522,108 of record NC_063340.1, on the reverse strand, counting down.
CTGGGCTGGGATCTGATTCTGGGATTCCTGAACCTCATTCTTTTTATTTGATCATGGAATATGGACTTTGCTGGCTAAGTCAGCCGGTTGCCCATCCCTAATTGCCCTTTAGAAGGTGGCAGTTATGTTTTCTGCTGCAGCTATGAATGTAGGGATACACATAGCGCTGAAATTCCAGGACTTTGATCCATTGAAAATGACACAACCATGGTAAAGCTCCAACTTGGGATAATGAGAGACTTGGAGAGGAACTTTCAGCTCGTGGTACTCAAATGCATCTACTCCCCTTGCCCTCCCAATTCGTGGAGATTACAGGTTTGGAAGAGGGTTAGTAAATTCCTGCAATCTGCCTTGTTGATGATACACACTGCTGCCAATGTGCATCAATTGTGGAAGGAAGGAATGTTTAAGTTGGTAGATGGAGTGCTAATCCAATGGCTGCATTATCCTAAGACCATAAGGAATAGGAACAGGTATAGGCCGTTTGGCCCCTTGAGCCTGCTCTGCCATTATGTAGGATCATGGTTGATCTGGCAGCCCTCATGTCCACTTTCCTGCATTTTCTGTGTAATCCTTGATTCCCCTACTGATCAAGAATCTACAAGTCGTTCTGCTATAAAGCATATTTCATTAACGTGAATTGGCTATAATGTGATTGAATAGTGGATGCTGTTTGGATAACGTAAACTTTCTGCTGGGCAGGTATAACGATTTTCCTATAATGTGATTTTCTATAGCACGAGGTCATGCAAGAACACAACTGCCACATTATAGGAGAACTACTTGTATCTATCTCAGCCTTAAATATATACAAGGACACTGGCCTCACAGCTCTCTCTTTGGTAAATTGTTCCAAAGACACTTAACCTTCTGAGAGAAGACATTCCTCCTGAACTCAGTCTTAAATTAGCACCCCTTATCCTGAGACTTTGCCCCTTCATTCTAGACTGTCTCCCATAAAGGGAAACATCCTCTCTGCATTTACCTTATCAAGTCCCTTAGAGTTTTATGTTCAATGAGATTACCTCTCATTCTTCTAAATTCCAATGAGTAGAGTCGAAACCTGTTTAACCTTTACTCATGAGGCAATCCCTCAATACCGAGGATCGTTATAGTGAACCTTCTCTGAAGTGTGTCCAATGAAATAATATCTTTCCTTAAATAGGGACTAAAACTGCTCTCAGTACACCAGATGTGGTCTCACCAGCACCTTGTGCATTGCACTAAGACTTCCCTACAATTATACTCCAAACCTTTAGAAATAAGGGCCACCGTTCCATTAGCCTTCCTGATTACCTGTTGCACCTGTGTTCTAGCTTTCTGTGTTTTGGTCACAAGTACCCAAATCCCAAGCCCCTAGTCCCTTTGTGTTGCAGCGTTCTGTAGCTTTTCTTCATTTAGATAATACTGTGGTCTTTTGTTTTCCATTCTAAAATGACCTTCATGTTTTTCCACATTATATTCCTTATGTCCACTTATTTAACCTATCAATATTCCTCTGGAAACTGTATCCCTCTTACAACTTGCCTTTCCACCTTATTTTTGTCATTGAACTTCCTGAATGTTATTGGTGCTGTACTCATCCAGGCAAGTGAGGAGTATTTCATCAAACTCTTGACATGTCTTGTAGATGGTGAACAGGGTTCGGGGGTGGGGGTGCAGGGGTTGGGGGTGTCGGTTGGATTTTCTCTGTCAACAGAATTAACTGAATAAATAATATGACTATGACACCCATTCAATAAAATAATGGTGTAACTTATTTTCAACATTTTGAATCTCTGTAATGAGGCTGTGATTTTTAAAGTGCAGAAACCATTTTGAACGATATTTAAATTTCCACTGTTATTGTTTACATAACTGTTAATATGTCCATAACAGTTATAATGTTGATGTTCCAGCCTGCGTACTTATACATTTTTCCTTTCCAAAATTCAAATATAGGCCCGTGTTAGCTGTCTTTGAAGTGAATATTTGGGAAGTGGATATTTTTGCACGTGAACAAGTATTCCAGGAAATTACGTCTTCCCAGGGGCCATTAGATGCGACAGTCATGATATGCCTTAAAGGACCAACCAGTGGAGAAAGGGAGCCCTTTTCAGATGACCTAAGCAATGAAGTAATTAATTGGTTCCAGAGTTATGGCAATATTTTGTTGGTGAGGTAAGAGCTGATTGCCAATAATAAACAGCCCTGCGAACAGTGGTTTGATTGACCAGACTTTTATCTTTGTCTTTTATCAAAATGAAAAGAGTTTGGACAAAACTGATAATTATTGATTGTTAAAGCATTACAAATGGGAAACTATCTCTGACTATTGAATACCTCAATCAAATGTGAGCAGCATTTCTAATAAAGTCTACAAATGTTGGAAATACTCAGCAGTTGTGATAGCATTAATGGAAAGAGAAGCAGAACTCAGAACATTATTGACATGGCAGAAGCCTAAATGATGGCCTAGAAAGCTGTGGGCAACCATGGCTTTTTGTAGGCAGTAACCATCCTTGTTTGGGCCAAGGACCTTTGAAAAAGGCTGGCACTGATGAGTAGCCCAGGATGTAAGCATCATGGCAGCTCCCAGGACAACAAGCACAGACTGGCTGTTTTAGTCCTAAATTAGGAGGATGGGATCTCTTTCTATGTTAAAGACTGTTGGTTCATGATAGGGCACTGTAACTGTTGTGTGTCAAATAATGCCTGACTCCTTGTATTTAGGGAAAAAGAAATGTCTATCATATGGCAGAAGTTAACTGTGAAGGCAAAGATAATTCTGATGAATTATGCAGTTAATGAGATCAGGAACATGGATACTAAGCTTTCACCAGATGACAGAGAGATGCTGATTGATAATTGTAATAATATGTCAATGGTAAAAAGCTGATTTTTGGATTCTTACATTCGACATTATTCTTGCTGTCTCTGGGAGCAGAAAATCACACTTCATGGTTTGAATTAGGAAAAATTGTTACAGAGATCTTTTATAAGCTCTAGACAGTTAACATGATTTGATTAAAGTTTGCAAAACATAAAGGGAGAGATTAACTATTTCCACTGGTTGGGGAGTCTAGGATTCGGGTTCAGAGTTAAAAATTAGAGATAATCTTTCAGGAATCAAAAGTTGTAAACACTTCTGCACAGAAAAGGCAAGAGAAGGTTGGAACTCTCTTCTATACATGGTAATTAATACTAGATCAATTATTAATTTTAAATAAGATTTTTAGATTGTTGCCAGCTAGAAGTTAAGAATATGGGGAAAGAGGTATAGATCAGACATGATTTCATTGACAAGCTGAAGAGGCTGGAGAGGCACAGTAGCCCACTCCTTTTCCCATATTCTTAGGCCTCACTCATGAATTCCTATTGACAGGAATTGAAATTCTGAACCTTGTTTTAGTTTTAAATGTGTCAATTGCAACATAGTTCCATGACATACTTAATTTAAATGTTGTATGTCCAACTTGTAAGAAAATGCAAAGACGTACTACACCCCCAACCCCTGCACCCCCACCCCCGAACCCTGTTCACCATCTACAAGACATGTCAAGAGTTTGATGAAATACTCCTCACTTGCCTGGATGAGTACAGCACCAATAACATTCAGGAAGTTCAATGACAAAAATAAGGTGGAAAGGCAAGTTGTAAGAGGGATACAGTTTCCAGAGGAATATTGATAGGTTAAATAAGTGGACATAAGGAATATAATGTGGAAAAACATGAAGCATTGCTTTGATGCATTGCTGTATATCACGATGAAGTAGCCAAATCACAAGAAATAGAAGCTGGAACAGACTATATTGCCCATTGAGCCTATTCCAGTATTTATTACAGTTGTTGGTGATTTTGCCCTTCCACTCCACTTTCCTAGCCACTCCCATACCCTTTGATTCCCTGAGAGACTGAAAAGAAAAATCTATACCAGCCTTAAATATATTCAATGTTGGAGCATTCCCAACCGTCTGACACAGACAGTTCTAAAGATTTGCAATCTGTTAAATGAAGTAATTTCTCCTCATCACAGCCTTTGTCATGAAACTGTGTCCCCATATTTTAGATTCTCCAGCCAGAAAAAACTCTCTCTCAGCATCTACTTTAATCAAGCCTACCCTGATGGGACGTGATTTTCTCGCCTTTGTTTTGCTAAAGGATGCTAGCCATGATGGGACAATAATTCTGTTACTATATTCCTGTTAGATTTGATCACGGACAGATGCTGGTAACTTTTCAGGATAGTCGGATGGCTCTGAAAGTTTTGGATCTAGATGGAAAAATGGTAAGTTTGATTCAATGCAAAATGGTCTCCATTTTGTGCCCTAGCATGTTAAATTAAAATGCTGTCAGTCATTTTAATATAGAAACAACCGAACTTAAGAACATTCTTTGTATGTGTCTCTAAGAAAAGCAAATTGCCACAATAAATTAAGCTATTACTTTATCATCTATTCTGGAATTTTTAAAATGAAATGTGCAGGTACTTAGTAATTAATTTGATCAAAGTATAATATAACAATTTTATTGTTTTGAGAGTACATTGAATAAGCCATAGGAGCAATGTTAACTGCCACCATTCAATTGATGTGGTTGAGTAATGCCATTAAAATCAAGGTTTAGAACTTACTGACTTCTTAGTACTTGTTTCCTGCCTTTTGCTATTTTAACAGAGTTTTCTTAAGTAGTCACAGCTGCTGGCCGAAGCAAGCAGTAATCTGATTGTTGTATTTAAGTAGCATTAATCAGCAACCCTAACCAATGTAGTATGAAAAAAAATTGTGCTGCATTGATCTACCGAGTAAAACCTAATGGAATGGTTTTGAAAACAAAGGGACTAAGAGACCACAAAATTCCCTGGACCTAATATTCTGAACCTTGGAGTTTAAAAGAGGTAGCTACAAAGATAGCAGATGCAGTAGTTTGATCATCCAGAATTCCTCAAGTTTATTGGAAGGATTGCAGAATAGTAGTCATAATCCCACTATTTGCAGGAGGTGATGGCATTGTGTTAATTCCACTGGACTTGTCATCCAGAGACTAATGTACTTGTTCTGGGAGTTGGTTTCTCCATGGCAGGTGGTGAAATTTGAATTCAATGAAATCTGGATTTTAAAGCTAATCTAATTGTGGCCATGTAACCATTGTCAGTTGTTGTAAGAAAACAAATCTGAAACATAATGTCCTTCAGGGAAGGAGATCTGTCAGGCCTGCATGTAGTTGACTCTCTTAAATGCTCTCTGAGTGGCTTGCTAGAATATTTCAATGCAAGGGCAGTTAGAGATGGGCAATAAATGCTGACCCTACCAGTGACACCCACATTGCATACAAGAATAAGGAAAAAATTAGGAAAAGAGGAAGTAGGGAAACTAGAACCATATGCTAGGGTTAACATAACATCAGTAGCAGTAAATGCTGGAATCCATTATTAGACACATGGCTACGGGAAACTTAGAAAATCACAAATCCATTTAACTATGTTCAATTATATTATGGAACAGAAATCATACTTAAGAAATGTTTTGAGGATGTTTCTAGTAGGATGGATAAGGGGAAACCAGTAGATCTAGTCAGTGTATATGTATTTTCAAAAGTAATTTGATAAAGTAGGAAAAACAATGATTTGGGTTAATATATAGAGATGGATTGAATGGATAGAGAGTGAAAAACAGGAATAAATTGGATATTTTCAGGTTGCAACTACTGAGGTTTCTCAAGGATCAGTAATTGAACCTCAGCCTTTTACGATCTATATTAACTTAGCTGAAGAGGCTGGCTGTAAAATATCTAAGTTTGATGAGGGTTCAAGGCTAAATGGGAATGTAAGAAGTGAGGACAATATAACGATACTGCAGAGGGATATAAACAGATTTAGTAAATGAGCAGATGGTAATAAATATAGTGAAATGTAAAGTTATCCACTTTGATAGGAAAAGCAAAAACACAATATTTATGGTGTAAAATTGGGAAACGTTTGCCTTCAAATGCTTCTAGGTGCCCTTTTACATGACTTACAGGAAATTAACAGGTAGTGACAGTAGTCAGTTCGGAAGGGTAATGTTAGGTTAGCTTTTGTCAAAAAGGGAATATAAAAGTAAGAAAGCCTTACTACACTTGTGCAGTATGACCTTGCCTGGTGATGGAACTGCCCTATGTGAATAGATTCAGCAGACTAGCCCTGTTATCATCTAATTTGGTCTGAAGGGATGCCCAGGACCTAATGGAGCAACAAAAAGGTGATGGATATATTAGTTAGGGGTTAGTTTGGTGCAAAATGGTTCTACAAATATGGGGAGGTAGTAATCAGTAGGAGAGTTTTATGGAGCACGGTTAACTGAAATAAAGGTCTTGCTAAAAGAACTGTATTTAAATAGTTATCCTTTTGTGTATAACTGGGCATCCAAAAAGTTGATATGAGAAGAAACAGAATGAGCATAAACTAGTTAGGCATAGGAGGAGCTAGCTAATTGAATATAAAATTGGCTTGAAGGTAGGAGACCATGTGGTGGTAGGGCATTGCTTTCCAGACTGGAGGCCTGTGATCACTGGTGTGCCACGAGCTTCAATGCTAAGCATGTAGTGATTGTGATGACGTCAGCCAGGTGGACCTCAACGAATAGGAGTTTCCTGATTTAGAACGATAGAATCCCTGCAGTGTGGAAGGAGGCCATTTATCCCATCGAGTCCATATCGACGCTTAAAGAGCATCCAATGGAAGCTGGGTCAGATGGGCCAAAGGGCCGAGGAGTCGCAGATGGAGTTTATTTTGGATGAATGTGAAGGGTTGCATTTTGGTAGGGCAAACCAGGGCAGAACTTCTGTGGCTAATGGTAAGGCCCTGTGGAGCATTCCTGAACAAAAAGACCTGGGGATGCAGGTGCATAGTTCCTTGAAACTAGAGTCACACATAGACAGAGTAGTGAAGAAGGCATTTGGAATGCTTCCTTTTATTGGTCAGAACATTGATTGTAAGAGCTGGGACATCATGTTGCAGCTGTAGAGAACTTGGGTGAGGTCACTTCTAGAATACTGTGTATAATTCTGGATGCCCTTCAGTAGGAAGGAGGTTGTTAAACTTAAGAGGGTGAAGAAAAGATTTACAAGGAAAATGCCGGGACTAGAACGTTTGAGTTATAAGGAGAGGCTGAATAGGCTGGGGCTTTTTTCCCTGGAGCGTTAGAGGCTGAGGTGTGAACTTAGAGGCTTATAAAATCATGAGGGGCATGGAGAAAGTGAATAGCCAAAGTCTTTTTTCCAGGATGGAAAAGTCCAAAACTAGAGGGCATAAGTTTAAGGTGAGTGAGGAAAGAGTTAAACAGGCCTAAGGGATAACATTTTAACAGTGGTGTGTGTATGGAACGAGCTGCTAGAGGAAGTGGTGGAGGCGGGTACAATTACAACATTTAAAAGAAATCTGGATGGGTATATGAACATGAAGGTTTTAAGAGGGAGGCGGGCCAAATGCTGGCAAATGAGACTAGGTCAGATTGGGATGTTTGGGTGGCGTGGACGAATTGGACCAAAAGATCTGTTTCCATGCTGTATGACTCTGACTCTATAAAACCCAATCATAAAAGCTTTTTCTAAGTGAATAAAAAGGAAGGGAATAGCCAAAATAAATATTGATCCCTTGGAGGCAGGAGAAGTTATTATTCGGGATGTGGAAATGAAGAGATAGTGAACAAATATTTTGTCTGTCTTCACAGTAGAAAACAATTTAAGTGCCACAATAGGAGTCGATCTAGGAGCTATTAAGAGTGAGAAAATTAACGGAATTCAAATCAGCAGAGAAAATACCCTGTAGAAACTAGAGGTCTGAAATCAGACAAATCTCCATGACCAAATGACCTCCTTTCTACAATTCTAACAGAGAGATCTGCAGGATAAGTTGAAGTGTTGGCTGAACTTGTCCAAAATTTCGTAGATTCTGGAACAGGCCAGCAGTTTGGAAGTTAACAAATATTATACCACCGTTTAAGATAGTAAGGAGAGAGAAAATAATGAATGACAAGCCTGACATGACCCGTAGGGAAAGTGTGGGAATCTGTTTTTGAGAAATTCTTCACAATTCACTTAGAAAAGCTTGGTGTGATTAAAGCAAGTCAACAGTGCTCCAAAATAATTTGAAAGTAAGGTTGGAGGGACAAGGGAGAGGCAGTTTACCTTTTTTAATAAACAGATTTGAAGAAAATATTTGTACAAACTTTGACATGCAATAAAGTGCATGTTTTACATTGACATTTTTCCTAATGTAAAGATTTGGAGAAGTCGTAGAGGAGATTTCCTGGAAGGGCACCAGGATGGAGGGGTTTCAGTCATGTTGAGATTTAAGCTGAAGCAGTTTAAAGAGTGATTTTTTGGAGGTTTTAACATATTGAGAAGTTTATATAGAGAAGGTAAGGACAAACTGTTTCTGCTTAACAGGAGGGTTGGAAAGTAGAGGAAAAAGGTGTCAGACAATCAACAAATAAACCAGAGAAGAGATCAAATTTGTTTAGTTGATGTTTTGGTACAGATTGATATGTATTAAAAGGAAGGTAGAAACAAATTTTATGCAATTATTTATTTGTACTGTCCAATCAATTTAAAATTATAATTTAACACCTTCAAGGTTAATGGCAGAGTGGTGTGTGTAAAACCCCGAACGAGAAACTGGCTCAATAATCTACATGAAGAAATTAATATGAACAGAAACAGTATTGCACCGATGTCTCCGACTGCAAATTCTTGCCTGCTTGAAGAAACTTTTGATTTTAACAGTCTGGATTATGACACAGAAGGTAATTCATATGCCTCATAGGCAAAATCACTATCAAATGATACAAAAAAAAATTCAGTGGTACATGGATGTTGACGTGCCAGAATGCCAGGTGCTGCAGTGTAAGTTTCTGCACAATGAGTTCAGAACTTCAGCTGTGCAGTTAGTAAATGTTGAGTAGAAAGTAGATTATGCTGAACAATTGAACACAGTCAAAGCATCTGATTCACAACAATCACCTCAATAACAGTTTTAACTTGTGCCATCTTAACAAACTGCCAGTGATACTTGGTTAGAGACAAAAAACTGCAGGTGCTGGAATCCAAGGGAGACGGACAGGAGGCTGAGAGAACACAGCAGGCCAGACAGCATCTGGTGGAAAGGAGCTGTCAACATCTTGGGTATTACCCTTCTTCAGGACTGGCCCTCAGGCCCTGAAGAAGGGTAATACATGAAACGTTGACAGCTCCTTTCCTCCAGATGCTGCCTGGCCTGCTGCATTCTTCCAGCCTCCTGTTTGTCTGCCGGTAATACAGCTTGCTTCATTTGTTTAACGCCTTTGAGGTTATTGTTCTATTGATGTATTTTCTACCAACTTTCTAGAAATAGTTAACATTCCCAAGACACAATTGTAATCATAATCTCGTTGCTGTTTCCAGGTTAATACCTTTTTGTTTACTTCACAAATCTAAACCCAAAACTACTTCTTAGTCAACTACGTAGCAATTGATCATATTTTTCTGGAAGGAGGACTCCTTGGTGGTAGAATAATTAGTATTGTACTTCTTCCATCAACGATCTCTCCACTAAATTGTAAGTACAAGCATTTGTAGAATAGCTAGCTGCATAAGAACTATATCCAGATTTTAACAGTGCCCTCACCTATACTATTGAAAGTGGTGAGGAAAATGTGCCATGTGACCTGCCTGCTGACTACTCATTCATCCCAACATGTCTTCCATTTTACAAAGGGTTTAGTAACCAATTAAAAGCGTCATTTCATCCCTTCACTGATACAACAAAGGTTGATGGTGGACAGCCTAACAACTTTATTGGCCGAGTGTGGGGACTTTCGTTGGATGTTTCTGCCCTTTAATACTTTACGCAGACCTCTTCGATGTGGCTGTTTTGCCTCACTTGCTGAGACCTGCCTGCCTGGTCCTGTCAATGCTCCTGAATTACGTGAATTTTGTTGTCCATAGCTCTTCCTGCCTGTAGTCCCAGCAGTGGACTATTCTACTTACCTGTGAACAAATCCAAGGATTTCATAAAAGGCTTGGTATCCATTGTTTGAATGATTCATTGAACTGGCAAATTATAATTCTCGGATTTTCTTTTGAATTTATCTCAACTCTGTGTGTGATGGGGCTATGACTAAAAAGGTTGGGCTTTAGGTTGTAGAACTTAGTTTGATTACATTGTTCCTCATCTGTGTTCTGCTAAAGCTACATTATTAATAATAAATTGTTAATTTTTACTTGTGATATAAACTTGGCATCTAAGATCTGTTGTTCATAAAGTCTGCAATTTTTAAGGCAATTTTGAGGGTCATTGAATGTTTTGGTTTCACTCTGTTGTGACTCCAGTGATAAGCTGATTTGGTATGACTTGCTATCCCTGTGGCATTAACTTTAGAGGGGGCTTGGGATATTGGAACATAGATACTGTAGTTCTAGAATTGGATTTTTGTACACCCTACAGCTGGTATTTTGACGTCAAGTTTATATATAGACTTTAGCAATTTCTAGTGCAATCTTAAGATCCTTTGCACAAGTGTCAAAAGTTGCGCTCATATTTTTATGGGTCACAACTTAATCTAAACTAACAGAGTTAGCCAGTAGATTGAAAATAAACTTGCCACTGTGAGCTAAAAAGGCAGACATTATCAAGTTAGTATCGAAACATTTGGGTTTAATGGAAATATCAGAGATTCCATATAGCTATAGAAACATAGTCAATAGAAGCAAGAGTAGGCCACTCGGCCCTTCAGATAGTACAAGGGATGAATCAGTGAGTCATGAGTTTCAGTTAAAGGAATTGAAAATGAGAAATTGGAAATGGAATTCTAAAGGGAGGGAAGAGAGAATTCCAAAGAGCATTTGAACTTAGAAAACCGGAATTAGGGAAGCATGAGAGAGATAAGGAAGAGAAAACAAAAGAAAGGGAATTTAAATTACAAATTATGCAGCTGGGGCAAGCTAGACCAGACACTTTAGAGAGCTTAGAAGAGGAAAGGCCTAGTCATAATCTGCAGATCATTCAGGAGATATTTAAAGTTAAGAACAAAAACAGTTCTGAGGAAGGGTCACTGGACCCAAAACGTTAACTCTGATTCTTTCTTCACAGATGTTGCCAGACCTGCTGAGCTTTTCCACCAACTTCTGTTTTTGTTCCTGATTTACAGCATCTGCAGTTCTTTCAGTTGACATTTAAAGTTATGCAGGCTTTACCAAAATTTGAAGAGAAAGATGTGGAAGCATTGTTGAAATTGTTTAATAAAGTGGCAGCCCAAATGTAGTGGTCAAAAGCAGATTTGATTTGCCCATGGAAAGTAAATTATCAGTAAAGCACAAGAGATACAACCCTGTTGGAGGAAAGTTTTCAAGATTATAATAGATAAAAAGGGCCACTCCAAACTCCTGTGAATTAGTCTGGAAGCATACAAGCAGAGGTTTCAGAACTTGGGGAAACAACCTGGACAAACTTGTGTTAAGTTTAAGAGAGTTAAACAAAACCATTTTGACAGGTGGATAAGAGCATTGAAGGCTGAGAATGCTCATGATGCTTTTTTAGAATTTAAAACTTCCCTCCTTCCTGTAATAAGAACTCCAGTAGAAGACCACAAGCAAGGCAAGCAGCTATAATGGCTGATGATTGTGAACTGATCCAGAAATCTTTATTCCATCACCATCAGTAATTTGAGGAAAAAAGAAAGTGGGAGAGAGAAAGGAAGACAGGTAGCCAGGGTGGTAACTGAACAGTAGGAAATACCCCAAGCACTCCTCCTCAGACCAGAGAGGTGAGGATGGAGGCAAGGTTTGGAAACTTAAATGTTTCTATTGTAATAAGTTGGGACATAGAGTCGTAGAGTCCTGCAGCATGGAGACAGGCCCTTCAATCCAAACTGGTCTATGCTGACCAAAATGTGCGTCCATGCTAACCCTGTTTCCCATATCTTTCTAAACTTTTCCTATCCATGTATTCGTCCAAATGCTTTTTAAATGTTGTTAATGTACCCACCTCAACCACATCCACTGGCATCTCATTCCATATGTGTACCATCCTCTGTGTAAAAAAGGTTGCCCCTCAGATTTGCTCTTTTCCCTCTTATGTTAAACTGATGCCCTCTGGTCTTCAATTCCCTAACCCTGGGAAAAAGACAGAGTGCATTCACCCTATTCATGCCTCTCATGATCTTATACACTTCTATAAGGTCCCCCCTCAGTCTCCTACGCTGTAAAGAAAAAAGCCCTAGCTTGTCCAACCTTTCCCTTTAACTCAGTCCCTTGAGTCCTGGCAACTTCCTTGTAAATTTCTTCTGCACTCTTTCCAGTTCAATAACATCCTTCCTATAGTAAGGTGACCAAAACTGAACACAGTACTCCAAGTCCAGCCTTACCAGCATCCTGTACAACTGCAATATAACTTCCCAACTTCCCTACTCAATGCCCTTACTGATGAAGGCCAGCGCGCCAAAAGCTTCCTTCACTGCCCTGTCTACCCATGACTCCACTTTCAGAGAATCGTGCATCTGAACTCCAAGGTCTGTCTGTTCCACCACACTCCTTAAGGCGGTACCATTCACCATAAAACTCCTACCTTGATTTGACTTTCCAAAATGCATCACTTCACAGTTCTCTATATTAAACTCCATTTGCCATTTCCGTCGGCCCACTTCGCCAGCTGATCAAGATCCCGCTGCAATTTCTGATAACCTTCCTCCCTGTACATGATACTGTCTATTTTAGTGTCATCCGCAAACTTACTAATCACGCCTTGTACATTCTTATCCAAATCATTGATTATAGATAATAAATGGCAATGGGCCCGGCACCAACACCTGAGGCACACCACTAGTCACAGGCCTCCAATCTGACAAACATCCTTCTATTATTACTCTCTGCTTTCTCCCATCAAGTTAATTGTGTATCCAATTTGCTAGCTCTCCCTGGATTCTATGCAATCTAACCTTCCAGAACAGCCCACCATGTGGAACCTTATCAAAGGCCTTACAGAAATTGAATAGACTACATCTACTGCCCTGCCCTCATCAATCTTCCTGGTCACGTCATCAAAGAACTTTAACAAATTTGTGAGCCATGATCTCCCATGCAGGTTTTTCTTTGCAGCCCTTCTTGAATAAGGGCATAACATTCACTACCCTCCAGTCTTCCGGGACCTCACCCGTGGCTAACGATGATGCAAATATATCAGCCCAGGACCCCTGCAATTTCTTCGCTATCCTCTTCCAGGGTTCTTGGATATATCTGGTCAGGATCAGGAGTTTTATCCATCTTCATACATTCTAATATTTCCAACACCACCTCCACTGTGATATGGGCTGTCCCCAAGACATCGCCACTAACTTCCCCATGTTCTCAAGTCTGTATGTCTTTCTCCACGGTAAACACAGAGGAGAAATATTCATTGAAGACCTTGCCCATTTCCTGCAGTTCCACACATACATGTCCACTTTTGGCCTTTGAGGGGTCCTATTCTCTCTTTAGTTATTCTTTTTCCTTTAATATACTTAAGGAATCTCTTTGGATTCACCCTAATCTTCTCAGCCAAAGCTATCTAGTGCCCCCTTTCCACCTTCCTGATTTTCTTCTTCAGTAAACTCCCGTATCCCCTAAATACCTTTAGGAATCCATGTGATCCCAGCTGCCTATTCCTGAGCCATGCCTCCTTTTTTTTTCCCTGGTCAAAGCCTCAATATCTCTTGTCATCCAGGGTTCCCTACTCGTGACAACCTTGCTCTTCACCCTCACAGGAACATGTAGACCTTGAATTCTAGCAATCACATTTTTAAAAGCCTTGCACTTGCTGGAGGCCCCTTTGCCTGAAAACAAATTACTCCAATCAACGCCTGCAAGCTCATGTCTAATTCCATCAAAAATTTGCCTTGATCCAGTTTAGGACTTGCACCGGAGGACGAGTTTTGTCCCTCTCCATGACTATTTTAAAATTAATAAAACTATGGTCACTGTTCCCAAGGTGCTCTCCCACTGTCACCTCAGTTACCTATCCTGCCCTATTTCCCAAGAGTAGGTGGAGTTTTGCCCTTTTCCAAGTAGGACCCTTTATATACTGCTTGAGGAAACTTTCTTGAATACATTTAACAAATTCCACCCCATCTAAGCCCTTACACTATGGCAGTCCCAGTCTATGTTAGGAAAATTAAAATCCTCCACAATGACAACCTTTATTGGAATGTTGCCCATCGTGATGTAAGCCCAGGGACTTGTAGAGTATCAACTGGGTGGTTGTCTTTTTACCTGTTGCTGAAGATTTACAATGTTTTGAGGGTCAGGGATATCATTATTTGTGAGATATGCTGGGTGGATGATTTATATCTTTGAATTTTTAAGGAAAATCATGAGACTGTTGTTGAGCTTAAGACATTTGCCTTCTGCACCCAGCACAAAGCCAAAGTATTTGGGCTCAGAACCCCCCGTCAATTCTATGATCCCTGATCCAACTTGTTGAGACTTCAGTCTTTTATCTTCCCGTGCCTACTCTTATGCACGTTGTCATCTTCATCAGACTGTGACGCCTACCACCTTGACTTCTTGGCCTTTCTAAAAATGATCCCTGATTTCCAGAAGCTGCCACAATGACTTTCAGTTTTGGCTCCAAGGTAAGATATCCAGCCGTCCTTGGAGACAAGTTGCTGAAGTTGGTTTATGATCTTGGTGTGGCACATTATTCTCACACACATAAAGCATGGGGAGTACCCAGAAATGTGGGTGAGGATTTGACTGGGGCCCTTGCATCTTTGGCAGGATTTGATTTGTATTCAGCCCTGTGCTAGGAAGGAGTTTGTGGGATACAAATTGCTCTGATGCTTGAACTGTCTCTCAATTCTGAACCAAAGCTGCTCAAACTTCAAACACTTGTTGCAGATATGTTTGCTGTGGATCACAATGTTATGCAGGACCTACATGACCCATCACCTGTCCTACCATCCTTCATTAGCTCTAATTAATTATTTAATTATACCATTTGCTTCTTTTTCTATTTGTTTATTACTTTGCCACCAATTTGTATTCATGTTAGAACTTGAGAATAGAATAAAACCTTAACCACTTGCCAGAGACTCTTCAAACGGGTAGCTCCTTTCTCTGTAGTAAAGTAGGCACCAACTTCAATCAGTTGCAGTGAATCTAGCCAATATATTAATAATTTCTGCAAAGTTGTAGGTCATTCTATGAACACTGACAGTAGGTCATTAATCAAAATGTAAATAGTGGAGATCCTAACATCCTTGTAGAATACCAGTAATCCAAGAAAACCCAAAATTCAATCAACCCTTTACTGCCTACAAGCATTCTGCCGATATTGAAACCAGACATGAATATAGTATCAGAATGTTACTGAAACACATTTTGAGTTCTGTTTTGAGATTAAAATCTTTGATTACTTTGTTGATAAGGAAGCTACAGTAACACAGTATCCTTACTGTTAGAAGGACTGACCTCAATATTAACTCCATGGTGGGTGGGAAAACGTTAAAGACTCAAAAATACACAACACAGCCTTACCCAAGCGCTATCATTCTACAGCAGTGAATAGCAAAGTATTTAACTTCTACAGATTGAACCTCCAGCCTGACCTGCCGCAGTTACTGTGAGTATACCAACATTGCAGCTTCCCCTCCACGTTCATATCAATTATTGCAATTATTTCAATTGCTGGACTTAAATGCTTGGTTTTATATCAGAGACAAAAGTCCCGAGGAAGGGTCACTCAACCCGAAACATTAACCCTGATTTCTCTCCACAGATGCGGTCAGACCTGCTGAGCTTTTCCAGCAATTTCTATTTTTGTCTCTGATTTACAGCATCTGCAGTTCTTTTGCTTTTATTTGGTTGGTTTTATATGATGCTTTACCAATTATTAATGCACTCTATAATTTTGAACTGTATTGACTGACATTATGTAGGCAAATGTCACAGCCAATTTGCAATATCAAATAAATCTGTTATAGGTATTCTCAATTCTTTTGCTGCTGAGAACGCCCTCTGATATCACACGAAATTCATAATTCCCTTGAAATACAAGTATTTTTTCTGTATCAATAAATCACAAAGGTAATAATAATATGTACTGTATGAGAGGATGGTGCTGGTTGATTGGTTGGTGGACTCTTGATTGGAAGTGGCTTTGCCTTGGAAAATGAGAGAAATGATAAATTGGAGAGGGTTCAGAAAAGATTTTCAAGGATATTGCTGAGACTGGAGGGTTTGAGTTATAAGGAGAGGCTGGGTAGGCTGGGACTTTTTCGCTGGAGTGTAGGAGGTTGAGAGGTAACTGTTAGAAGTTTATAAAGTCATGAGGTGCCTGGATAAGATGAATAGCAAAGGGTAGGGGAGGTCAAAACTAGAGGGCATATTTTTAAGGTGAGTAGAAAGATTTAAGAGACCTGAGGGGCAACTTTTTCACACAGGGAGTGGGTTGTATGTGGAATGAACTGCCAGAGGAAGTGATAGATGCAAGTACAGTTACAACATTTAAAAGATATCTGGACAGGAACATAAATAGGAAGGTTTAGAGGAATATGGGCTTTATGCAGGCAAGTGGGATTAGTTCAATTTGGGAAACTTGGTCAACATGGACAAGTTGGACTGAAGGGTCTGTTTCCTTGCTGTATGACTCTGATTCTAAATTACCTGATGACAGCAATGAGGTGGCAGAATATATTGATTTGGAGATTAGAAAGGCTTATAGGAAAAGCAAAGTTGTTTTGAAGAGAGCCTTTAACTTCCATGGTCATTGGGAAGAGTAAAGAAGCTTGCATTAGGAAAATAGTGAATATCTCGGGTGAATTCATATAATTTTCTGGAGCTGATGAGAGACAAGGCTTTAATAATATTTTTCTATCAATCATAATAGAATTAATTCAAATATTACTTCTGGAAAGCAGAAATGAAATTCAGTTACTTAGATTGAATTTAAGGCCAATTTTAACAGGATGTAATAGACTTGCAACTGCAAGCTGGTCAAAACTGTTATAGAATAATTCTACAGATAAGAAATAGAAGTGCTGAAAATTCTCATATCAAATGACTGACAAATGTAAGAAACAAGAGCTAAGTGAAAGAAAATCTAAAACTGAAGACCAAATACAAGTACAAAGAATAATATATGTCCATGGCATTGGGAGAGATCCTGATTGTGTTAAGAACTAATTGTACAATAAAAGTTAAGGTTTGCCATATAGCAAGGGTGGCGATGGCCTAGTGGTATTATCACTGGACTGTTATTCCAGAGACCCAGATAATGTTCTGGGGAGCTGGGTTTGAATCCCACCATGGCAGATGGTGGGATTTGAATTCTGTAAATATCTGGAATTAGGAGTCTAATGATGACCGTGAATCCGTTGTCGATTGTCAGGGGAAACCCCTTCTGGTTCACTAATATCCTTAGGGAAGGAAACTGCCATCCTTACCAGGTGTGGCCTACATGTGACTCCAGACCCACAGCAATGTGGTTGACTCTAACTGCTCTCTGGGATGGGAATAAATGCTGCCTAGCCAGCCATACCCTCATCCCATGAATGAATAAAGAAAAAAAAGCTCATTTACTGTAACCTATGCATTTTCAGAATTTTTTTACTTGCAAAGACAGAGGGAATATGTCCTGACAGTGCCTTTTCTTTTAATTAATCAGTCATTTGGGCGTCAACAGTTCCAAGCAACATTCTCCAAAGCAATACCTTTACAAATTAGAGTCCACCTGCTAACTAGTCAATGCCCTTTCTTATGCAGTGTAAATTGTTATTCTCTTTGAGATTTGATATTCTTGTAATTCTGTTGTGATGTGTGCAAAACTTGAAGCTTCAATAGCGTGTGGTATTTATTTCACAAATTTCTTTCTGTATCAGATTGAATATAATTATTCATATTATCTTTGTTTTTTTAATGTGAAATAGATTACGGATGCTGAACAACATTTTGGTGACACAAGGAGATATCTTCAACAAGCACACGTTATGTCATGATAAATGTTCATCTTAGCTCACTAGTTTGTGTTCATCGATGCCATTGCATAAATTTTTTCCTAAATTTATAGAGCCAACATTTTCTGCTCCACAGAAGGAACGGTGCTGAATCAATCAGCATATTCAATACCTGAGGGTTTATTGCCTACAATACTTGGAACCTCACTGTCTCCCATACACGACGTTCTCACAGCCTCCAATCTCAGAATCAGAAGGGGACCATTTGCCCCACCAAGTCCGCATTAGCTCTTCCAAAGAACAATCCAGTTAGTCATATTTTCTGGTTATTTTTCCCACACCCTGACAATTTTTATTTTTCAAACGTATATCCAGTTTCCTTATGATGGCTACTATTGAGTTTGCTTCCACCATCCTGTCAAGCATTGCAAGGGTGTTTTGTGTCAGTTGGAAAAGCATTACTTGAAGAACCCTATAATAATGCTTATGTCAGCTCTGCTGAAATAGGCTAATGCCCCAGGACATTACAAATTCTCATAACACCTCTCCGCAAACCAGCATGTTTGAAATAATTACTCCTAATTTTCCTTCTCTTGCTTTGGTTTCTCCTCCTTCTATGTTCAGGTAAATAATCATTGTTTTTCTTTGAGTCTGTGCCTCATTCCTGCCACATTCCCTCACATTTTTTTCTTCATTTAAAGCAATTTAAAAAGCATGTTCTGCACACAGAAGGTGCCCCACTTATAGATTCCAGTCATCTTTTGCTTTTCTGACTGTTTAGCATACTGCTTTTGCCAGGTTTTTCTTTGAAGAGAAATTGGTTCTGTCAGCTCTTCACTACCACTCTTTGCTCTCTACAGTGCTTCCTGTTGTTTCTGACTGGATGGTAAATGGGTCCCATCCAAAAATTTCAGATGGTTTAGTTGCTTCCTTCACAATTCTAATTTTCGGAGAACTCTGTCTAACAAAATTGCTAATCCTATTCGTGCTGATAATTCAAACAATTGTTTTGTGCAATCCAGAAGCAGGATTAGTTGCTGTTGGAAAGAATCAAATCAATTAATCATCTCAGTTATAAAGTAACATTTGATTATAGAATCTGAAATGGAAGTGTATTCAAAATGTTCTCTGCAGTTTGTTTATAATGAATTTTTAAAAGTAAATTGCTGGTTTGTGAGAGAAGTGAGATGTCGAATGATGGTATGATACCGACTTGTGATTAGCAGTTAAGTTATGAATCAATCCAGGGGTGAGAATGTATCAGGGTGGCCCTGTTGAAACTTTCTGTCAGAATGTGATTTGTGAAACAGTGAAACATTTCAGTATGTTGTTGAAATTAATCAAATGTACCTTCTTTCTTTGTAGGAGATTTAGATGAAGACTTAGACGAAGTTGTTCCACAGCATTTGCTGACGGGAAAAACAGTGAATCTCAAAAATTCACCTGAAGAGTTTCCTGAATCTTCTGCACAGGAGGTTGCTGAGGTTCAATTACTAAACAGAATGCCGGATCTTCAGAAAAGCGAAATAACTGGTATGTAATCACTTTTGACTATAATCAATGTCATTATTATTTACATTACTTTGAGCTGGGAATTTTTGCAATTAGGTTTTCTGTGTCTTTTTGCAATTAGGTTTTCTGTGTCCATTTAAGTATGTTTTTCTTCCAGTTTTAAACGATGCAAAATGTTCCTCTGTTAATCAAGAGCCGGCTCCTCAACCACGTACAGCAAACAGATCTGTGTCAGTACCTGACCGACCTCAACCTCCACAAAGACCCCCTCCTCCAAGTAAGAATTAAAATACTCTACTGTTAGCTATCAAGTAAACAGACCATGTTAAGCTTAGTAGTACAGCCATTTATTTGATTGTTTAAATTTTAAATTGAAGATTTTTTTCTAGCTATACAAAGCTTGAAAAAATCAGCCTCTGATACTGTGCTTTCATCTGAAGAAAGTCCTTTTCAGGCCATGACTCTGAATCCATCCCAGATTCTTCCAGGGACAGCTGTAAGTTACCTAATCAAAATTCATAGAGATACAATACAAGAGGAGTTAATTGACCATCATGAAAATTTCAAAGAAATACCAGCTTTTACAACTGAATAAAAGAGTGCTAATTGGCTTGCAAGTGGTGTCTGATAGAAGGAGAATGTAGAATGCACCAGCAAACTATTATCCCATAAGAGATAACAAGGTGTAGAGCTGGATGAACATAGCAGGCCAAGCGGCATCAGAGGAGCAGGAAGGCTGATGTTTCGGGCCTAGACCCTTCTTCAGAAATGGGGAGGGGAAGGGGGATCTGAAATAAACAGGGAGAGAGGGGGAGGCGGATAGAAGATGGATAGAGGAGAAGATAGGTGGAGAGGAGACAGACCGGTCAAAGAGGCGGGGATGGAGCCAGTAAAGACGAGTGTAGGTGGGGAGGTAGGGAGGAAATAGGTCAGTCCAGGGAGGACGGACAGGTCAAGGGGGCAGGATGAGGTTAGTAGGTAGGAGATGGGGGTGGGGCTTGAGGTGGGAGGAGGGGATAGGTGGGAGGAAGGACAGGTTAGGGAGGCGGGGATGAGCTGGGCTGGTTTTGGGATGCGGTAGGGGGAGGGGAGATTTTGAAGCTTGTGAAATCCACATTGATACCATTGGGCTGCAGGGTTCCCAAGCGGAATATGAGTTGCTGTTCCTGCAACCTTCGGGTGGCATCGTTGTGGCACTGCAGGAGGCCCAGGATGGACATGTCGTCTGAGGAATGGGAGGGGGAGTTGAAATGGTTCGCGACTGGGAGGTGCAGTTGTTTATTGCGAACCGAGCGTAGGTGTTCTGCAAAGTGGACCCCAAGCCTCCGCTTGGTTTCCCCGATGTAGAGGAGGCCACAACGGGTACAGCGGATACAGTATACCACATTGGCAGATGTGCAGGTGAACATCTGCTTGATGTGGAAAGTCTTCTTGGGGCCTGGGATGGGGGTAAGGGAGGAGGTGTGGGGGCAGGTGTAGCACTTCCTGCGGTTGCAGGGAAAAGTGCCGGGTGTGTTGGGGCTGGAGGGGAGTGTGGAGCGGACAAGGGAGTTACGGAGAGAGTGGTCCCTCCGGAAAGCAGATAAGGGTGAGGAGGGAAAAATGTCTTTGGTGGTGGGGTTGGATTGCAGATGGCGGAAATGTTGGAGGATGATGCGTTGGATCCGGAGGTTGGTGGGGTGGTACGTGATGACAAGGGGGATTCTTTTTTGGTTGTTATTGCGGAGAGGGGGTGTGAGTGATGAGTTGCAGGAAATGCGGGAGACACGGTCGAGGGCGTTCTCAACCACTGAGGGGGGGGAAGTTGCGGTCCTTGAAAAACGAGGACATCTGAGATGTACGGGAGTGGAATGCCTCATCCTGGGAGCAGATGCGGTGGAGGCGAAGGAATTGGGAATAGGGGATGGCATTTTTGCAGGAAGGTGGGTGGGAGGAGGTGTATTCTAGGTAGCTGTGGGAGTCGGGGGATGATCTTATCCCATAAGCTTTTGTTTAAATTCAAACCAGGGAAGTCAACTGTCATTGCTTAAGATTTTGCCATTCTTGGGAAATGATCTAGGGAATAGTTGTTCCCCCAAGTTTTTGTTTTGTTGAGTTGCAATGCATGGATATATCCTTTGTTTGTATGAAAATATGTATATATTGCTTCTAGCAAGTGAGCCTAAATGACCTTAAGTTAGTTGTTAGTGTTATTGTTAGCACAATCAGAATTATTTGGTAAATATTGTCCAGTCACAAAGTTATCTAATATTATGCTCTGTGATTAGGTTTATTTGATGTAACCTGTACTCTGTTACAAACAACCAAAGGCGTGTACTGCACTGCTGTCAGATATGATCTGCCAGTCATTTGGATACGTAAACTACATATCAGGCATCACACTAGCACTGCAGCTCATTTGACTTATGAGCTTATTTGTGTGGTAGACAGAATGTCTTCTTGGCTTGATGGCAGCATTATGTCAATGGGGAATATCACTCATGCTGCTTTTGATTAGTAGCAGTGCAAAACAACTAACATCATGTGTTGCTCAAACCTTTGAAACACCTTACCTTTCCAGCGTAATCTGGGAGAAATCTGGCTTTTTGCAGGTTTGAAAGTGCAATCCTTAGGCACATTTTTGAGTTTCCATGATGTACAGCGAGAAGTGATCCAATCTGGGTAATTATTATCCTGCAAGATGGCTTTGATATGTTCTTTTTCAACATCAAGCTTGCATAGCACGCAAATGATTTGGGACCTGTTTATGATATTGTCAATGAAGCCAATCTTATAGTACATGTAACTCTTAAAAATCCTACCACGTACATTGACCACTGAAGGTGGGATGCAGGACAGAGGTGGAGAACCCGTTAGGAGATTCCTCAACTAGTATGTTAATTAGGATTGAGCTTGTTACAGTGTGTAAGGAAATTTTTACGTGCAGCTGTAGATTCAAATCTAGCAAATGTGTCAACTATGTTTTGGAAATATGCAAAAGGATGAATAGGGGTCATATCATGGAAGATGCATCTTTTGTGGAAACTGACAAAAATTCAAGCAAGTTGGACCTAGAGGAGATGTCATGGCAGCACCATCTACTTAGACATACATAATGTCATTAAAGCTGAATGCAACAGCATGAATTGCTAAGTTCATAGATTTAATTAATACAGGTTCAGACAATGGCAGCATGCCTAGATTGTCACGATAGAATGATGTGATACAAACATCTATGGTTTGTATCTAGGGGCACATTACACAGTAGGATTGCAATTTCAAATATGCTTTAACTGCTTGATAGAGCTACTTACATTTATACACAAGGCTCTGTTCTTTGCAATCAGAAGACAACCAGACATTGTAGCTTTTTGAAATAAATTAAAGCTTGGGGTGGGATGGCGGTGCAGCTACTTCCTGATCCCTTCCCCATAGCTGCATCTTGACCAGAGTTCACATGTTAGAAAATCACCTTCGTTTCCTTGTACAGTATAAGTTGTCATCTTTCCAATTTGGTATTGTTGCAATTCTGTCCTATGAACAAAATACAAAACTCAACAACGTGTCTTTTTCTCAGCCAGACAGTTCAATGGTAAAAATTGAAAGAACTGTGGATGCTGGAAATCAGAAACAAAAACAGAAATTGCTGGAAAAGTTCAGCCGGTCTGGTAGCATCCATGGAGAGAAATCCGAGTTAACGTTTCTTGTTGAGAGACCGTTCCTCAGTATGGTTCTGAGCTCTGACAAGGGGTAACTGATTTCTGACCACAAGCTGCCAGACCTGCTGAGCTTCTATATTGAGTTTTGTTTGATGTGTTATTATTGTTTCGTATTCTAGTTGATTTCAACACAATCTTGTTCCTCAGTCTTCATCTAGAACTGGAATTAGCAAGCCATATCATGTGAGACAAATTAAAACAACAACTGCAAAAGAAGCAGAAGCGGCAATAAAACATCTAATGGGATTGAAAACAGGTAGAGCTTGTTATGTTAAGTATGATTCTAGTGTCGTCTTTCTTGCTCAGCAAAGCATGAATATAAGAGAAGGGATGTTGTGCAATGGTAGTGTCCCTACTCTGAGCCAAAAGGTCAGGGTTCAAGTTCCACCTGCCTAGAGGTGTGTCAAAACAGTTGATTAAAATAACTATTACATAAGAGAACAGATTGCAAGTATGATGTCACTGATATTTTAAGGAAATTAAAGTGAACTCGAAATATTTCAAGATGTTATTCCTGTGGCATCTTAAGACAAATCTTTTGAGTGTTGCATTACATCAGGCTTTTTATTCAAACACTCTTCCAGCACATGCACATACATGCAGAAACTCTCACACCACAAGCACCATGTACCCACTAATTCTGGAGGTGAAGTGAGTACCAAAAAGCCATAAAAGGTTAAGTCACCATTGCCTTATCAGACTATAGGGCTGCTGTCTTATTAGAGAGAGATGATTGGCGGTGGTTTAACCTAAGGGTCATCATGCCTCAGGAAAGGGGAGAGGTTGAGAAGGAGACTCCTCCACGGTAACCTCAGCCGGTGCAGGAATTGAACCCATGCTGTTGGCATGTCACTAAACATTGGCCAAGACACCAAGGATAACGCCTCTGTTCTTCTTTGAAATAATGCCATTTGATCTTTTATATTAATCAAAGCAGGATGTTGGAGCCTCAGTTTAATCTCCCATCCTACTGGTACTGTACTGGAATGTCAAACTTTTTGTAGTGCTTAAGTCCTGGAGTGGGTCTTGGATCTGGAACCTTGAGATTCTGAGGTGAGACTGCTACTACTGAGCCACTGCTGACACAAAAGGCATCGGAGATGAGTACAATTTTGCTTTCAGCCAATATCCACACACAAGTCTATACCTATATGTCTGTATGTACTTACTGGCTAGAATTCCTGGGCAGCAATTCAGAAGCCATCTTGACTTTGCTTCTCCATAGCTATTGGACATAAGGCCAACTGGGGCTCCTTGCATCACCCAGCTAGATCCAGCAAACAGACACGGACACAATGTGGCACTCCTGATCTGAGCAAATGAACAATTTGTTAGTATCTCACCAGTTCTAACCAAGAGATTTGTCACGGTGTCTTGCCTGATCCCTTATCCTGTTTCTGACTTCAACAGCTGCAGCTTTTGCTGAAGTCAATGGCAGAGCCGCCCAGTCCACACCCTCTTACTCTTTAATAGGCCTCCAAACTACCAACCTTCACCTGCCCCACCTTGGATTTTTTTAAGCAAAGAGGTACATCCTACTCCTTGAATTGTGGAGTTTTCTCATAATTTTGAAATAAATATAATGTTACTAAGAAATTGTATCTTCTTGATCAATTCACGAGAATTGACAGGTTTGCGGAAATACAACTAGACCTGAGAAAGGTGGCAAAAATAGGGAGCGCCAGACATATGCTATCATCTCCCTGGGTGGCCTTGCACATTTCTGTAGCTGTGTCCCTACACACAACCTTTATCCATGTCAAACCTCACTACAGCAGTGACTGCCAGTGAGCACAGAAGACTACTTTTAAGCATTTTATGTGCAATGATAGCTTTGCTTCAAGAACAAACCAAGGCCTGTCCCACTGTTGATGTAAACAGGACAGATATGTTACTTATGTACTTGTCTTTCCTACTGAATGAAACATTTACAGCTGTTAATAGCACTGGATGCCAAAGTGGGCTCTTTTACAATATTTTTATGTTTCAGGAAGTTTGAAATCAGAGGCTAACATAAAGCCATCTCTAGTACAGTCAATCCTCAAGTCCCAGTCAGATATGACTCTTCCTGATGAGCATGTTGAAACATATTCTGCTTCATTAATACCTCTGTTACATGCTGAAAGAAATCCTGCTGCTACACTATTTGATCCAAAAGGAACAGGTGACTCGGTGAGTTATTTTGATTATCATAAACTATGAGGTTGATTTTTTAAAACACTAAGAATGTCTACATTGTAAATAGATCACTCTTGGTGCCTAGTGTCAGCAATGAACATCCCCTAGGTCAGATCTATTATGGTCAGGTGCAGTTAGTTTCTCCTCCATAAATCAAAAACTAAGTTTGATCTTTACAACCTCTTGCAATTAGTGCAGCCAGTTCAGTAATGAATTCTGAGGAAATTTTTATGCTGTGGATTGGTTTAAGACTTTTCTTAGTTTCTCGAAAGCTTTTATAGCCAATAACGTAGATTTTTTTTGTACTGCATGAACATAGATAACTTCAGTTGAAGGCTCAGAGGTAACATATGCAAACTTGCTGATTTGTCCTTCTGCTCTTGGTTGGAAGGTAACAAAACTGAGCACTAACTTGGTTAAGCTGAGTAGTTTTAAAAGAAAGAATTCCAACTAAGGATAAACAAACAGGAATAGGCCTTTCAGCCATTCGAAACAATTCCAGCATTTAAATGGATAATGGCTCATTTACATTTTAACTCTACACACCCATTTCTTTTTAATTTGTTCACAGTTGAGAGTAGTTCTGGCAATTTATTTGAAATATCAATTGCCCACCTTTAGTTAGCTTCAGAAAGTTGTTGGTAAGCTGCCGTCTTGAACTGTTGTAGTTGATGTAGGGTAGGTATATCTACAGTACGTTAGGAAGGGTGTTCCAACATTTTGATGTTTCAGTGGTGAAGATACTGCAACATATTTTCCCATCAGGATGGTGTTTGACTTAAGAGGGCATTTGCAGATGATAGCATTCCTAAGCATCTGCTGCCGTTGTTTTACTAGGGAATGAATCATGGGTTTGGAGAATGCTTTTGAAGAAGACTTGGCAAGTTTCGGTCATACTGTTGGCACGGTGTATAAATGGCATAGACAGCCAGCCAAGCAGGCTGTTTTGTCCTGAATAATGTTGAACTTCTGTTGTTTTTGCTACACCTATCTTGGCACTTTGAGAGTATTCCATTATATGCTTGACTTGTGCCTTGGAAATAGCCATTGCAATCAAGCAGTGATTTACTTGCTTGTATATAACCGTATGCAGGCTAGACAATCTGGTCGTGTGGCTGCAGAATTATGTAACTGGTCCAATTGGGCTTTTGATTGATAGAGGCCCACCAGACAGGATATGGATTATTGGAAATTCAACAGGGCCGATGTCATTGATTGTCAAGCGGACAGGGGTTAGATTCCCACTTGGTCCAACCTGGTCAATTACCACCCCGTCAGTGTACTCTCATCAGTAAAGTGATGAAAGGTGTCATCAACAGTGCTATCAAGCAGCACATATTCAGCAATAACCTGCTCAGTGACACCCAGTTTGGGTTTCGCTAGGGCCACTCAACTCCTGACCTCATGTCAGCCTTGGTTCAAACATGAACAAAAGAGCTGAATTCCAGAGGTTAGGTGAGAGTGACAGCCCTTGATATCAAGGCTGCATTTGGCCAGTCAAGGAACCCTAGTAAAACTGAAATCAATGGGTATCAGGGGACAAACTCTCCAGTGGTTGCAGTCATACCTGACATATAGGAAGATGGTCATATTTGTTGGAGGTCAATCATCTCAGCTCCAGGACATCTCTTCAGGAGTTCATCAGGGTAGTGTCCTGGGCCCAACCATCTTCACATATTTCATCAATGACTTTCCCTCCATCATAAGGTCAGAAGTGGGGATGTTCACCAATGATTGTGCAATGTTCATCACCATTCGCGATTCCTCAGATCCTAAAGCAGTCGTGTTCAAATGCAACAAGATCTGCACAATATCCAGGCTTGGGTTGACAAGTGGCAAGTGACATTCACGCCACACAAATGCCAGGCTATG
The DNA here is from genome assembly GCF_021869965.1 of Rhincodon typus. Classification (NCBI taxonomy): domain Eukaryota; kingdom Metazoa; phylum Chordata; class Chondrichthyes; order Orectolobiformes; family Rhincodontidae; genus Rhincodon; species Rhincodon typus. The sequence continues at coordinate 32,494,927 of NC_063340.1, read as the reverse complement.
ACCACCACCCCTTGACATTCAATGGTGTTACCATCACTGAATCCCCCACTATCAACATCCTGGGGGTTATCATTGACTAGAAACTCAACTGGACTCACCAGATAACCACAGTGGCTACAAGAGCAGGCCAGAAGTTAGGAATACTGCGGCAAGTAACTCACCTCCTGACCCCTCAAAGCCTGTCAACCATCTCCAAGGCACAAGTCAGGAGTGTGATGGAATACTCCCCACTTGCCTGGATGAGTGCAGCCCCAACAATACTCAAGAAGCTTGACACCATCCAGGGCTAGGCAGATTGGCACTGCAACCATAAGCATCCACTCCCTCCACTATCAACTCTCAGTAGCAGCAGTGTGTACTATCTACAAGATGCACTGCAGAAATTCACCAAAGATCCTTAGACAGCACCTTCCAAACCCACAACCACTTCTATCTAGAAGTACAAGGACAGCAGATATCTGGGACCACCGCTACCTTCAAGTTCCCCTCCAAGCCACTCACCATCCTGACTTGGAAATATATTGCCGTTCCTTCACTGTTGCAGGATCAAAATCCTGGAATTCCCTCCCTAATGGCGTTGTGTGTCAACCTACAGCTGGTGGACTGCAGTGGTTCAGGAAGGCAGCTCACCACCACCTTCTCAATGGCAACTAGGGATGGGCAAGAAAAGCTGGCCAGCCAGCGATGCCCACATCCCTCAAATGAATAGAATAAAAATGTGATGTCAATATTATTTTCCACTTATCATCCCAAGCCTGAACGTTATCCTTAGCTTGCTTTATTGTCTCAAGAGATGTTGATATCTTGAAGACTTCAATCAGATTCTGGCATTCCATTAGCTGCCTTAATTATTTTCTGCACCTGTGTGTGGCATTTTAAAAATCTATGCACCTGAACTCCTAAGTATCTTTAGGACAGCCACTGTATTTAACTCCATCTCATCTAGAAAGTAACCAGATCTATAACATTTGCACTGTTGGCATGAGTGAGATATGGCAGGCCGAAGAAGGTCAGCTCCAAAGAAAATGTGATGGATGCACTTTCTGCAAGGAAAATCTGAAGAGGAATGCCAATTCCTGTGCTTGGCTTCACCATTTAAAAGTGACTAGTTCACTATCTCAGTCTGTCCCCTTGTAGAATAAATGAACACCTCATGACTCCTTGGCACATCCTAACCCTAGAGCAGTCGTGCAGTCACTAATGTGTTGCCTCAACCCTAAAAGCATTAGATGAGGCCAAAGATGAATTCTGCACCAGCCTTAGTCAATCATTGTCCCAGATCCCCGAAGTTAAAGAACTGAACATCCTGGTGATTTCAATGCTAGACTTGAGAGAGACATAAACCTTTGGAAAGGCATGAATTGCAAGGAAGGCATTGAAAAGGTAATTATTAAACATCCTCCTGACAAAATGCCTAGAACATGGCTGATTGTTACAAGCACACTACTTCATCAGAGAGACAGATACAAGACTACATGGCAACTCCCTTGTTCCAGACATTGGTACCTAATTGACGGAGCACGAGGATGTCTGCATCACCTGCATTTTGACAGGAGCTGATGACTACTAGACCGACAATTCAGTTTACTATCTCCATCTGCCTGGCACAAAAACACCAGTGATTGTATAAGTGGCTAAAAGTCCAGAAGAGAAAGGTTTTCCAACTGCCTGCTCCTACCATACAACTCTGTCCCTCAATTGCCAAGATCCACAGCAAGCCATGAGACAATGTGGTCAATTCTCATACCCTAGGAGCCTCCTATTGCTGAGAGTAGATATCGATAATGAAATTCATCATTGCCACTCGTATGCCACATACAGAGATGATATTACGTCAGAAAACTAGAATACAGTTACAGCAGGTAATAAGGAAGGCCAATGGAATTTTGGCATTTATTGCCAAAGAAATGAAGTATAAAAGTGAGGAAGTATTGCTGTAACTGTACAAAGCATTTGTGAGACTGCAGCTGGAGTATTGCGTCCAATTTTGGGCCCCTTGCTAGAGGATGGATATGGTTGTACTGGAGGCAGTTCAGACGAGGTTCACTCGATTGTTTCCAGGTATGAGGGATTTGTCTTATGAAGAGATATTCAGTAGTTTAGGCTTAGACTGTCAGGAATTTAGAACAATAGAGGAGATCTAATTGAGGTATATAGATGCTAATGGAAGTTGCTCACATAGCGTAGAAAGGATGGAATGAGGTCATAGTTTTAGGGTAAGGGGTAGCAGATTTAAAACAGATTGGAGAAATGACTTCTCTCAAAGGGTCATGCATCTTTGGAATTCACTACCCCAGAGTATGGTGGATGTTGGGATATTGAGTAAATTTAAGGAGGTGATAGATTTTTAATTAGTAATGGGTTGAAGGGTCATGGAGAATGAGCAGGAAAGTGGAGTTGAAGCGAAGATGAGATCAGCCATGATCATATCAAATGGCAGAGCAGGCTCAAAGGGCTGAATTTCCTACTCCTCCTCCTAGTTCTTATGTTCAAAGACTTCAAACTTATTACTGAGCTCCTGGTCTACAGGGCAGCAATATTACGTGCCCTCTGTTTCCTACAGCAAAAATATAACCAATACTGCAAAATTCTGCAAATCTACTGGTAGGCAAAGCACTCCAATATCACTCTTTTAGGCTAACTTGTGCAGCCATGAGGAACTAGTTAGTGTCAAATAACTACATTGAGCATACTACGTAGTCTGCTTGCCTGGCATAGCTTCCAAAACAAGCTCTGTACTCTGAGCTCTGTCATGACTATCTGTTACCGGAAAGGCAGAAGAAATACCTCAAGTATGTCCTCTGAAAATTGCAATGCCCACACTAAGTTGTGGGAATATCTGACTCAAGGGGACAGCATGTGGCTCAGTAGTTAGCACCGCAACCTCACAGTGCCAGGGACCTCCCAGGTTCGATTCCGCCCTTGGGTGACTGCATCCCATGTCTGCGTGGGTTTCCTCCGGATGTTCCAGTTTCCTCCCACAGTCCAAAGATGTGCAAGGTCAGAAGTCAAATGACACCAGGTTTTAGTCCAACAGGTTTATTTGAAATCACAGGCTTTTGGAAATGCCTGACAAAGGGCAGTGCTCTGAAAGCTTGATGTGGAGGTGCAGGTGTCAGACTTGGGTGGACAAAGATGTGCAGATTAGGTGGATTGGCTGTGGGAAATGCAGGATTTAGAGAGATGTGGTAGGGAGTGTTGGGTCTGGGTGGGATGCTCTCCAGAAGGTCAGTCTGGACTCGATACGCTGAATGACCTACTTCCACACTAAGGATTTTATTAATTCTATGAAAAGACTATCCAAGTTGGAAAAGAAGCATCTGTGAAGGAGCCAGCCACCTCAAGGTTCTCTGACAGGCCCCGGTGGAGGCCAAGCACAAACAATAGAGCATTTGGATACCAGAGTATCTCACCTGCTCACTTCAAGGAAATTATCTTGAATTTCAAGGGAATGCTTAAGAGATAGTTTTGTACCTCTTAAACTCCATTTTGTTATATTTATATCTGTTTGCCAGATTCTGATTTAGTTTGATTATAGATTCCCTTAATGTAAGTATCTTTTAGCTTATTTTCTCTCCTCTGACCCATTTAATTATTCTGGTTATTAATTAGCGTGTACTTATTTAACAATTAAATGGATATTATTTGAATCTAAGTGATTCATGTATCTTATTCTGTTTTATTCTGGGATTCTGTATGAAATTATCCCCCACTTTAATGTAATCTTCTTTGTTTATGGCATTATGCCCTGTTAGTTGATGTCATTCTGTTTAAATATAGCCCTCTAATTTGGGCTTCTACTGCTGCGATTTTTAAATTCTCTCAACCTGCTCCCGTGGGTTTCTGGGCTGTCAGTTCTGCCACTGCTTGAATCTCCTAGCCCTCTCACGTGCTGTTCTGTGTGTCTAGAAATTTGGGCAAGACTATTGAGGGTTACAGAGCAGCATTGGTTGGTGCAGTTCAGATGCACACCAGATATGATCTAATTGAATGCAGAATGTATTGAGTTGCTGAATAGTTATCTCCTGGTTCTGTGGTGAGTTTTACATAGTTTCTCCAGCTAGAAATAGTTCAGTTGGGTTATTTACTTAGAAAATGATCTGAAGTGTTTTTGGAAGGAGTAAACTAGCCAGAAATATTTTTAAAAAGCAAATTGTAAGAGCTGTTGCATTTACGCTAATGTGGTCGACTGCATCTGCTGCTCCCGATGTAGCCTCTACATCGGTGAGACCAAGCAGAGGCTCGGAGACCACTTTGTAGAACACCTGCGCTCTGTTCGCGACAAACGACAACACCTTCCAGTCGTGAACCAGTTCAACTCCTCCCCCCCCACTCCCTGGATGATATGTCTATCCTGGGCCTCCTCCAGTGTCACAACAACGCCACCCGGAAACTGGAGGTGCAGCACCTCATATTCCGCCTCGGGAGCCTCCAACCCAATGATCTCAATGTGGACTTTACTAGTTTCAAAATCCACCACCCCCCCCGCCCGCGGCCTCATCCCATGACCAACCCTCCCTCTCATCCCCGCCTCCTTGACCCGACACAACCTGTCCGTCTTCTCTCCCACCTATCTGCTACTCCCACCTCACTGACCAATCCCCACTGCACCCTACCTGCACTCGCCTATCACCATCCCACCAACCTTCCCCAGCCCCACCCCTCTCTCTATTTATTTCAGAGCTCCCTTCCCCCTCCACCGTTTCTGAAGAAGGGTCCCAACCTGAAACATCAGCTTTCCTGCTCCTCCAATGCTGCCTGGCCTGCTGTGTTCCTCCAGCTCCACACTGTTATCTCTGACACTAGCATCAGCAGTTCTTACTATCTCTGAAATCTATGCAGATCCAATTTTCCAGCATTAGGCCTGGGGCCTTGAATGTTATGACACTTTAAGTGCTCATCCAAGTATTCTTTAAATGGTGTGAGATTACTTGCCTCAACTAGTATTCCAGGCAATGCATTCCAGACCTCTACCACCCTCTAGGTGCAAAAAACATTTCCTCAAACCCCATATAAACCTCTTGCCTTTCGCCTTAAAATTATACCCCCTTGTAATTGAGTCTTTGACTAAGGGGAACAGCCACTTTCTATCCATCCTGTCTGTGTCCCTTATGATCTTAAAGACCTCTATTAAGATTCCTCTGTTCCAAAGAAAACAACGCTACCTCATCCAGTCTCCCTTCGTAGTTAAGATGTTCCATCCTGAGTAACATCTTGGTGAATCTCCTCTGCACCCCTTCCAGTCCAATTGCATCATTCCTACACTATTGTGTGGTGACCAGAACAGCACATAATACTCTAGCTGTGGATATCCAAAGTCCTGTATAGCTCCAACATAATCTCACTGCTCTTATAAACCATGCCTTGACTGAGTCTCCTAAGGATCCCGTATACCACCTTAATTATCCTCTCAACCTGTGGTCCACCTTCAGATATCTGCGGATAAGCACCCTCAGATCCCTCTGTTTCTGTGAACTTTCTACTGTCATAGAGTCATACAGCATGGAACAGACACTTCTGTCCAACTTGTCCATGTCAACTATGTTCCCAAACTGAACCATTCCCTGCCCAGTGAAGCGGTTGAAGCTACCGCGCAGAATGAATGTTTTTGAGGCAAGGCTAGATAAATTTTTGAATAGTAAAGGAATTAACGATTATGGTGAGTGGGCAGGTAAGTGGAGCTGAGTCTCAAAAAGATCAGCCATGATCTTATTGAATGGTGGGGCAGGCTCGAGGGGCCAGATGGCCTACTCCTGCTCCTAGTTCTTATCTTATGTTATATAAAAACCAAACAAAATTAAATTTAATGCAAGTGAAAGAAAGTTGTCACTCATTAGCTTCTATCATTAGTTTTTATTTATTCTAAGTGTAACAAATATTTTTAGCAGTTATTGGATGGTAAATCAATGAGGGCAAGTGGGAGTGTACATCCTGTATTATGTGCAGAGTCATGAACAGACCAACACAGCTGCAGGAAGTATGTCTGATACACAGGTTTGAACTCCAGGTGCTTGAACTTGAGCAGCAACTGGAGTCACTGTTGTGCATCTACAAGGCAGAGCTGGTCAGACCACAGATTAGAAGCGTACAGGCAGAAGGAATTGGTGACTACCAGGCTGAGAAAACCACAATAGCAGGGCAGGTGTCCCCTGAGTGTTTTGTGTATGCCGATCAGTATTCCGTTTTGAAAAGTAGTGAAGGTGATTGCACTTTCCTGAAGAGCAATCGGGCACAGGTCTATGGCACAGGTCATCTCAAGTTAGCAGGGGTGGGAGAGGGTGGAGAAAGAAGAATGGAAGGGCAATAGCCATTGAATCATGGACATCCACAGCACATTGTATCTGTGTCAATCCAACACAACTACCTAACTAAAAATCAAAAGAACTGCGGGTGCTGTAAATCGGGAACAAAAACAAAGTTGCTGGAAAAGCTCAGCAGGTCTGGCAGCAGTTCTGAAGAAGGGTCACCGGACCCGAAACGGTAACTCTGTTTTCTCCGCCACAGATGCTGCCACAACTACCTAACTATTGTAATCCCCTACTCCAATACTTGGCCCATAGTTTTGTATGCCTTGGCATTGCAAGTGCACATCTAAGTACTACTAAAATGTTATGAAGGTTTCTCCCCCATACCCCTTACAGGCAGAGAGTTCCAGATTCCCACACCCTTTTGGGTGAAAACGTTTTTCCTTATTTCTCCTCTAAACCTCTGTGCCCTCTGCTCTGTCCACCGTATCTATGTCCCTCATAGCTTTATACATCTCAATCGTGTTCACACTCAATCTCTTTTGCTGTAAGGAAAACAGTCCCGGTCTGTTCATTGTCTTCAAGACTAAAATTTTCCATTATAGGCAATCTCCTAGTAAATCTCCTCTACACCCTCTTCAGTCCAATTACAGTCCTCCTGTAATGTGGATTCAAGGATTGCATACAATACTCTAGGTGCGGCTTAACCAATGCTTTATACAGTTCTAGTATAATCTGTGTCTTGGCTAATAAAGACATATATAATATGCCTTCTTGACCACTATATCTACCTGTCCTGATGCCTTAAGAGACCGGTGCACATGCATACCAAGGTTCCTCTGATCCTCGGTGCTTTCTAGAGTCCTACTGTTCATGTATTCCCTCATTGTATTATGTATTGTTATGGTATTACCGGTAGGAGACAGAGTCTGAGGGTAGAAGGTTGTTGTTCAGACTGGAGGCCTGTGACCAGTGGTGTGCTGCAAGGATCCACTATTGTTCATCACTTATATAGACAATTTGGATGAGAATATAATAGGCATGGTTAGTAAGTTTGAGGATGGCACCAAGATTGGTGGTTTGGTGGACAGTGTAGAAGGTTATCTGAGTACAACAGGATCTTGATCGCAGCGCCATGGATCAAGAAATGGCAGGTGGAGTTTAATTCCGATAAATGTGAAGTGCTGTATTTTGGTAAGGCTTAACAAGGCAGGACTTACACAGTGATGGAAGGGTCCTGGGGAGTGTTCTCGAACAGAGAGACCTAGGGGTGCAGGTGCAGTGTTCCTTGAAAGTGGTGTCACAGGTATACAGGGTGGTGAAGAAGGCGTTTGGCATGCTTGGCTTTGGTCAGAGCATTCAGTATAGGAGTTGGGACATCATGTTACGGCTGTACAAGACATTGGTATGGCAGCATTTGGAGTACTGCGTGCAATTCTGGTCGCCCTGCTTTAGGAAGCATGTTATTGAACTGGACAGCTGTGTTCATCCAGCTCTGCACCTTGTTGTCTAGGGTACAAAAAAGATTTTCAAGGATGTTACTGAGACTGGATGATTTGAGTTATAATGATGGGCTGGATAGGATGGGACTTTTTTCCCTGAGGCCTAAGAGGTTGAGAGGGGTGACCTTATAGAGGTTTATAAAATCACGAGTGGCATAGATAAGGTGAATAGCCAAAGTCTTTTCCTAGGGTAAGGGAGTCCAAAACAAGACAGCATAGGTTTAAGATGAGGGGGAAAATATTTAAAAGGGACCGGAGGGGCAACATTTCCACACAGAGGGTGGTGCATATATGTAACGAGATGCCAGAGGAGGTGGTAGAGGTGGGTACAATCACAACGTTTAAAAGACTTCTGGATGGGGTTACATAGATGGGAAAGGATTAGAGTGTTATGGGCCAAACACAGGCAAATGAAACTAGTTTACAATGGGAAACCTGGTTGGCATGGATGAATTGGGCTGAAGAGCCTGTGTCCATGCCGTATGGCTGTATGACTCTTTTATAAAGCCCACCACAAAATTTTTACTTAGTTCATGGTTTCCATTTACCTTATAACCCCTGCCTCCAGATGAAGTAGCCATGTAACAAAATCGGGACAAAAAGAGCACTAACCAAAGGATGGTTGGTTAACCTAATTGTAAGTTATCAAATAGAATTAATTACTTATACTGTTAATGACATTACACCATTTCTAATGATACAGAATAAAATGAGAATAGACATACAATCTGCACACAGCAGAGCCATTTAGTGAAGTGGTAAGTGAAGCTCGGACTTTATGATCTATGGAATATACAAAAAAGTGTGATAGTCGTAACATTTTCACCCATTATAATTTTAACTGATATACGTGTACTCAATTTATAACAGACATATTTTTGTATCAACAGTTCCTCAGTTCAGAGGCTGCAAATAAAAAGGAACCAAAGTCTCTCAAAACAGCTGCAGCAGCATATGTGAATTCACCATTAGTGACTTCTCAAAGAAATTCTGATACAGTCAAACAAATAATCTCACAGTCACCACTGATAAAGACACAGCAACAAGAGGAGCAGTGTGCAACCAATAGAACTTCTCAGCAACTTTGTAACAACCCAGAGAGAGTCTCAGAAAGTGCAGCCACAGCCCCAATTGCACCTCCCCGCAGGAAGAAAGCTGCAGCACCTTATTTGCAAATTGACAACAATTCAGTTTTGAAATCCTCCCATAATGATCCCAGACAGAATTGTTTCCATGCATGTGGGTTGCATGGCAGTGATCATCCTATTAAACTGTGCAATACTAGTACTTCATTTAGCAACAACTCTATTAGGTCTTTTCAAGAAAGTAGACCTTCATCTGACCCATCCAAACAACAAAGGAACTTTAATATAAATTTGCCTAAGTTTGGACAAGATGTAAACAATGCTGAAGCAAAGGTATCTGCCGCTGGTTCCACAGGTGAAAGAATATCTCATAAAGACATGACACAGAATAATTGTTTTTCTCCAAACGAGTTGTAGCAAATGTTGAGTGCAAGGAATGGTAATCATACTTTGGCTTTATCACAATGCTTTAAACTGGCCACTCAGTGAATTTAAACAGATGTCTGTGATTTTGTTTGGCCTGTGGAGAACTGAAGGACTTGGGTACTTTGTGAGAATTCTTTTCTTATGTTGTTTAGTAGATATTGCTGAATAACAAATGAAGTATAATCCAATGATGTATAATATTGATATTTCATAGAAACCAGTTTAATCGTAATTTTCCATATCTTTTCACAAATGAAATAAAAGAAATTAGTTAACTGATTTACAAGAGTCATATTCATTGTGTATATTGCCTTTTATGTTTGCTGTAACTAAAGAAAACTAGTAACACAAGCCCAATGATTAAACAATCAGGTTCAAGCGCTGCAGTTCTATCACATCCAGTGATATCCAATTCCTACTCATTGCTATTAAATTCATAATGTCAGTTCTGATATAAAAATAGTTGTCTATAAAGTGAGTCAGAGATAGTAGGAACTGCAGATGCTGGAGAATCCGAGACAACAAGGTGCAGGGCTGGATGAACACAGCAGGCCAAGCAGCATCATAGGAGCAGAGAGGCTGACGTTTC
>NC_063340.1:32462315-32485070 GCF_021869965.1 Rhincodon typus | reverse complement strand
GAAACGTCAGCCTCTCTGCTCCTATGATGCTGCTTGGCCTGCTGTGTTCATCCAGCCCTGCACCTTGTTGTCTATAAAGTGATATGGTTACACACAATGTTAGAATTCTTTAACCAATGAGTTGTGAACAGCTTCTATCTCACCTGACCTTGGAATGTCAAACAAACAATACCCCTCTATCTTATTGCTGCAATTATAATCGCCACCATTCAAATGCAGTCGGTAAGTGTGCTTTAAACAGGAGATTACATTTCATCTTAGAGACACTGTCCCTGCTCTGCATATTAAACAAAATAGCGTACAAATAAGACAACATCTATTCACATTTCATGAATAAGACTGAAACTCACTCGTTTTTCAAGCTCAAGAATCTTGTCTGAATTCCCAGGGTTTTACAAAATAGCTCTGTCCTTCTCCTTCTCCACCAGCCCCCGCCCCCTTGATCCTTGGATGCAAGAGTTCATTTGAGCTGTCTCCATCATTATCTAGGTTAACATATTTAGGTTGAGAAGCTGCCAAACATTTCTCAAATTCAAGCTGGTGCCCTTTAGAGGCCATCTGTTTACCCATTAGTTATTCGGTCCCCTCTCCACTATCTCTAACCCCTTGTTTGAAGAAATTAAACCACGTCTCTTCATTATTTTGGGATCATACTTTTGTTTTAATTCTTGCTAAACTACATTTGGCTATTGTTCCCAAACATCCCTTATCAGACTGCCTCTTACAGATATCTGTCACTGTGAGTTTGTACCGAGCTTCCTGTATTTTAATTTGTAAGATTCTTTGTTCTAATTGTTACTTTGGGTTTATCTTCTACTCAAAACTGCCATTGTCCAGACTTATGATTTCATTCTAATGCTGAACTAAATAAATTATTTCCGTTACCTCAAGTAAAAATCTTCTCCGCCAACTTTATGCCAACTAAAAATTCACAAGCAACCATCTTGTGGCATCTCTGGCCATAAGTTGTCCCAAAAACACGTGTCTCTAGTAGCAAATTATTGCAGATGCTAGAATCTGTACTGAAAACCAAAAATGCTGGAGATCACAGTGGGTCAGGCAGAGAGACCAAGCTAATGTTTCAAGTCTAGATGACTCTTCATCTTCAGTTCTGATGAAGAATCATCTCGACTTGAAACGTTTTCTTGCTCTTTCTCCATTGATGCTGCCTGACCTGTTATGGTCATCAGCAATTTTTGTTTTCATTCCCCCCACCCCAAGCTTAGGCAAGATATGTCCATTAATAGTAATGCTCTGGGTCGGGTTGCTGATAACAACATTATACCCACTCAAGTTACACCGCTTTGGTAATAGTTGGCTGCCGAGGTTAGGTAATAAATTGATCTGGCCAGGGCATATTGCAAGAAGCAGAAGCAGAAACAGAAACAGAAATTGCTGGAAAAGCTCAGCAGGCCTGGCAGCACCTGTGAAGAGAAATAGAGTTGAGGTTTCAGGCCCAGTGACCCTTCCTCAGAACGTATTGCAAGTAGGTCTGGTTGTTCACTGGCAAAATAGATAGTGTACAGTTGTCATATGTCACAAAACCACAATCTGTAATTTGGTCATTTTGTCTGAACATGACCAGTGATCCCTTCCTTGGTGACACCTTGTTAAGTCAATTTCCTTTTTGGTAGTATTCATGATAATCAGATGAGCTGGAGGGTCTTTTATTGATATCCGTGTCTCTTCATGGCATCTCCTAATGTTGCAAACATTTTTTAAGAGTGTATGTGTGATTGTCCCCATGTTTGGAGATATGTAGCACTACCCATTTAGAATGTCTGTCCCTGTCAGCATTCTCACTACCCAATAATCTGCTAGTGACAGTTAAACTCCCAAGGTGTCTCAGGGGCATCTTTTCTCCTACCCAATCTCTCAATTGCTTTTCAGTCACCCCATCAGGGACTTGGTACATTTCCAATTTCAGCAGATTAGTACTGATCATTGTCAACAGCCAGCTGGCATACATAGTCCATTTCTCAGGTATATGTTCTTCCTTAGATGTATTAGCCAGTTGATTAATGAGCGAATTGGCCATATTTTGCAGAGACTTTAAAAATTCAATTGCATCAAATGTAACCTGAAAGGCCTGTCTGCCTAACTGACTCGTTTAACCTCACCTTTATCATCCATATCTACGATTCTACCCACGTTCCTGCAGACTCTGAAGCTGCTCATCTATCGTAGCTTAATCAAATGTGTTTACTGTTGCTATTCCAGAGGTGTAACCGGCTCCTGCCATTTCTATTAATCCCTTCTTTTTCCTCTGGAGGCTTTTCTTTGACCTAAATTCCCTTCCTATCAACTGCAAACCTAGGAGGTGGGCAAATGATTATTTTGTGGTAGTGAGACACCATTCGGGCACTTGTACTACAGTGAGGTCACAAACTACCTGCACATGTTTATATCCTGGCACAAGAGTCACACTTTCTCCTGCATCTCCCATTGCTAACCCACTCCGGAGATCCTGCTCAGATCTGAACTCATAGTTACATTCACTGGCCCTGGGGTCATGGTTACATTTTTGCTGGTAATAGTGACGTTGGTAACATATGTCACTTCTGGAGAGTCTTGCCCCTTAGGTAAAGGCGCCCACTTAAATCAGTTCAATCTTTTCGCTTTCAGGCTCAAACCTACACTAAATCTGTAATGACACATGCTTTATAACTTGTGGGTGACATAGAATACTCAGGACACGTGAAGCATATTGTCTCTCCCTTTCTCCACACGTAAACTTCACTGGCCTTTGCCTAATTTGGGCAAAGTAATTTGACTGCACGTAATATTTGTTGGGGTCCATATTAATTGACCAGTTTTTTCTTATTTTAATTGATCGCACAGCCAGACAGGTAGGGCTGGCATAGTCAGCATTACCCACTCTAGTTTCACATCATCATAATACAACTTTTCATGTTTTCATTACTCCTGGTCTCATGCCCTATCCACGAATTACAATCTGACTTTCCCATTTCAATATTATACATGCAACTAGACTTCCCTTCAACTCGTTTTGTTCCTCTCAGTGTCCATTGTCCAGCCCCTGAGTAGATAGCGGTGGTTTACCACTAGCCTGTGAAAAGCAAGGATCCAACACAACTTGCCCAAAGGGTTAATAATCGTGCTCAAGCTTTATATAACATCAGTTGGGACCAGTGCTTCGACTTCGGTCCCTTTTTAATACCTACCAAAACACATGTATCACCTGTAATAATTATCTCATTTGGTCCAACCCATTGCAATTGTAATCTGACACACTCCGGTGATATTTTTCACCATTACGTGATCTCCTGGGTTAGGGATATTTGTTAAAAGATTTTTGTGCTCCTTTTCCCAGTCCCTGATTCTTTGTTGGTCTATAACTTCTCCTCTCAGCCCATGCAGCTGCTTGGCCAGCTTCCTGTCAAACTGTAACCCTGTGTTGCCAGTACATAACTCCAGCCCTCCTATTACTACATCCTCTGGCAACTGCATAGCTCATTTGGTTGTTATTTAAAAGAGGGTCAGCCCTGTTCTCCATGCTGGGTTCAACCTCAGTTTCATTAGGATGGCAGGGAGTACCTTAGCCCATCCTTGCCCCATCTCCATCTGGGCCTTAGTCAGACTAGCTTTAAGTGTCCAGTTCATTCACTCTACTATTCCTGAGCTTTAGGTGGTATGGGAGATAGAATTTTTGTTTAATGCCTAACAGGGTACATACTTGTTTAATTACTTTCCCTGTAAATTGTGTCCCTGGATCAGAGTCTATCTGCAGGGGTACCCCCATCTCAATCTGATTTCTTCTGCTAGTATCCTTGCAAGTGTTCCTGCTGAACAATCTCTACAAGGGAATGCTTCCACCCACAAAGTATATCTATCTATTGAGACCAAACAGTATTTCTTACCCTGGGATTGGGGCATGGGTCCTATAAAATCCAACTGCAATTGTTCCCATGGGTCCCTAGGTCCCGGTTGTTGGCTCAGTTGTATCTTGATTACTTTCCCTGGCTTGTATTGTATGTACGTAAACTACAAATGTTTGACAGAATTTTGCTATATCTTTCCCTATTCTGGGCCACCACCGGCAATGATATTGCATTTTGCCCTACCCAGTGTGGGCCAGACATAAAACATAAAAATATGTTTTTAGTAACATTTGTCTTATACAGTGTTATGCCACTGCCTGATCCTGCATCATCCATATTCCATCTTGTCCTGTCATTGCCCCTCTCTTTTCCCATTCCTGCTTCTCTTCTTGTGGGGCTGTTTCTTGCAGTGTCTTTAAATTTTCCTCTTTCGCTTCTATAATCGAGGCACTTCCTCAAATGTCTGTGCAGTTTTGGTAAGTGCTTTAACTCCCTTATCTGTGTACTCCTTCCCCATTGTGGCAGGGTTTCTACCTTCCTGTAACCTTTGATCTTAATTACTGCTGCTCCACCAAAGCTTTAACCTGCTATTTGTGTTGTATGTGGCCCCTGGATGAGGTGACATACCCTTGCCAAGCCCAGGCCATCATATAGTCATGCACCTCTCCAAAAGCATACTTACTGTCTGCGTATATATGTTGACTCTGACCACTGTGCTAATTTCTGTGCTGCTGTCAGGCTTTTAATTCTGCTACTTGGGCTGACTCCCAGGAATCTGCTCTCCATCCATCAGGTTTCTCTCTACATCTACCACCATGCAATTAGTGCTAGACGTTCCCTCGTAATATTTCCTTGATCCATCTACGAATAACTCCAACTCTCCATCTCCTTCTAGTGGTTCTTCATCAATCTCGCCATTCTCTCCATTTTCAACTTCTCTAACACACTCGTGCTGATTCCCTTCCATCCCCATCAGTCCTTTCTGGCATACTACTCTATCCTTAAATACCTGTGTATACAGTCATAGAGTTGTACAGCACGGAGACAGACCCTTCGATCCAACTCATTCATGCCGACCAGGTATGCTAAATTAATCTAGTTCCATTTGCCAGCATTTAGCCCATATCCCTCTAAACCCTTCCTATACGTGTACCAATCCAGATACCTCTTAAATGTTGTAACTGTACCAGCCTTAACCACTTCCTCTGGCAGCTCATTTCATACATGCACCAGCCTCTGTGTGAAAAAGATGCCCCTTAGATCCCTTTTAAATGTTTCATGTCTCACCTTAAACCTATGCCCTCTAGTTTTGGTCTCCCCCACCTTGGGGAAAAGACTTTGGCTATTCACCCTATCCACGCCCCTCATGATTTTATAAACATCTATAATGTCACCTCTCAGCCTCCGATGCTCCAGGGAAAATAGCCCCATGCTATTCAGCCTCTCGCTATAGCTCAAACCCTCCAATCCTGGCAACATCCCTGTAAATCTTTTCTGAACCAAACCCTTTCAAGTTTCACAACATCTTTCCTACAGCAGGAGACCAGAATTGCAAGCAGTATTCCAGAAGTAGTCTAAACCAATGTCCTGTACAGCTGCAACATGATCTCCCAACTCCTATATTCCATGCACTGATCAATGAAGACAAACATTCCAAATGCCCTCTTCACTAACCTGTCTACCTGGGACTCTATTTTCCAGGAACTATGAACCTGCATTCCAAGGTCTCTTTGTTCAGCAACACTCCCCAGGACCTTACCATTAAGTGTATAAGTCCTGCCCTAACTTACCTTTCTAAAATGCAGCACCTCACATTTATCTAAATTAAACTCCTTCTGCCACTCCTTGGCACATTGGCCCATCTGATCAAGGTTCCCTATGTGCTCTGAGATGACCTTCTTTGCTGTCCACTACACCTCCAATTTTTGTGTCATCTGCAAACTTACTAACCACACCTCCTACATTCACATCCAAATCATTTATATAAATGACGAAAAGCATATTTATCTGTTGGGAGTAGCACAGACTCTCGTTTAGCTCTGCGGCTGAATGATACTGCTTTTAACTTTCCTACCTCCAATAAGAGCACCGCGTATGTAGGATAACTTGTCCCATCAAATTGATGGGTTCAGACACCTCAACTGCTCAGGTGATACAATGCAAAGCCTGAGCACATCAATAGAGTCCGGTCACCACAGATCCTCTTTTAGCAGAGTAATAGACGACTGGTCTCATCGCTGTGTGTTTTGACACACTACCGCTGTACAATATCCATTTTCATTATCACAGCAGACATGGAAAGGGTTTGACCTGTCTAGTAGTGCTAGTGCTGGGGCAGATCCAAAGCCTGCTTTAGTCTGATAAAGGCTTCCTTCACCTTTAAACTCTATCTATTCTCTCTCTAGACTATTTCCGCCCTCTTACCAGGATTTGTAATGGTTCTGTGAATTCTGAGTATTTTCCCACAAAATTCCTACAATTATTAAACAATCCTAAAGTTTGCCTTACACTCCTCATGATGTGTGGGCAAGATAGTTTTAAAATCACCATCTTTCATTCCACTGGGACTGTCTTCTCTCCCTTCCTGATTTGATGTCCCAGATACATCACTTCGTGCTTTTCCAATTGCAGTTTTTGTGGGTTAATTTTAAGCCACTGCCTGGCTGACCTGACTCCGTACTCTAATATCCAGACATGTTCTTTTTTGCCAACTGGGGCAATTAGAATATTGTCTATGTACTGCAAGATGGTGCTGTCAGTATTGGTAAGATTGATTTGACCACCTGCCTCAGCCATATATCTTTGGAATATGGCAGGACTATTGTGGAATCCCTGAGATATTTATGTTGGGAAGTTGCCATTATTTATTTCCTTGAATTCAAGCTGGTGCCTTTTAAAGGTTGCCTGCTTACCCATTTGTTGTTCAGTCCCCCTTGCCACCAAGTTGTGGGTTCCTCTCACTATCTATAGCCCTTTAAAGAAATTCAACCAAATCTCTAAACGTTAGGTGTGGATTGCAATTCTTAATTTCTCAATATTCAACTATCTAAAGAGTCTCTGTTATTGTGGGATGTACTTTTTCTCCTGGTATTTTAATTTGTAAGAATCTTTATTCTATCTTTTACCTTGGGTTTATCTTATCCTCAAAGCTACCATTGTCCTAAATTATGATCTCACTCTGATGCCAAGCTAAACAAGTTTTATCTGTTACTACAATTAAAAGTCTTCTCTGACATCTTTATGCACACTAAAAGTCCATGGGCAGCCATTCTGTGCTACCTCTGGCCCTGGGCTGCACCACACACATTCTCCAGCTTAATAACATACTTCCTATAGCAGGTCTACCAGAATTGTACACAGTACTCCAAAAATAGCCTCACCAATGTCTGGTACAGCTGTAACATGATCTCCCAACTCCTGTAGTTAATGCTGTGACCAAGTGTGTCAAACCTTCATCTTCATCAGCCCATCTACCTGTCCATTTTCAAGGAACTGTGTACCCGCCTCCCTAGGTCTCTTTATTCAACAACACTCCCCAAGGCCCGATCATTAAGCGTAAAGCCTTGCCCTGATTCATCTCACCAAAATGCAACACTTTGCATTTATCTGAATTAAACTCCATCTGACATTCCTCAGCTCACTGGCTGAGTTGATCAAGATCTTATTGTACCTTTAGATAACCTTCTTCACTGTCCATCAGACCACCAATTTTGGTTTCACCCACAAACTTACTAACCATGCCTCCTATATTCTCATTCAAATCATTATATAAGTGACAAACAACAGTGGACCCAGCACTGATCCTTGCTGCACAATGCCGGTCACAGGCCTCCAGTCTGAAAAATAAACCTCCAGCACGATTGTCTGTCTCTTACCATCAAGCCAATTTTTTATCCAATTGGCTACCTCTCCCTGGATCCGCATGATCTAACCTTATCAACCAGTCTACTATGTGGTACTTTTGCGAAGGCCTTGCTAAAGTCCTCATCTATCTTATTGGTTACATCTTCAAAAAAAACTGAATCAAATTTGTAAGACACAATTCCCACACATAAAGCCATGCTGACTGTCACTAATCAGTCCTTGCCTTTCAAAATGCATGTAGATCCTGTCTTTCAGAATTCCCTCCAACAACTTACCCACCAATGATATTAGGCTCACTGGTCTGCTGTTCCCTGGCTTTTCCTTGCAGCCTTTCTTAAAAAATGGCACGACATTAGGCACTCTCCAGTCTTCCGGCACCATGCCTATTGATCATACAAATATCTCCACTACAGGCCTTGCAATTTCTTCTCTAGCTCCTCACAACATCCTTGGATGCACTTGACCAGATTCTGGGGATTTATCTTCCTTTACGAGTTGTAAGGCCTCCAGCACCTCCTCTTCTGTAATTTAGACTCTTTTCAAGACATCACTTTTTACTTCCCTGCGTTCCCTAGTTTCCATGTCTATCTCCACAGTTAATATTGATGAGAAATATTAGTTTAGGATCTCACCCATCTTCTGTGGCTCCATGCATAGACAATCCTATTGATCTTTAAGGGGCCCTATTCTCTACCTAGTTGCTTGCTTGCCCTTGATATACTTGTAGAATCTCTTCTGTATATGTTCTCTGGTGCTTATCTTTCATTTTCCAAGCTCTAGCTGTACCAACACTCTTTTGAGATGATTCACTTTTTTAAACCGTGCATCTTTTTTAAAAAATCAACATTTAATAAGGAAATAAATTACTTAAAATTTACATGAATTGCAGGAGCTAGTCTGTGAGCCTGCAACCCAACTTATGTCTATACCACACACATGCAGCAGGTTGAGAAAAAACCATGGCCCTGATAACCATGCATAGAATGGTTCATCTTCAAAATGTATCATCTGACATTTCTCTACATTAAAATGTGATCTGTCATGTATCTGCCCTTTCCACAAGCCTATCTATCACTTACCTTTTCATTGCGCGCAGTGCTCCCATAATTGTATCATCTGCACACGTATCAAGAAAAGTATGGTCTTTCTACTGAACCCTATGGAACCTCAGTTCCTGCCATGCAAAGACAACCATAAGCTGTTTCCCTTCACTTAGCCAACTTGATACCCATGCAGTCACTTTCCCTTTTTATTACAAACTTCAACTTTGTTGCCAAGACTATTTTTTGACACTTAATCAAATGTTTCATGGGAGTCTATTTAGAGCAGATAAACCTTGTCAATTATAGAAATATACAACATAGAAAAAGGCTCTTCAGCCTATTGTGTCCATGGCAGTCTAAAACAACCACCTAATGGGTGCCACGGTGGTAGCATTGCTCCCTCATTGCACCAGGGATCTGGGTTCAATTCCAGCCTTGGGTGATTGTCCATATGGAGTTTGTGCATTCTCCTAGTGTCTGCACAGGTTTCCACTGGGTGCTCTGGTTTCGTCCCACAGTCTAAAGATGTGCAGGTTAAGTGGATTGGCCATACTAAGTGTTCAGGATGTCCACACTAGGTGGATTAGCCATGGGAAATGCAGAGTTACAGGGATAGGGTGGGTCTGGGTAAAATGCTCTTTGGAGGGTCGGTGTGGACTTGATGGGCTGAATGGCCTGCTTCCACACTGTAGGGATTCTAATTAGTCTAATCCCATTTTCCAGCATTTGCCCCATGTCTTTATATGCGTGGGAATCCCAAGTGCGCATCTAAATACTACTTAAATGTTATGAGAGTTTCTACCCTTATATGCAAAGAGTTTCAAATTCCCTCCACACTCTGAGTAAAAACTCTTTTCCTCACATCTCCTCCAAACCTTCTAGCCCTTACCTTAAATATATGTCTCCAGTCATTGACCCCTCCATTAGGGGAAATGTTTCTTCCTGTCGACCATATTTATGCCCCTCTTAATTTTATACATCTTAAACATGCTCCCTCTCAATCTCCTCTGCCCTAAGGAAAACAATCCCTGTCCATGTTCTCAACATTACTGAAACTCTCCAGCCCAGGCAACAACATGGTAAATCTCCTTGCACCCTCCCTAATACTATTACATCCTTTCTATAATGTGGATTACAGAACTGCACACAATACTCTAGCTAAGACAAAAGTTTTATGTAGTTCCAGCATAACTTTCCTGTTTTTAAACTCTACGCTTCAACTGATAAAAGCAAATATACCATATGCCACCTTAACCACCTGCCCTGATACCTTAAGGGATCTGTGTGTATGCTGAAGTCACTCTGATGTTCTGTGCTTCCCAGGCTCCATTCATCATGTATTCCATCTTTGTTCCCTCATAAAAAAATTGAATTATTTTGGTTAAATATGACATATAACAAATTTCAGCAAACATGCATTTAACAAATTCACGCTGAATTTCCTTAAAAAACCTATATTTGTCCCTGTGACTGTTAATTTTATCCTGGATTACAATTTTTAAAACTTTTCCACCACTGTGGACACAGCCCTGTCGTTGCTGGGTTTATACTTTTGAGCAAAAGTGTATAATTTGCAATTCTCCAGCCCTCTGGCACTATTCCTGTTTCTAAGGAGAATTAGAAGATTATAACCAGTGCCTCTTTGATTTCCATCTGTACTTCACATAATACCCTCACACGCATCATGCACGATCCTGATGATACATCAACTTTAAATACTGCTGATATTGCCTCTGCTGTCAATGTTTAGGCTATACAGTGTCTTAACTTGGGGAGGTGATTGTATTATCACTAAACTTTTAATTCAGACACCCAGATAATGTTCTGGGACCAAGTTTTGAATCCCACAATGGCAGATGGTGGAATTTTAATTCGATAAAAATGTGGAATTAAGAATCTCATGATGACCATAAAATGATTGTTGGAAAAATCCATCTGGTTCCCAAATTTTCTTTAAGGAGGGAAACTGCTGTTCTTACCTGGTCTGGCCTACATGTGACTCCGGACCTACAACAACGTGTTGACTCTTAACTGACAATTAGGGATCAGCAATAAATGCCGGCCTAGCCACTGACATTCACGTCTCAAGGATAAATAAGAAGAAACTATATTTTCTTTCACTGATTTCTGCAGCAACATCTTTGTTGGTAAAGGCAAATGCAAAGTAGCCAGACACACTGCTTCAACGTGTAGACCTCATATTTGGTCCCTAATCGGTCATCGATTCTTTTATTACTCATTATTTATATGCTGATTTTGGATTCTGTTTTATGTTAGTTGTTAATCTCTTCTTAAAGTCTCTCTTCATCTCTTATTTTCTTTTCACTGTCACTTTGAATTTAGAGAGTTCAGTCTATTTGCAATTGGTCATATATTTATCATTTCTTGCATTCTCCAACAATAATTGTATCTCTCAAAAGGAACATTCTTGGAATTACAGGGGCCAGTGCTAAGTTCCACAAGGTCAACCAGCTCCACCTTATATGCAAAACGGAGTTAAAGATTTCAGCATAAGTGGCATACTTACACAGCACACCCCAGTGCCCCAAGTGATATACACCTCTTTGCATGAATGACATGAACACATATTAGTCTGAT
The DNA here is from genome assembly GCF_021869965.1 of Rhincodon typus. Lineage (NCBI taxonomy): Eukaryota > Metazoa > Chordata > Chondrichthyes > Orectolobiformes > Rhincodontidae > Rhincodon > Rhincodon typus. The sequence continues at coordinate 32,473,723 of NC_063340.1, read as the reverse complement.
GGCCGTCTCCTATCCTGAGTACATAGGAAAAATATAACTTGTGACAGTTCATAGAACCATAGAATCATAGAATCCCTACAGTGTGGATGCAGGCCATTCAGCCCAATGAGTCCACACCAACCCTCTGAAGAACATCTCAACCAGACCTACCCACGACCCGCCCCATCTGTAGAGAAATATATCAACCATATTCATTGCTTCTAAGATTTAGCCAAGTACAAAAAGCAACTAAGTTCTTGAAGGCAGGAAGTAATAAAAGCGATACAGAAGTGCTTCAGTGCTAGCATCAAAATCGCCATCATCAACAAACGTAGGAAATAATAAGTAGCAGAAATGCAGCCTCGACTGATTGATGATTCTAGAGCACCAGTGAAATGTACAGTCAGACTGGGCATATATTGGTTGGAGAAAATCTGGCATAAGTAGTTCCATGTCCACGTAACACCGTAATAATGTTGTAAGCTTTGCACACAGCTAGCTGTGAAATGACATGAGTCTGCCATCTCTCAATTCAAAGCAGAACTGCAAGTGGGAAAATGAAGAGTGGGAGTGGTGCTGAGCCAGACAACCTTTCTCTTGAAAACACAGCTGCTGCATATCATTCTCCTTAGCAACAAGACTCAATAAAGTTCTTTTTGATCTAAAAATCTACCAAAACAGAGGTGAAAAATGGCATTGTTAACAATCTTATAAATAGGGCTCTAGCCTTTTGCTCAGTTTGTAAGCCTGATGCAGAAATAGAGAACATCACAACTATCCTATAGGATAATAACTACAGTAAGCAGATCTGAGTCAGAATCAGTTTGTCATGTATCATGCAAACTCATAAATGGGTCAAAGGCTGATAGTTTAGTTTGTGCAAAGTGATTGGTCCACCTCAAATTACTTTGTAAAAGCGAAGTATCTTAAGAATTTGAACAACAGCTTAAGAAAGCTGAAATTGCTGGAAAAACTCAGCAGGTCTGGCAGCATTTGTGAAGAAAAAGATCAGGGTTAACGTTTCGGGTCTGGTCACCCTTCCTTAGGACTGATGGTAGCTGTGAAAACTGAAGTTCCTCGATTTCCCAGGAATTTTTTTAAAGCTTTTGATGGTAACTATTAAAAAATGTTTTTTTTTTCTGAAAATCTAATTTCAGTCAATACTAGAAATAGTCTTTCCATGTCTGAGACCTTAAAATAGACCAATAATTTAAAGACAAACACTGAACTAGGAATGTCTAAGTAGTATTTTTGCAATCTTGCATATCGTCCCTTAAATTTCATCATATGTTCTTCTGTAAACTTCTAAATTTATTAAAGTCTGGACAAGCTTTGTTTGCAATTAATGGATAATCAATATTCTAAATTTTAACAGAATTTGCAAATTTTGGAATGCACTGTCTAATTTTTGAGCAGGCTGAACTGTAGGGATTCTATGAGCCTTTAACTCTGAAAATACACCTGATCTTGCTTCTAGTAGGAATCAATAGTTTCAAGGCATTACTTTGCTATTGGTTTTTTAAAGGCATGTTCACATATCCACTTCATTTTTCCATCGATCCTATCCTGTCACTACGTATCCATTTCAATTTTTCATTGATCAGAAGGTTCAGCTCTACAAGACACCAGTGGGAAAGCACGTCCCAACATTTTACACTTGGCTTCAGCCATTCTGCTCCAAAGTAATTCCAATTACAATCTTTTGAGTGAAAGAAATCTTAATTTCCAATTTAAACCTTTAGGAAACCATTCTCTGATGTCACTGTTGCTGTACCGGTTAGTGAGATAGTAACAAAGACACAATTTTTTTGTGGAGAGAATTATTGGCTTAATGTTATAGCTCTTATTCAACAACCTCAGTTTTCCACCTGTCCTTAATTATATATGCTGGAAAACAATTAATACCCACACCTGTATTCCTTATTTTAACAATGACATGACAAGACATTAACAACCATAACTTTGTTTTAGCCTTGAGCTGTCAAAACACTTTTTATATTAGGGCTTCAATTTTGCTAGCAAGCAAGATGTTACACTTTTGAAAATTGAATTAAGACCATAAAATAATGGGAGCAGAACTAGGCTATTTAGCCCATCAAGTCAGTTCTACTATTTGGTCACAGCTGAGGTCATGCTAATCAACCTATAATTTCCTGTCTTCTGCCTCCCTTCCTTCTTAAACAGGGATCTTACATTAGCCATTTTCCAGCACTCTGGGACCTGTCCTGACTCTAGTGATTCCTGAAAGATCAACACCCAATGTTCCACTTTAAAAGTGGCAGCTCAGATCAAGTGTCACGTCGCAGTGAGCAAGCACCATAAGGCTTTGCTACAGAATTGGAAGTAAAGGGTCACAAAATAAATATTAATCTGAGGATGCAGATCCATAGATATTGTGAAACCTGTAGTTGAGGAAGCAAGGATTGGACAGGGCTCTAGAGCTCATAGAATCCCTACAGTGTGGAAACAGGCCCTTCAACCCAACAAGTCCACACTGACCCTTGTAGCATTCTGGGCAATTTTGCATGGCCAATCCACCTAACCAGCACATCTTTGGACTGTGGGAGGAAACCGGAGCACCTGGAGGAAATCCACGCAGACACAGGGAGAATGTGCAAACTCCACACAGACAGTTGCCTGAGGCTGGAATCAAACCAGGGCCCCTGGTGCTGTGAGGCAACAGTGCTAACCACTGAGCCACTGTGCCCCTTGGTTGATTTCTTTCCATATTCAGTTTTGATGTCTATGAAATCTCCAAGTTATGTATAGTGCCAATACCTCAGTTGGTGGCTGTGAGAGTGAAATCAGGTGGTGGTGCTGTGTCTTTATCATCACTGTCTTGATGTTCCTCAAGTTCATCTGTGGGGCATGGGCATTGCTGGCTGGCCAGCATTTATTGCCCATCCCTATTTGTCCTAGGGAAGGTGGTGGTGAGCTTCTTTTTTGAACTGCTGCAGTCCACCTGCTGTGAGTTGACCCACAAACCATTAGGGAGGAATTCCGGGATTATGACCCAGCGATAGTGAATGAACGGCAATATATTTCCAAGTCAGGATGGTGACTAGCTTGGAGGGGAACTTGAAAGGTGTGGTTGTCCCATGTATCTGCTGCCCTGTCTTTCTAGATGGAAGTGGTTGTGGTATTGGAAGGTGCTGTCTGTGGATCTTTGGTGAATTTCTCCAGTGCCTCATGTAGATATTCCGTATCACCGCGACTAAATGTTGGTGGTGGATAGAGTGGATGCTTGTGGGTGCAGTTCCAATCAAGCAGGCTGCTTTGTCCTGGATAGTGTCAAGGTTTTTGAGTGTAGTTGGGGCTGCACTCATCCAGGCAAGTGTGTTGTATTTCATCACATTCCGGATTTGTGTCTTATAGATGGTGGACAAGGCTATAATGTGGCCAGGAGCTGAGTGGGCCTGGCAGAACACAAACAGGGCATCACTGAGCAGGTTATGGCTGAGCAGGTGTTGCTTGATAGCACTGTTGATGACACCTTCCCTCGCGTCACTGATGATCAAGAGTAGACCAATGGTGCAGTAATTGGCCAGCTTGGATTTGTCTGCTTTTTATGTACCGCACATACCTGAGTAATTTTCCACAATGTCGTGTACATGCCAATGTGGTAACTGTTCTGGAACAACTTGGCTAGGGGAATGGCACAAGTCTTCAGTTCTATTGCTAGAATGTTGTCAGGGTCCATAGCCTTTGCAGTATCCAGTGTCTTCAACTGTTTCTTAATATCACATGGAATGAATCGAATTGGCTGAAGACTGGTATCTATAATGCTGGGGACCACTGCAGGAGGCCAAGATGGATCATCCACTCAGCCCTTCTGGCTGAAAATTGCTGTAAATGCTTCAGCCTTATCTTTTGCATTGATGTGCTGGGCACTACCATCACTGAGGATGGGAATACTTGTGAAACTCCTCCTCCAGTGAGTTGTTTAATCATCCACCAACATTCAGGATTGGATGTGTCAGGACTGCAGAGCTTAGATCTGATCCATTTGTAGCACACATTGGACTTCTGCAAAAAAAAAAAAAGTCTCAAGATTGTAGGTGGTAGTTAGGGGAAAGTAAGAGTGCATGCTTACCTATCTGCACTTTGTAAATCGGAAGAGAATATATGGCTACTGGAGGATGAGGTTTGAGGATGTCATTATCTTCAATATACTGAGCCTGGCCATTGGTCGTGTCCTCAGCTATGACCTTCTAAAAATGGCCAGCAATGTGTCGTTTCTGGAGGTTTCAGTATGTAGACAGCTAACTCCAGGTTAGTTTCTCCTGCCTTCACCTGAATGAGAGAGAGGTGTGACAGTGAATATTGTGCAGTGTTTAGTAAAATGACTGCTATAATTGAATATTGATTGCTTGAGTGATTGTTCAGGGATGTGGGTTCAAGGCTTGTAACAGTGACAGTGAGTCATGCAATACGTTATGAATACTACATTTATCATAAGCCTCTTTTGCTTGATTTTAATCTGTCTGTTTACTCATTCAGGGATTTCTGGCATTTGTCCTAACATTTGTTGAAGAAGCAAAACAATAGGGAAAAATTTGTAATATCTTTGGAATGTTTGTGGAATCTGTAACTTTTTAAGAATATTTGAAAAGGACTTTTAAGAGTTTGCATCAATTGAGTGTCGACATCACTATTGATCCAGTGATGACAGCAGTACCTCATTCTCTCCCTGCCCTATCCCACTGTATACCCCCAGTAATGTATCAATAATAGAACTAGAAGGAAAGCATCATAGAAAATTCCAAGAGATTGAAGAAAATAAAGGTACAAAGCCTAAATATTGTGTGAGTTCTATCACAATGAGACAGGAACCAAGTGGACATCAAAGAATTTGCCTGGATCGTAAAGATCTTAAGCGACAAACAGGAATCATGACCTTATTCCAGCACTGGATAAGATCACATAACCATTGGCAGGATTAAAGTTTCCAGCAATATCAGTGCCAGAATGGCTAGTGGAATGCGAAACCTGGCAAGGAATCTTTGCTATTGACAAAATCTCTGCATCCACCTTTCAGCATTAAAGTGAGCCAGGATGGTCCAGCAGAAAGAAGGATTAAAGATATTGGAGTAGCCATTTAGGATTAAGTTGCTGAGGCCAAAGCGTAAATGTTTTCAAGAAGTAATTAGCTTTAATTCTTAAGGCTGAAGGGATCAAAGATATGGGGAGAAAGTAGAACAGGGTACTGAGTGGATGTGATCATACTTAATGGCAGAGAAGTCTTGAAGAACTGAAGACATACTCCTGCTCCCATTTTCTATGTTTTTATCTTTTACTTTATTATGTAACTTGCCACGATCCAAAGACATCTTCACTGTCTCTTTTGCATTTTATACTCTGTTCTCCTACGTGTGTGGCAGAACAGATCTACAATTTATTCTGAGGCATGTGTGTATCTGGTGGATACCATGAATTTGACATGAGTGACAATCAGGCAGATGCAGCGCAAATCGTATCGGCATGCATTTGAGGTATGTTTAGATGGCTCACTCACAGATGTAAACTGAGAATTGGGCAGAACTGTATTCAGAGTTACCACATTGCATGAGAATTGGAGTGAGTGGTACTGAGAGGTGGAGGAAATTGGAGGTGAAGACATGAGGAGAGTTAAGAAGAGAATAATAGAATGAATAGAATAATAGTGAAAATGAAAAGGGTCTGAGGAGTGCTGTCAGTGGAGTACATGAGGGGAAGTGTATGACAGGATTTAGATACATCTCTAACTTTGCTAACTTTCCTGGCCTGTTCATTTCATTGAAAGACAATAACTGTGGGATCTCATTTTGATGCTACTACTGCTCTCCTTCTATTCTACCTCAAACCATATCTTCTTACTGGTGAAAGCAGATTGCATTTTCTCAATAGTGGGAAAAAAAACTGCTCTCCCTAGTCCTTAACTTACGCAGCAGAACATTCAAAGATCACTAAGTATCCTTGATCTCTTTTCAGATGCATCAATAACATTTATCCTTCGAACAGAACTGTTGCAATCTCCAAACTTCCTCTGCTATTTCTCTGAGCTTGACCTTTAAATGGTCAAGGGGAAATTGTGTCATGCAGGTCCACTTCATGCCCATTCAAACACAGGAAACAGATGATAACTGGAACTGTAAAGAAAGTCAGACAGCCTCATTAAAAGCTTATATTACTACCCATCCTGCAATGGTGTCGTCTGTTACTATGGCTCCCGCCAGTGTTCCATTGCCATCACCGTGATGCTATCACAGCCAATGCTTCTGCAGATTATTGTTGAATTTAACTAGACTCAAATGTATCCTCTTGTTCTGCTACTTTGGACAAAGAAAATCAGCTTGAAGCAGGCTCTCTATGCTCAAACTCAAAATCATGCTTGATAAATTTGGGAACAGAGAAGCTGGGTTAGGCAAGGAACACTGTTTAGTATTTCATATTTGTCCTTAATTGATACTATGACTAGTTCTGTTGTCTTTCAGAAATATTATTTTTTGTTGGACAGTCCTAACGCAGGAAATATGTGCAGCAGACATTTCTTTTCTATTTGCGTATGCCACATTTGAAAATGTACAACATGGAAAAAATATTGCCATCAAACACTGAGATATTGGAATAAAATGTCTAGTGTCAGCACATTCCACGTGTCTGCGTTGGAATCTGTCAGACAATTTGCTACGTAGCTTTTCAGCTCATCATCCATTTCAACATTTTCAGCTTCTTTTAAACAAATTAGAAGTAAAAAAACTTGCTTTTAAGCACCGTGTAGCCACTGTTATCATGCAGGTAAATATAGCCAAATTGCACACAGAGGATCCCAGCAATAAATGAGGGACTAATTAATGGCTGTAGGGGATGTGTTGGCTCAGACACCAATGAACAGTCTTGTTTTATTTGTTTGTAATTGTTCATGCCCAGACGAGCACAACTAAAATGTTGGTGCCTCATCCAAAAGACTGTACCTCCAGTGCAGCTCTCTTTTAGTAATACGTTGAAGAATCAAGCTTGATGATATTTTCAGGCTAGAATGGGGTTAAAAAGGGAAATTTATTTCACTGTTTTTAATGGATTTGGTTCGGGTGGGAGGTTAAAAAATAAAAATCTGAAATAGGAATCCAATCTGTCTCAAATTTCCCCACATCTTGTTCCAATGAAATAACGAATGGATAACCAATCTGATGTCAGGAGGTGAGTTGATAATTTAACTATTTTAGTTAGGCTGTCTGTCTTCATTTCAACAGGGAATATGCTTACCATGTTATTGCTGCAGCTCCCAAACTGCTGAAATTAAATATCCCACTCAAACATCCACCTGCCATAGAATTCCAATGCCCCCATTGCCAATCCCATAGTCACCATTTTGTCTTTCACACTGAGTGTCCATTCCCCAATCTCCAAATCTGTCCGAGAGTATCCATTCCATAAACAGAGTTAACAAAGTGAGTGTTGATCATTTTGAAAATAAGACTGGAGAATTAATAATTGAAAATAAGGAAATCGCAGATGAATTGAACAAGTATTTTACATCAGTCAGCATTTTAAAGTAATCAAGAAATATCGCAGAATCAATGACAAATCAGGAAATGGAAGGGAAGGAGGAACTCAGAAAGATCATAATCACCAGAGAATGACACTGAGCAATTAATTGGAGCTACAGGCTGACAAGTGCCCAGGGCCTGATGGACTTAGAAACTTAAAAGAAATGGCTAGAGCAATAGTTGTTGCATTGGTTTTGATTTTACAAAACTCCTTTGATTTGGGGTTGGTCCCATTCAATTTGGAAGATAGTAAATGTTACTCCTCTATTCAAAAAATGGAAGGAGACAGAAAGCAGGAAGTTGCAGTCCAGTTACCTGAATATCTGTCAGAGGAAAAGGTTTGAAGATATTTTAAAATAAGTTATAGCAGGGCACTTGGGTAAGTTCAAAGTAATCAGGCAAATTCAACATGGTTTTGTGAAAGGGAAATTATGTTATCTAATCCATTAGAGATCCTGGAGGAGGTAAAATACCCTGGAAAAAGAGATAATAAGATATTAATACATAATTAGATTTCCAGAAAGCATTGAATGAGGTGCTACATTAAAGGTTATTGCAGAAAATAAAAGCTTATGGTTTAGGGCGGAGCATATTGTCATGATTAGAATGCTAACCAGCTAATGGAAGCAAAGAGTAGGCGTTAAGAGATCTTTTTCAGATTGATACCATGTAATGAGTTGTGAACCACATGGAATCAGTGTTGGACCTCAACTGTTTACACTTTATGTACAAAGAAGAACAAAGAACAAAGAACAAAGAAAATTACAGCACAGGAGCAGGCCCTTCAGCCCTCGAAGCCTGTGCTGATCCAGATCCTCTATCTAAACCTGTCGCCTATTTTCCAAGGATCTGTATCCCTCTGCTCCCTGCCCATTCATGTATCTGTCTAGATACATCTTAAATGACGCTATCGTGCCTGCCTCTACCACCTCCGCTGGCAACGCATTCCAGGTACCCACCACCCTCTGTGTAAAGAACTTTCCCTTAAACCTTTCCCGTCTCACCTTGAAATCATGACCCCTAGCAATTGAGTCACCCACTCTGGGAAAAAGCTTCTTGCTATCCACCCTGTCTATACCTCTCATGATTTTGTAGACCTCAATCAGGTCCCCCCTCAACCTCCATCTTTCTAATGTAAATAATCCCAATCTACTCAACCTCTCTTCATGGCTAGCGCCCTCCATACCAGGCAACATCCTGGTGAACCTCCTCTGCACCCTCTTCAAAGCATCCACATCCTTTTGGTAATGTGGCGACCAGAACTGTAAGCAGTATTCCAAATGTGGTCAAACCAAAGTAACATGACTTGCCAACTCTTGTACTCAATACCCTGTCCGATGCATGAAAGCATGCCATATGCCTTCTTGACCACTATCGACCTGCGTTGCCACCTTCAGGGTACAATGGACCTGAACACCCAGATCTCTCTGTGCATCAATTTTCCCCAGGGCTTTTCCATTTACCGTATAGTTCGCTCTTGAATTGCATCTTCCAAAATGCATCACCTCACATTTGCCTGGATTGAACTCCACCTGCCATTTCTCTGCCCAACTCTCCAATCTATCTATATTCTGCTGCATTCTCTGACAGTCCCCTTCACTATCTGCTAGTCCACCAATCTTAGTGTCATCTCAAACTTGCTAATCAGACCATCTATACCTTCCTCCAGATCATTTATGTATATTGCAAACAACAGTGGTCCCAACACAAATCTCTGTGGAACACCACTGGCCACAGTTCTCCATTTTGAGAAACTCCCTTCCACTACAACCCTCTGTCTCCTGTTGCCCAGCCAGTTCTCTATCCATCTAGCTAGTACACCCTGGACCCCATGCGACTTCACTTTCTCCATCAGCCTACCATGGGGAACCTTATCAAATGCCTTACTGAAGTCCATGTAGATGACATCTACAGCCCTTCCCTCATCTATCAACTTTGTCACTTCCTCAAAGAATTCTATCAAGTTGGTAAGACATGACCTTCCCTGCACAAAACCATGCTGCCTATCACTAATCAGCCCATTTTCTTCCAAATGTAAATAGATCCTATCCCTCAGTATCTTCTCCAGCAACTTTCCCACCACTGATGTCAGGCTCACCGGCCCATAATTGCCTGGATTATCCTTGCTATCCTTCTTAAACAAGGGGACAACATTAACAATTCTCCAGTCCTCCGGGACCTCACCTGTGCTCATGGATGCTGCAAGGATATCTGTTAAGGCCCCAGCTATTTCCTCTCTCACTTCCCTCAGTAACCTGGGATAGATCCCATCCGGACCTGGGGACTTGTCCACCCTAATGCCTTTTAGAATACCCAACACTTCCCCCCTCCTTATACCGACTTGACCTAGAGTAATCAAACATCTATCCCTAACCTTAACCTCCATCATGTCCCTCTCCTCAGTGAATACCGATGCAAAGTACTCATTAAGAATCTCACTCATTTTCTCTGACTCCTCGCATAATTTCCCTCCTTTGTCGTTGAGTGGGCCAACCCTTTCTCTAGTTACCCTCTTGCTCCTTATGTACAAATAAAAGGCTTTGGGATTTTCCTTAACCTGTTTGCTAAAGATATTTCATGACCCCTTTTAGCACTCTTAATTCCTCGTTTCAGATTGGTCCTACTTTCCTGATATTTTTCCAAAGCTTTGTCTGTTTTCAGTCGCCTAGACCTTACGCATGTTTCCTTTTTCCTCTTTGCTAGGCTCACAATTTCACCTGTCATCCATGGTTCCCTAATCTTGCCCTTTCTATCCCTCATTTACGCAGGGACATGTCTGTCCTGCATTCTGATGAACCTCTCTTCAAAAGCCTCCCACATATCAAATGTGGATTTATCCTCAAACAGCTGCTCCCAATCCACATTCCCCAGCTTCTGCCGAATTTTGCTATAGTTGGACTCTCCCCAAATTTAGCACCCTTCCTTTAGGACCACTCTTGTCTTTATCCATGAGTATTGTAAAACTTATGGAATTGTGATCACTATTCCCAAAGTAATCCCCTACTGAAACTTCAACCACCTGGCCGGGCTCATTCCCCAACACCAGGTCCAGTATGACCCCTTCCCAAGTTGGACTATTTACATACTGCTCTAGAAAACCCTCCTGGATGCTCCTTACAAATTCTGCTCTGTCTAAGCCCCTAACACTAAGTGAATCCCAGTCAATGTTGGGAAAATTAAAATCTCCCATCACCACCACCCTGTTGCTCCTACGTCTTTCCATAATCTGTCTACATATTTGTACCTCTATCTCACGCTTGCTGTTGGGAGGCCTGTAGTACAGCCCTAACATTGTTACTGCACCCTTCCTATTTCTGAGCTCTGCCCATATTGCCTCACTGCTCGAGTCCTCCACAGTGCCCTCCTTCAGCACAGCTGTGATATCCTCTTTGCACATCCTCCACCCCTTTTACTTCCCTCTCTATCCCGCCTGAAGCATCTATATCCTGGGATATTTAGTTGCCAATCTTGCCCTTCCCTCAACCAAGTCTCAGTAATAGCAATAACATCGTACTCCCAGCTACTAATCCAAGCCCTCGTTCATCTGCCTTACCTACTACACTTCTCGCATTGAAACAAATGCGCCTCAGACCACCTGTCCCTTTGCGTTCATCATCTGTTCTCTGCCTACTCTTCCCTTTAGTCACACTGACTTCATTATCTAGTTCCTTACAGGCTTTAGTTACTACCTCCTTACTATCCACTAACCTCCTCATTTGGTTCCCATCCCCCTGTCACAATAGTTTAAACCCTCCCCAACAGCGTTAGCAAAAGCAACCCCTAGGACATTGGTTCCAGTCCTGCCCAGGTGTAGACCGTCCAATTTGTAACAGTCCCACCTCCCCCAGAACCAGTCCCAATGTCCCAAAAATCTGAACCCCTCCCTCATGCACCATCTCT
>NC_063340.1:32440751-32462215 GCF_021869965.1 Rhincodon typus | reverse complement strand
AGAGATGGTGCATGAGGGAGGGGTTCAGATTTTTGGGACATTGGGACTGGTTCTGGGGGAGGTGGGACTGTTACAAATTGGACGGTCTACACCTGGGCAGGACTGGAACCAATGTCCTAAAAATCTGAACCCCTCCCTCATGCACCATCTCTCAAGCCACTCATTTATCCTGCCTATTCTTTCATTTATACTCTGACTAGCATGCGGCACTGGTAGCAATCCTGAGATTACTCCCTCTGAGGTCCTACTTTTTAACTTGGCTCCTAACTCCCTAAATTCTGCTTTAGGACCTCATCCCTTTTATTACCTACATCATTGGTGCCTATATGCACCACGACAGCTGGCTGTTCACCCTCCACCTTCAGAATGTCCTGCAGTCGATCTGAGACGTCCCTGACCCATGCACCTGGGAGGCAACATACCATTCCGGAGTCTCGTTTTCGACCACAGAACCGCCTATCTACTCCCTTTACAATCAAATCGCCTATGACTATAGCCCTTCCACTCTTTTTCCCGCCTTTCTGTACAGCAGAGCCAGTCACAGTGCCATGAACCTGGTTACTGCTGCCTTCCCCTGATGAACCATCTCCCCCTACGGTATCCAAAATGGTATACCTGTTTTGGAGGGAGATGACCGCAGGGGACACCTGCACTGCCTTCCTGCTTTTTCTCTGCCTTTTGGTCACCCATTCCCTTTCTCCCTCAGCAATCAAATAATAGGTAAATGAAATGAAAAAAATTTTACCAATCACTCTACTTACCAGCACACGATTGAAAAAAAAAGAAAAACCTTACCTTATCAACACACCACAGAGTCTTTTTTTTGGTTAGAGGAGGAGGGCGGGTGGGAGTCACTATACGTGTAGTGTCTCGGATTTAGCCACTGCCCAAAGATATCAGTTCACTCACTTTCCCAGAGTGCAATTTGACTGCTCCTACTCAGCTCCGCTGCCGAAATGAAGAACTTACCTTCCCAGAAGCCCCTGGTCCTCGCTCTCACCGCTCCCGCTGCTGCTGCAAAAATGGAGGCCACTGATTCCACGAGGTAAGTCTTTTAAAATGAAAATCTCACCTTCCCAGCAGTCCCCTTGCGCTCTCTCCTGACTCTTGCCGCTGAACAAATGGAGGCCGTTGATTCCACGAGGTAAGTCTTTTAAAATGAAAATCTCACCTTCCCAGCAGACCCCTCGCGCTCTCTCCCGACTCCCGCCGCTGAACAAATGTAATGACTTAGATGAAACGATGGAAGGTATGGTTGCCAAATATGCTGACAACACAAAGTAAGGTAAGAAAGCAAGTTGTGACGAGGACATTAGGAGGCTATAAAAATACAGGTTAAGTGAGTAAGCAAAAATGTGGCAAATGGAATATAATGGAATGTGAAATTGTCCATTTTTGTCAGGAAGAATAAAAAGGAAGCATATCATTTAAAAGTTTAGACATTGCAGATCTCTGAAGCACAGGAAAACTTGGGTGTCATTGCGCATGAATCACATAAGGTTAGTATGCATGTACAGCAAGTAATTAGGAAACCTAACAGAATATTATAATTGATTGTGAGGAGAATTGACCATTAAAATAGGGAGGTTATGCTTCAATTATGTAGAGCACTGGAGAGACCAGTCCTGGAGTACCAAAGTATACAATGGTATTAGTCTCCTTATTTAAGAAAGGAAGAGAATGTCTTGTACGCTAGGGTAAATTACCCTTAAATTTGTTGTAGTTTAAGACAGGAAGAAGTGATTTGATTGAAATATATAAGATCCTAATGGGTCTTAACAGGTAGATGTGGAGAGGGTGAGAGATAGTAGGAACTGCCGATGCTGGAGAATCTGAGAGAACAAGGTGTAGAGCTGAATGAACACAGCAGGCCAAGCAGCATCAGAGGAGCAGGAAACTGATGTTTCAGGTCTGGACCCTTCTTCAGAAATAGGGCAGGGGAAGGGGTTTCTGAGATAAATAGAGAGAGAGGGGGAGGCGGATGGAAGATGGATAAAGGAGCAGATAGGCGGAGAGGTCAAAGAGGCGGGGATGGGGGCAGTAAAGGTGAGTGTAGGTGGGGAGTTAGGGTGGGGGTTGGTCAGTCCAGGGAAGACAGATAGGTCAAGGGGGCGTGGATGAGGTTAGTAGGTAGGAGGTGGGAGGAGTGGATAGGTGGGAGAAAGGACGGACAGGATAGGGAGGTGGGGACGAGCTGGGCTGGTTTTGGGATGTGGTCGGGGGAGGGGAGATTTTGAAGCTTGTGAAGTCCACATTGATACCATTGGGCTGCAGGGTTCCCAAGTGAAATATGAGGTGCTGTTCCTGCAACCTTCAGGTGGCATCGTTGTGGCACTGGAGGAGGCCCAGGATGGACATGTCGTCCAAGGAGTGGGAGGGGGAGTTGAAGTGGTTCACGACTGGGAGGTGCAGTTGTTTGTCGCGAACCGAGCATAGATGTTCCACAAAGCGGTCTCCAAACCTGCGCTTGATTTCCCCCATGTAGAGGAGGCCACATCGGGAACAGCGGATACACTATACCACATTAGCAGATGTGCAGGTGAACATCTGTTTGATGTGGAAGGTTTTCTTGGGGCCTGGGATGGGGGTGAGGGGGGAGGCCTCAGGTGACCTCCCACCCACAGCCTCCAACCTCATCGTTCCCCAACCCCGCACTGTCCATTCCTATCTCCTTCCCAAAATCCACAACTGCCCTGGTCGACCCATTGTCTCCGCCTGCTTCTGCCCCACCGAACTTATCTCCACTTATCTCGACTCCATTTTCTCCCCCTTGGTCCAGGAACTCCCCACCTACATCTGTGACACCACCCATGACGTCCCCCTCCTCCAAAACTTCCAATTCCCTGGTCCCCACCACCTCATTTTTACCATGGACGACCAGTCCCTCTACACTTGCATTCCCCACGCAAATGGCCTAAAGGCCCTCTGCTTCTTCCTGCCCCGCAGGCCCAACGAGTCCCCCTCCACTGACACCCTTATCCGCTTAGCTGAACTCGTCCTCATCCTTAACAGCTTCTCCTTCAATTCCTCCCACTTCCTACAGACAAAGGAGGTGGCCATGGGTACGTGCATGGGCCCTAGCTATGCATGCCTATTTGTAGGATATGTAAAATAATCCTTCTTCCGAAGCTACACTGGCCCTATCCCCCACCTCTTCCTCCGTTACATCGATGAGTGTATCGGCGCCGCCTCATGCTCCCATGAGGAGCTCGAACGGTTCATCCACTTCACCAACACCTTCCACCCCAACCTTAAGTTCACCTGGACCATCTCCGATACCTCTCTGTCCTTCCTGGACCTCTCTGTTTCTATCTCTGGCAACCACCTGGAAACCGATATCCATTTCAAGCCTACTGACTCCCACAGCAACCTAGAATACACCTCCTCTCACCCACCTTCCTGCAAAAATGCCATCCCCTATTCCCAATTCCTTCCCCTCCGCTGCATCTGCTCCCGAGATGAGGCATTCCACTCCCGGACATCCCAGATGTCCTCGTTTTTCAAGGACCGCAACTTCCCCTCCACAGTGGTCGAAGATGCCCTCGACCGCGTCTCTCACATTTCCCGCAACTCATCCCTCACACTCCCTCCCTGCAATAACAACCAAAACAGAATCCCCCTCATCCTCACGTATCACCCCACCAACCTCCTGATCCAACACATCATCCTCCGGCACTTCCGCCATCTGCAATCTGACCCACTACCAAAGACACAATTTCCTCCCCACCCTTATCTGCCTTTTGGAGAGACCACTCTCTCCGTGACTCACTTGTCCGCTCCACACTCCCCACCAGCCCCACCACCCCCGGCACTTTTTCCTGCAACCGCAGGAAGTGCTACACCTGCCCCTATACCTCCCTCCTCACCCCCATCTCCGGCCATAAGAAAACCTTCCACATCAAACAGATGTTCACCTGCACATCTACTAATGTGGTATACTGTATCCGCTGTTCCCGATGTGGCCTCCTCTACATCGGGGAAGCCAAACGGAGGCTTGGGGACTGCTTTGTGGAACACCTATGCTTGGTTCACGACAATCGACTGCACCTCCCAGTCGCGAACCACTTCAACTCCCCCTCCCACTCCTTGGACGACATGTCCATCCTGGGCCTCCTCCAGTGCCACAATGATGCCACCCAAAGGTTGCAGGAACAGCACCACATTTTCATTTGGGAACCCTGCAACCCAATGATATCAATGTGGACTTCACAAGCTTCAAAATCCCCCCTCCCCCAACCGCATTCCGAAACCAGCCCAGCGCATTCCCGCCTCCCTAATCTGTCCATCCTTTCTCCCACCTATCCGCTCCTCCCACCTCAAGCCCTACCCCCTCCTCCTACCTACCAACATCATCCCCACCGTGTTGACCTGTCCGTCTTCCCTGGACTGACCAACCCCCACCCTAACTCCCCACCTACACTCACCTTTACTGGCTCCAGGCCCGCCTCTTTGACCTGTCTGTCTCCTCTCCACCTATCTGCTCCTTTATCCATCTTCCATCTGCCTCCCCCTCTCTCTCTATTTATTTCAGAAACCCCTTCCCCTCCCCCATTTCTGAAGAAGGGTCTAGACCCGAAACGTCAGCTTTCCTGCTCCTCTGATGCTGCTTGGCCTGCTGTGTTCATTCAGCTCTACACCTTCTTATCTCAGATGTGGAGAGGGTGTTACTTCTTATGGGAGAATCAAGAACTGGGGTTACTGTTTAAAAATTCAAGGGTTGCCCATTTAAATACAGATGAGGCATTTTTTTTCCTTTAGAGGGTTGAGGGTCTTTGGAATTCTCTGTCTGAAATGGTGGTGAATGCTGAGTCCTTGAATGTTTTTAAGGTAGAGGTCGATAGATTCTTGTTAAGTAAGGGCGTGAAAATTTATCAGGGTATGCAGGAATGTGGATTTGGGGTTACAATCAAGTAAGCTATAATCTTATTGAATGGCAAACAGGCTTGAGGAGCTGAATGGCCTACTTCTGTTTCTAATGCATATGTAGTTGTTTTGAATTTCATTAACTTAGATGCGCGATCCAATGAAAGTGTGCAAAATGATAAAGGAATTCAACAAAATCTATTAAATTGAGGAATCCAGAACAAGGTACATAATCTTAAAACTAGAGATAGATTATTCAGATAGGAGTCAAGTAATGTTTTATCATTCAACAAGTGGCTGAAATCTAGAGTGTCTCCCACAAAGGCCTCTTTAGGTCAACTTAAATTTTGAATGTTAAAATTGAAAAGAATTCTTAAGCAAAAGTATCAAGAGTAAAGAGCAAAAGCCTATAAATGGAGTTAAGGATTGGTGGCTGAAGTTCAAGGGATTGAATCATCTATTCATCTTCCAGTCTTGCTGTGCATTTCTTTA
Organism: Rhincodon typus; assembly: GCF_021869965.1. NCBI lineage: Eukaryota > Metazoa > Chordata > Chondrichthyes > Orectolobiformes > Rhincodontidae > Rhincodon > Rhincodon typus. The sequence continues at coordinate 32,456,860 of NC_063340.1, read as the reverse complement.
CAAATTTGCTACAGAGATGATAAAGCAAAATATAAGAGTTGATGCAGGTTTGATTGGAAAGTAAATAGCAAAGCCAAGATTTACAGATGGGATGAAAAATCCTGTTAATGGATAGCAGAAAGTTGTGGAGTTTAAGGAATGTTGAGTTGATTGTTTGCGTCCCATGTGCTATGTTGGAAATGAATGAATATTCAGTTTCTAAAAAAAAAATGTGAAATAGCCTTCAGATTGACTAAACTGCTAATTAAGAGAGAAACAAATTATTATATCTTCTCACAAAAACTTCCAGCTTCTAAGGCAGTCAACGTTTAAAAAAAAGTGATATATATTACTAGAACAGGAAAGACTTCTACTCAGCATCTACTCATATAACTTCTCTGCTACAGAATGTTTGAAGTACATATGACTGCATATTTTAAAGGATTAATATCTGCTGCAGAGAGACCTATAAGAAGAAGAATGGGGGCTTTTGCATTGAGTTGCAGGGGTAATATGCCAGCAGAAGAATAATGGATCAAATGGCTTCCTTCTACAGTTGATTCAACTCTGATTATATTTCAGTTATGTTTTACCATTTTAATTATTTTTGGATAAAAATTGTAAAGTTGATGAGGATTGCTTTTTAAACAAAAAATTGTATTCGAAACTTGAAGTCATACGGTAAATGGAAAAGCCCTAGGAAAAATTGATGCACAGAGAGATCTGGGCGTTCAGGTCCATTGTACCCTGAAGGTGGCAACGCAGGTCGATAGAGTGTTCGAGAAGGCATACGGCATGCTTTCATTCATCGGACGGGGTATTGAGTACAAGAGTTGGCTGGTCATGTTACAGTTGTATAGGACTTTGGTTTGACCACATTTGGAATACTGCTTACAGTTCTGGTCGCCACATTACCAAAAGGATGTGGATGCTTTGGAGAGGGTGCAGAGGAGGTTCACCATGATGTTGCCTGGTATGGAGGGCGCTAGCTATGAAGAGAGGTTGAGTAGCTTAGGATTATTTACATTAGAAAGACGGAGGTTGAGGGGGGACCTGATTGAGGTCTACAAAATCATGAGAGATATAGACAGGGTGGATAGCAAGAAGCTTTTTCCCAGAGTGGGTGACTCAATTACTAGGGGTCACGATTTCAAGGTGAGAGGGGAAAAGTTTAAGGGAGATATGCGTGAAAAGTTCTTTACGCAGAGGGTGATGGGTACCTGGAACGCGTTGCCAGCGGAGGTGGTAGAGGTGGGCATGATAGTGTCATTTAAGATGTATCTAGATAGATACATGAATGGGCAGGGAGCAGAGGGATACAGATCCTTGGAAAATAGGCGACAGGTTTAGATAGAGGATCTGGATCGGCGCAGGCTTGGAGGGCCGAAGGGCCTGTTCCTGTGCTATAATTTTCTTTGTTCTTTGTTCTTAATCGAGTAGATTCTGAGCAATGACATCCACAACTGGAAAATGTTCAGTACACAGATGAAATAACTGCAGTTCTCCTCAAAAGAACAGAGAAATTGAATTTTCAAAATGAAATTTTCCTAGTCTGATAGGCATATAATTTAAGCATTGGCCTGGATTTTAATAGCCAGCAAAATAGTTCCCCTCAATGGTTGGGACTAATATAAATCCTAACTGACCTTATCCATTATTGGGGGGCTGGAAATGATGGAAAGCTCTGTAGGTCAGAGGCTGTCTAATACAGCAAGTAAATTGTGAGACTGACTACTGAGCTATCCCATGGGGGTTCTGTGATCAAGATATGGGGACAAGATTATGACAAAGGAGGCCTGAGCTTTCCTTGTGAAACTTGGAGGACTTGTGGAAAACATACTATTGCCTCTCACTTAGGATTCCTATGGTCCCTGTGGTATTACCAGGAGATCGCATGTAGATGATACAAACAACTAGTTCAGTCCGTGGCACATGGCATTGCCGTTTAATCAGCAAAGGTGGTGAAAATTGTTTTTTGACAGCTCCTGGTGGCATCAGGTAAAACAAGTAACTTCAGCAAATTTAAGTGTTCACCTATCAGTTTTTGTTGAACCGCAGTGGCTAAAATTTCCCTTTTAGTTAAATACTTGTCAAGCTGCCTGAAAAAAATAGTCACTGAGAAATTAACCATATCTAAATTTACAGATAAATTAACAATGCTTTTAAAGTTGTGTAGAAATAAATGAACAGATATTAGAACACAGAATCAGGCACCTGCAGCACAAGGTAACTGGAGCATGGGGTGTCTGAAGCAGCAAGTGTCTGCAACTGCATTAATAGAAGCAAAAAGGAAGATAAACAGAAGTGAAATGTTATCAGAGATAGGTGTGAATGTGGAATAATCAATCATGATCCTAGTAACAGTAGAATCATAGAATCCCTACAGTGTGGAAGCAGGCTATTTTGCCCATCAGGTCCACACTGACCCTCTGAAGATCATCCCACTCAGACCCACGTCCTGACCCACCACCCTATACCCCTGCATCTCCTCTGGCTAATCCATCTAACCTGCACATCTTTGGACTGTGGGAGGAAATAAATGCATGGAGAATGTGCAAACTGCACGCACACAGTCACCGGAGGCTGGAATCAAACCCAGGTCCCTGGCAATGTGAGGCAGCAGCGCTACCCACTGAGACACACTTGAATGGGCTTGAAGGGCTGACTGATCTATTCCTGATCCTCATTCATATGTTTGTAAATGTAAAAACATTGTTTTAAAGAGCCCTGTGCCAGTAGATGGTCTACTTCTCTTTCCTGCAGAGTCAATGATTATTAACTCTCAGTCTTCACATTCTAAGCACAAACCTCCGATAGGTTCAATGGATCTTTCTCTGGTATTTCCACCACCTCCAGCTTGATGCCAATGACCTTGCTCTTTTCAGAAGTCCAGAAAGGTATATTCATTCCTCAATACACAGGCCTACTTTTCCATTACCTCCAACCACAATTTTACAGTTTCAATGTTATTTTTTCCAAACTGGCAACTGTAGTTATTTCATATTTGATTAATGACTGTGTCTTCCATTCCATAACACTGAATGTTTTCCTGTCTTCAGAGCTGTTCATGGAAATATTCTTCAAATTTGGCAGCGGCAGCCAGTTCAGTTAACAGTTTTCCTGGAGGTTGACAGACTGTGCCTTGCAGCAACTCTATAACCTTAACTGTAAAGAAAATGCATATCTATACATAGTACTTTTCCACATCCCCATGTTATTCCAAAGGTGATTCATGGCAAATAAATTTTCAAAGTACCCATTATTGTTATATAAGCAAACACACGGCCAGGTAGCACACTGTAAAACCTAACAGACAAATGAAATAAGTGACCAGATAATGAGCTAGAAATCATTTCAGATCTCACAACTTTTTTAGAACATAAATTCAGCATTGAAGTGGCAAATTTCTCAAACTATCATTACTGAAAGTACATTCAAAAAGTGACAACCATCGTATTGATTTTTCTGAGCATTGGGTCAGTGTTCCTTATAAGCTGCATACCTGGCCATAGAGTTTCAATACTCTCTAAAACGCTGGTAGAGGTAGGAACCTCAAGGCATTAATGTATTTAGATAAGCAGTTGAAATGCTATAACATACCTACGGGCCAAGTGCTGATAAATGGTATTAGAAAAGACAGATGCTTGATGGGCGGCATGGAAGCCATGGGCCAAAGGACAACATTCTCTCTAAGGTGCAGCATCTGTGCTTGTGTGCAGGTACTCTGGTTCCAAAAGTTGCTGCTGCATACGGGCCTTGGAGGGCCAAGCAGTCAGTAAGAAAACTAGGGGGAACACTGCTGAAGGGGTTTTTTCTGTGCTGTAAATTCTTGATGACAACTACAAGTTCCCATGCAGGCTGTTGCCAGCATCTTTAATGGGGGTTATTGCTCATTGTCAGCCTCATTAACTGTAAATCTTGCTTCATTAATATGCATCTCTCAATCCTACCGTCCACTACAAGAAAACCATTTATTGAGAACTCCTGACATGAAAATCTGAGCAATTTAAGCTCACTGCTTGCTCCTGTGGATCACCATCTTGTACAATATTTCAGAACACACAGTTGGTCAGCAGTTACAAGCATCCTCTAATGCATGGGTGATAGTGTCTGATGTGCCAGCCTTGGCACAACAATCCTGCCTGTTAGCAGCATAACCCTCAGCCAGAGCTACCAGACTGACAGTACTTGTAGATTGCCTTGTCATTTAGCACCCGCACAGAGCCAGGATGTTTGTCATGGCTGTCAGCAGTTTTCAGTCCAAGTCAAGGGAGCTACCTTTCAGCAAGGGTTCCCAGCAGAATAAGTCAAGGGCAACCACTGATACCTATCTGGGGCTTGGACATGGCCAAGCAGTAGTTTGGGGTGGTCAGGGTGAGGATCATCTACTTGTGTGGGATGAGAAGCCAAATATCAGGCAGCTTAACAACTGCCTTGGCTCTTTCTGCTTTATTGTGGGCTATTTTCTCCTGCAGTGAGAGAAAGGCAGGTATTAAGGGAGATGAAAGTGATTGACAAAGCTGTTAGTCTTTTCCATCAGGAAAATATGTTGAGTTATTCTGAATGAGTAGACAGTACGAGGAGCATACAGGGTTAGTAGTGTGAGGAGGTTGGGGAGGGTGAGAGTGAGTGAGGCAAGATGTTGAATGCAACAGTGGTAGAATGTGAGCCTTGATAGATGCATTGGAGAGATAAAAGAGAGTGCAAGGAATGGAAGAATAAACGGTGACGCTAATCTGCACAAAGTATTTGGAATAAAATTAATGAGTTAACAACACAACTAGAGACAAATGGATATGATTTAGTGAAGGTTATCAAAATGTGGTTGCAGGGAGACCAGATTTGGGAATTGAATATCCAAGCGTTATCATTGTTTTGAAAAGATACATGAGAAGGAAAAGGAGGTTGTGTAGCTTTGTTAGTAAAGGAAGAGATCCATGCTGTCATAAAAAATGAAATTAGCATTGGAGATCAAGACAAAGAACCAGACTGGGTAGCAATAAGAAATAGCAAGGGAACGAAGCCCTTGTGGATTAATCTATAGGTCCTAAATAGTAGTTCTGTAGTGGGGCACAGCAAAACCAGGAATTACTGGGGGCTTGTAAGAAAGGTACAGCAATAATCATATGTGATTTTAATATGAATATAGACTGAATTAATCAAATTGGTAAGGGTAGACTCAAGGGAGTGTTCATTGAATGTATTAAAGATTGTTTCTTAGAACAATATGTTGTGGAATCAACCAGGGAGCAGGCTATTCTGGATTTGGTATTGTGTAATGAGGTGGAATTAATTAATGATCTCACAGTAAAAGATCATCTAGGGAAGATTGATCAGAGCATGCTGGAATTTTAGATTCAGTTGGAGGACAATAAACTGGATTTCCACGCTAGTGCCTGGAGTTAAAGGTACTTTACTGGGACTGGGCAGAAAACCAAAAGGTAGGACAATTGATGAGCAGTGGCAGATCTTTAAGGAGACATTCAATTGTTCCAAACTAAATTATATTCCAGAAAGGAAGAAAGATTGTAAGAGGGGAAAACATCCAAGGCAAAACAATGAAGTTAAAGATAAAATAAAGACAAAAAATAACATATACATATTGCAAAGGCACGTGGCAGAGTTGGAAATTGGAAACTCTTAAAGATTGACAAAGGGTTACTAAAAATGTAATAAAAAGGCCAACAGTAAATTAAGAAAGATAAACATATAAAAACAGATAGCAAAAGCTTCTGTAAGTATATAAAAAGGAAGAGAGTAGCTAAAGTAAAGTCCCTTAGAAGATAAGACTAGGGTGTTAACAGTGTGGAACAGAAATGGCAGAATCACTCAATCAATATTTTGCTGCAGTTTTTACAATGGAGGACACCAGTATTATTTCAAACGTAAAAGGTAATGCAGAGGGTATAGAAAGGAATGACATAGAAAAATCATCATCACTAAGGGAAAAAATGTACTGAGCAAACTGTTGGGATTGAAGGCAGACAAGTCCCCAGGGCCTGATAGCCTATATTATAGAGTCTTAAAAGAAGTGGTGGCATAGATAGTAGATCCATTGGTTACGATATTGCATAATTCTCTGGATGCAGGAAAAGTTTCAGAATGAATTGGAACAGAGTGCAGAGCCCAGAGAGAACAAGAATGCAGAGAGTGCAGGAGCTTGGAGAGAACAAGAGCCCAGAGAACACAGCAGCCTGGAAAGAAGACAAGTCCGGAGAGAACAAGAACTCAGTGAGCGCAGAAGCCCAGAGAGATCAAGTGCACAGGAGTCCAGGGGAGGACAAGAACCCAGAGAGCACAGGAACCTAGACAGAACAAGAGAACAGAGCGCAGGAACATAGAGAGAACAAGAGCACATGGAGTACTGGAATCTGGAGAGAACAAGCACCCAGACAGCACAGAAGCCTAGATAGAGCAAGAGCAAAGAGATAGCAGGAACTGGGAGAAGATTTTAGCAAGGAGGATGAAAAACAGGGGCAAAGAGGAAGGTGAATATTTACTATTAACCATGGTGGCCTTGGGTTAGCAACATCACCCACCTCTTTGAAAAGCACTGCTCTAACAAATTTGCATTGTATTCACAGTTTCTGAGCTTGTGCTGGTTCAGCTAAAGTCCAGTGACACTGTACCAACTTGTGTGTTGCTTTCGGACAACTCTTTATCCTCTATATCCCCTTTATATCTTCTTAACCTATAAAGGAAGTGAGGGAGAAAGATTAGCTTTAAGTGTGAAGGTTAATCAAAAACTGAGAAAAGTCTGAAGAACCAGTTGCACTTCAACATGTTCAGTGTGAGTGTGAAATCTTACTGATATAACAGAGATTGTAAGATATCAAACAGCATGCAGGGCATGTCTTCCATTGGCTACTCACTATGCATTTGACATGATAAATCTACACAATTTCTATCACTCAAGGGAGGAGGTGAAAGAAGTGCTATTGAAGTGCATAAAGTGGCATTTAAAGCAGATGAAGGTGGAATGAAATGCGCTGCAATATATAGAGAAATGCTGTTCCTCTGGAGAGAGAAGGGTGAGCTCCAGGACTTCAGGTAGTGCAAAGTTAAGCAAAAATCAATATAAGAAATCTTACCTTAGCAATACTGGTCAAGTCATTAATCCTTTTTAGACTTTAGAGCTAGGTCTGGGCGTTGATGCTCTTTTCACCTCCTTTACCACCTGTGCCCAATGTTGTTGAGAACTTTATGTGACATATTGCTCCATCCGCTGAATACCTCCTGCCAAAGTTCTACTCCCCCTTTAAGAGGTGCAGACTGTTTTTAAATAGCAGCAAAAACATATAAAAATGAAGTTTAGGTGAACTACCAGTTGGCAGAGTGATTAATGTTGGGAGCCTAACTGTTTAATAATTTTGAAGGTTCCTAAATAATTTCAAGTCCAATCTCAGCCACTCCATTAGACAGGAAAGTTTGATCATGCATAATCTCAGACAGCAGTTAAGAGTCAGCCACATTGCTGTGGATATTTAGTTATACGTAGGCCAGATTAGGTAGCAACAACAAATTTCCTTCCCCAAAGGACATTAGTGAACCAGGCCAAGTTTTACAACAATCAACATGGCTACCGCTAGGCAAGCTCGCTCACTCCAAATTTTATTGAATTCAAATTTCAATCACCATGGTGAGATCTGAACCTATATCCCACATTAAATCTTGTGGTTATGGATTACTAATCCACTAACATTTCATAGAACATAGAACAGTACAGCACAGTACAGGCCCTTCGGCCCACGCTGTTGTGCCAAACTCTGACCCTAATCCTAAGGTCTATCTAAATGCCACCCCTACCTTATGCTATCATCCATATGCCTATCTAATAGCCACTTAAATGCCCCTAATGAGGCCAAATCCACCATCCTCTCTGGCAATGCTTTCCATGTCCCTACCACTCTCTGAGTAAAGAACCTACCTCTGACATCTCTCCTATATCTACCTCCACTCACTTTAAAACTATGCCCCCTCGTAATAGCTACCTCCACCCTAGGAAAAAGTCTCTGGCTGTCTACTCTATCTATACCTCTGATCATTTTGTACACCTCTATCAAGTGACTTCTCATCCTTCATCGTTCTAAAGAGAAAAGCCCTAGCTCTCTCAACCTTTCCTCATAAGACCTTCCCTCCATTCCAGGCAACATCCTGGTAAATCTCCTCTGCACCTTTTCCAACACTTTCACATCTTTCCTGTACTGAGGTGACCAGAACTGGACACAATATTCCACTTCGACTAAAGCATTGCCTATTCTGGTAGAATTTCCAATGGCCAGCCAATCATTGGACCAGCATAGACTGGAGTTGCACACGGGGACTCTACAGAATCCCAGACACAACAAACTCTGTGGGAATTACAATTGACAACTTACCTTATCTGAAACACTCCAAGTAACTGCCTTAAATTCAGAGAATTTGGAGTGTTCCACTTCTGTTAGGCTAATAATTACCAAGGAGAAATTAAATTACTAAAAATCTAGTCTAACTCCTGGACAGTAAACTGACCCTCTGACTAATTACCCCTGATCCCTTATACCACTGGGACCACTGACAACCACACCTGGTTAATTGTTCAACCCAACACAATCCTCCCAATGCTTTTCTGAATACCTGGACTTAAGCAATTCCTATTGAAGTCCTGGGCCCCCTTTGCCAGACACCCACAAACTGAAAACCTCCACTGCTGGCCCGAACGCCAGGACCTGACAGTCCCTCCGCTGCCTGACCTAACACCCTTGCATTGGATCAAATACCTTTCTCCTGCTGGATCTTGAGGGAACCAACACCCCGCCCCCCCCACCCCCCTTTTCCAGACTTCACAACCCTGTCCAGAAGGCACGGGCTCATAGATAAAGGGGTGCCAATTTAAGATTAGTTGAGGAGGGATTTTTTTCGCTCTAAAGGTTGTGATTCTTTGAAACTCCTTGCCAGAGACAGCTGTGGGGGCAATGTCCTTGTGTATATTTAAGGTGATATGGATAGATTCTTGAACAGTAGAGGAATCAAGGGCTGTGGGATAAGGGCAGCAAAGTGGAGGTGAGGAATGTTGGATTAGTCATGATCCTATTCAATGGTAGAGCAGGCTCAAAGGACCGAATTGTCTACTCTTAACACAGTGTGGAGCTGGAGGAACATAGCAGGCCAGGCAGCGTCAGAGGAGCAGGAAAGCTGACTTTTCGGGTCGGGACCCTTCTTCAGAAATGGGGGAGGGCTAAGTGAGCTCTGAAATAAATAGAGAGAACAGGGGTGGGGCTGGGGAAGATAGGTGGGATGGTGATAGGTGAGTGTAGGTAGGCAGTGGAGGGATTGGTCAGTGAGGTGGGAGAAGATAGGTGGGAGAGAAGATGGACAGGTTGTGTCAGGTCAAGGAGGTGGGGATGAGAGGGAGGGTTGGTCATGGAAATCTCCCCATCCTCTATTTTAATCTCTCCACTATCCCTATCATTGAGTCTAATATTTTGTAATAGCCTTAATCTGTAGTGTAATCCTTTGCTATAGTCCATCATTCAAGCTAGACCTCCACTATAAATCCCATAATCCAGCCTAATATACTCGAACACTAACAATCTCCCAGCAAACATATCACAATATACACATTTTCCAACAAAATCATCTCCAAGAAAACCATCCTCCAACAAAGCCCTCTCCAGTAACACTATCTTCCAACAAATCCTCTTCAGTAACACCATCCTGTAATAAAATCCTCTCCAATAATACTACCATCCAATGATATTTTCTCCAATGACACTATTTCTATTAAAATCCTCTCCAATAACCTCATCCTTCAATAAAATCCTTCCTGTTATGAAGATGTTTTATTAGAAGTATTAATTTGCAATATCATCTCAGTTGGCATACATCCATATCCTGGCCTTTTGGAAAGAAAACTTTGTAAGGGAAAGGAGACTAGATGCAGCATGGTAGAACGTTGCATTTGTGAAGAATGCAAGTTTCTGAATTAGAGTCACTGAGAGCAGTAATTTTGGAGTGAGATCACATGACCAGTTTGTGTGTGCAGTAGATCTATTGGATTTGAGCACAAAGTCAGAGACAGAATTTGCCTGGAACAACAGCATTTGCCCTCTCTCACTTTCAATGAAATTCCTCTTATCAAAGTTTGTGAATTGAAAACTGACTGTAATTCCTAAAGGAGAATTTGATACCTAAAACACTGTGTCCAGAAAAACGAAATCTGCCCACCAATATTTTGGACAATCTGTGAATGATTCTTTTATCCCGAATTTAACTTTTTTTGAACAAAGTAACTTTAAAATAAAACTGCAGAGTTTTGTATTTTTCTTAGAGTGGCTGGTTTTGTGTGTGTCAAGCATGTTGTTTTTGAAGGGGGGTAGTTTTATATTTTTGCATAGTTTAAAGATGTTCTTAATAATCTTTACTTGTATATTTTTAAAATTTGGTTATAGGTTGCGGACATTTCTGGCTAGTCCAGTGTTTATTGCTTGCCCCTAATGCCTGAGAAAAGGTGTTGGTAAGCTACCTTCTTGAACCATGGCATTTCTTGGGGCACAGGGGCACCCACAATTCAATTAAGAAGAGAATTGCAGAATTTTAACCAAGCGGTAGAAAAGGAACAGTGATATAATTCCTGCAGTGATAGTAATGAGGTCAGCCAGGTGGGCATCATAGAATATAAGTTCCCTGATTCGGGGCTATTAATCTGGTCCAATCAGGGAGCCCTGGCTGACTGGTAAAAACAGGAGGATCAGAATCTGACTGGCTCTGAGGAAGTTGGATCAATGGCAAAGGCTCTGCATGTGTAAATAAAAAGTGACTTAGTGATGGGATACGGGTCTCTTTCGAGTCACTTCAATAGTGTTGAGAGTAAACAAACTGTCCTTAAGAAATTTGCTTGCAACAATTTTCTTTGAGTTGGGTTAAGTATTGCTGGTGTCATGCCATTATTTGGGAAGCTTAACTTGTTTGATCCTATTGTTGAGGACTGGGGCCAGTATGTGGAAAGAATGTGTTGCTTTTTTCTGGGCAAATGATATTGAGGCAGATGAAAAGCAATGAGTAATTCTTCTGACAGGTTGTGGACCCACAACATTTTCAATCATTAGGAGTCTCACTTTCCCTGAGACACCAGATACTAAAACCTGTCAAGAGTTAGAGGATTTAATTAAGGAATATTACAATACCAAGCCTCTCCTTTTGAGGTGCAATCAGTTTTACTTGGCAATCTGATTTGATTTATTGTAGTCACATGTACCTAGGTACAGTGAAATGCTTTGTTTTGCGAGCAGTTCAGGCAGATCATAGCAAACAAGGACATACAGATCATAGGGTGCTCAGACAGAGCGAGGCATATAGGTTACAAGTACACAGGAGGTGTGCATAGCAAGATCAACATTATTTGAAGTTAGAGAGTCCATTCAGCAGTCTAATAACAGCAGGGAAGAAACTGTTCTTGAACCTGTTGGTGTGCGTTCAAGCTGCTGTATCTTTTGCCTGACGGAAGAGATTGGATGAGAGCATTTCTAGGGTGGGAGGGGTCTTTGATGTTGGCAGCCTTTCCACAGCAATGGGAAGTGTAATTGGAGTCCACGGATTGGAGGTAGGCTTCCGTGATGGTCTGGGCTGTGCACACAACCTTTGTAGTTTCTTACAGTCCGGGGCACAGCAGTTGCTGTACCAGGCCATTATGCATCTCAATAGTACGCTTTCTGTGGTGCATTTGTAAAACTTGGTGAGGGTCCTTATGGGCACGTGGAATCCATTTTGGGATTTTTGTCTAGGATAAGATGATTGGAAGAGGCCTGTGACTTTGGTTTAGCCCTTAATGAAATGCTGAGAGACCATTTGGTATGTTATTTATTCTTCTAAAACATTGTTACTCATTTGTGTGATGTGGACATTGCTGGCTGACCAGCATTTTATTGCCCATCCCTAGTTCTCCTTGAAGGTGGTAGTGAGCTGCCCTCCTGAACCATTAGCGTCCACCTGCTGTGGGTTGACCCATAATGCTATTAGGGAGGGATTTCCAGGATATTGATCCAGCAACAATGAAGGAACAGTGATATATTTCCAAGTCAGGATGGTGAGTGGCTTGGAAGGGAACTTGAAGAGCGTAATATTCCCATAAATCTGCCCTTGTCCTTCTAAATGGAAGTGGTCATGGGTTTGGAAGATGCTGTCTGAGGATCTTTTGGTGAACTTCTGCAGTACCATCTTATGGATAGTACACACTGTGGCTACTGAGTGTCGTGGTAGAGGGAGCAGATCCTTCTAGATGTAGTGCCAATCAAGCAGGCTGCTTTGTCCTGGATGGTGTCAAGCTTCTTGAGAGTTGTTAGGGCTACACGCATCCAGACAAGTGGGGAGTACTCCATCAACACTCCTGACTTGTGCCTTGTAGATGGTGGACATGTTTTGGGGAGTCAGGAGGTGAGTTTCTTGCTGCTGTATTCCTACTCACTGACCCACACTTGTACCACTATGTTTATGTGGTAAGTCCAGTTGAGTTTCTGGTCAATGGTAATATCCCAGAATTTTGATAGTGGAGTTTTCAGTGCTGGTAACAACATTGAAAGTCAAGGGCGGTGGTTAGATTTGTCTCTCATTGGTCATAGCCATAGCCTGGCATTTGTGTGTTGTGAATGTTACTTGCCACTTGTCAGCCCAAGCCTGGATATTGTCTAAATCTTGTTGCATTTGAACATGGACTGCTTCAGTATTGAGGCATTGCAAATGGTTCTGAACATTGTGCAATCATCAGCAAATCTCCCCACTTCTGACCTAAGGATGGAGGGAAGGTCATTGATGAAGCTGCTGAAGATGAAAGGGCCTAGGGCACTAGCATGAGGAACTCCTGCAGGGGTGTCCTGGGACTGAGATGACTGGTCTTCAACAACTATGACCGTTTTCCTATCTGCCAGGTATGACTCCAACCAGTGGAGAGTTTGCTCCCTGATAGCTGTTGATTCCAGTTTTGTTAGGGTTCCTTGATGCCACACTCGCTTGAATGTGGCTTTGATGTCAAGGGCTGTCACTCTCACCTCACCTCTGGAATTCAGCTGTTTTGACCATGTTTGAACCAAGACTGTAATGAGGTCAGAAGCTGAGTGGCCCTGGTGGAACCCAAACTGGGCATCACTGAGCAGGTTATTGCTGAGCAGGTGCTGCTTGATAGCACTGTTGATGACACCTTCCATCACTTTACTGATCATCAAGAGTAAACTGATGGAGTGGTAATTGACTGGGTTGGACTTGTCCTGCTTTTTACGTACAGGAAATACCTGGTCAATTTTCAACATTGTTGGGTAAATGTATAGGAATTGTTCTGGAGCACAAGTCCTCAGTACTATTGCTGGAATGATGTCAGAGCCCATAGACTTTGCAGTATCCGGTGGCCCAACCATTTCTTGATATCACATCGAGTGAATTGAATTGGCTGAATACAGGTATCCGAGTTGCTGAGCACCGCTGGAGGAGGCCAAGATGGATCATCCACTCAGCACTTCTGGCTGAAGATCGCTGCAAATATTTTAGCCTATAATTTGCACTGATGTACTGGGTTCTTTCATCATTGAGGATTGGGATATTTGTAGAGTTGTTTAATTGTCCACCACCATTCACGATTGGATGTGGCAAGATTGCACAGCTTATATCTGACCCTCTGGTTCTGGGAACGCTTAGCTGAGTATCACTTGCTGCTTATGCTGTTTGACATGCAACTAGTTCTGTTTGGTATCTTCACTAGGTTGACACCTCATTTTCCCATATGCCTGTTACTGCTCCTGTCATGCACACTGCACTCTCCATTGAACCAGGGTTGATCCCTTGGCTTGATGGTAATGGTTGAGTGGGGGACATGCCAGGCCATGACGTTACAGACTGTGCTGGAGTACAATTCTGCTGCTATTGATGGCCCATAGCATTTCAATGATGCCCAGTCTTGAGTTGCTAGATCTGTTTGAAGTCTGTCCTATTTAGCATGGTGACAGTGCTGCTCAACATGGAGGATCTTCTCAATCTGAAGACAGCACTTCGTCTCCACAAGGTGACTATGGTGGTGACTCTGTTCGATACTGTCATGGACAGATGCATCTGCAGGTGGAAGATTGATAAGGATGAGGTCAAGTATGTCTTTTTCCCCTCTTGTTGGTTCCCTCATCACCTGCTGCAGGCCCAGTCTAGTAACTATATCCTTTAGGACTGGACCAGCTTGATCAGTAGCACTGCTATTGAGCCACTCTTGGTGGTGAACATTGAAACCCTCCACCCAGAGTACATTTTGTGCCCTTGTCGTCCTTGGTGCCTTCTCCAAGCATTGTTCAACATGGAATACAGACTCATCAGCTGATGGAGGATGTTATGTGGTAATCCTTGTCCATGTTTAACCTGAAGCCATGATACTTCATGAGATTTGGAGTCAATGTTGACGACTCCCATGGAAACTCCCTCCCAACTATATACCATTGTACTGCCACCCCTGCTGGGTCTGTCCTGCTGATGGGACAGGACATATTCAGAATGGTGATGGTGGTGTATGGGACGTTATGTATAAGGCATCATAGAGTTGTATCATAGAATCCCTACAGTGTGGAAACAGGCCCTTCAGCCCAACAAGTCCACACCGCCCTTATGAGTGTCCCATCCAGACCCATCCTCGTACCCTTTCCCTGTAATCCTGCATTTCCCATGGCTAATCCACCTAATTTACACATCCTGGACATTACGGGCAATTTAGCATAGCCAGTCCACCTAACCTGCACATCTTTGGACCGTGGGAGGAAACCGGAGCACCTGGCAGAAACCCATGCAGACATGGGGAGTTTGTGCAAACTCCACACAGACAGTCACTCGAGGGCGGAATCAAATCCAGTTCCCTGGTGCTGTGAGGCAGCAGTGCTGACCACTGAGTCACCGTGCTACCCCAATGATGATTCTGGGAGTACGATTATGTCCGGCTGTTACTTGACTAGTTTGTGAGAAAGCTCTGCCGATGTTGGCTCTAGCATCCTGATGTTAGTAAGGAGGACTTTACAGTGTCAACAGGGGTGTTTCTGCTGTTGAGTTTTCTGGTACCTAGTTCAAAGCCAGGTGGTTCATCCGGTTTAATTTCTTTGTTAAGACTTCATAGCAAATAATACAACTCAGTAGCTTGCTCGGCCATTTCAGAGGGCCGTTGTGTCTAAGACATTGTTGTTCATATGGAGTCACATGTATGGCAGATTTCGTTCCCTGAAAGGCATTAGTGAGCCATATGGGTTTTTTTTCCTGACAATCAATGTTTTCATCGTCATCAGTAGATCCTTCATTCAGATTTGATTATTAAATTCAAATTCCACCAACTGCTGTGGCAGGATTTGAACTCGGGTCCCCAGAACATTAGCTAGCTTAGTTTCTGGATTAATGGTCTAGTGATAATATCCACAAGGCCACCATCTTCCCAGTACAACTTCTTCTTGTAGTCAAAAGATAACTGACACTTAGCTTTGATTTAAGCTAATAGAGGATTTCAATGCTTTCATTATTATGTGATTGTACAAATAGCATAGAGTGGTAGGAAAAAAATCAAGCTAAGCACACAATACATTATATCTGAAATTGGACTTGGAACATTTGGTTAAATAAAGGAAGTTTATAATTTCTTTTATGAAATGTTTATTAAAGATGACACATGATTCTTCTCAAAAAATTGATATAGAGTAATTTTTGGCTGACCCTTTAAAAAATTCTGCCATGAATCATACATTACAACTTGAAACTGCAATTGTAGAAAATTTAGAAATTGTGCATTCCAGAAAATGTTTTTCTGTCAGGATTTCCATTAATTCCCAATGGGATGAACCACAGCTGACTTTACACTGAACAGCTCCATGTCTGTTTCGTATCTGGCACAAGAATTTCCCACCATCTCCAGCACTTTGAACACTTCCCTGAGGTGTCTTTCATCACCAGTCCCTGGGAATAATGTATCTTAGATAGTAGGAACTGCAGATGCTGGAGAATCCGAGACAACAAGGTGCAGGGCTGGATGAACACAGCAGGTCAAGCAGCATCATAGGAGCAGAGAGGCTGACGTTTCGGGCCTAGACCCTTCATCAGAAAAGGGGGAGGGGAAGGGGGTTTTGAAATAAATAGGGAGAGAGTGGGAGGCG
>NC_063340.1:32407400-32440741 GCF_021869965.1 Rhincodon typus | reverse complement strand
CGCCTCCCACTCTCTCCCTATTTATTTCAAAACCCCCTTCCCCTCCCCCTTTTCTGATGAAGGGTCTAGGCCCGAAACGTCAGCCTCTCTGCTCCTATGATGCTGCTTGACCTGCTGTGTTCATCCAGCCCTGCACCTTGTTGTCTCGAATAATGTATCTTATTCTCTTTGAGACTCTAACAAGATTCTGTTATTTTCTCTTGGGAGAAATAACAAGTCAAAACATTATTCTGAGCATCTTCACATTTTGCCAGCATTTAGTTTAAAGAAAGAGGCTGAGTTTTTTTCTAAATTGTACCGCTCTAATTATTTCAAACAATTGCACATGTATCTAGAAGTCTGAACTAAAGAGCTGTGAGTCTGACATCAGAGGTGGATAAGTTGTTGGAAGTGAATTTGAAAGATAGGATTTACAAGTATTTGGAGAGGCAGGGAATGATTAGGGACAGTCAACATGGTTTTGTGTGAGGGAAATAGTGTCTGACAAACTTGCCTGAGTATTTTTTTGAATAAGTAACAAATGATTGAGGGCACAGCGGTAGACATTGTTTACTTGGACTTTAGCAAAACCTTTAAGGTTCCGCATGGTAGTCTAATTAGTAAAGTTACATCAGATGGGATTCAGGCTGGGTTTACCAATTGGAAATGAAATTGACTTTATGGTAGGAGACAGTGGTGGAGAGTTGTTGTTTGGACTGGAGGCCTGTGACCAGTGGTGTTCCACAGGGATCAGTACTTATTCCACTTTTGTCACTTATAAAAATGATTTGGATGAGAAAATAGGAGACCTGGTTAGTAGGTTTTGGATGACACCAAAATTGGTGGTACAGTGGAGAGAAGAAGGTTATCTAAGATTGCGAAGAAATCTTGACCAATTGGGTCAATGGGCTGAGGAGTGGCAGATGTTGTAAAACAGGGAGACTTAGGGGCTCAGGTTCATAGTTCTTTGAAATTTGTGTCACAGGTGGACAGGGTGGTTAAGGTGTTTAGCACGCTTGCCTTCATTGCTCACTTGTTTGAGTATAGGAGTTGGGATGTCATGTTGAAGTTGTACAGGAAGTTGGTGAAGCCTCTTCTGGAGTACTGAGCAGTTCTGGTCACCCTGTTATAGGAAGGATATTGTTAAACTGGACAGAGTTCAGTAAAGATTTATCAGGATGTTGCTGGGAATTAAGGTCTTGTGTTATAAGGAAAGGCTGGATAGGCTGGGACTCTTTTCACTGGAATGTAGGATGTTGAGGAGTTATAGAGGTTTATAAAATCATGAGGGGCATAGATAAAGTGAATAACAAGAGTCTTTTCCCTCCGGTGGGTGAGTTCAAAACTAGGGGGCATATTTTTAAGGTGAGAGGAGAAAGATTTTAAAAAGGATGTGAAGGGCAACTTTTTTTTTTACAGAGTGGTTAGAGTGTGGAATGAGCTGCCAGAGGAAGTGGTGGATGCAGGTACAGTTACAATATTTGACATACATTTAGATAAGTACATGAATAGGAATGGTTTGGAGAGATGTGTGCCAAATGCAAACAGGTGGGGCTAGTTTAATTTGGGAGCATGGTCAGCATGAACTAATTGGATAGAAGGATCAATTTCATGACTCTATAACTCTATGACTGCCTTTATATGGATGTACACTGAAATCTATTGTCTGCAGTGACACGCTAAATCCTGTATCCCTCTGTCTTTTCTCAAGTTCCATCTCAACATTAGGATCTTATGGAAGAGAATTTGGAGGAGGGCAAGTTTGTCTACAGAAGAACTGTCATCCACTCCACCCCTTCTTAGAACAGATTGCCTAATCCAGTCATGATGCCAGAGAAATCTGCATTTGCTGAAACATGGTCAAAAATCACACAACAACAGGTTATAGTCCAACAGGTTTATTTAAAAACACAAGCTTTCAGAGTCTTGTTCCTTCTTCAGGCATGAAATATCTGTCAGCCAGATTAGTGACTAGTGAACCCGATAGCCCTGGAGACAATTCACTAGTGGGCAGGCTCAGTTCCAAGCTCTGCAAAAGTGGAAAGAAATATTGCTGCTGAAAAAACTACCATGTAGTGGTCATACCAGGTTTGTATGTTTGAAGGAATCTGATCTGTCAACGGGTATTAGACTGTAGTTCACTATGGAATGAGAAGTAACTTCTCGAAGTTGTGGCCAGGCTGTTAACCTAGAAGGTTGCACCAGTGGCTCTTGAAGCCTTCCTCTCTCTAGAGAAGGTGGCAAACCAGATGGATAGCAGTTTAAAAGATTCACTCATAAATACACTTTTCTCTCATAGGTTCATGGTGGTTATGTGCTGCAGCTCCATCAGAATGATGACACAATGTGAATGGCACATTTTTCCCCTTTCTCACATTCACACAATAATGAAAATACTGTGTTCTTTCTCTTTGACTTAAGGAAAGCAGAGTGGCAAATTATTTTCTGACTACAAGATGAAGTTGTACAGGGGAGATTACCAAGTTGTCTATTCTCTGTAACTCCTTCCACCAATGCCATTCATTGTGTCAGAAAATCAGCTGGGCCAGAATACCCAACAGTCAAAAGGCTGCTGTCTGCTGCCTATGTGCATAGGGCTTTGATTAGGCCTCTGGTGGGATTTTTCCTTGTAAATAGGTTGTGGGGCTGGTGGTGGGAAAGACAATTAGTGAGAGTTGGCACAGTCAAGATATACTCAGCAATTAGGTTCTGGGCAGGATGTTCCATGGTCGACACCCACCCTTCTACCAGTTAAGGCCCTTAAGTGGTCAGTTAATAGCCACTTAATGGCCTCACCCTGCCTTATTAACTGTCTTCTCTACAGGCAAAACAAGGTTGGGAAGGCAACTAATTTCAGTCTGCAACTGAGTAACAGGAACAAAATCTTTGTCAACGTCCATCATTAATTTCAGTCAGATCTGAACGAGATTGATTCTTCTGGGATTCTGGAATGCAAAGCAACACTCCTGCTTCATCCCCAAAAATATCTGGGCCTACAAGATTAAATACTTTAGCAGAACTGTTTCACAAACTATTAAAAGATTAACAAAGACAGAAAAAGAGCAAACAAAGCATTGGATAAAGACCGAAAGAACTGCGGATACTGTAAATCAGGAGCAAAAGTTGCTGGAAAAGCTCAACAGGTCTGGCAGCATCTATGAAGGAAGAAACAGAGTTAATGTTTCAGGTCCGGTGACACTTCCTCTGAACTGGCTTATTTCTAGAGGAGTAGATGAAAGCGTTACGGCACAGGGACAGCAGGCCAAATCAATCAGCCTCCTTATTCATGATTTTGTAACATGATATAATTAAAATATTCAATGACCCCCAAAATTGTTCCAAACTACACTTTATAAATAACAGATATCAGATATCAAATGTATACTTAAACAAAAAACATAATAATTTTTCATTAATAATGCAACTTTGGCAGAATATGGATAAACAACAAAGCAGTCTACATAATGTTGATGATCTAAGCCCAATCTTCTTTAAACAGTACCTCCTATTCTTACACAGACAGACAGGCAGAGTTAATTATGGACTTCCACAGCAAAGAACTATGCACCTCGAGTCTATACAGGTCAAAACAACCACCTGGCTAATCTAATCCCATTTTCCTGCACTTGGCCCATAGCCTTGTATGCCTTGGCATCACAAATGCACATCTAAATACTAGAGTGTTATGAGGGTTTCTAAACCATGATTCTTCTCAATCTCCTCTGCCCTAAGCAGAACAACCCCAGGCTGTACAATCTCTCTTCATAATTGAAACTCTCCAGCCCAGGCAACATGCTGGCAGGTCTCCTCTGCATCCTCTCCAGTGCTATTACATCCCTCCTATGATGTGAATTCTATAACCGCACACAATAATTTAGCTGTGGTCTAACCAATGTTTTATACAGTTCCAGCAACACATGGGGTGAAGGGGCAGGTGTTGCACCTTCTGCAGTTACATGTGGCATTATGGTTGACAGCTCCTTCAACCACATCCAACTATCACCCATGCTCCCACCCTTGCCCCTTCCCATCACTCACAACAGTGGGATCGGGTCCCCCTTGTTCTCACTTTTCATCCCAACAGCCTCGACATTCAAAGGATCATTCTCTGCTATTTCAAACAACTCCAGCAAAACACTACCTCCAAACACATCTTCCCCTCACTTCCCTGTCTGCATTTTACAGGGATCATTCCCTCTGGTACACCCTAGTACGTTCCTAACCACCAATACCACCCTCCCTTCCCATGGCACCTTCCTATTTTACCATAGAAGGGGTGCAATACCTGACCCTTCACCTCCTCCCTGCTCACCATCCGAGGGCCTAAACAGTCTTTCCAGTTGAAGCAGCATTTCACCTGTATCTCCTCCAATCTTGTGTATTGTATTTGCTGCATCCAATGGGGCCTATATTGGAGAAATCAAATTCAGACTGGGTGACCGCTTTGCAGAACACCTCTGGTCCATGCATAAGCATGACCCTGACCTTCCCATGGCTGATCATTTTAACAGTGTCTTATTCCCATACTCACTTGTCTGTCCTTGGCATGCTGCAATGCTCCAGCGAATCACAATATCACAACGTAAACTGGAGGAACAACATCTCATCTTCAGACTAAGCAGTTTGTAACCTCTGGGCTCAATATTGAGTTCACCACCTTTAAATTGTGAACACATTCCTTCCTTTTCTTTGAGCTTTGCTTGTTACATTCTCTGTCATCCTCTCTCCCCTCAACCCTCCACCCAGTGGGACTGTCTGCTCTTTCCAGTCTGGCAGGGAAACACACCATTGTTCTGAGATAGTAGGAACAACAGATGCTGGAGAATCTGAGATAACAAGGTGTAGAGCTGGATGAACACATCAGGCCAAGCAGCATCAGAGGAGCAGGAACCATTCTCACATTCCGATCACTTAATCTGAACTAACAACATCCTTTCTCCAGCAGCACTCCAACCCCACCTGCCCCCTGCTATTGCATAAATGCTACACCTCCACACTTCACTTTGGCTCTGAACAGTCATCTAGATTTGAAATGTTAGCTTGCTTTCTCTCCATCGTTGACTAGAGGTGAAGTGATCGAAGCAGCTGCAAGGCAGTTTGGCACACACACTGACTGACTAGCTGTATGTTTAGGAATGAAATCCTTTCTTATTATGACAACTCTTGGTTAGTGTTATTCGGCCCTGATGGCTACACCTGTCCAGTCTCCTACAGACAAGCTGAACAACCACTTCAATAAATCACAGAATCTTTGTTTCGATTGGTGACATCAACTGATAGGGCCTTGTACCTGATAACTCTCGTCTGTAAGGCAATGAGAGGATTTTATTGGTGTATTTGTGAAGTGTAGGTGCCGAGATACAGGAAATGTACCCAGTAACACACTGGGAACTGGATTTTAGAACCTACACTATCAATATGAAAGGGTGGCTGCCTGGTCCAGCAGGATTTTAAACTGGTCTGTGATTGGCCAGCAGATTATATCTCAGCGTAAAACCAGTGCGAGAGGTGTGCTGCGTGATTAAATGGCACCCAATGCTAATGGTGCACGCAGCGCTCAAATTTTGTCATCTCTTCACTTACATATTTGAAGAATGCACCCTTTACAAATCATACTTTTGAGAAGCTACAAACCGGAGTTGGGGTGAAAAACTGATAGAATCTAATCAGAGTTCAATCTGACCAGGACTACTTAAAGCTGAGCTGCATTACTTAATGGCAAGGTTCATTATGACTGGAGCAAATGTGGGAAGTGAATTTGACTTGGGGGAAAGAAATGGGCAGGAATTGAGATGTGAGATCCTTTTGACATAGCTGGTGGCCTTGGTACAGAAATTGGACAGGATGCGAAGTCAGCTATCCATATAAAGTATTATGGATCACTCTGCAAAGGTGGCGGAAACAAGTAGCCACCACAACCAGTGTAGTTCAGAAAACCTCAATGTAGTGCTACTAGAAGTCCAATGATTCCACACGAGTCGTTCAAGACAGATAATGCACCTTCAAATAGTCGGAAGAATCAAAATGCAGACTATTATTTAAATGGAGACAGGCTCCAAAAAGAAACAGTGTGGTGGGGGTGGGGGGGTGGCATTTGTGAGTTCTTGTGCAGGAAACAAAAGTTCAGCATAGTAGTGCAGCAAGTAATGAACTGGACAAATGGAATTTTTGCCTTTATCCAAAGAATCATTGAATCCCTAGAGTGTTGGAAGCAGGCCATTCGTCCCATCAAATCCACACTGACCCTCTCTGAAGAACATCCCACCCAGACCCAACCCCTAACCTATCCCTGTAACCCTGCATTTACTAGGGAATTAAAAATTAGTTCCAACTGCACAGAATGGTCAGAAAGTATCTAAAGTACTGGGTACAGTTTTGATCGCCATACTTAAGAAAGGATATACCTGTACTGGAGACTATTCACTAGGGTGATACAAGATTCTGAGGAGGCTTGAAAGGGTAAATGTTGAGGGGAATTTCCACCACTAGGGAATCACAAACTAAGACATAATTACAGAATAATGGGACACTCATTTAAAATTGAGATATAAGACAATTTTTTCTTTCAGAGGGTAATCAATGTCTGGAATTCTCTAGCCCAAAAGAGTTGTGGAGGATAGATTGCTCAGAGTATTTAAAGAGGAAGAAGATACATTTCTGAAATACCAAGGAGTTGAGGGTTATAATGAACTGGTACAAAAGAGCATTTAAGGCCTCAGGCAGATCAGCCAAGAAGGCTCCAATGGCTCTCGGTTTATTGTTGTCCTGCAAATGTTCCAAAAGGATATTGAGATGTTGGTGCAGTGGATGGATAGGTGGAAGATGAGATTCAATGCAGAGAGGTGTGAGGTGATGTATTTTGGTAGAAGAACATTGAAAGAAAATATAAAAAAGGGGGTACAATTCTAAAAGGGGTGTAATAGCAGAGGGACCTGGGTATATATGCACACAGATCATTGAATGTGGCAGGACAGGTTGAGAGAGCAGTAAGTAAAGCAAACAGTAACCATAGCTTTATTAATGGGGCATTAAGTACAAGAACAAGGAGGTGATGTTGCACTTGTGTAAGGCACTTGTTAGACCTCAGCTGAAGTATTGTGTACGGTTGTGTGTGCCAAATCATAGGAAGAATTTGAGCATATTGAAGTGTTTTTCAAGAATGGTTCCAGGGATGAAGAATTTCACCATGAGGGTAGATTGAAGAAGTTGAGACTCTTGACCTTGGAATGAAGTCAAGAGGAGATCTGAGAGGTTTTCAAAATTGTAAGGGGCTGGATAATAGAACAAGAGGGCATTAATTTAAAGCAACGTGCAAAAAAAAGCAAGAGTGAAGTGAGGTAAAGTTTATTCACTTGGTGAGTAGTGAGTGTATGGAATTCACTGCCCGGGGTTTCATTGGAGGCAGGTATAACTGAATCATTTAAAAGGGATCAGATGATTATTTGAATAAAAATAATCTGAAAGGGCATGGGAAAAAGCAGAAGATTGGCATTAGGTAATGATGCAATTTAATGAGCCAGTGCAGGCATGATGGGCTGAATGGCCTTCTGCACCAGGGCGGCATGGTGGCTGAGTGGTCATCACTGCTGCCTCATGGCGCCAGGGACCCGGGTTTGATTCCACCCTCTGTGTGGAGTTTGCATGTTCTCCCTGTATCTGCGTGGGTTTCCTCTGGATGCTCCAGTTTCCTCCCACAGTCCAAAGATGTGCAGGCTAGGTGGATTATCCATGCTAAATTGGAGTAGTGTTCAGGAATGTGTAAATTAGGTGGGTTATAGGGGGATGAGTCTGGGTGGGATGCTCTGATGGTCAGTGTGGACTTGTTGGGCCGAAGGGCCTGCTTCCGCACTGTAGGGATTCTATGATCGTAGCATTTTTTTGATTCTGTGATCATCTTGAACTTTTGTAAGGGCCAACATCTTTAATAAAAGCTTCTAATGTTTTTCCTATGTCAGATGTTCAACTAACTGACCTATAGTTTCCTGTTTTCTGGCACACTCCCTTTTGAATAAAGGAGTTACATTCATTATCTTCCAATCTCATGGAACTTTTACCAAATCAAGCACATTTTGGAAAATTAAAACAAATGCATCAACTGTCTATTGGTCACTTTTTTAATACCTGAGGATGAAGTCCATCAGGACCTGGGTACTTCTCAACCTGCAGCTCTGACTATTTACCTTGTACCATTTCTCTGGTGATTGTAATTTTCCTGAGTTTCTCCCTCTCTTCCAATTCTTGATTTTTAACTGCTTTTGGCAAGTTAATTTTATCCTTGGAGACCCTAAAATATGTTGAGTAAGTCCCCATTTATTGGCAGCCAGTTCTTTTAAAAGGCCATCAAAGATGAGGAAAAACCATACTTGACTGGCTGCGCCAGCTCAGCCTTCTGCAATTAAGGCAGTAAGCTTTTCAAAATGAAGATCTCTGC
Organism: Rhincodon typus; assembly: GCF_021869965.1. Taxonomy (NCBI): domain Eukaryota; kingdom Metazoa; phylum Chordata; class Chondrichthyes; order Orectolobiformes; family Rhincodontidae; genus Rhincodon; species Rhincodon typus. The sequence continues at coordinate 32,432,331 of NC_063340.1, read as the reverse complement.
AAGTCAACAAAAATCATAGCATACAGAGCAGTTATTGTTGCCATACTCCAGTACTGCAGTGAGACTGAGACTTTATATCAGTGACATGAGTGAAAGGGAAACTCACCAGCAATGCCTCTGCCACATTCTCCAGATTCAGTGGTTGAACAAATGCTAGTGTCCGTCTTGAAAACAGCCTTACAAACATTCAGACAAAAATCCTGAGAAGTCAATATTGGTGGACCCGGACACTGTTCAATGTCAACCATGCCAGGTTCCGATTTCTTAACTCAAGCATTTCAAAGACAAAGAATGTTACAAAGACACTCCAGAGTTCTCTGTAATATGTGGAAACATGGAAGGACGGATGTTCTGCTCTCCCTCTTTACAACGATGCAAGGAAATTGGCAGGTTAGCCTTGCACATAGATGGTGAAAAGCTATTAATTTCTGTAGATAAAGGAGTTCGTGAATTCCTCCCCATTTAACAGCATACCAGAGTTTCAGCTGCTCTGGGAAGCCTCAGGTCTGGAGAAGTTCCTGGTGTTCCGGGTCTTGTGATTTCCTTCTCCCATCTTCGATCATCTATCCTGCTCATTGTTGTAACAACGCGTGGAGCTGGATGAACACAGCAGGCCAGGTAGCATCAGAGGAGCAAGAAAGCTGACGTTTTGGGTCTGGACCCTTCTTCAGAAATGATCAGGGAGAACTATCTGCCAGAGTTAGCACCATTCAGTTCTCAGAGAAAGCCCATCTAATTAAACAGAGATCTTGGTATTTTAGCTCAAAGTCCTCATTGAAGAAATTATAGAGATAAAACATCCCTGACAGCAGAATTAGTGGAAGAAAGGTGTTTGTGAAGAAGAGTGGAGATGACAGAATATTCCAGAAGACACTTTATGTGAACTTGGAGATATTAAGTTATAATTCATTGTTTTCTTATTAATCAGGTTTATTAAGTGGGGCTTGTGTTTATTTGAACAACATTCCAGTAGAATTTAGACCAGTTAGGAAGTAGTTAGTACTATAAGGGGGAATCCTGTTAAGTTGTTCATTGTTGAGTTAAATAAGTTGTTTCTTGTTACTTGTAAAGTGGAGATCAAGGATTTTCTTTCTTCTAACCACTGTTTTAATTGATTACGAGGGGAAAGGCGAGCTTCCCTGGGTGTTTTGGGCATAATTATTAGAGAGGACCCCATACTTCTGTCATAATAGATTAGGGCTGTGTTATGGTTTAAATATCAGAGGAGTTTGGCTATTCTCCCTCTGTAACAGCTATCTTTTTTCTTGCCATCTTTTTACAATCCTGGATACATCTCGAACCATTGGGCAACCTTGTACCAGTTGCCAGCTCTCTGCTGTTCCACATTTTGAGGCCCAGTTTCCATGGGAAGTCAAAAAAAGCTACCATACTGATGGCTGCCGTCATGTCTCTAAATCAAGCCTGTGTTTTACAAGTCCTAGTTCATTGCCATACATGTGCCAACAATTGATTTGCAAACATACCCTCCTACCAATTAGCAGCTGATCTTAGGAAATTTTTGTGCTTTCATTACTTGACACCACTTCTTTCCCAACCTTGGAGAATAGTCAGGTTTCAACCTTGGTTAGAAGTGTGGGTTTAAGACTCATGTCTTAAACATGAATAATGGCAACCTCAAGGGTATGAAGATAGAGTTACATGAAAGAAATGGTGTAAAAATAAATTAGGAGGCAGAACAGGAGAAGAGTAATGGCAAATATTTAAGGATGAGCAGTGTGAATTTGAAGTTGCCTTGTTTGGTCAAGGACATTTGCAGATGTTGGAGCTGGGTGAGATGGCAATGTGGCTCTCTGAAAGAACCTGGATGTTCTAGTCAAAGGAGTGGAGTTAGGAAGAGGAACCTCATCCTGGAAAACCGGCAAAGGTGGATGTGCCACTAGACAGTGGTTGCTTGGTTCAATGTCAATAACTGAGTCAATGGCAACTTCATGGCCTGGAGGAATGGGCAGCAATGTTTTAAGAAGGTCAATGCCTTTCTCTGCTGTACCAGAGTAAGTGCCACACTCTTCTCTCTGTTAATTCTGACTCACTTTATCTCTACTGCTGCACTCACACCCCACCAGGTTATATTATCTCCATTCTTTGTGTTGCCTGAAACATTTTCCTAACTTGCCCTCCCAAACCATTAACCTGCCTACACTGCCTACTCACTCTCTTGAAACACTCACCACTTTTGCCTATTTACATGAAATAACAGCTGTGCCAACCATTTTCATCACAAGCAATTGCTTCGTTTCTTTAGTTACCGGAAAAGACAACCCATAACATGGCAAATTGAGCTTAAATGGTCAAGGGATCCCTGACATTAGACTCTTCACCCTATATGAGGAGAGATTCCTGACCCTCGTAGGAGAAGACTGGGATGGTACCTGTGGGGACTCCAAATCATCCATATCCCACCAAACTAACTCAACCCCTGGACTGGAATGGGAGCTTGATCTTGACTTACTGTGCCACGATTCCCAAACTGATGTGTGCTTTCATGGATTGTGGTGAGGATGACTCTCCTAAGACTTTAAGACATGTTTGGTATACTTGCTGTGTGTTTCCCACATAAGCAACTCGCACGTGTACTGGAGAGATGTCATGTTGGTCATAAATGCCAAGTGTTTTTGTCTGTGGATAAGTGCACCTGGAGCTTGTATATAATCTCCTGGGATGCTGTTTGATCATATGCAACACCCTTCGGAGTAAGTGGAGGGCTCAGTATTAGCAACTTGTACCATCTACAAGATGTACTGTGGAAATTCACCAAAGATCCTTAGATAGCACCTTTCAAACCCAAGATCACTACTATTTAGAAGGGCAAGGGAAGTAGACACATGGAAACACCATCTGCAAGTTGCCTCCAAGCACTCACCATCCTGATTTGGAAATACCTTACTGTTCTTTCATTGTCACTGGACCAAAATCTTGGAATTCCCCCCCCCTTAGTGCATGTGGGTCAACAGCTTGTGGATTGCAGCAGACAAGAAGGCAGTTCATTATCACCTTCTCGAGGACAACTAGGGCAATAAATGCTGGCCAGCCAGTGATGCCCATGTCCCATGAGTGAATATAAAAATAATTGCCAGTTACCCAGTCTGATTTCTATGTCAAATTCTCTATGACTAATTTGTTTGGATGGTTTTGTAAGACAAAGCTGAATATTAAAAAGGTGAGTTGGACCATCAACAAGGTGTTTAACAAGCAGTTGTTCACCTTAATTCTCAACTTGTTGCTGCCTAACAAGAAACCCACCATGCCACCTGTCAAAAACACGAAATGGGGCCAGATGCTCCCAACAGTGAGATCAGCTTCACCATAAATCTTGCCATAACCTGATGCTTAAGACACAAATAACTTAGGCGGAATATTTGAAAATTGGAAGCTAAGAGAGAGGAGCTTAAAATTATCAATGAGAAAAGGAATACTGGGAAAACTGATAGAATTAAAAGTTAATAAGTGCCCTGGACTGAAGGACTTAATCCTACGATTTCAACAAAAGTGACTGCAGAGATAGCAGGTACCTTTATATGTGATCTTCCAAAATTCTAAAATTATGGAAATTCCCCTGCTGATTATAAAAACATAATGTAACACCATTATTCAAGAAAGCAAAAACTATGGGCCATTTAACCTAACACATGTCAGAGTCATGATTTTGTGAAAGAGAAGTCAGGTTTGACCTAATTTTAGAATTCTTTGAGAAAGCAACAACTAAAGTAGATAATGGAGATCCATGTGATATAGTTAGATTTCCAAAAGTGCTTTATGATAGGTTATAAACAGAATAAAAGTTCATGGTGTAGGGGTCCATATTAATATGGACAACAGATTGGTTAGCTCAAAAGAAGCCGGAAGTAGGAACAAGTAAGTTATTTTCAGGTTAGCAAACTGTAACTTGTGGAGTTCCTTATGGATCAGTTCTAGGTTTTCAACTACGTATGATGTACATCACTGACTGGGATGAAGGATTGGAATATGTACAAGCTAAGTTATTTCATGACACAAAGATAGGAAGCAAAGTAATTTGTTAAAGAGTCTAAAAAAGGGTTTAGATAGGTTAAGTGAGTGGGCATAAAGTTGTTAGATGAAAAGAAGGTGAAAAAGATATGAATTTGTTCAATTTCATAGGAAGAAATGGACTCAGGGGTTACCACACTGCCTTACAGTGCCAGAGACCTGGTTTGATTCCATCCTCAGGCACCTGTCTGTGTGGAGTTTGCACATCTTCCCCATGTCAGCATAGGTTTCCTCTGGGTGTTCCACAGTCCTAAAATGTGCGGATTAGGTGGTTCAGCAACACTAAGTTGCTCATAGTGTCCACAGATGTGCAGGCTAGATGAGTTAGCCATGGAAATAAATGGTTACAGGATTAGGATTAGGAGCATGGGTCTGGGTACGATGTTGTTTGGAGGGCCAGTGTGGACTCAATAGGCTGAATAGCCTGCTTCCACAATCCAGGGATTCAATGGTTCTATAAAAAATATGCAGTATATTATTTAAGTGGAGAGTGTAAAAACTCGACAGAGGGATTTAGATCTCCTGTTACATGAAACACCAAACATTGCTATGTGGGTACAGCAAGTGATTTGGAAGACAAATGAATTATTGGCATTTAATCCAAGAAAGCTCAAATGTAAAAGTAGGGAAGTCTTACTAGGGTGTAGCTGTATAGGGTGAGACACATTTCTGTAATACAGTATAATGTTTTTGTCTTCTCACCTACACAAGCATATGTTGCATTAAAGGCAGTTCAAAGAATGTTCACTTGATTCTTGAGAGAATGGAGTTATGTCATAAAGAAAGGTTTTGAACTTCTTGGACCTATATCCATTAGCATTTAGAAGAATAAGAGTTAATCTTATTGAAAAATATGAGATCCTGGGGGTGCTTGACAGGGTGGCTGCTGAGGGAATGTATCCTCTTGTGAATGAATCTGGAACGAGAGGACAGAGTCTAAATATTTAGAGGTCTCCCATTTAAGAGTGAAATTAGGAGAATTTTTCTTGTAGAGTCATTAGTCTACGGAATTTCTTCCGAGAGAACAGTACAGATTTATCATTTAACATGTTTTTAAAAAATATTCAAGGCTGCATTGAAGTTTTGATTGATAACAGTGAATGTGGACAGACGAGAAGTAAAGATCAGTGATAACCCAAAAACCAAAAGAACTGAGGATGCTGTAAATCCGAAACAAAAACAGAAATTGCTGGAAAAGCTCAGCAGGTCTGATAGCATCTGTGGAGAGAAATTAGAGTTAACATTTTGAGTCTAGTGACCCTTCAGTTATAATCCTATTGAAAGGACAGAACAGGCATGAGGGGCCAAATCTTGTATTATGAATTAGCAAACTGACATGCTGTAGTTAAACCAAGATTGAACTTTATTCAACAACATGGGAACATAATCTGAACTGTTGAACAAGATCATTACCAAATCCAGTTGGCACAAAGCTTGCAGGATAGCAGATCCATTGTATGACTTGGAAATCAAAATATTAACTACTAAATACTGAGCTACCTCAGCATAAAATCTGAGTCACTGCCAATTCCTTATTTGTACAACTGAACAGAACCCATTTAAAATTTATTAACTACAAGGATAAATAGACTTCATATGAAATATAATTGTTCACATGAAATCTCTGATCTCTTTACGGTAAAGAGCCTGCTGGTACATAAGGAGAGAAATTTGACTCCCTAGCACTTGCTATTTTTTAAAGGCATCTGCAGGTACATAAGTCTTGAAAGAGCATTGATATTGGAGCACCTTCCTTGCCAGTAGATTAACAGGATTTTACAGATCTGAGATTTGTTTCTAACAGGAAATGTGCCAGATAAAATCTTGGTAAAGAGATTTACAATTGCAAGTACATCTCTCAAGATTGTCAACGATGTTCTCTCTCAAACTTTTTTTACTTGGCCCAGTTTGTATATTTCAATGCCAGTAAATATTTTTGCATGGCTGCACACACAGGCTGGTATTGTGCTTGCTGATGTTGGTGTGTTTGTTGAACTGGGAGGTTTAATAGCAGACGTTTTGTCCCCATACTAGATGACATCCTCAGTGCTGTGGAGCCTCCTGTGAAGTGCTGTTGTCTTGTGCCGGTTTGAATTTATATGGTCTAGTTTTTGCTGCTTCTGGAAGGTGCCAGTTCCGGTTGTGCATTGTAAAGGTCGGGATATGGGGTCTAATTCAATGTGTTTGTTGATGGAGTCCATGGATGAGTGCCAAGGCGCCAAGAATTCCCTGGCTGTCCTCTATTTGGCTTGTCCTATGATAGTAGTGTTGTCCCAGTTGAAAGTGTGGTTTTTCTTATCTGTGTGTATTGAAACCAAGGACATCTGGTCATGTCGTTTAGTTGCTAGCTGGTGTTCGTGGATGAGGGTTGCTAGTTGTCTGCCTGTTTGTCCCACATACTGTTTTGTGCAGTTTCTGCATGCTATCTTATAAACCACATTCATTCTGCCAATGGTATCTATTGGGTCTTTAACCCTGGTCAGATGCTGTCAATGTGGCTGCCGGTTTGTGTGCTGTCATGATTCACAGCAGTCCGAGTAGTCTGGCTGTCAGTTCTGAGGTGTTTTTTATATATGGCATAGTGGCTATTGTTTTGGGTTTTGGTGTGTCTGTTGGCTAGGCATCTGTGGATGAAGCTGCGGGGGTATCTGTTCCTGGTAAAGACCTTGTAGAGGTGTTCTTCTTCTTCCTTCTGCAGATTGGGTGTGCTGCAGTGTGTAGCGGCCCTTTTGAACAGGGTCCTTACACAGCACCTCTTGTGTGAGTTGGGGTGGTTGCCGTGATAGTTTAAGACCTGGTCAGTATGTGTAGATTGTCTGTATACTTCTGCAGTGAAGTCACCGTTCTCTTCTTTCCACCATCACGTCCAGGAATGGGAGTTCTTTGTTGCTTTCGTCCTCTCTTGTAAATTTGATCTGAGAGGTATGTCAGTTAATTGGTCTGAGGGGTATGTCAGGCTTGTGTGCCCAGAAGGCAACAGCACTCCAAGATTCCACGGACTGACCAATTGTGGCTCTACCAGGAACCCCTTACATAAATTAGCAAAGGAACTGCAGCAAAATCTTAAACATCTAATCAAGGCATTCTCAGATGGCCAAAGGCTGTATGGTAAACGGGAGGGGATATTGAGTTTCACCACTGTTGCCTGCCCTCACAAACATTGAGACTCCCACGGTATGTAAATGATCCATGTTGTACTCTGTAAGTGCATCGCTAGTTTGAGGCTCAGTCTCTGTACTTGTGTACATGCAAGTATCATCTGCATATTGCAGTTTGACAGGTTGGATGATCTGGGTTCTATACTGGAGGCAGTGCGCGTTGATCTGTTTCCTACCACCCTGTAGATCAGCCCCAGTCCAGTGGGAAGTTTCTTGGAAAAGATGTAATATGTTGCAGCAAGGAAGATGGAGAGTAGCATAGATATGATGACACAACTTAGCTTGATTCCAGTTTATATTAGCAATGGCTCTGTGGTGGATCCATTGCTGAGGATTTTGGCTCATGTGCTGCTGCACAGCAGGCAGAGGATAGCGATGAATTTCTGCAGGCAGCCAAATTTGAAGAGACTGCATAGTCTTTCCTGGTTTATAGAGTCAAAGGCCTTTGTGATATCAAAGAAGGCCATGTATAGAGGTTGTTGCTGCTCTTTGCACTTCCATGGGTATGTCCCCTGTGCGCCTTGCTGGATGAATCTGCTTTGTGACTCTGGGAGGAGCTCTTTAGCCATGGGGGAGGTGTTTGAGGATGATTCTTACAAAGGCCTTCCCTGTAGTGAACAGCAGGGAGACTCTTCTGTGATTACCAAAATATGTCCTATCTTCTATCTTGAAAATGGTCACAATTACTTCATCTTGGAGATCACCAACATAAACTCATCTGAAAGGAGGAGCATATCTCCAAGAACCAAGAATGTTTCTTTGCTGTATTTAACATTTGGACACAGATTCCATTGGCGGTGTTGGTTCTCAGCTGTCAGAGCCTTTTCAACCACATGTCAGGCATGTTGTGCTGAGGTGGTTATAGGTCGAATGCTGTGGAATGTGATCAAGGGCAATCCATCGAGAATTGAGCTTCGATTAAGAAGATCCTGAAAGGGCTCCTTCCAAACAGCACTGACTGCTTCTCTGTTCTTGAAGAGTGCCACTCTATTCTTAGTAGGATATGTCCTAGGGTGCTTGCTGTAGATGGTCTTCATTGTGCTAAAGAATATACACATGCCATGTCTGAGTTAGTGGTTTTCTTGCGCTGTTTACATCTACCAATTGTTCTTTAGGTCGAGGGATTTTTTTCTTGGATTTTGGCCTTCATATTCCTGTAAATAAATTTATCTTCCCCCAAGTCTTGGTAATGCTACAGTTCAGGAGCATCTTATATATGTGTTCTAGTAGCTCCTGGATCTCCTGATCACTCTCATCAAGCCAGTCTTGATATTTTTCTGGTAGGAAAGCACAAAGTCTCCTCAAATGTGGTGTTTATGATGGATTTAAGAACAGATTAGTCACAGTCAACTTCCTATGTTTCCTGTTCGTTGAACATCGTTAGATTGAGTGCAATGTGTTGGCAGAGTAGGTCTTTTTTGTAGAGTTCTTGAGTCCATTGATTCCTCGGCTGCCACTGGGGTTTTTGGGCCAGGCTGGAGGTAGTAAACAAGATCAGACTGTGATGTCTGTGCCTCTGCACATGCGAGCATCATTTGCATATTGAAACATAGTCCTGCAGTTATCAACTCCATGATGCGTGTAATGCAAACATCCTTGTGGTCCATTGTTCAGGCAATGATGTAGTCAATCAGGTGCCAATATCTGGAACGGATGTGTCCCCATGAGGTTGTTTATCTCTGATGAAATAGGGTGTTTGTTATGACCAGACCAAGTTCTAGGCATTTTGTTATGAGGAGGACTCCATTGTTATTTGATTTCCCTATGCCTTCCATAGGTTTTTGTACCTACCAAACTGACACTGAAATCACTAAGGAGAATCAGCTCATCTCCATTTGGGATAGTGATTGATCATGGCTGGGATAGAATACCACTTCAACCTCATTCATTGCTTCTAGTTTGGGGTATTTGTACTGATGACTGTGGTGTGCTACTTCTGTTTAAGGTGAGCTTTGGAGTCATGAGGCATTCATTCATCCCACAGAAAGGATTCCTGAGACAGTCAACTAATTTGTTGTTTTTTTTATGATGAAGCCAACCCTAAGGAGTCTGTTTTACCATTTCCAGAAGGTGGTATATCTGCTACTTTGTTCATTGAGCTGTCATTCTCCTGCCCACTATGTATAACTTAGGTCAACAACGTCAATGTCATGGCTTTGGGATTCCTGAGTGATGTTCGAGGCCTCATTTCATTTTGTGGGGGTGAAATATGCCCGTGCATGAGATATTTTAATATGGGGTGGGAGTTGTATTTTAACGACCACATGATTCTGGCAGAGCAAATGTTTGGCCATAGTCAAAACAATTGGAAACAAGGTTCCACTGCATGGGCTGGGACTAATGGATATATATGAAGATTCCTATAACCATACCCTTCCTAGAAGCCTGCATTCTTTTTTGGTGGAGAGTTGGTGTTGAAGCAAAGAGATTACTTTACATCATCACCTGTAGGATCAGCAAAGAATCATTGCTGCCATAGCAGTAAATGGATAAGCAATCAGATCTTCCCTCTGTGCTGCCAGCACACTTTAATTCCAGGTGTTATGTTTCAAGCTCTGGGCCTGCAGACTGCCCAATGGCCTCCTTTCCACATTCTCTCCTTTATGTACTGTTGTTTCTCCTGTTCAGAATCACAGAATTGTCACTCTGCGGATAGAGGCCATATGGCTGATTATGACAGCACTGGCTCTCTAAGTATTTTAACCTAATGCTTATCTCTGACCTTTTCCTAATGGCTGTACAGATGTTTTCATTTAAATAATTATCTAATATTCTCTTGAATGCGTTAATTGAACCTGCCTGTCCACATCAGCCCCTTACTACTGACTGTGTGAAAAAGTTGTTTTGTCACCTTGCATTTGCTTGTTTGGCAAAATACTTTAGTGCTGAATCCTCTGATTCTTGATTTTTTATGAGCTGGAACAATTTCTCCCTGTCTACACTGTCTGATCTCCTCCATGACTTTAAAAGCTCCTATCAAATCTCCTCTCTTTTATCCTCTCCAAGGAAAACAATCCCAATTTCTCAGATATTTTTCTCATAATTGAAGTGTCTCATCACTAGAACTAAACATTGTAAACATTTTCTGCACTCTTTCCAATGCATCCACGTCCTTTCAATGGTGTTACACCTAGAACGGTAAAGAAAACTCTAGCTGAGGTCTAACCAATATCCTATATAAGTTTGACATAACTTTGCTGCTGTTGTATTCTATGCTGATGTTTAACAATCCTAGATTACTGTTCTACTAACAGCTTTCTCTACTTGGCCTGCCACCTTTAATGACTTAACATATATACATCCAGGTTTCTCTGCTGCTATACAACCTTTAGGACAGCGCCCTTTATTTCATACAATCTCTCCATTTTCTTTGTACCAAAGCGTATTACCTCACACTTTTCTCTACATTAAGCTTCATCTGCCACCTGTCCGCCCACTTCACCAATTTGTCAATGTCCTTTTGAAGTTCTACATTATCCTTCTTATAGTGTACAATTCTCCCAAGTTTTGTGTCATCTACAACTTTGAAATTGTCTGCTGTACACCATTAATATAAATTAGGAAAAGCAATATCTCAATACTGGCCCCTGGAAACTCCACTACAAACCTTCTTCTAGCCCATAAAAATACCCATTAACCATTGCACTGTTTCCTATTACTCAGCCAATTTTGCATCTTCTTTGCTACTGTCTCATTTTAGAAATCTACATTTACCACAACAATAGCGTTGCCCTTGTGAATCCTCTCTACCTCATCAAAAAGCTCTGAAAAGTTAGTTGAACATGATTTTCCCCTAACAAATCCATGCTGGCTCTTCCAGATCAACCCATGTTTTCCATTTGATTATTAATTCAGTCCCGAACAATGGTTTCTAGAAGTTTTCCCACCAATGAAGTTAAACTGGTCCAGGTCCCAAACTCTCCCCATTTCCTTTAAGTGCTCACTGTTTCTCCTATTTTGATCTGGATCCCTTTCTTTATTTTTCTCCTTGTATGTAGTTGTTGTTTCTGCTGTCCATGGGACATTGCATGGTACATTTCTTTGAAAGCCTGGATCAAGATGTTCCTGCGTGAAATGTGCAGCAGCATTGGGTCGGGGTATCTTTGAGCTCATTGGCAATCCGACTGTCATTGCTATACCTGAACCATGTTACAAGTATATGTGGAGGCCTGTAGCCGATGAACTATACAAGGAGGGCTGGATGCATTCAGAAGCCAAGCAGACAGCATGGACTTAACACAAAACAACCAGACTCAACTTATTCAAATTCCGTAATTTTCCAAGGTTGATTTTCAGGAGTCACTCAATTTCATTCCCAGAGCCTGGGCTCTTGATTAATTGCATGAACAGAAAATAAAGTTTGGGTACTTGTAAAACTTCACTAGGCTGCTTTTAGGCTGTGGGAATTGAAAGGAGAACTGAAAAACAAGCAAAGCATTTATTCATTCTTACAGCCAACAGTTATTTTCCATAATCTGAATTTATTTAAGTGAAACCAGTTTGCAGTAAATATCTGATGTTTTAACAATTATGTAACTCATTGACTTTGCATAAAGTTTGCGGAAAGACTTTTTTTGACTGTATATTTATTGCTATGTTTGGTCATTGGTAAGGACAGATATTTTTTAAAAGTTGCTCTTGTATTTATAGATTGCTTTCCATGTCCTCAGGGCATCTAATTGCACTATCAACATGCTTCCTAGTCAACAAGTTCTTTTAAGATGCAGTCATTGTTGATATGACGGCAAATGTACAAGCATTAGGAAGACCAACTGGTTGAGCTGTCATTGGTGGTGTTCAATCAGTGATAAAAGTTGCTTGGAAAACATTCTCTTTCTCCTCTTTGTTTAGTAGCCTAGCTACCTTACAGATACATGAGACAAAAGACTTGTCTCATCTGAAAAATGGCATCTCTGATTGTACAACATTTCTCCAAAATTACACTGAAGTGCACTCCTAGATTGGGCACATTAGACCTTGACATACACATGCAATTTCTCATTGAGAGCTAATGGTACAACCAGTAATAGAGTCATAGAGCTGTACAGCATGGAAGCAGACCCTTTGGTCCAACTTGTTCATGCTGACCAGATAACCTAAATTAATCTAGTCCCATTTACCAACATTTGGCCCATATCCCTCTAAACCCTTCCTATTCTTTTTATCCATCCAGATGCCTTTTAAATGTTGTAATTGTACCAACCTCCACCACTTCGTCTGGCAGGTCATTCCATACCTCCATCCTCTGGGTGAAAAAGTTGCCCCTTAGATCCCTTTTAAATCTTTCCCCTCTCACCTTAGACCTATGCCCTCTGGTTCTGGACTCCCCCACCCCAGGGAAAAGACATTAACTATTCACCCTATCCATGCCCCTCATAATTTTATAAACCTCTATAAGGCCATCCCTCAGCCTCTAATGCACCCAGGGAAAATAGCCTCAGCTAATTCAGCCTCTCCCTATAGCTCAAACCTTCCAACCCCAGCAACATCCTTGTAAATCTTTTCAGAACCCTTTCATGTTTCACAACATCCTTCCAATTGCAGGGAGACCAGAAATGCATGCAATATTCCAAAAGTGGCCTAACCAACTTAATACACTGACCAATAAAGACAAGCATAGCAAATGTCTTCTTCATTATCCAGTTTACCTGCGACTCCACTTTCAAGGAGCTATGGAACTGCACTCCAAGATCTCCTTGTTTCCCCAACACTCCCCAGGATGTTACCATTAAGTGCATTAGACCTGCCCTGATTTGCCTTTCCAAAATGCAGCAGCTCATTTGTCTAAATTAAACTCCATCTGCCACTCCTTCGTCCATTGGCCCATCTGATCAAGGTCCCGTTGTATTCTGAGGTAATCTTCTTCACAGTCCACTATACCTCCAATTTTGCTGTCATCTGCAAACTTAATCAAGACTGATGCTTAAAATATTTAATAATATTTACTATATAAAGTATTTGACTGACAAAAGCCTATAAGTAGGAAACAAAGCCATAAAAAGGAATCTAAAATGCAGGAGTAGATCATTCAGCCCTTAGAATTTGTCACTCAATTAAGTTAAAGCTGACATGTATTTAACCTGATTTATCACCTTGGCTTCATTTCTCTTAAAATTCTTTCCTTGAAAGACTACCAATACCAATTTTCATATTTTCAATTGACTTTACCTCAACAGTCTTGAGAATAAGCTACTCCAGCGTCCTAGGGCAACGTGTAGGGTTGCCTGGAATCTGCAGCAGTATTCCTGAAGTTTGTAAGCAAAGATCCAAATTAGTTGTATAATTAGAGAGAATAGATAACAAGAAATTGTTTTCACCACAGCAGAGTTGCTGAAAAGGGACAAAGATTTTAATTAATTGGCAAAAAAGCTAGGTAAGGAAAATGACTTTACAAACTGAGTTTATGGACTGGAATATGCTGCCTGAAAGAGTGGCAGAAACAGTTCTTGTGGGGTCAAAGCCACACCATCATATTGAGGGTACCTTCCATTGTGTTGTGTAGCACTACTGCAGTGTCAAATTGGACAGATTTTGGACAAATGTCACAACTCAAAACTGGGTATTCATGAGGTATTGGGGGCCAGAAGAAGCAAAATTGTAATCAACCACACCCTGTAACTTAATGGCCCAGCATATCTTCTACTCTACCACTACCATCATGTTGGGAGACCAACTCTGGTTCAATGAAGTGTGCAAATGCGCTACCAGGCATATTTAAAAGTGAGACATAGATTCACCAGGTTGACAACACATGGCTTTTTGCATGCCGAACAGTATGCAGTGGGCAGGGCTAAGTGATTCCACAACAAATGATAAGAGCTAACCACTACAATTCTATCAGAGGAGAATGTTTCCAGAAATATCCCCATCTTAAATGATAAGCAAAAGATAAGTCTGAAGCATTTGCATCAGCCAGAAGTATCAAGTGAATAATCCATCTCCGTCTGCTTCTACGTTCCTCAGCATCACAAATGCCAGTGTTTAGCCAATTTTGATTCAATCTACATTATAGCAAAAAATGGCTGACAGCACTTTGGTACTGTAAAACCCATGGGTCTTGACAAAACTCCAGCAATAGTACTGGAGACTTGTATGGAGCACAAGTCACAACCAAGCTGTGCTAGTCCAGCAATATTATTGGTATCCACAAAATGCAGGACAAATCCATATCGACGAATTAACATCCAATCAGTTTACTCTTGATCATCACAAAAGTGGTGGAAGGGGCTATTGACAGTGCTATCAAGTTGCATTTACACAGCAACACACTGCTCCCTGGCACTGTTATGCTCCACTGGGGTAGTGCACAGGAAATCAAGCCCTGTTATTTTGGGATTTGTCGGAAAAGTTAAAGATTTTATAAAGGAATTGCTCAATTTACATGTCTTTTAGACCCAGGTTGAAAGAAAGCATGGACCAGGCTTCTGTACTTAACAAAGATTACTCTTTATTCCAGGGAAATAGACTCTAGCTACAGGTAAATGATTATGAACTGTTGGCATATAGCTCTACCTGTTAAACTCTAATCTCCATATAGACTCCCCTTACATACACAGATAGACACAGGCATGAAAAATGTCATGGATGTTATGGGGCAGAGAGACTGGGAATGTAGTTCAGTGGTTCCTGTTAATAAGGTTGCGGAGATGATTCTGTTGTTGTTCAGAATGCCACTTCTCAGTCTTCCTTTCACTGGATTGCAGGAGGCATAGGGTGTCTGACTTGCACTTAAAAGATCTCTGACTTTTAATTAAATGCCACAACTTACAGCAACTGTAAACGTACTTTCTTTATGTTTAAAGTAAATTTTGCTACAGAGAACAGAGACTGCTCCTGGGCTGGTGGAGGTCTGATAGCTTCTCACTAACATGTTCATAGCTCCAAGATTTTCAGCCACCATTGAACCAATCCCACAGTCAATGGTCTTTATCATTGACAACTGTTCACCAATACACAGGATAAGGAACCACTTATTGCTGGCTGAATCTCCACAATCTTGGCTCCCGCTCATCTATATCTTCTTCGAATGCTTGGGCCATGGCTGTGTAAATTGAACTTAAGATGAGTGTCGGGTTACTTGCTTTCAAAAATACACAGTAATCCTTCAGCAATCCTTGGTTTTAAAATATTTCTTTCCTAATTGCAGTCCAAAATTTTAAAGTACAGAAGACAAAGTCTTTGCAATGCTTAGTTTGGCTTTTGGCAGAGCCACTTGACACCTGATCTTATTATCCCAAAAAGCTCAACATTATTCAGGCCAAAGCAGACTGCTACATTCATACCCCATGTCTCACTTTCAACATTCACACCCTCCACCACTACCACAGTAGTGGCTGTTTGTACAAAGAGAAACTTCAGAAACTCACCAGGCTACTTAACACGTTCCAAACCAATAACCTCCAGCACTTAGGGCAACAGATGAATGGGAAAAATACCAACTACAAGTTCGCCTCCAAGCCATACACAATCCTGACTTGAATGATTTTGCTGACCCACAGATGCTGAGTCAAAATACTGGAACTCCCTTCCCAACACTGGGTGTACCTACACCAGACTGATTTCAGCAGTTCAAGAAGGCAACTTCCTGCCATCTTCTCAAGGGCTGTTAGGCATGGATAGTAAATACTGATCCAGCCAGTGATATCTACATCCCATGAATGAATTAAAAAAAAAAGAATCAATAGTAACTTTCACAAACAAATTGGATAAAACTGAAAGTTTAAATGCCTATAGGGAAAGAACATTAAGAATGACTAATTGGCAGCTTTTACAGAATAATTGGCACAGGTATGATTGATTGGATGTCCTCCTTTGGCCCTGTTATATACATAGGATTCTATGTTGCCTATCCTGCTTACAAAGATCATACAGCACCCTAATAAAGTATATGAGGGAATAACAATCTGATTGCTTCAAGTGATCGAGCAGACTCTCAAGTTGAAGTCTAGTACTTAGGCAGAAAATTTCAATGGAAGAAGTTGGGGAGGACAAGATGCTGACCGAGTTAAGACTCTTCCCATGGAACATTGATTCTTGTAGGCTTTTATACTTTTAAGGGGATTGCAATGATTCAAGTAGAAGGTCTGCCACTGACTTCATCAAAGCATTGAATTTGTCAATTCTGCACACAAATTTCTTCTCACATTTTCTATATTTGCAAATCACTTTAAATTTGTGCCCTTTTGTTCTTCATCTTTTAATGGAAAGGAACAGTTTCTCCCTAATTACTATACAGACCTCTCAATTTTGTAAACTTCTAGCAGATCTCCTCTAACCAACATTCCTCAAAGGAGAACAGACCCAACCTCTCCAATCTATCTTTGAATTGAAGTTCCTCCTCCCTGGAAACATTCTTGTAAATCCCTTCTGCACTGTCTTCAATGTAATTTCTTTCCACTGTAACTGCTATCCTAGAATATGGTACTCAAAACTGTTCACAGTACTCCAGCTGAAGTCCAACAAGGGTTTTCTATAACTACAGCATAACCGCTTTGGCTCTTGTACTCTATGCCCCTTTTAATAAAACTGTATGCTTTATTAACTGGTGTCTCCCTCTGTCCACAGATCAGTGATCTGTGCACGTATATATGCAGATACCTCTATTCTTGCACCCTTTAAATCTTGTACCACCTTTTTATGCTGATTATTGCTGTTCTTCTATCAAAGTGCTCCTCACATCTCTCTGCATTGAACTTAATCTGCCATCTATCCATTTACTCCACCAACTTGTAAATGTTCTTTTCGGAATTCTGGAAGGTTCTCCTCAGTTTAGAATGCTTCCAACTTTCCTGTCATCCACAAAGTTTCCCCTTTAGAAATTATTGTTGTTTCTTTCTGAACAGCCACTTTTCCCATGTGACTATTAATTCTACCCTGAATGATTGTTTCTAGCAGTTTGCTTACCATTGATGTTAAATTGACTGATTTATAATTGCTGGGATTTTACAACCTTGCATGAAAGAGAACAATTGTATCTTCTTCAACTTAATCTTGTAGTTAATATCCTTTGTTCCTGGAACCATTCTGGTAAATCTTCTCTGCACCTTCTCAAAAACTTCACATATTTCCTAAAGTCTGATGAACACAAGTGGATGCAACACATTCCTGCTTTTTAGCTTTATACCTCTATCGATGAAGCCCAAAATCCTACTTGTTTTAATTCTCCCAATATGTCATGTCAACTTCAAAGATCTATACACATGCACCACTAGGTAACTCTGTCCCTGCATATACTTTAAAACTATGTCATTAAGTCTATATTGCATCTCCCTATTCCATCTGCCAAAATGCATCATCTGATTGTTTTCTGTATTAATTTCATTTAACCAAGTGCTTCCCCACTCAGTTTACTGTTTGCTATTTGTACAAACGTGGCACTCAGTAATTTTGTAATTTTACTTGATATTTCAATTTCAGACATTTTTATGTATTAAAAATATGGTGTTCCTCAATTTAGAGAATGCCACTGACTACTATTCTCCTCCAGTTTGAAAAAAAACATTTACCACAACTCACTGCTTTCTGCTCTTATGCTAATTTTATTAAACTCCAAGTTCACATTGATCTTTTTATTCTTTGAGTCATAGCTTTCATAGAATCCCTACAGTATGGAAGCAGACCTTTCAGCCCATTAAGTCTACACTGACCCTCCAAAGAAAATCCCACCCAGACCCACATCCCTGCCCTATCACCCTGTATTTCCCATGGCTAATTGACCTAACCTATGTATCACTGGACACTATGGGCAATTTAGCATGGCCAATACACTTAACCTGCACATCTTTGGACAGTGGGAGTAAACCAGAGCACCTAGAGGAAACCCAAACTGCCACGAGGAGAATGTGCAACTCCCCATAGACAGTTATCTGAGGCTACAATTCAACCTGGATGCCAGGCACTTTGAGGGAGCATCGCTAACCACTGAGCCATCACGCCACCTTATATAAATTGGTGCATGCTGGTACAGCAATTATAGAAGGTCCTTTTGTCTCAACAATGTTGAAAGTTTCAGCTGCCATCTCAGAGAGTGATTTTAATATTTAAGACTGATAATAACAGTACATGGTGTACCTGCTGTAAGCAGATAGTTTATCTTGCATGGACTGTGCCACAATTTTCCAGTTTCCTGAGTACATCTCATTTATCACCTCATATTTTCTTGTATTAAATTCATTTTACTAAGTGCTTCCCCATTCAGCTTACTGTTTGCTATATATGCAAACTTGGTATCATCAGTAATTTTTTACTCTGTTTCAATATCAAAGCCATTTATACATGTACAAAAATATGGTGTTCCAAACTTTAAACAATACCACTGACTGCTATCCTCCAGACTGAAAAATAACCATTTCCCACAACACACTGTTTTCTGCTCTTATGCCAATTATTTTGAAACCCAAGTTCACATTGAACTTTTCACTCCACAACACAAAGTAAAGGGATGATAGTTGCACTGGCATCATTGTCAATCTTGGCATATAGTGCATCTTATCCTTTCCTTTGGGGTATATCATTTGGATGGAGATATAGGTAGAAAAGATGATGCATGTGGGCAGGACAAACAAGGCAAAGGAATACATAATGATCAATAGGACTCTGGGAAGCGCCAAGGATCAGACAGATCTTGGTGTGCACGTAGTCAGTACAGCGTGTAGCTGGAGGAACACAGCAGGTCAGGCAGCATCAGAGGAGCAGGACAGACGTCATTTCAGGCCTGGACCCTTCATCAGGACAGGGTACAGACCCGAAGTGTCGCCTCTTCTGCTCCTCTGATGCTGCCTGACCTGCTGTGTTCCTGCAGCTCCACACTGTATTGACTCTGACTCCTGCATCTGCAGTTCTTGCTGTCCCTTGGTGTGCATGTACACTAGTTCCCTTAAGGTATTAGGACAGGTATGTAGAGTGGTTAAGAAGGCATATTGTGTACTTTCCTTTATTAGCTGAGGCACTGTACTTAAGAGCAAGGAGCTGATGCTGGAACTGTATAAAACATTGGCTAGGTCACAGCTAGAGCATTGTGTGCAGTTCTGGAATTACCTTGGCTCAGGAGGGATGCAATCGCACTGGAGAGAGTGCAAAGGAGATGTACCAGGTTGCTCAGAGATAGTAAGGAGTCAGAGATAACACAGTGTGTTATGGATGTCGGTGGGGAGTTCCTGGCCTGACTCTATTTTCTCCCCCAGGTCCAAAAATTCCCCACCTACATCTGGGACACCATCCATGCCCTCCACCTCCTCCAAGACTTTCAATTCCCTGGTTCCCAACACCTCATCTTCACAATGGACATCCAATCCCTGTACACTTGCATTACCCACACGGATGCCTAAAAGCCCTCTGCTTCTTCCTCTCCTGCAGGCCCAACCAGTCCCCCTCCACCAACACACTCATCCACTTAACCAAACTCATCCTTACCCTTAACAACTTCTCCTTCAACTCCTCCCACTTCCGACAGACTAAGGGGGTGGCCATGGGAACCTGCATGGCCCCAAGCTATGCCTGCCTCTTCATAGGATACGTGGAACAGTCCCTCTTCCACGGCTACACTTGCCCTATCCCCCACCTCTTCCTCTGCTATATCGATGACTGTATCTGCACTGCCTCGTGCTCCCATGAGGAGCTTGAACAGTTCAGCGACTTTACTAATACCTTTCACCCTGACCTCAAATTCACCTGGACCATCTCTGATACCTCCCTTTCCTTCCTGGACTTCTCTGTTTACATCTCTGGTGACAGCCTCGAAACCAATATCTATTTCAAACCCACCGACTCCCACAGCTACCTAGACCACACCTCCTCTCATCCATCTTCCTGCAAGAATGCGATCCCCTACTCCCAATTCCTCCGCCTCCGCTGTGTATGCTTCTAAGTTGGGGTGTTCCACTCTCGAACGTCCCAGATATCCTCTTATTTCAAGGACCGCAACTTCACCCCCTTCAGCAGTCGAAAATGCTCTCGACCGCATCTCTTGTGTTTCCCGCACGTCTGCCCTTACATCTACTCCCCGCAAAAAAGATAAAGACAGAATCCCCTTGTCCTCATGTATCACCCACTAACCTCTGGATTCAAAGTATCATTCTCCACCACTTCCGCCACCTGCGATCTGACCCCACAACCAAAGATATATTTCCCTCCCCACCCCTATCTGCCTTCCGTAGGGACTGCTCTCTCCACAACTCCCTCTCCACTCTCTCCGCTCCACATTCCCACTAGCCCCACCAACCCTAGCACCTTTCCCTGCAACTGCAGGAAGTGCTATACCTGCCCCTACACCTCCTCCCTCGCCTCCATCTAAGGCACCAAAAAAACCTTCCACATCAGACAGAGGTTCACTTGCACATCCACCAATGTGGTCTATTGCATCCACTGCTCCCGATGTGGCCTCCTCTACATTGGTGAGACCAAGTGGAGGCTCAGAGACCGCTTTGTAGAGTGCCTGCACTCTGTTTGCGACAAACAACACCTTCCAGTCATGAACCATTTCAACTCCTCACTCACTCCCTGGGTGACATGTCCATCCTGGGCCTCCACCAGTGTCATGGTAACACCACCCGGGAGCCTACAACCCAATGGTCTCAATGTGGACTTCACCAGTTTCAAAATCTCCCCACCCCCGGCCTCATCCCATAACCAACCCTCCCTCTCATTCCCGCCTCCTTGACCTGACACAACCTGTCCATCTTCTCTACCACTTATTGGCTCCTCACACCTCTCTGACCAATCCCCACCACTGCCTACCTGCACTCACCTATCACCATCCCACCTACATTCCCCAGCCCCACCCCTGCTCTATTTATTTCAGAGCTCCCTTCCCCCTCCCCTATTTCTGAAGAAAAGTCCTGACCCAAAACGTCAACTTTCCTGCTCCTCTGATGCTGCCTGGCCTGCTGTGCTCCTCCAGCTCCACATTCTGTACAAGGATGCTGCCAGGGCTGGAGTGTTTCAGTTTTGAAGAAAGATTGGACACACTGGAGTTGCTTTCCTAAGAACAGAGGAGATTGAGATGTATAAAATAATGATGGGCATAGATAGGGTATACAGGAAAATACTTCTCCCCTTGATGGAGGAATCAGTGAGCAGGCAGCCTAGATTTAATTAAGGGGTAGTAGATTTAGAAGAAATGTGAAGAAATGATTTTTCACTCAGAGGGTGATGGGAATCGTGAACTCACTACCTGTAAGGGTGGTAGAGGCAAAAATCCTTATAACATTTATTAAGTATTTAGATGCACACTTGTGATACCAGGCATAAAGTCTATGGATCAAGTGCTGGAAAATTGGATTAAAATGGTTAAGTAGTTGTTTTTGACAGGTGCACAATGGGCTGAAGGGCCTTTACCTGTGCTCCAGAGTTCTATGATCCTAGAACTTTAAGGCTTAAGTTTTTCTGAGAGTCCATGGGGTATGTCAACTTTATCACGTGCACCATCTGAGTGGGGTTTGTAAAATGTAATATTGCAGTTACCTTTTGGGACATAATTACATGCCATGGGTGGAACTTCTTTGACATTGTTTCTTTTTGGGCCCCACTTTAAGTGATGTTGTGGAGAATTGTATTGCACTTTAGGTTTCTCTGTAATTGGATTTCTTATACATTTTACTCCAATGTCCTCCTGTAGAAAGACACATGTTCTGAACTGCTGGTCACTTTCTCAATGGATTATACAAGCTACACCTCATACAAAATTTTGATGTTCCACTGCACCTGCAGACTACTACAATAGTTGCTCCAAAGTCAAGCACTTGCATATGCTTCAACACCTGCATGCATTTTTTAGTAGAATGTCAATGATGTACTCCTTAGGTTTGACCAGAAGTGCTTTTCCTGAAGGATTTGATGGACGTGGAGTCAATACCCAGCTCCTTAGCATTTGAACTAAGTTTGCTTCAGTGAAGCCACATTCTGTATATTTACATTGACACTTGCCTATGAGGTGGTTGATTGTTTCACCTGGCTTTTGTTGGTATGACACAAACTCAAGCCTATGTATTCTGAAATTAATTCAAACTGTAAGTTGATCTTCTAAACCCTGAAACATTTTGTTAGTATCTTTGCAATCATAGTCAAAAGTACAAGAGGTATTAATTCTTAAACTTTCAATGTCCAAAATGTGAGGTGGTTGACAGCCTATTGGATTTTTTTTGTCAGTTATCTAATGATCCATAATGTAAAGGCTGATTCTCTCTTTTAAAGAACTGAATTTCTGACAGAAAGTTGATGATTTGCCTCTTTTGTGCAGCTTTATGTTCTTTAAAAATTGAATGCAAAAATATATATTGGTGTTTTCTTCTGAATTTTTGTTGTCTTCTGTCTTTATTATAGAGTCATAGAACTGTACAGCATGGAAACAGACCCGTTGGTCCAACTCATCCATACCAACTAGATATCCTAAATAAATTTAGTCACATTTGGCCCATATCTGTCTAAATGCTTCCTATTCATATACCCATCCAAATGCCTTTTAAATGTTGTAATTGCACCAGCTTCCACCACTTCCCCTGGCAGCTCATTCCATACATGCACCATCCTCTACATGAAAAAGTTGCCCCTTAGATCCCTTTTAAATCTTTCCTCTCTCACCTTAAACCTATGCCCTCTTGTTTTGGACTCAGCTACCCTGGGGAAAAGACCTTAGCTATTCACCTATCTACACGTCTCATGACTTTATAAACTTCTTTGAGGTCACCCCACAGCCTCTGACACTCCAGGAAAGATAGCCCTAGCCCATTCACCTTCTCCCTATAGCTCAAACCCTTCAACCCTGGCGACCTCCTTGTAAATCTTTTCTGAACCCTTTCAAGTTTCACAACATCCTTCATATAGCAGGGAGACCAGAATTGAATGCAGTGTTCCAAAAGTGGCCCAATCATTGTCCAGTATAGCTGCAAGATGACCTCTTAATCCTATACTCAATGCACTAACCAATAAAGGCAAGTATACCAAATGCCTTTTTAACTATCTTGTTTACCTATGACTCCAATTTCAAGGAATAATGAATCTGCACTCAAAGATCTTCTTTGTTCAGCAACACTCCCCAGGACCTTACCATTTAAGGGTATAAGTCTGGCCCTGATTCGCCTTTACAAAATACATCACCTACATTTATCTAAATTAAACTCCATCTGCCACTCTTTGGCCCACCGGTCCATTTGATCAAGGTTCCATTGTACTCTAAGGTAACCTTCTTCAATGTGCACTACACCACCAATTTTGGTGTCATCTGCAAACTTAGTAACCATACCTCTTATGCTCACATCCAAATCATCTATATAAATGATGAAAAGCAGTGGACCCAGCACCAATCCTTGTGGCACACGGCTGGTCACGGCCTCCAGTCTGAAAAGCAACCCTCCCCCACCACCCTCTGTCTCCTATCTTCAAGCCAGTTCTGTATCCAACTGGCTAGTTCTCCCTGTATTCCATATGATCCAACCTTGCTAACCAGTCTACCATGTGGAAACTTGTTGAATGCCCTACTGAAGTCCATATAGATCACATCCACCCCACTGCCTTCATCATTCCTTTTCATTACTACTTCAAAAATCTCTTAAGTTAGACACAATTCCCCATTCACAAAGCCATGTTGACTATCCCCAATCAGTCTTTGTCTTTCCAAATGCATGTAAATCCTGTCCCTCAGGATTCCCTCCAACAACTTGCCCACCACTGATGCCAGGCTCACTGGTCTATAGTTCCCTGGCTTTTCCTTACCACCTTTCTTAAATAGTGGCACCATGTTAGCCAACCTCCCGTCTTCCAGCACCTTAGCTTTGGCTATCTTTGATACAAATATCTCAGCAAAGGACCCAGCAATCACTTCCTTAGCTTCCCACAAAGTTCTAGGGTACACCTGATCAGGTCCCAGGGATTTATCCACCTATATGCTTTTTAAGATGTCCAGCATCACCACCTCTGTAATATGCTCATTTTTCCAAAATTTTTTTTTTAAGAATCCCTACAGTGTGGAAACCGGCCATTCAGCCCAACAAGTCCACACCGCTCCTCCAAAGAGTATCCCACACAGACCCATTCCCCTACCTCTGCATTTCCCATGTCTAACCCACCTAACCTAAACACTTCTGGGCACTATGGGCAATTTAGCATGGCCAATCCACCTACCCTGCGTGTTTTTGGACTGTGGGAGGGAACCAGAGCACCCGGAGAAAACCCACACTGACACGGGAAGAATGTGCAAATTCCACACAGACAGTCGCCTGAGGCTGGAATCGAACCTGGGTCTGCTATTTATTTCCCTACATTCCCTACATTCCATATCATTCTCCATAGTAAACACTGATGCAAAATATTCATGTAATATCTCCCCCATCTCCTGCGGTTCCACACATTGGTGGCCTTGCTGAGCTTCAATATGTCCTATTCTCTTCCTCATTACTCTTTTGTCCTTAATGTATTTGTACAACCTCGTAGCTTTAGCATTTCTTCCCCTTTAAAGATATGATTTTGTTTCTCTAGATTGAATTCCCATCAATAAATGAAATGGTGGTATAAAGTGAAGGTTGACCTCCGCACCCACCCCGCCAAACCTCTGAGAACTAAAACCGAAGCACCCAAAGAGGAACACCTCACCACATAATCTGTAAAAGGAGGGTGAAAAGTATGTAACCTGCTTTTCAGCAACTTCTAGTGGTTAAATAAAATAAATCCTTGATACTTGCTTTAAAATCAACAAGTAACAATTTATTTATCTAACTCTAACAGTGAACAAATTAACTAAACTATTAACAAACTAA
>NC_063340.1:32376666-32397400 GCF_021869965.1 Rhincodon typus | reverse complement strand
TTTTAGCGGAATGTAGGAGGTTGAGAGGCGATCTGATAGAAGTTTATAAAATAATAAGAGGTATAGATAGAGTTATTGGTAGTTGTCTTTTCCCTAGGATGGAAGATTTTTAAGGTGAGAGGAGAGGGGTTTAAAAAAGACACAAGAGGCAATTTTTTTACACAGAGAGTGATTCATGTGTGGAATGAACTTCCTGAGGAAGTGGTGGATGTGGATGCAATTATAATGTTTAAAAGACATTTGGATAGGTACATGAATAGGAAAGATTTGAAGGGGCAGGAGCAGGTAGATGGGAATAGTTTAGTTTGGGATTATGTTCGGCATGGACAGGTTGGACCATAGGGTCTGTTTCCGTGCTGTATGACTCTATGACTATGACTCTATGAAAATGAACTTGAGGTTTTTGTTTTTTTTCACCTAGCCTTAGGTGTGTAACACTTGGATGTTGCTTTGCATTTTGCCTTGGATCTCGTCCTGGCTGCAGTGGAGTTACACAGTGGTTGAAGATTTGTTCCCTGATTTGTTCTCTGTTCCATCTCTCAGTTGCTCCATTGGATGTGACAACATCATATGGCCTCTAGATAAGTATTTGTCACTTTGGCTGATTGCCAAATACTTTCCATGTTAAGTTCAGACCTGTTGTCCCATCTTTAAACTGGGTAACTTTTCACCTGCATTCCTGATCTGAATATCTTTCACCCTCATCTCTTATTTTATCAGTTAATCTCCAGTTTCTGAAAGGGTAGATTGATGAATACTAGGTAGATTTGTTCATGCTGGTCTGCCATAAATGAGTTTCACCAGTGATGAAATGATTGCACTCAGTGGTGTTGCTCTAAGGAGTGGCTTTACAATGTGTGGATCTTGTTTGTTCTGTCTATATTTTAGAATGAAAGTTATAAAGGTACAAATCATTCTTTTGGCCTTACTATTTGATTAGGGCCTGCAGAGAAGATATAGTCTGATCTATTTCCATTTCTTACACTTCAACCAGAATGATTTATTCGTAAATTGAGATCCATTATCTCAGACTATCTCGCAGGGTGCTGCAGATAAATTTAAAATAGCACTTATAGTGCATGCTGCAGTTATGCTTGACGTATCATCCAATTAGTGATGATCAGATACTTATAAATATAATCAGTATTAATTCTAAAATGATTCCATGCATGATTAAGAACATCATGGTGTAAAAGACTTTTTTTTGCGAACTAAACTGAAAGTTAGATTGATATAACTGGAAAGTTTTGCAACCTGAAAAATCAAGTACCACATATCTTTACTTTGAGCTGTGCATCATAGAATCATACAATCCCTACAGTGTGGAAACAGGCCCTTCGGCCCAACCAGCCCACACCGAACCTCAAAGCATCCCACCCAGACCCACCCCGCTATAACCCACCTAATCTACACATCCCTGAACACTACAGGCAATTTAGCGTGGTCAATCCACCTAGCATGCACATCTTTGGACTGTGGGAGGAAACCGGAGCACCCGGAGGAAACGCACGCAGACACGGGGAGAATGTGCAAACTCCACACTGTCACCCGAGGGTGGAATCAAACCCAAGTCCCTGGCGCTGTGAGGCAGCAGTGCTAACCACTGAGCCACCGTGCCGCCCCTAATACAGTGCAATACAGTGTTATTATTTTATGAAGCAATAAAAGGGAGAATTCAAGACTCAGCAACACCAAATGTCCTTTGAGTTAAGAAAATTCTGACCGACAACTGTCTTCTAATTGGATGAGCTGCAGAGTGATGAAAAGCTGCAACTGCAGCAGAAGAAAAACTTTTGGATCCTGCAAGCAAAATAATCCATCTCCCTCCATTTAGACAAATAATCAAGAAGCCTGAACAAAAATAATTCTAAAATAAGAGAAGACCTAGGTCCAGCTGATCATCCTTTGAATGGAAGATTGAGTGCCACCCTACAGACAATAGCATGGCATCATTGCTAAAGCCAAAAGGGAAATAACTTTCCACCTTATGGTCTGGACAGTTCTTCAGAATTTTGTTTACCTTGTAGGCATAATGGAAAGTGTATAAGTTATACCATTCTTCTTTTGTTTGCTTGACCATTGGTTGTGTATTTGCATTTTCTAAAGGGGTGTAGCTTATGTCACAGAGAGATTCAAAATTCTTTCTTTTCTCTGCTATTGTTAGAAGTTAAATGTTTTACAACAAACAGAGGTTTTTTCTTTTCTGTCACTGATGAAAGCTAGTGTGAATTGCTTTTGTCCTGAGTAGCAGTGAGTCAGGCAAATGGATCATTTTGGTGATCTCCTTGGGAATTTGTATAATTATACATTTTGCAATGGCTTGTGGAGCAGTGGGGCATGATTATCAATACCTTTCTCCCAGTTAAGTCAGTTGAGTGAATGGTTTCTTGAACAACATGGTCTACCGTGAAATTGGGATGAATCAAACTTGAGTAACCTGAAACCTGGTTGTGATGAAGTTGTCAGCCATTCCTACCACTAGAATAGAAATTCATGTTGAGCTGAAATTCCAGACTGGTAAATTCGTTTTAGACAAGCTCATACATACTTGTCATAAAACCATGCCAACCAAAGTGAAGTTAGGCCTTGCGAGAATACAAAATCATAGGAAAGCCATCGTTCAGTATTGGGATTATAGGACATTCAAACTCTGCAAATATGGATGAACTTGTGAGAAATTTATAAGTGCTATTGACTAGAGACTGCGAATTTGATCCAGGAAGTGGGAAACCATGACACAAAATTAAAAGCAGACATGGCTAATGTGTAGGAGATTCCACTCGGGTTGTCAACCATTCAGAAGCACAAGATGTGCATCTTGGAACAGTTTGACAAGCTGGCATCCTTTCCAGTAAGGAAGAGGATGATAACAGCTTCCTATCCTGATGTTGAAGAATTCTGCTAACGTGGTTCAAAACAGCATGAGCACCAATGTTTCAATCTCTGGTCCAATCCTGCAGGAAAGGCGATTGCCCGGGCAAGTGCACTAGGCCTAAGGAATTGGGCTGTGGTAGTAGTTGACTGGACTGATTTAAGACAAGGTAGCATGGTAAGCAGTGAGGTGCAGAGGTTTTGGCTGCAATGTCAGATGTTTGACTGCAAAATGATCATGCAAACATCCTGAATGAGAATGCAACAACATATGAAAACAGATAAAAACAGGCTGATTTATCATCTTTTACTTGATAACTCTTTATTATTTAAAGGTTAAATGCGTAACGGTGGAATGCAAAACAAGAACCAGATCACTGATGAGGTCTATGCCAATATGAATTGCACTTAAAAGCTTCTGCATCGCATGATAGGAAAGTCCAAGATGTCATGTTGCTTTGTGAATGTCAGGATCTAGTCATTCATATGAAGCCAACAAAACCACCAGGATGACCTCTGAGACATGGATCAGGAAAATGTGCAAAATCTATTAATGGAGAAAAGGAAGATTATCATCATTACAGACACCTGCCCCATGTACCCTGACTTTGCTGAACTAACGTTCATTCTGACAAGCATTCTGACAGTCAAATTTCAGCCAATGGATTGGGAGTGATTAGGAACCTAAAATCCAACTACTGATGGCAGTTGATCTCTCAGGTTATTAAAGGTATAAGAAGCCAGAAGACTAATTCTACTAGAGGCTATTGTCATGACGAAGAAGGTATGGATATAGTAACAGAAGCCACCAATTACCAGTTCTGAAGAAGGGCCACGGGACATGAAATGTTGGCTCTGCTTTCTCTTTACAGATGCTGCCAGACCTGCTGAATTTCTCCAGCAATTTCTGTTCTAATGCAATCATTCACCAACTGCTTCCACCTTGCTGAATGTAAACAGGTTACAACTGCACAAGACAAAGAGAACAAGGAAGTTCAGAATAAGTCCTACCAGTCCAAGGAGAAGGCTCTTTTCAGACATCTGCAGGATGGTGGTGTGGAAACTACAGCAGAGATAACCATCGAAACTTACACTGAGGAGGAAGACACCATACACGGCACAATGGAACTGACAGATGAAGCAATAATTGATACAGTACATTCTTGAATTGAAGAGGCCAGTGACCCTGTAGAGTTTGCATGCTCAACTACCAGGTTCCCTACTAAAGTTTCAGGGCCATGGAAATGCTCTGTCATTTTGAACTGCAGCACAAAAACACCAAAAAAAGTGTTTGACAACATAGGCAACTTGGTGAGCTGTATTGTACTTGTCCAGAGGCGGGGTGAAAGCAGAAGAGTTTGCCAGGTTTTTCCAAAGGTAACACCCAGCACTTTTCAATGCTTTCCACTGGTCATGGTCAGGCCTTTTTTAAGGTGTGAACAAATGGAACATTAAAGACTTTTTTCCAGATATTTATTGCATCTTTGTGTTTTATTTTTTGATGTAGAAACCCATTTGTAGGCAAATTGGGTTACATATTGGCCTCCATGGCTATTTCAAATCTTTGTTTAACATGAATTTGTAGGAAGACCCTCTGTAGTTCAACTTATGCGTTATCTGACTGCATTTTCCTGACATTCCCTACATTTCTTAACTGTGGCTTCAATGTCATTGTTCAATCTGGCCAGTAGTCAAACTGTCCTACTGTAGTTGTTGACACTTCTGTTGTGCAAAATTCATCAGGTGCATGGTTGGAATATCTATGTTTCATGTGTGTATTGGTTCAATTGATGAAATGGTACAGCATCTAAAGTATGATTTTGCATCTGTCTGAAAGCTTCTGATTCCATCAAAACATTCAGGATATTTTAATGTCATATCACTAACAAATGTAATGGGTGTATCTTCTGGTGCTGATCTGCCTTGTGGTAGATGGCTGCTTCCATGAAAAAATGATTACCACAGACTGGAATCACAACATGCTGGTATTTCTGCAATCACTCGACTTCAGGGTTTGATATGAAGAATATTTGTGATTGTTGGGATGATTGATTACATTTACACTCCAGGAAAATCAACCCATGGAATTAGTGAATCATTACTCACTGAAAATTTCAAGGCAGTGTGTTTTGTAATGATCTTCCATATCTGTAGGTGTATTTCTGATAGAATTCTCAGAAGCAGAAAATTGGCACTTGCCCCTTGTCTATTTTTGCAAATAGTCAATCTTCTTTTGAGGGCAAATAATCTAAATTGTTCCAAAAAGTCCTGATGGTATAACGTTCTGCTATATGAACATTGTGGTATCTTGTTCATCATCAAAGTTGTCTATTTTATCCGCCACCTCATGTATGTTTTTCCCATGGAATCTGGTATGAGCATTGTTGTTGCTCAAGGAACTGCTTATTTGTGGTCTGCTTGAACCTTTGAATGACTTCATGTAGCTCTTTCTGCCTTTCCTTGTTCTCACTGCCGCAAGCAGTGACATATTTTGCCACATGGTTTACAGAAATCATGAAATGCTGGTGATCTCTTCATACATGTAGAAATCTGTACCTTCCACATATCTTCCCAAGTTTGTCACTGTATTGATAGTTGACTTTATACATAAGACCTGTAAACTTTGTTAACCCGCAATGATCACATAGATCATGTCATAGCTTTAGGGTTTGTCCAATGGATCTTTCTGAAATATGTCTATTGGAGTGGATGCGACCACTGACTTGCTGATTCTTTCCGTTAGCTCTGCTTCTGGAAAATCACAGTGGGCACACATTTCTCTGCATAACCTGATAAAATAGATCAACTTTTTCTTCAGGCTTCTCACCTTTTTGGCTCAGATTAAGTGTAAATTCCAAGTTGTGAGTCATCAGAGAATTTTGAGATCATCACTGAATCATGATTGGGTGTGAAGGATCATCAGGTGAGCTGAGCTGCTATTGGTGAATCTTTATGCTGATTTTGGCCTAATGTCAATTTAGTGTACAGCCAACCAGACATATGGCCATTGAAAGTGCCTGAGACCCAAGCTATTGTGTCCGGAACATATTCAGAGCAACTGTGTAGAAGGTGAAGGAAGGAACACCAGTTGATCGAAGTTTCTTCATGAAGAGGATCCTCCTAAATTGCTGTGGGTTTCAAGCAGCTGATATTTTCTGTTAACAGAATTTCCCCAGCAGTGGGTAATTTCAATGTGACTTTCTGGAGCATGAAGCAATGCAAATGTCTACTGAAGGTAATTGAAGGGAAAAGAGGTGAGAACCCCCTCTCCGTGCTGTCTGTGGTGCCATTGTTTGTTCTCCCAGTGCAGAGCAGCCGGATTGTTACAATCCATATGTACAACACCGATGTCCCAGCAGCAGAAGACCTGACCTTCCTGGGAAGGTATGTACAGCTTGAAGGAAACAGCACTGATGTGGTGGACCCTTTCGGAATGTGACTTTGAAGGTGGACACTGGCGGGAACATCCTCCACTTACTCTCCAGCTTCGTGATTGGAGGGAGCCAAAAGAACCTGACATACGTGAGGCACTCTAAAGCATGCCAAACCTGTGGGAGGTCAGGGCAGACGCAGCAGAGTGCAAGGTAACCCTCTGCAAGAACTGCAAACAGGAAGAGCACTTGACTAAGGACCGTAAAGAGTCCAAGAGCTCCAATGCATGCGGAGAAGCAGGCCAGCTGTACAAGGCATACCCAAGACAGAGGGAAACACATGCACAAATGATTTGAAGTGGGAACACAAGCAGTGAACCTGAAAGAACAGTAAGGCGCAACCATCCAATAAGACAACTGAAAAAGGGACAGTCAGAAGGAAGGCAAGACTTGTGGAAAATGAAAGGAAGATGCTCCAGAAAGTGATAAACCAACTGAACCTCAACCTGACAATATAGAGTCAATGGAGGAGGCGACAGTGAACAAATAGGGACATGTATGAGATGGTGGCAAGGAAAAACCACGAAAGAAAATTCTTCAGTCTCATAGGGCCACCACAGGCCAGCTGCAATTTGGAAAGAGACCGTCATACAAAGGACACGCCAGCGACTCCTCTTCTGAAGAAAATGTACAGGAGGATCGCCATAAACAGAAGAAGAGGCAAAGCACCAAGAGCCGGGAGGCAAGAGCATGAGCTGTCCCCAACCTGGAAATGCTGGACATCACGAGAAGCCTGATGAAACCCCACCTCCTAATATTGGGAACCCCAGCACAGCACAACAGAGCTACAGGAAACTAGGAGCAGTGACGCTCTGAATCAGAAGCACAGCACAACAATGGCTCTGCTCGATGCAGAGCACAACATGAAACTCGACCTTCTTGGTTTTTTTCTCCACTCTGATAACATCTGATCAGGACAATACCCTCAGGGAGGAACAGAATAGCTATCTCAGCCCTATGAAGGTGCAACAGTTCACCCACATCATGGAGATGTAGGAGCTCACTAAGCGGCATGACTACTTTTAAACCTTTATTAGACAGTATGGTAATTTAATAAAATCTTAGTTTGAAAATTGCCAACATAAGCATGATTAGTGTGAAAGTCACTTTGCAATGTGTCTCCACTTTGGCTTAGCTGCCGAACATCAAAACAGACCTCCTGTTTCTGCAGGAGTGTGGGATACTGCAACTCAGCAGCTACGCGAATGGCCAAGCTTGTGGACTCACAGCCTTCGATTTTTTGGGAGGATAATGATTGCCATTCCACAGCTTGGATATTCTTCTGTAAGGAGATGATTTCACCATCTCCGATGTTAAGGAGATGGTGGGTAGGCACCTCCTTGTGGTAGTTGTTATACACAAAAATGTTCCTCTTATACTAATTAATGTGTAGACCCTGGCGGCATGGTGTCCCATTCGTTCCTTCTGAGTAGTGTGAGGATTATAGTTTGTCAGATGGCTTGTTGTGTTTTGTCTGTGAGTCTGTTGTCTTTTAATGTAGTTTCCAGGGCAGCCATGAAGTCTGTTCTGTTCTCATCTTTGTGGTTATAGTTCAGTCCACATAATAGGACATGTTTCTCAGTTTCTGTGAGTTGTCTGCTGGATGATGCTGCTTGGCCTGCTGTGTTCATCCAGCCCTGCACCTTGTTGTCTCGGATTCTCCAGCATCTGCAGTTCCTACTATCTCTTTCTTATCCATGTGTCTGGTTTGTTGTTGTCCTTTTCTTTGTGGTGGATCAGGTTGGTGAGTTTCTCCTGTAGCTTGTGTCTCTTCTTAGTTTTGGGCTTGTGTTGATTGAAGGTGATGGCCTGATCGAGGGTTGTAGTCTACTGCTGGTCCGTAGTGTTTAGATACTCTGATTTTTGGCATTAAATTTCCCGTTTGTACTTGTAGAGTCAGTTATGTCCATCATTAATCATTACCATAGCATTCTGCATCTGTTCTGTTCAGCTATTTTATGTGCCAGTGGGTTGTTGAGTAGAGGTTTGTACTTCACACTGCAGGGTAGTACCTGGTTCCTGAGGCATTCGTGGAGAAAGTGAAATCGTTTGCGGGTAGGCCTCAGTTGGTTGGCAAAAGTTTCCCACTGCCGGGCAATTTTTAGCATGTTGCACCCGTAGGTGTTTAAAGTTTTAGCAAAGATTTGTAGTTCAGGTTGTGGCAGAGGTTGTTGACTTGCTTACTGAGCTGGCTAGGAATCATGGTAGCACACAAGCCCACAACCACTCTACGACAAACACTCACAAGGATTAAAGACCCCATTCTCACAACATGAAGAACCAACATGGTTTACAAAATACCATGCAAGAATTGCCACAAACATTACATCGGACAGACAGGAAGGAAACTAGCCATCAGAAAACATAAACATCATCCAGCAGCAAAACGACATGACAAACTACCTTTAATATCAGTACATTCGGACAATGAAGACCATCAGTTTAACTGGGACAATGTAACTATAGTAGCCCAAGCCAAACAGAGACATACACGGGAATTCCTAGATGCATGGTTCTCGACCTGCAATGCAATCAACAAACAGATAGAATTGGACCCCATATACAAACCAATACAGAAGAAAACTGGAAATGATACTACTCACCATAACGGACCGGACAGAATAAATTCCGAGCCAAATAGAACAACATCGCTTCTTCGGAGACCCCACTGATGATGCTACTTAGCATGGTGATGAAATGTCTGAACGAAAACAAGCCAGCTGAGCAAGCAAGTCAACAACCACATAACATTATAGAGGTTTATAAAATCGTGAAGGGCATAGATAAGGTGAATATCCAAGGTCTTTGTCCAAAGGTAGGGGAGTCCAAAACTAGATGGAATAGGTTTAAGATGAGAGGGAAAAAATTTAAAAGGGACCTGAGGGGCAACTTTTTCACATAGAGGGAGTATTGTATCCTGTGGCAATATTCTTCACTATCTACACCTCCCCCAGTCTTTGTGTCATTCGAAAACTTACTAAACAGACATAACATTTCTGATATTTGCATAACAGTGAACACAGCACCAAAGTGTATATTTACTTGGTTAGCCATTACTTTGCTCCCCCTGATAAATTCCCCTGTTTCTCACTGTAAGGGACCCACATTTATCTTGATCGATCTTTTGTGTCAGCCTGCCATGATGGACTTTGTCAAAGGCCTTGCTAAAATCTATATCGACAAATCTACCACCCTGTTCTTATCAATTATCTTTGTCACTTCCTCAAAAAACTCAATCGAGTTTGGGAAACTTGATCTTTCCTGCACAAAGCCATGCTGCCTTTTGCTAATAAGTCCATTTTTTCCAAATGTGAGTCAATCCAATCCCTAAGAATCTTCTCCAATAATTTTCCCATGACCGACATAAGGCTCATTGGCCTGTACTTTCCTGAATTATCCCTGTTGCCCTTCTTAAACAAAGGAACAATGTTGACTATTCTCCAGGGCTCTGGCACTTCTCCTGTGACTAAAAAAAATGATAGTCAAATGTATGGGTTAACCACTTAAGACTGAGATGAAGAGAAATGTTGTCACCCAGAAAGAGATGAACCTTTGGAAATTGTTATCACAAAAATCTGTTGAGCTAAAACATTGTATGATTTCAAGAAAGAGTTGAATATAGCAAGTGCGACTAAAGGGATCAATGTATTTGGGGAGAAAGCAGGAACAGGCAATTGAGTTTAGTGATCAGCCATGATCGTAGTGAATGGCAGAGCAGATGTGAAGGGCCATATGCCAACTTCTCCTATTTTCTACATTTCTGTTTTTATTTAATATAAAGAATGAGACGTGACTTTCAGAGAATCCCTACAGTGTGGAAACAGGCCCTTCGGCCCAACAAGTCCACACTGACCCCCACAGCATCCCACCCAGACCCATCCCTCATAACCCACCTAATCTATGCATCCATGAATACTATGGACAATTTAGCATGGCCAATCCATCTAGCCTGCACATCTTTTGACTGTGGGAGGAAACCGGAGCACCTGGAGGAAACCCACGCAGATACAGGGAGAACATGCAAACTCCACAAACACAGTCGCCTGAGGGGGGAAAAAAATCAAACCTGGGTCCCTGGTGCTGTGAGGCAGCAGTGCTATCCACTGATCCACCGTGCCAACTTAGTGAAACGTATTAGATTTTTAGGGCACTTGGCACAGTTAGATGTGGAAAGATTCCTTTCCTTTGTGGGAGAATCTAGGACCAGAGGCCATCATTTCAGAATAAGAGGTCACACATTTCAGAGATAAGAAGGAATTCCTTCTTTCAGTGGGTTGTGAATCTGTGGAATTCTTTACCGCAGAAGGCTGTTGAGGCTGAGACAGACAGATTTTTAATCAGTAACGGAATCGATATTAATGGAGAAAAGGCAGGAAAGTGAAGCTGAGGATTATCAGATCGCTTATGTAGATAGACCAACACGAGGAGAGGCCACTTTGGATTTGTTGCTTGGCAACGAACCGGGCCAAGTGTTAGACCTGTTGGTAGGAGAGCATTTTGGCGGTAGTGATCATAACTCTGTTTCTTTTACGATAGTCATGGATAAGGATAAGTACATACAGCAGGGTAAGGTTTATAATTGGGGGAAGGGTAATTACAATTCTGTTAGGCAAGAACTGGGTAACATAAACTGGAAACAGATGCTGTCAGGGAAAAGCACCACAGAAATGTGGAGATTGTTTAAGGAATGCATACTGCATGTGCTCAATATGTTTGTCCCTAGCAGGCAAGGAAGATGCAGTCGAGTGAGGGAGCCATGGTTCTCGAGAGAGGTGGAACGACTGGTTAAGAGGAAGAAGGAGGCTTATGTAAGGTTTAGGAAAAGAGGAACGGAAAAGGCTCTAGAGGGATACAAGTTAGCCAGGAAGGAGCTGAAGAAAGGGTTTAGGAGAGCTATAAGGGGGCATGAGAAAACCTTGGCGGATAGGATCAAGGAAAACTCCAAGGCTTTTTACATGTATGTGCAGAACAAGAGAATGACCAGAGAAAAGGTACGGCTGATCAAGGATTGTAAAGGGAATTTGTGCACAGAGCCTAAAGAGATAGGAGCGGTCCTTAATGAATACTTTTCTTTGGTATTCACAACTGAGAGGGACCTAGTTGTAGAGGAGGACGTTGTGAAACAGGCAGGTAGGCTAGAGGAGGTTGATTTTAGTAAAGATGTGCTAGGAATTCTGAGGAAGTTGAAGATAGATAAGTCCCCCGGGCCTGATGGGATTGATCCAAGAATTCTATGGGAAGCGAGGGACGAGATCGCAGGGCCTTTGGCGATGATCTTTTCGTCCTCACTGTCCACGGGTATAGTGCCAGAAGATTGGAAAGAGGCAAACGTCATTCCCTTGTTCAAAAAAGGGAACAGGGATAACCCCGGAAATTACAGGCCAGTTAGTCTTACACCAGTGGTGGGCAAATTATTGGAAAGGGGTCTGAGAGACAGGATTTATGATCACTTGGATGGCACAGTTTGATTCGTGATAGTCAGCATGGATTTGTGAGGGGTAGATCATGCCTCACAAACCTTATTGAATTCTTTGAAGAGGTGACCAAACACATGGATGAATGTGGAGCAGTGGATGTGGTATACATGGATTTAAGTAAGGCATTTGATAAGGTTCCCCATGGTAGGCTCATGCAGAAGGTAAGGAGGCATGGGAGGGGGGTAAATGTGGCAGTTTGGATTCAGAATTGGCTGACCCTTAGAAGACAAAGGGTGGTAGTGAATGGAAAATATTCAACATGGTGCTCAGTTACGAGTGGTGTACCACAAGGATCTGTTCTGGGTCCTCTTCTATTTGTGATTTTTGTAAATGATTTGGATAAAGGAGTGGAAGGGTGGATTAACAAGTTCGCGGACAATACGAAGGTGGGTCACGTTGTGGACAGTGCAGAGGGCTGTTCTAGGTTACAAAGGGACATTGATAGAATGCAGAGCTGGGCTGAGAAGTGGCAGATGGAGTTTAACCCTGAAAAGTGTGAGGTGATTCATTTTGGAAGGACAAACTTGAAAGCAGAATACAGGGTTAACGGAAAGATTCTTGGCAGTGTGGAGGAGAAGAGGGATCTTAGGGTTCATGTTCACAGTTCCCTGAGAGCTGCCACCCAGGTAGATAGAGTTGTTAAGAAGGCGTATGGTGTGTTAGCTTTCATTAATAGAGGTATTGAGTTCAAGAGCCATGAAGTTATGCTCCAGCTATACCAAAGCCTGGTTCGGCCACATCTGGACTATTGTGTCCAGTTCTGGCCACCTCATTACAGGAAAGATGTGGAAGTGTTAGAAAAGGTGCAGAGGAGATTTACCAGGATGTTGCCTGGAATGGAGGGAAGGTCTTACGAGGAAAGGTTGAGAGAGCTAGGGCTTTTCTCTTTAGAACGACGAAGGATGAGAGGTGACTTGATAGAGGTGTACAAAACGATCAGAGGTATAGATAGAGTGGAAGCCAGAGACTTTTTCCTAGGGTGGAGGTAGCTTTTACGAGGGGACATAGTTTTAAAGTGAAAGGAGGTAGATATAGGGGAGACGTCAGAGGTAGGTTCTTTACTCAGAGAGTGGTAGGGGCGTGGAATGCATTGCCAGAGAGGGTAGTGGAGTCAGCCTCATTAGGGGCATTTAAGCGGCTATTAGACAGGCATATGGATGATAGCATCAGGTAGCGGTGGAGATTAGATAGACTTTAGGTTTAGGGTAAAAGTTCGGCACAACATCGTGGGCCGAAGGGCCTGTACTGTGCTGTACTGTTCTATGTTCTATGTTCTACTATGATCTCTCATTGAATGGTGGAGCAGACGCAAGCTGCATTGCATTCTTCTACTTCTATATCTTATGATTTTGTGGTCTGAGCTGAATTGCCAGGCTAGTCAGATATGGCCCAACAGGAAACTTTGTTCATTAGGGAGAATAAGTGTAAACATATGTCATTGTCTTAGACTTTTAAAGGTATATTTTTTGCAAATTGCACATGCAAATGGAATGCAACCTGACAGTATAACAAATGTCATACCATTTGAATTCTGTATCTGGTAATCTGCAGGCTCCATATTGTTAGATTTGTTGGAAAAATACCAGCTCTTTCCACAAGAGCTTCAAGAGAGATATGTTTAGTTGATTAACTTCAGGCATTTATTCTGTTGGAAGGAAAAAGCACACGGGTAAGTCACACTATCTCACTTGCAGGGAGACTCGTAGCAGCTTGTCTAATTTGATGTAATTACAACTTCATTTAGTTGGACAATAGTGACTGCCAGTTGATTAACTACAACTGCCATACTTAATATAGTGGAATCCAGTAATAATGACATCGTCTGAGCCCCAAAGCTGTGATGTAATGTTTGAAATAGTTGCCTGGGAGATGTGTTCTAAACAAGGCTGCCCCTCACAAGTTACTTTTCATGAAGTTTAATTTATCACAAAAATACAGAGCACCCCGTCTATATCTGTCAAACAGGATCATTTGCCCATAAATCAGCTAATTTCCAGTCAAAAGCATGCAATGAGACTGGATCATCGTTTGCATCCACTTCGTTCACAGATTTAGCCCCACTCAATGTGACCCACTGAAAGTTGACTTTAGCTGACTGAAGTAACAGCTGATTTTTAAAAAAATTCTGAACCTAGGAAGTAAGACTTTCAAAAAATTCTTTAAAAATGGTTTGCAACAGATGATATTTTACGAGTACTTGAAAAGGATAATGAGGAGAAGAATCAAATTATTTTGCTTTTCTATATATTTCTATATTTTTACAGTACATGGGATTTATTTTCTTTCGCAGTGACCGGAAGTATTGATTGATCACTTTTGCAACTAATAGTCCAGCAGTGTGTGTGCTTTTATTACCAGGAGGATTAACCTTTCTTTGTGAGACCATTGTGTCTTCTATTTTCAACGCATTTCTATTGGTTATAATATTTTTCCATGTATCTTGAATATGCAAACTTCGAGTCATATGCACCTATAAATCCCATTGGTTACCAATAAGTGCAAGGAAACTCTATCCTTCCTGGGTTGACTGACATGTTTAAATTCAGCTGTAATTCTCACTTCCAAAGTAAAATTGCAATTAATACTTTGCATTGCATTTCTGTGCACAATCTGTTTACAGAGGTATTAACGTACATAATTTAAACAATTTGTGTGAGAATAGCACATGCCTGCTAAGTATTTTTAGAAAACAATCTCTAATCAAAATTTTTACCCTTCTATATTTTTTCTAATTTGAAATATTTTCTTTAACTTGCTGCTTCTGTCTCCTGTTTTGTTATGTCTCAAAGTCGATATGTCATTATACCTTTAAAATACATGCTCACAACATCACCATTGTATCATAGCAAGTAACCCAAGGGTTTAAAGATTGTATACTCCATCTTAACTCAATAACTTGAAACATGACTTGCTACAAAAAACATGCAACTCTGTGTAAATTAATAACTTTATGTTAGCTGCACATTTAGTTGGCTGTGAATGCAATGTTTGTGTATGATTGCTCGATGTAGAAAACGTTTGTTGGATGCTTCAATATCATGATATCCATGCTTAGTTTCTAATGTTATGAGGGATAACTTAAGCATTGTATCACCAGGTAAAATATCCTGTTGGAGGCAAAACCACCCATCTCCCTGTTCAACTTCCACAGACTATTAGAAGAAGAAATCATCAGCAAAACTATGCAAGATTTTATATCATTTATGCGACTAAGACCAAACAAAATGAAGTGTCTAACAGAGGAAATGCCGCACATTTAGATGCTGTCTTTCAGATGAAATATTAAGTTGAGGCCCTGTCTGCCCTCATTTTTCTATTAACCATTGTATATTAATAAATTACATAAAAAAGAAATCAACGCTCGAAGTACGTAGAAGTCAGCAGTATCTCTGCTGGGTTCATGCTCAGGGTACAATCATAAATTAATACAGATGGACAATTGAGTGAGCTGCAGAAAAGAAAATGCTAGCCCCCATGTCCAGTCTCCCAGTGTAAGGTGTGAGCCTGCCCAGGTTTGCACTAATTTAGGTAATCTGCCCCAGTTCTGCAATATTCTAGGGAAATGGGTTAGAGAATTGTATGATTCCTAACATATTTCAGAAGGAAACAACTAAATTACGAATTTTGTTTGGATTTTGTATCCAAAAATATTGGTCATTCTGAACTAAAGTAATGTAACATTCAAAAAAAAACTAGTCTCTAATAAAATCATGGACAGAATCCAATGCAATCTGAAAGATGTGGATGGTGGCGCGATTTGTGCCAGAATCAGATGAGAAGTCTGACAAGGCCTAGCTCAGCACCAAGAGCATCTCGTGGCATTTTTTGCATTTACTGAACTCAAGCTTTCACACTAGGCAGTACACAGTTGCCAACTTGAGGAGGATTATAACTTGTTAATGACCTTTATTAATGCCACAACTAACCTCATTGGTATTAATCTTCCCATCTAAGCAAACGTGCCAAACAAGTTTGATGCTGAGAAATCCTGATATGGAAATCAGCATCGCACTTGGTGACTTCAGCTTGTCACTGGATGCAGTCAGCCTCCATGTTGCTAAGCGCCAAGCAACATGCCAGGGACAATCTATGGGCACTAGCTGCATGCACCCCTCATTCAGCGTCATTAATATCTGACATTTGTCAACCTATCAAGACTTTCAAGAAGCCTTTCCAATACACATGCAGACTGCTTAGGAAGTACTTTTCGCATTGCAGGCTATACTGGCAACTAGCACTGAAAGGCTGTAGCAGGGACACTTTCCACACTGGGATTTGGTTCATGGACAGATCCAGGCTGCATCCCAGGGAGGTTCATTTGCTCCCTTAGTGCCTGCTCACTTAGCCCCCATCTGTGTGCTTGCAGCTTCCATTCATTGCCTTGACTTACCTTACCATGCCTGTTGGTGGTTCAGCCAGAGCTGGGGTGGGTGCTGACAGTCAGGGTATCCCAGCATCATCAGACAGGGACACAATCCATGCATAATCCAGGGGCTTGGCTAGTCGTCAGCTTGGGATGCTCCCCATCAGGAGATTTGAGCGAATGCAGTCCAAGGAAGTGGACAATGGTCCATCTTCAGATGGTGACAGGACAATACAAAGTGTAAATGGGCATAATGCAGAACAGCTTCAGAAGGTTCATTTTTATTCTATTCATTTATGGGATGTGGGCATCACCAGCTGGCCAGCACTTCTTGCCCATCTCTAGTTGCCTTTGAGAAGGTGGTGGTGAACTGCCTTCTTGAATCATAGAATCATAGAATCCCTACGGTGTGGAAGCAGGCCCTTTAGCCCAACAAGTCCACACCGATCCTCAGAGTATCCCACCCAGACCCATCCCCCTATAACCCACCTAATCTAATCAGACACATTTGATAAGATATGGGAGAAATCTTAATGGGTCTTTAGGCCAGAATCCCTCCAAAATTTCTCCGTTGGCACAACTCTCACTTTAATAAGATTCAGTCCCATTGTTTCTCCAAGGAATGTTATATTCTCCATTTAATTCTGTGTTGTGGCCTTGGAATGGAGCTGATAATTTAAGAAAAAAGTTGCATACACAACTGCTGTGGTGCATTCTCTGCCAATGCAATTACTTTTCTATGTCATCACTGCCAAGTGAGGGGTAGAGCGGAATGCGGAGCAGGGGAGCAGAACTGGTTCTGCAAGAGTGGAGGGGATGTTAGTGGAGTGCTGAGAAGAACTGGGAGTGGGAAGGCTCTTAGAAGAATGAGGAGCAGGACAACAGAACCAGCAGTGAATTGGATGTGAGCGGAGAGTGGAGCAGGGAGCACAGCTGGGTGTGGAGAAGGTCTGAGCAGACTGTTGAGCACAGCTGGAGTGGGGAGTGTCTAAGTGGAGTGTGGAGCAAGTGAGTACAGCTCAGAGCAGATAGGGTCTCAGCAGAGTGTGGGGCGTGGGAGCAGAGCTGGGAATAGTTTCAGTCTGAACAGAAAGTGAAGCAAGGGAATTGAGCTGGGAAGTGGGAGGGTCTGAGCAGAAGGCAGAGCATGGGAGCAGAACTGGTACTGGGGTAGGTCTGGACAGAGTGCGGAGCAGCGGAGCAGATCTGGGAATGGAAAGGGTCAGAGCAGATTGTGGAGCAGGGGAGCAGAGCTGGGAGTGGGAAGGGTCGTAGCAGTGCATGAAGTAAGAAAGTAATGATGGAATTGGGGGAGTGATGCCTTCCATGTATATGCAAACACATCCTCTGTTACTGTGTTTTAACATCACTGACACTATCTGCACAGGCAGTAGCTATCTTTATAAAAACTGAAAGAACTGCGGATGTTGTAAATCAGGAATAAAAACAAAGTTACTGGAAAAGCTCAACAGGGTCTGGCAGCATTTGTGAAGGTAAAAACAGAGTTAACGTTTCGGGTTCGGTGACCCTTCCTCAGAACCATTCTGAGGAAGTGTTCTGAGGAAGGGTCACCGGACCTGAAACGTTAACTCTGTTTTTTCCTTCACAGATGCTGCCAGACCTGCTGAGCTTTTCCAGCGACTTTGTTTTTGTTCCAGTAGCTATCTTTACCAGCCACATTGATGTTGACAACGCACACTCCATTAAAAAACTATGCTTAGACAGTCACTTTGTCTAGGATTTAAAGGTGCATGTTGCTTTCTCTGTTCAATTAGTCATATGTATGACATATTGTTTTCCTAATGTTTCCTTCAAGCTTCTTCCCTAATAATGACATAACACTATAATGCCTGTAGATATTTAGTTCTATTTTACTTCTGTCTATAAAGATATTGAGTATATTAGCCTCCTTTAAGTCTGAGAGATCTATACCAGCCCCAGTGAACTACAAAAGATACGTCCAAGGAGTTGGCCAGCACTTGTCCCGTTTCTTCAAAAATCCTCTGTGACCCTCATTCATACCTCATTGGTGCTATTCATTTCAATGATCTATGTTTGGCAGCTGTTCACTGAGTGCATTCTTTTTGGGAGGCCCTGATAAAGGGAGGAATCCTTACTACCTAAAGGCAGCTAGCACCTTTGCAATGCTGTGTAGAATTGTGTATATTACTCAAGTGCTTGAAGCTGAGAGAGAGGAGCATCATTAAGGTTGTCTGATACCACATTGGAGTCTCAGGTGCAGCAATTTGGGAGAGGAAAAGCATCCCAGGGCAGGAATCTGATCAAGCTGCTAGATAAGGAGGCAGTGGAAGGAAATTACCAAGGAGGTCAATAGCAGGAGAATTGCTTTTATATGTTATGGATGCAGTACCTCAAAACGTCAGTATTCGACTAGAGTTGTTTATGCAACTTCTTATCACGGCTGAGGCACTCACAGCCATATTATCTTCTTTATTCATTCACAGGATAAGGGCATTGCTGGCGAGGCAGCATTTATTGCCCACCAGGCAGTTGAAAGTCAACCATATTGCTGTGGGCCTGGAGTCACATGTAGGCCAGACCAGGTAAGGATGGCAGTTTCCTTCCTGATTGGGCATGAGTGAACCAGATGGGCTTTTCCCGACAATTAACAATGGTTTCATAGTCATCATTAGATTCTTAATTCCAGATATTTTATTGAATTCAAATTCCACCATCTGCCATGGCGGGATTTGAACCTGGGTCCCCAGAATGTTATCTGGGCCTCTGGATTATCAGTCTGGCGATAATACCACTAGGCCATTGCCTCCCCCAATGCATCAATCAGCAGTATTTCCCCTTCCTAAGAATTCCATACACTGCTTATTTAAGCACAAATCACTAAATTCTTCTACCTGCCCTCACAGTTGTAACCTTTAAGTTGAGGAACGGTGGGGTTGATTGGGTGATCATTAGAAAGGAGGAAGCAGTGATCCTGGGTGGATTCAAAACATGAAAGATGAAAATTCATCCATGTGGGATGAGTCTGAACCGAAGGGACTCACTGGGGAATGAGATATGGCTGTGGAAGTGAGTTTTGGCAAATACCTTGTTAAACACTCAGAGTGTGAGCAAAAGTAATGATGGTTAACAAGAAGAAAGATTAGAATGGAAATCATGTTGGAGAGAAAAGCAAAGGTGGGTAGTACTGGAAGAGATGTGGCAGTCAGTTAAACTCTAAAATAAAGCAAAGAACTGTGGATGCTGAAGATCTGAAAAAAAAATGCCAGAAAAACTCAGTAGGTCTGGCACCATCTGCAGAGAGAAAGCAGAGTTAAAGTCCAAAGTTTCAAGTCCAATGACCTTCAGAAGGGGAAGTGGTTTCTAAGGTTTTGGAGTAGATTTGTAGCTTGGATTGTGGGTGTTGAGGTTGGTTGCCTCGCCAAGCTGTTTGTTGTTCCGCAGACGTTTCATTATCCTACTAGGTAACATCATCAGTGCAGCCTTTGATGAAGCGTCAGTGTGTTTTCCCGCCTAGTTTTGAAACTCTGGAGTCCGTTGAGCTGGATTGCCTCACTTCCGGTTTTCCTTCGCAGTGGAGTATATATGAGGTCTATGTGTTTATTGATGGCTTTCTTCATGGAGTACCAGGCTTCTAGGAATTCCCATGCCAGTCTCTGCTTAGCTTGTCCCAGGATTTTGGTGTTGTCCCAGTCGAATTGGTGGTTGTCCTTATCCATGTGGATTGAGATGAGTGATATTGGTCGTGTCTTTTTGTAGCCAGCTGG
Source organism: Rhincodon typus (assembly GCF_021869965.1). NCBI lineage: Eukaryota > Metazoa > Chordata > Chondrichthyes > Orectolobiformes > Rhincodontidae > Rhincodon > Rhincodon typus. The sequence goes on along the minus strand of NC_063340.1, from coordinate 32,377,512 downwards.
TGTTCGTGTACCCTTGTTGTTAGTTTCCTTCCTGTTTGTCTGATGTAGTGTTTCTCACAGTCTCCGCAGGGGATCTTATAGATGATATTGGTCCTGTCCATGACGGGGAGTGGGTTTTTAGTTCGGGTGAGCAGTTGTCATAGGGTTGATGTGGGCTTGTGTGGCACTCTGATGCCCAGCGGTCGTAGAAGTCTTGTGGTTCGTTCTGATGTATTCCTGATGTAGGGTAGTGTGATGAGTGTGTCAGGGCACGTAGTATCTTCCTGATGTTGTTCGTGTAGTCATCTTCTAACCCAGTTTTTTTGGATATCCATTATCCTTGAAAACCTGGAAGAGGTATTTTTCTTCCTCTTGGCGTAGTTCTGTGTTGCTGCAGTGTGTTGTTGCCCATTTAAATAGTGTTTGCATGCAGCTTCGTTTGTGTGTGGGGATGGCTACTGTTGAAGTTCAGTACCTGGTCCATGTGTGTGGCTTTTCTGTGTACTTTCGTTTGGAGTTCCCCATTTGTCTTGTGCTCTACCATGACGTCCAGGAATGGGAGCTGTTTGTTCTTCTCCTCCTGTCTGGTGAATTTTATTCCGGTGAGGGTGTTGTTTATAAGTTTGTGTGTCTCTTCTAGTTTGGTCCGTTTAATGATGACAAAGGTGTCATCCACGTAGCGTATCCATAGTTTTGGTTGGATTAGCAGAAGGGCTGTCCTTTCTAGTCTTTGCATCACTGCCTCTGCTATGAGTCCGGAGATAGGTGATCCTATGGGTGTCCTGCTGATGTGTTCGTATATTTGGCCGTTGAAAGTGAAGTGGGTGGTGAGGCATAGGTCCAGTAGTTTGAGCATGTTGTCTGTGG
>NC_063340.1:32358418-32376266 GCF_021869965.1 Rhincodon typus | reverse complement strand
CCCCCTTGACCTGTCCGTCCTCCCTGGACTGACCTATCTCCTCCCTAACTCCCCACCTACACTCACCTTTACTGGCTCCATCCCCGCCTCTTTGACCTGTCTGTCTCCTCTCCACCTATCTTCTCTATCCATCTTCTATCCACCTCCCCCTCTCTCCCTATTTATTTCAGAACCCCCTTCCCCTCCCTCATTTCTGTAGAAGGGTCTAGGCCCGAAACGTCAGTCTTCCTGCTCCTCTGATGCTGCTTGGCCTGCTGTGTTCATCCAGCTCTACACCTTGTTATCTATAATGTTTGCATGTCATTTTGTGATCCCAGATGTATCATCTGTACTGTGTTGGTGTCTGTTTGATACTATCAGCATTCAAAAGGCCTTCCATCACATGAAAATAGAGTCTTCTTCCTCATAGAATGAAACATTTATTTTACCTACTCTGGTGTGATGGAAGCCACTTTAATCTCCACTGAGCACTTGCTATTTGGAGGAAAATGGAAGGAAATAGTGATCACAGACTCAGCCTCTCTGTAGTCAAACCCCAATTCTTCATATTCCCTTCTTGGTTGCAATCTTTGTCAACACCATTGACTTTGATCATCCATACATTCCCACCCAACACATATTTCGAAGTCAAACAGACATAGAGAATGTTGAAGAAATTCAACAGTTCTGGCAGTATCTGTTGAGACAGTAAAACAAGGATAATGTTTTGAATCTTGCATGACTCTGCTTCAGAACTTCCGAAGAAAAGTCATTTCAGACTCGAAATATTATTTCTATTTTTTCTCTCCATGCATGCTTCCAGACCTGCTGAATTTCTCCAGCATTCTTTGTGTTTGCTTCAGATTTCCAGTATCTGCAATATTTTGCCTTTATTTAAACATTTACTTGTTCATCTCCCTACTTTACTCCGTGAGCCCCAGACACAGTAATGCATGTGCCTCCGTTGAAACTAGGAGTTAGTGCACCCAACTCCAGCTACTCACAGACCACGTTAGGGAACTGGAGCTGGAGCTGGATGAACTCCGGATCATGTGGGAGACAGAAGGGGTGATAGATATGAGTTAAAGGGAGGTTGTCACACTCAAGTTACAGGATAAAGGTAGCTGGGTGACCGTCGGGAGAGGGAAAGGAAATAGGCGGACATTGCAGGGAGCCCCTATGGCCATACGCCTCATTAATAAGTATACCGCTTTGGATACTGTTGGGGGGACGACCTACCAAGGGAAAGGCATAGTGGCCAGATCTCTGGCACTGAGCCTGATTCTGTGGCTCAGAAGGGAAGGGGTGGAGAATAGGAGAACAATGATGATAGGAGATTCAATGGTTAAGAGAACAGACAGGAGATTCTGTGGTCCCGAGCAAGAATCCCGGATGATATGTTGCCTTCCGGGTGCCAGGGTTAGGGATGTCCCGGATCAAGTCTACAGGATTCTTAAGGGGGAAGAAGAGCAGCCAGAAGTCGTGGTACACATCAGCACTAATGACATAGCTAGGAAAAGGGATGAGGACCTGAAAAGTGGGTATAGGGAGTTAGGTTGGAAGCTGAAAGGCAAGACAAGTACAATAAAAATCTCAGGATGACGACTGGTATCACGGGCTAGTGAGGCAAGGAATAGAGAGCGAGTGCTGCTGAACACGTGGCTACAGAGCTGGTGTAGGAGGGAGGGCTTCAGATATGTAGATCATTGTGATACCTCCTGGGTGGGACCTGTACAAGAGGGACGGGATGCACCTGAACTGGAGGGGCACAAATATCCTGGGCGGGAGGTTTGCTAGATCTCTTCGGGAGTGTGTAAACTAGTTTGACAGGGGGATGGGAACCAGAGCTAGGGATCAGAGGATGGGGTAGCTGGTGTACAGGCAGATACAGCATGCAGAGAGACTGTGAGGAAGGATAGATGGTTGATAGGGAAAAATTGCAGTCGGTATGACAGGTTGAATTGAATCTATTTTAACGCAAGAAGTGTCAGGAATAAGGGTGACGAACTTAGAGCATGGATCAGTACTTGCAGCTACGATGTTGTGGCCATTACAAAGACTTGGATAACACAGGAGCAGCAATGGTTGTTGGATGTTCCGGGGTTTAGATGTTTTGAAAGAAATAGGGAAGGAGGTAAAAGAGATGGGGAAGTGGCTTTGCTAATCAGGGATGGATCACAGCTGCAGAAAGGGAGGTCATCGAGGAGGGTTTGTCTACTGAGTCAGTATGGGTGGAAGTCAGAAACAGGAAAGGAACAGTCACTTTAATGGGAGTTTTCTATAGATACCCCAGTAGCAACAGAGACACAGAGGAACAGATTGGGAGGCAGATTTTGTCAGGTGTGTCCAGGAAGGATTTCTGACTCAATATGTAGGTAGGCCGACAAGAGGGGAGGCCATATTCGATTTGGTGCTTGGCAACGAACCAGGCCAGGTGTCGGATCTTTCGGTGGGAGAGCTTTTCGGTGATAGTGATCACAACTCCCTGATCTTTACTATAGTCATGGAGAAGATTAGGAGCGGACGGTGTGGGAAAGCATTTAATTCAGGGAGGGGGAGTTACGATGCTATTAGTCATGGAGAGGGATAGTAGCAGGCGGTATGGTGGCTCAGTTATTAGCATTGCTGCCTCACAGCGCCAGGGGCCTGGGTTTGATTCCACTCTCGGGCGACTGTCGATGTGGAGTTTGCATATTCTTCCCATGTCTGCATGGGTTTCCTCTGGGTGCTCCGGTTTCCTCCTACTGTCCAAAGATGTGCAGGCTAGGTGTATTGGCCATGCTAAATAGCTCATAATGTTCAGGGATGTGTAGATTAGGTGGGTTTAAAGGGATTGGGTCTGGGTGGGATGCTGTGAGTTTCAGTATGGACTTGTTGGGCTGAAGGGCCTGTTTCCACACTGTAGGGAGTCTAAGTCCAAGTCAAGTCATCAAGGTATGGGAAAGTATTTAATTGGGGGAGGGGGAATTACAATGCTATTAGGCAAGAACTGCGGAGCAATAAATTGGGAAAAGATGTTCTCAGGGAAATGCATGACAGAAATGTGGAGGTTGTTTAAGGAGCACGTGCTATGAGTGCTGCATAGGTTTGTCCCACTGAGACAAGGAGGGGATGGTAAGGTGAAGGAACCTGGGATGACAAGACATGTGGAACATCTAGTCAAGAGGAAGAAGGAAGCTTACTTAAGGTTGAGGAAGTAAGGATCAGACAGGGCTCTAGAGGGTTACAAGGTAGCCAGGAAGGAACTGAAGAAAGGACTTAGGAGAACTAGAAAGGGGTATGAAAAAGCCTTGCCGGGTCTGAATAAGGAAAACCCCAAGGTGTTCTCTACTTATGTGAGGAACAAAAGGATGGCTAGAGTGAGCATAAGGCCAATCAGGGCTAGTGGAGGGAACTTGTGCGCAGAGTTGGAGGAGGTAGGTGAAGTCCTTAATGAATACTTTGCTTTCGTATTCACCAGCGAGAGGGACCTTCTAGTTTGTGAGGACAGCATGAAACAGACTGATATGCTTGAACAGGTTGATGTTAGGAAGGAAGATGTGCTAGAAATTTTGAAAAACATGAGGATAGATAAGTCCCCTGGGTCAGACAGGATATACCCAAGGTTTCTACAGGAAGTGAGGGAAGAGATTGTTGCGCCTTTGGTGATGATCTTTGTGTCCTCACTGTCCACTGGAGTAGTACCAGATGATTGGAGGGTGGCAAATGTTATTCCCTTGTTCAAGGAAGGGAATAGGGATAATCCTGGGAATTACAGACCAGTTAGTCTTACTTCTTTATTGACTTACTTATTTAATCAATAATTTAATAAAATAGAAATATTTACTTATTTTACTAGGTCAGACTTTAAATACTGTGAAATGTACTTCACCTGTTTGTTCTATTTTATGTATAGTTTAAATGCATTTCAAGACTTCTAAAACATTTAAAATCTTGATCTTTTACTGGACAATTGCCAGTTGACAGAAGTAAAATTTTGCAAAATACTCTGTTAAAGACTGATAGCAAAAGTAACGGCCCATGGGATCTAAGCAAATTTAGCAAATTAGATTCAAAAATTGGCTGAGTAGCAGGAAGCAGAGAGTGATGGTTGTCGGGTGCTTTTCCAACTGGAAGTCTGTGTCCAGTGGAGTCGCACAGCGTCGATGTTGGGGCCATTGATGTCTGTGGTTTTATCAATGAGTTAGAGTTGAACGTAACGGGGCTGAACCGTAAAATCTCAGATGATGGCAATATGATGGTTTGGCACGGTGGCACAACAGTTGGCAATGCTGTCTGACAGCACCAGCCTTGGATGGAATTTGCATTTTTCCCTGTGTCTGTGTGAGTTTCCACTGGATGTTCTGTTTCCTTTCACAGTCCAAAAAATGTATTGGTTAGATGGATTGGCCATGCTAAATTGCCTCATAGTGTTCAGGGATAAAGAGGCTAGGTGGATTATCCATGGTAATTGTGGGGTTACACGGATAGGGTAGGTCGCGAGATGGGTCTGGGTGAGATGCTCTTCAGAGGATCAGTGCAAACTCAAGGGGCTGAATGGCCTCTTTTTGCACTGTAGGGATTTTATGACATCAGAATTGGTGGGGTGTTAAATGTGTAGGATAGACTTAGACCAAGAGAGGATATAAATGGGTTGGTCAGATGGGCTGATCAATAGCAAATGGAATTCAATCTGAATAAATGTGTGGTGATGCACTTGGCCATGTCAAACAAGGCAAGTTAATACATGATGAATGGTAGGACCCTGGGAAGCACTGAGGAACATACCACAACAGGACAAGTGGATAAAGTTGTTAAGAAGACATATGGTACATTTGCTTTATTAGTCGAGGCATAGAGTTTAAGAGCAGGGAGGTTATGCTAGAACTGTATAAAACATTGGTTAGGCCACAGCTAGAGAACTGTGTGTGTTCTGAAATCCACATTCTAGGAAAAATGTGATAGCACTAGAGACAGTGCAGAAGAGATATACCAGGCTGTTGCCTGGCCTGGAAAGTTTCAGTTATGAAGAGAGACTGGACAGACTGGGGTTGTTTTCCTTAGAACAAAGGAGATTGAGAGGAGACATGTTGAAATTTTGATGGGCATAGATTGGGTAGAGAGGGAAAAACTTTTCCATATGATGAAGGGATCAATGACCAAAGGCAGAGATTTAAGGTAAGGAGCAGGAGGTTTTGAAGAGATGTGAAGGAAAACTTTTTCATCTGGAGTGGGTGAAAATCTGGAACTAATGGCCTGTAAGGGTGGTAGAGGCAGAAACCCTCATAACACTTAAGAAGTATTTAGATGTGCACCTGCGATGCCAAGAGATACAAGGCTATGGGCCAAGTGCTGAAAAATGGGATTGGACTAGCTTAGGTAGTTTTTGAGTGGCTCGGACACATTAGGCCAAAGGGCCTTTTTCTGTGCTATAGATCCCTGACTCTATGATTGTTTAATGGGAAGTTAATCTTCCAATCACAGCTCACTCATTTGCTCATTCACCTTATTGAGTAGATGCAAATCATGCATTCATAATTTTCTGATAAACTCAGAAGGAGATAGAATCAATTTACATATGTTTAAAAGCCCTTTCTGTCTCCTTTGCAGATGATGTAATTCTCTACAGCTGCTGAATACCTGGTGAACTCATTGGAAATCGGATTGTTAATAGGAGTGGCTCAGTTCAAGTCCCGTCGTCTCTCCTGCTCTTGAAAGATGGCAGTCAACAGAAAGAGAAATGGGATTTCTGGCTGCAGCACTCAGCAGCAATTTCAATACTGTTTTGCCTCCATTCCCATCTCATTCGTTAGAAATTGGATTTGATTGGATCGAAGCAGTCCAGTCCAAGTCTTCAATACCATAGCCAGGAGATTGTCAAGGTCCAGTCATTTCTTGATTTGATGTAGGTTGAGTCATATTTTCTGAAGATTAACATCTATTATGTTTGGTGCCAGATAAGGGTGCACTCAGCATTTCTGGCTGAAGATGGTTGCACAGGGTTTGACCTTATCCCATCTTTCCCCTCCGTTCCCATCATTGAATATGGGCATATACATGGATTCTCCTCCTTCAATGAGTTTAGTTGTCTATCTTCATTCATAATTGTTTGTGACAGAATTGTAGAGTTTTGATCTGATCCATGGGTTGTGGGATCCCTTTGTCCATCTGCTGATAATCTTGCAAGCAGTCATAGATTGTAGTTTCACCAGTCTGTCATCTCTTTATTGGATATTTATGGTGCTGCTCCTGCCATGCTTTCCTACAAACCTTCCTGAACTAGGATTGATCCCTTGCTTGATCTTAATGGCAAAGTGGGGAAAATGTCTGATGATGAGATTATAGAATGTGGTTAAATATAATTCTGCACCTGCCAATGGTCCACAGTGACTTATGGTTTTGCCCAGTTTTGAGCTATCTCTTCTCAGTGTATTGCATTTAGCAGGGCAGTTGTACAACACAACTCAATGATTTGATCAGTGTCATTACCTCTGTCCTCCATTTTGTTTACATGTACCACCCATTGCTCCCAAAACCCACCATGTCTTTTTTATGTCTTTTTGGCTTTTGTCTCAGCAGAGTGGAACCATTTTCTCCTTTTCAAACCTTTCATTTATACCTACGTTATGTTACTATCTCTTCTTTGCCACTATTTGCAGTCCCTTTGCCTTTTAACTCTGGGCACCCTCACCGTCTGTTCCACAGTCTCCTCCTCCTCTGACGACAGCATAAAAACCAGTTTTCAGCAGCTTTCTGTTGTGAAGAAGAGTACTGTCAAACTTGAAACATTAACTCTCTTTCTCTCTCCACACACAATCCAGACCTGAGTTTTCCCAGCATTTTCTGGGTATTTTTTCAGATTTTCTCATCTACGGTATTTTGCTTTTATTACAACAATTGTGGCACAGTTTGAAGTTGCTTGCAAATGATTTGCTATTCTTGGTGGAATGTACCTTTCAATTGCCCACTCCCCAGTTTAACTTATAATAATTCAAAAGACACAAGACTAAATATCTGGTTTCTCCCTAATGCGCAATCTGTGTGGGAAGACTGTATTAAATAATATTTAACCACTTTAATTTTTTAATTAAACCTGATAAAGAAAAAGCCAGATGTAACCATTTAAATAAAGTGGTCTAAGTGCTCTAGAGGTACATCAAGCATGAATCTAAAGACAATGTTCAACTCTTATGGGGAAATGTTTCTTTACTTTGAATTCTCAATTCTCTTGGTGACATATTGCCAGCTAACAGTATAACAATCACATATGAATGTAAGGAAAGAATGCAGATGCAATCTAAAGCTGTAATGTATTACAGCACTACAAGTGTCATTTCTAATTCTAATTTCAAGCTACAGTTAACTATAAACAAGAAGCAGTGTAGAACATCTAAGACTGGTTCTTGCTAAATATTCACCAACACTTTGCATGTTAGCCCTCTCTTAAGTCTTTCGTACCCTTCTTAATTATCAGCATCACACTTGTCTGGTGTAACTTAGTTAAATTAGTTTTATGCAGCGGACAAACCAAAATAGTAACTGAGTAGATTGAAAATCATGGGAAAAGAACAATGCGATAACTCTTACTAGCCAGTCCCCTTAAGATTAAGGGAGATCTACTCTAACAGTTTCACACTCAAATGGAGAAGGCAAAAATGATCCAATTATTCCTGGAATACGACGATGTATAAGGATTACAGAACAAAACTGAAACTTGATCACTGATTTAACTGCAGGTGGGTGCAGATGAGGGTTGGTCAGCATGCCTACTGCCCACTTACCTGTTGTTGTTGGCAGGAGGACTAAGCCATTCAGATACTCAAGTTTTCTTGACATTCACCAGTAACTCTCAGACACCACATGTTTTCTGCAATGTAGCTTGACAATTCGGGGGGTCAGGAAAGCAATTAATATCTCTCAAACCTTACAAACAGTCGCTCAGCGGTTAATGCTGCTGCCTCAGTACTGAGTCCTGAGGAAGTGTTGCCAGACCTGAAATGTTAACTTTGATTTTTCTTCACAAATGCTGCCAGACCTGCTGAGCTTTTCCAGCAACTCCTGTTTTTGTGATCATGGACTCTTTTCTTATTTAGCAGCCTCTCGTATAGCACCTTGTCAAAGGCCTTCTGAAAATCCAAATAGATCTCATTAACTGGCTTTTCTTTGTCTAACTTGCTCGTTACCTCCTTAAAGAATTCTAACAGATTTTGATGAAGCTGAGCTTACTTCATCCCCTTGAAGAAGCTGAGCTGACTCAGCCCTATTTTAACAAGCAATTTCAAATACTCCACAAAATCTTACCAATGCTCAAGGTCAGGCTAACCAGCCTATAATTTCCCATCTTCTGGCTCCGTCCCTTCTTAAACAAGGGTGTTAACATTTTCCAGTCCTGTTGGGCGCTCTTGGATTCCAGTGATTCCTGAAAGATCATCACTAACGCCTCCACAATCTCCTCAGCTGTCTCTTTCAGAACTCTTGCATGTAGATTATACAGACCAGCGGACTTATCCTCCTTCAGACCTTTTGGCTTCCCCAACACCATCTCCTTAGTGATAGCTACTACACTCACTTCTGCTACCTCGCTCTCTTGGAGTTCTGGTATGCTGCTGGTGTCTTCCTCTGCGAAAACTATTGCAAGTACCTGTTTGGTTCCTCTGCCATTGCTTTTTGCCATTATGACTTTCCCAGCCTCATTTTGCATTAGTTTAATGTCCAGTCCAGCCTCTGTCTAACATTTCACATATCTAAAAGAACTCTTGCAATCTTTTTTCATGTGACTACCTATCTTACCCTCATGTTTCATTTTCTCCCCCCTTACTGTGTTTTTTTTTTTAGCTATCCTCTGTTGCTTTATAAAGGCTTCCCATTAGTCTTCACCACATTATATGCATTTTGTTTTGTTTCTATACTGTCCCTGACTTCCATTGTCAGCCACTGTTACCTCATCCTCCCCTTAGTATGCTTTTTCTTCCTTGGGATGAATTTCTGCCGTACTTCCTGAGTTACCCACAGAAACTCCTGCTATTGCTGCTCCACCATCTTCCCTGTTAGCCTTCCCTTCCAATCACTTTGCACAAATCCTCCCTCAAGTCTTTGAGGTTACCATTACGTCTGATTCAAGCTCCCCTCTCTCAAACTGCAGGGCAAATTCTATCATATTATGGTCAGTGCTCCCTAGGAGTTCCTTTCCCTTAAGCTCCCTAATGAAGCAGCTTAAACTCCTCTCTTATTACAAAACATCAAATCCAGAATTGCCTGTTCCCTGACGGGTTCTAGCACAAACTGCTCCGAAAAACCATCTTGTAGACATGCTACGTATTCCTGGTCTTGGGGTCCAGTACCAACCTGATTTATCCAGACCACCTGTATGTTGAAGTCCCCATGATTACTCTAATAGTGTTTTTCTTACATTTCTTCTCTATCTCCTGAGTTATTTTCTGCCCCACATCCTGACTACTGCTAGATCTGTATATAACTCCCACCAGGGTCTTCTTTGCAGTTCCTCAATCTCTACCCACACAGATTCTACACCTATATCACTTCTAGCTAGTGACTTAATTTCATTTCTTACCAACAAGCAACCCCGCCCACTCTTCCCATCTGTCTCCTTTCGATGGAAAGCATATCCTTGGATATCTAGTTCCCAGCCCTGATCTCCTTGCAGCCATATCTCTGTGATACCTGCAATATCAAACCCACCAATTTCAATCTGTGCTACAAGTTCATTAACCTTGTTTCATAATCTATATCTCTCTATGCAATTCTCCAGGACTCTGGTCCCAGCATGATTCAGGTGGAGCATGTCCCATCGGAATAACTCCCTCCTTCACCATTGCTGGTGCCAATGTTCCTTGAATTTGAACACATTTCTCCCACACCAATCTTCGAGCCTGTGCCAGTTATTTCATGGCTCAGGTAGTAATCCACAGATTATTACCTTTTTGGTTCTGCTTTTTAATTTAGCCCCTAGCTGCTCACATTCTCTTAGCAGAACCGCTTTCCTCTTTCTACCTATATTGTTGGTACCTACGTAGGCCATGACAACTGGATCTTTCCCCTCCCACTGCAAGTCCCTCTGCAGCCCAGATGAGATAACCTGAATCTTGATTTGGGCCCTGGATTTTACCTTGAATTTGGTACCAATGACATAGGCAGAAGGAGGGAAGGGTCTTGCATTAAGAGTTCAGGGAGCTTGGTAGTAGATTAAGAAGCAGGGTCTAGAAGGTCATAATTGCAGGATTAATCCCAGTGTTACTGGCTAGCATGCACAGAAATGGGAGATTAGAGCAAATGAATGTGTGGCTCAAGGATTGGTGCAGGAGGGAGAGGTTTAAATTCCTGCATAGTGGGACCTTTTTTGGGGAAGGTGGACCTCACAAGATGGATAGTCTGCACCTGAACCAGAATTGGACAAACATCCTTGCCAAAGGGTTTGTTACTGCTATTGGCAGGAGTCTAAATTAGTTCAGCAGGAACAGGGGACACACTGCATTAGTTCACACAGCATAACTTAAAAAAGGAACTAAGGAAGAGCAGATTCAGCCTTGCAGTGTGTCACGAGAGTAAGAAGCTGATCACTTCTACTTTAATTCCAGGAGTATTAGAGGTAAAACAGATGAGTTAAGGGTATGGATTTACATATGGAATTATTTTCTTTCTTTTTTTTCCCTTTATTCATTAATGGGTTGATGGCGTCGCTGGTGAGGCAGCATTTACTGCTCATCCCTAATTGCCCAGAGGGCAGTTCAGGGTCAACCAATGTGGGTCTGGAGTCACATGTAGGCCGGAACAGGTAAGGATGGCAGTTTCCTTCCCGAAAGAACATTAGTGAACAGATGGGCTTTTCCAACAATCGACAATGGATTCACAGTCATCATTAGATTCTTAATTCCAGATATATATTGAATTCAAATCCCACCATCTAATGTGGCGGGATTCAAACCCAGATCCCCAGAAAATTATTTGGGTCTCTGGATTAACAGTCCTGCAATAATACCACTCGGCCATCACCTCCTCACAATGATGTTGTTGCCACCACAGAGACATAATTGAGGGAAGGACAAGACTGGCAATTTAACATTCCAGGGTATAGAATCTTCAGGCAGGACAAGGGAGGGTGCAAAGATGGAGGTGGTGTTGCATGATTAGTTAGGGAGTCAATTACTGCAGTGAGAAGCGATGACATCTTGGAAGAGTCATCAAATGAGGCTTTGTGGATAGAATTAGGAAAAAAAAGGAGCAGCCACACTTTTAGTAGTGCATTATAGGCCCCCAAACAGTCAGCGGGTAATTGAGGGGCAGATATGAATCATGGAATCCCTACAGATGCCATTCAGCCCATCAACTCTCCAAAGAGTATCCCACCCAGAACCAGTTCCACACCCTATCCTTGTAATCACACATTAACCATGGCTAATCCAGCTAGCCTGCACATCCCTGTCTGCTATGAGGCAATTTTAGCACGGCCAATCTACCTACCTGCATATCTTTGAACTGTGGGAGAAATGGAAAAGCACTCAGCTGAAATCAACGCAGACAACAGGAGAACATTCAAACTCCACACAGTCACCTAAGGCTGAATCAATCCTGGGTCCCTGATGCTGTGAGGCAGTAGTGTTAATTACTGAGCCACTGTGGTCACTGAATGTAGTTAATTCACTAACCCGTGTAAAAAAACACTAATTGGGAAATTATATTGGGGATTTCAACTGCCAAATATTAATTGGGATAATCATGATATAAAGGGTTTAGAGGAGACAGATTTCTTGAAATGTACACAGGAGAGATTTTTTTTCAGCACTGTGATAGTTCTACAAGGACAGTGCAGTGCTGGACCTACTTGTGGCCTATGACATCAGACAGGTATTCAAGGTGACAGTGGCAGAACATTGAAGTGATAGTGGCCACAGATTCATAAATTTTAAGTGTCTTCTGGAAAAGAAGAAAGATGGCCTGTTAAAAGGGTTTTGATTGGGGGAAGGCATATTTTATTAAAATAAGGCAGGATCTGGCCAAAATAGACTGAAAACAGCTATGTGAGGGTAAATCTAAAGCAGAACAGTCAGAGGTGTTCAAAAAGGTACTAGCACAGGGAGTACAGGCACAACATATTCCTTTTAGGGTGAAACTTAGAGCAACAAGCCCATAGAACCATGGATGTCTGGGAATATTCAGGATAGGATTAAAAAGGGAAAGAGGGCCATATAATAGGTACAAAGGGAGCAAAATAACAGAGGACCTAGATTAGGGAGAATGTCAAAATATTCCACAAGTATATGAGGGGGAAAAGATGGTGAAACATTAGGAAGTACCAGTGCAGAATAGAAGAACACAAGGAACGACAGCAGTGTGCAGAATTGCACAGTGAGAAGTGTCTACATTCCTCATAGGCAGCAGCATAATAGACCCTGGATGTTCTTTAAGTGTATCCCAACAGATTCTATCTTTGAATCTGAAGTAGCTTATCCTCACTTTCCTTTTTCTTCTTCCCTCTCTTTTTTGAATGCATTGAAAGATTATATCTGAAATATTAATTTCTGAAGAAGAGTCATTCAGTTTGAAATATTAATTCTGTTTCTCCCTCCACAGATACTGCCAGAACAGTGATGGGTATTGCCGGCACCTTACGTTTTTAGTTCAGGCTGCACCACTTTTACTACATTTCATTTACTAAGTGCCCGTTCCATTTTTTGTTTGAGCCAGTTCAAAAACAGAGAGTTGTGGTTGGATGCTTACAACACATCATTATTTAATGTGGCTATTTTTATCTGCAGTTTACCAAATTTCTCATAACACACTGTGCATTTATAAACATGCACTTCAAGCTCATCTTAGACTGGCTCACATTTCCTGCATTGGGTCTCTCTATTTCTGATCTATCATGCAGAGTAAATTGTTAACTTCTGAACATGTACATTACAGGCTAAATCATTGTTCATATAATCATTACATAATGATGATAATGAGACTCCAATGAAGGACCTTCAGTTTAGATCTCATGCAGAATTGTAATGTTACAGTTATTTTGGTGTGAATAAATAATTGCTTTAAAAGGTCCCAAGGGTTCCCTAGGATGTTGAATGAGGTCAGGGAGGAAATAGCAGATGCTCTGAGGATTATTTTCCAATCTCCACTAGACACAGGTTAGGTGCCAGAGAACTGGAGGAATGCAAATGTAGTTCCTTTGTCTAAGAAGGGTACAAAGGAAATGCCAAAAATTATAGGCCAGTTATTCTTAATTCAGTACTGAAAACAACAAATTTTGGAGATCACAGCAGCTCAGACAGCATCCAGATTAACTATTAACATCTATTTTCCACCAGCACCCTACACCCACTACCCCACACGACCCCCGCCCAAATTATAGCATAAATGATGTCCCCTCCACTTCAGCTCTGATGAAAAATTATCTACACTCAAAATGTTAGCTTGCTCTCTTTCCATGGATGCTGTCTGACCCTCTGTGATCTCTAGTATTTGTTGTTTTCAGTATAAATTTCAGCATCTCCAGTAATTTATTCATACATTCTTAATTTGGTGGTGGGCAAATGGTTAGAATTAATCTGAGAGATCAGATAAACTGTCACATAGAAAGACATGGACGAGTCAGGGATGGTCAGCATGACTTTGTTAAGGGACAATTATGCCTTACAAAATTAATTGAATTCTTTAAGGCAGTGATGAGGATGATTGATGAGGGTAGTGCTGTGGATGTTGCTTACATTGGTAAAGCATTTGACAAGGTCTCACACGGCAGACTGGTCAAAAATGTAAAAGCCCATGTGATGCTGCGTGCTGTGTCAAAGTGGATCCAAAGCTGGCTTAGTAACAGGAAACAAAGAGTAATTGTCAATTGCTCCCCTTGCAAATGGAAAGCTGTTTCAAGTGGTGTTCCACAGGGTTCAGTGTCGGGGTCCCTGCTGATTGTTTTAAATAGTAACGTTTTGGACTTGAATCTGGGGAGCACAATTGAGAAATTTGTAGATGATACAAAAATTGGCATCTAGTGGATAGCGTAGAGGATAGCTTAAGCACCAAAATGATATAGATTCATAGATTCATAGATTCATATAGCTCAGAAAAGGCCCCTCGGCCCATCAACTCTGCACCAACATAACTTCCACCAAAGATGCATAAATCCCATTTTCCGGTACTTGTCCCATATCCCTAAATGTTATAATATCTCAAGTTTACCAATCTTTTCTTAATACACTGTGCATTTATAAACATGCACTTCAATCTCAGCATAGACTGGCTCACATTTCCTGCATTGGGTCTCTCTATTTCTGATCTATCTTGTAGAGCAAAGTGTTAACTTCTGAATATGTACAAATTTTTTTTATAGGTAAGGTTTCCAGCTTCCACTACTTTCCCAGGCAGTGCGTTCTGGATTCCCACCACCCGCTGAGTGAATAAAATTCTTCCTAAATCCCATCTGAATCTTCTGCCCTTTACCGTAAAACTAAGCCCTCTCATGATTGATCCCTCAACCAAGGGGAACAGCTGCTCTCGATTCACACCCCTCATAATCTTATACACCTCAATCATGCTTCCCCCACCCCAGTTTTCTCTGCTCTAAAGAAAACAATCCAAGTCTATCTAGTCTCTCCTTAAAGCTCAATTTCTCTATCCTCCGTACACCCTCTAGTGCTATCACATCCTTCCTGTAGCAATGTGACCAGAACCACAACTATGGCCTAACCAACACTCCATACATTGCCTCCTTGCTCTTATACTCTATGCTATGACTGATGAAAGCAAGATGGGTTGGTGGATTTGGCAGGAACGTGGCAGATGGAGTTCAATTATGGTAATTATGAGGGTAATGCATTCAAGCTAAGTGGCAGGAGGATTAGAGGTATTGTGAGTGGGTGGTGGGTGTCTGGAATTCGCTACCCGAGTTGGTGGTGGAGGCAGAGATCCTAAACTCTTTTAAAAAGTTCCTGGATATGCACCTTAAGTGCTGTAAGCTGCAGGGCTATGGGCCATGAACAAGAAGATGGGATTAGAAAGTGTATCTGTGTGTCTTTTGGTTGGCATGGAAAATATGGAGCAAATCATACAATCATAGAATCCCTACAATGTGGAAACAGGCCCTTCGGCCCAACAAGTCCACACCGAACCTCAGACCATCCCACCCAGGCTCATTCCCCTGTAACTGACCTAATCTACACATCCCTGAACTATAAGGGCAATTTAGCATGGCCAATCCACCTAACCTGCACATCTTTGGACTGTGGGAGGAAACCAGAGTACCTGAAGGAAACCCACACAGACACGAGGAGAATGTGCAAACTCCACACAGGCAGTCGCCAGAAGGGGAAATGAACCCAGGTTGCTGGCGCTGTGAGGCAGCAGTGCTAACCACTGAGCCACCGTGCCACCCCTCTTTTTAAATACACAGCACTGGCCCCCCAATAGAGTGGCGCTCCCCCTCCTTCAATTGGACAGCCTAGTTGAGACACACTGTCAAGCTATTTTCAACACAGGGAGATATTCATAAATGGCCCCCTTCTGTGCACTGGCATTTTTATGGTTCTACAGTGCTGTGAATCTAGCCATATCCTTAATTAATGTAACATCTCACAAACATTTTCTAGATCTCAACTTACAAAGAACAGATTCAGCAGCAGGAGTGGTGAGAGCTCAAGCCAGAGGGCAGCTGGGAAGGTAAGGTTTCTGTATAAAAACTCACCACGTGAATAGGCAGATCGAAAGATGAGCAGGAGCAAACACGGACACGGGGACTGCTGGGTAAGTGAACTAATATTCGGGAAGTGGCTAGACCTGAAACTCTATACGTTTAGTGTCTCCCACACATCCTCCTCCTCTAAACAAAAAAAAGACTCTGTGTGGAGGGTTGGTAAGGTAAGCTTTTATTTTTCTTTCTCTTTATCTCTTTTGTCAATCAAGAGTAGAGGGGATGGAAGCTAAGCCGTTGCATATTCCTCTTGTAGGATGTGGGAGGGAACGGTCACTACTAGTGTCACTTCTGACTTCACCTGCAAGAAGTGCATCCAATTCCAGCTCCTAACAGACCGCGTTAGGAAACTGGAGCAGGGGCTGGATGAACTCTGGATCATTCAGGAGGCTGACGGGGTGATAGATAGGTGTTATAAGGGTGTTGTCACACCCAAGTTACCCAAGCTGGATGATCGTCAGGAAAGGGAAAGGGAATAGGCAGATAGTGCAGGGATCCCCTGTGGCCATTCTCCTCAATAATAAGTATACCACTTTGGATACTGTTGGTGGGGACGACCTACCAGGGAAAAGCCATAGCGGCCAGGTCTCTGGCACTGATTCTGGCTCTGTGACTCAGAAGGCAATGGGGGAAAATAGGACAGTGATAGTGACACGAGATTCAATGGTTAGGGGAACAGACAGGAGATTCTGCGGTCCCGAACGAGATTCCCGGATGGTATGTTGCCTCCGGGGTGCCACGGTCAGGGATGTCTCAGATCGAGTCTACAGGATTCTTAAGGAGGCTATCAGTACACATCGACACCAATGGCATAACTAAGAAAAGGGGTGAGGACCTAAAAAGTGAATATCGGGAGTTAGGTTGGAAGCTCAAAGGCAGGACAAGCAGTGTAGTAATCTCAGGATTACTACCGGTGCCACAGGCTAGCGAGGCTAGAAATGGAGTGAGTGCAGCTGAACACGTGGCTACAGAGCTGGTGTAGAAGGGAGGGATTCAGATATGTGGATCATTGTGATACCTTATGGAGAAGGTGGGACCCGTACAAGAGGGGCAGGTTGCCCCTGAACTGGAGGGGTACTAATATCCTGGGCAGGAGGTTTGTTAGAGTTCTTCGGGAGGGTTTAAGCTAGTTTGGCAGGGGGATGGGAACCAGAGCTGTGGATCAGAGGATGGGGTAGCCGGTGCACAGGTAGATACAGCATGCAGAGAGTCTGTGAGGGAGGATAGACAGTTGATAGGGCAAAATTGCAGTCAGTATGACGGGTTGAAGTGTGGCTATTTTAACGCAAGAAGTGTCAGGAATAAGGGTAACGAACTTAGAGCATGGATCAGTACTTGCAGCTACGATGTTGTGGCCATTACGGAGACTTGGATAACACAGGGGCAGGAATGGTTGTTGGATGTTCCGAGGTTTAAATGTTTCAAAAGAAATAGGGAGGGAGGTAAAAAAGGTGGGAGAGTGGCATTGCTAATCAGGGATGGTATCACAGCTGCAGAAAGGGAAGTCATCGAGGAGGGCTTGTCTACTGAGTCAGTATGGGTGGAAGTCAGAAACGGGAAAGGAGCATTCATCTTACTGGGAGTTTTCTATCGACTCCCAATAGCAACAGAGACACTGAAGAACAGATTGGGAGGCAGATTTTGAAAAAGTTCAGAAGTAATAGAGTTGTTGTCATGGGTGACTTCAACTTTGCTAATATCGACTGGAACCTCCCAAGTGCAAATAGTTTGGATGGAGCAAATTTTGTCAGGTGTGCCCAGGAAGGATTTCTGACTCAATATGTAGATAGGCCGACTAGAGGGGAGGCCATATTGGATTTGGTGCTTGGCAACGAACCAGGCCAGGTGTCAGATCTTTCAGTGGGCGAGCATTTCAGTGACAGTGATCACAACTCCCTGAACTTTACTATAATCATGGAGAGGGATAGGAGCGGATGGTATGGGAAAGTATTTAATTGGGGTAGGGGGAATTACGATACTTTTAGGCAAGAACCACGGAGCATTAATTGGGAGCAGATGTTCTCAGGGAAATGCACGACAGAAATGTGGAGAGATAGTCGGAACTGCAGATGCTGGAGAATCCGAGACAACAAGGTGCAGAGCTGGATGAACACAGCAGGCCAAGCAGCATCATAGGAGCAGAAAGGCTGACGTTTCGGGCCTAGACCCTTCATCAGAAAATTTCTGATG
>NC_063340.1:32326963-32358018 GCF_021869965.1 Rhincodon typus | reverse complement strand
GATGCTGCTTGGCCTGCTGTGTTCATCCAGCTCTGCACCTTGTTGTCACAGAAATGTGGAGGTTGTTTAGGGAGCACTTGTTACGAGTACTGCATAGGTTTGTCCCATTGAGGCAAGGAAGGGATGGTAAAGTGAAGGAACTTTGGATGACAAGACATGTGGAGCATCTAGTCAAGAGGAAGAAGGAAGCTTACTTAAGGTTGGGGGAAGCAAGGATCGGACAAGGCTCTAGAAGGTTACAAGGTAGCCAGAAAGGAACTGAAGAAAGGACTTAAGAGAGCTAGAAGGGGATATGCAAAAGCCTTGGCAGGTTGGAATAAGGAAAACCCCAAGGGGTTCTCTACTTATGTGAGGAACAAGAGGATGGCCAGAGTGAGCATAGGGCCGATCTGGGATAGTGAAGGGAACTTGTGCGCAGAGTCGGAGGAGGTAGGGGAGGTCCTTAATGAATACTTTACTTCAGTATTCATCAGTGAGATGGACATTCTAGTTTGTGAGGACAGTGAGAAACAGACTGGCTTGAACAAGTTGATTTTAGGAAGGAGGATATGGTAGAATTTTGAAAAACATGAGGATAGATAAGTCCCCTGGGCTAGACGGGATATACCCAAGGTTACTACAGGAAGCAAGGGAAGAGATTGCTGCGCCTTTGGCGATGATCTTTGCATCCTCACTGTCCACTGGAGTAGTACCAGATGATCGGAGGGTGGAAAATGTTATTCCCTTGTTCAAGAAAGGGAACAGGGATAATCCTCGGAATTACAGACTGGTCAGTCTTACTTCTGTGGTGGGCAAATTATTGGAGGGGATTCTGAGAGATAGTATTTATGATTATTTGGAAAAACACAGTTTGATTAGAAATAGTCAGCATGCCTTTGTGAGGGGCAGGTCATGCCTCACAAGCCTTATTGAATTCTTTGAATATGTGACAAAACACATTGCTGAAGGTCGAGCAGTGGATGTGGTGTATCTGGATTTTAGCAAGGCATTTGATAAGATTTCCCATGGTAGGCTCATTCAGAAAGTAAGGAGGCATGGGATTCAGGGAAATTTGGCTGTCTGGATACAGAATTGGCTGTCCAACAGAAGACAGAGGGTTGTAGATGCTGGAAAGTATTCAGCCTGGAGCTCGGTGACCAGTGCTGTTCTGCAGGGATCTGTTGCGCTTTGTGATCTTTATAAATGACATCGATGAGGAAGTGGAAGTGTGGGTTAGTAAGTTTGCCAATGACACGAAGGTTGATGGAGTTGTGAATAGTGTGGAGGGTTGTTCTAGGTTGCAATGGGACATTGACAGGATGCAGAGCTGGGCAAAGAAGTGGCAGATGGAATTCAACCCAGAAAAGTGTGAAGTGATTCATTTTGGAAGGTTGAATTTGAATGCAGAATATAGGATTCTTGGCAGTGTGGAAGAACAGAGGGATCTTGGGGCCCATGTCCATAGATCCCTCAAAGTTGCTACCCAAGTTGTTAGGGTGTTATGAAGGTGTATGGTGTGTTGGCTTTCATTGGCAGGGGAATTGAGTATAAGAACCGCGAGGTTATGCTGCAGCTCTATAAAACCCTGGTTAGAACACACTTGGAATATTGTGTTCAGTTCTGGTTGCCTATTTATAGGAAGGATGTGGAAGCTTTAGAAAGGATGCAGAGGAGATTTACCAGGATGCTGCCAGGTTGAGGGAGCTTAGGCTTTTCTCATTGGAGCGAAGAAGGATGAGAGGTGACTTGATAGAGGTGTACAAGATGATGAGAGGCATAGATAGAGTGGATAGCCAGAGACTTTTTCCCAGGCCGGAAATGACTTTTATGAGGGGGCATAATTTTAAGGTGATTGGAGGACGGTATAGGGGAGATGTCAGAGGTTGGTTCTTTACACAGAGAGTGGTGGGTGTGTGGAATTCGCTGCCGGCAGTGATAGTGGTAGAGACATTAGGGACATTTAAGCGACTCTTGGATAGGCACATGGATGTAGCAAAATGCAGGGTATGCAGGCTTGTTTGATCTTCGATTAGGAAAATCGGTCGACACAGCATTGTGGGCCGAAGGGCCTGTATTGTGCTGTACTGTTCTATGTTCTCTGTTCTAGATGGTGTAGCGTTGTCGCAACCTGAAAGAGCCTGAAGATTAGAAAATCCAAAGCTGAGTTGGTGCAATGGGGAATCTCACATCAAACTCCCAATGAACAGACGGAACAGGGTAAAGGCACAAAAGAAAAACAGACCAGTGGCCAACAGAGTAGCAGTGCAAAAATAAAACCTATGTATGAATGCAATGTCACCAATTCCAGAGACATTTCAAACAATTGAAAGACATGACAGGCAGAAAGCTAGAAAAATTGGAGTATGAAATCCAAATGTTATGGAAGTGCTTCAGAGTTAGCAAGAAAGGCTGACAAAATTCAGGACAATTTATTGCTTTACACAGTAGGCACCGTGGATGATATTACGTGAACAAGAATGAACAAAGATTACAACATATGGGGAGATAATTAGCACTTTTGGTTTTGTTCGTTTCGTATTTGATACATTGTAAAAATTGAATAAGGAGATTTAATAGGAGTGGGCAGAGGACAGGGAAGGCAGCAACTGCTTCACTAATATTCTTTACAGCTTGGCAAATTGTAATTATGAAAGGCTAAAGCACAACTTGATCCAAGATAGAATAGTAGATGTGGTTTTAGATTAATGTGTTTTAGACTTCCTGCAGTCTAGGGTAGATCTAACTTTGAGTAAAGCATGCAATTAACTAGACAGGCTAAGGTCTGAAAACAGAATCGAGTCATTATTAAGAGATGGACAGGAATCCTTTAGAAGAAACAATTTGGGTTGAATCAATACATCAGCAAAAATGAAAGCACCGCAGCAGCAGCCAGGGGAGTACAAAGAGAGAGTGCCAGATGCCATTTGTCAAGTCTCTGCTATGGTGAGAAGAAGGTTCACTGGCGTAAAGAATGTCTGCTCAAACCGCAGAGTGCCTTGCATGCAGAAAAGTCAATTTATTTTAAATTAGAATGCTGTTGCAAGTAACACATATCCTCAAAGCAGAGGAAAAACCTTCAAAAAGAAGGACTATCCAAGAAATAAAGAAGCTAGTGATGGAAAAAAATGACTTTCCTTGGGAAAATTAAAGATTTAAATAGAAACCCTGAAGTGTTGATAAAGAGGCCAAGGAACACCATACCAATTTCAAACTGGACACAAGAGCAACAGTCTCAGTTTGAGATAGAATGGCTCAGTCTAATAACATTGCAATCTTCATTTATTTGAATTCAAGGTACAATAAGACTGAAGATCAAAGCTCAAAAACAGAGACAGAGACATCTTTGAAACATTACACATTATCCAGAACCAAGAATGCTCATTATTAAGCAGAAAAATGTATAGATCATGACTTGATTTAAAAAGTGGTGTGATGATACTATGGCTTTAAGAGGTATATTTTGTCCTTTTTTGTAATGAAGAAAGTTGAGATGGAGGTTCCAAGCGGTCTGCTCAAATCCAATGATGTAAACTGTTTGTGAGGACTTGAGTTGTTTTTTTTAAGTGGGAACAATAGAAACAGCCTGAATTGATGGGGTCAAACTCCCACAGAACTAAGATTTTGAGTTTTAGTTTTCTGCAGTTGCTGGGGTTTTGAAGCTGGATGTGGAAGCTTTTATTACTCTCTCTGTTACAGCTAAAAGCTGGAGTTCTCTTCCTGCTGTTAGAATTGAATGTGAGACAATCTAATTTATTAAATCTGCCTTTGCCAAGGGTGTGTTTAAGAGATGTTACTATATCAGAACAATTAATTAGTAGTTAATGTAGTAGATAATATATATAATTTTGCTAAGCATTTTGATAGAGTTGCAGTTAAGCCAATTCTTTCTTTTTATTTTGTCTGTATTTCAACTGTAATTAAAAATAAAGTGTGTTTGGCTTAAAATGGAGCACCTGGAATATAACACCTAATACTTATCTTTAAAATAAGAAAAAGTTAGGGTCTAAACTATCTTAATATATTTTGAGGTTGTTTGGTCTAATCCATTACAGGGGACAAAATCAAAGGAAAAAAGCAAACAATTAATTCAGACTCATATACACTTGGAGTAGATACCAGTTTACACCCAGAAAAGCTCCACAGCCATCTGAAAATATCAGCAGTGAAATAGAAACAATGCCTCAACAAGGAGTTACTTCATCAGTTACTAGGTCTATGAAGTGGTGTTCTGGTCTGGTACCTGATCAATCTGTTCCAAATCAAAATGTCTCTATTAGAATTTCTCAATTGACTAGGGCCCTAGAACATGCAATACACGAAACAGAATCAGTAGACGAAAGAAGATACCACTATCACAAAATTGAATGCAAATAGTGGACTCTGGAGGCTAGATGAAACATTGACTAATTTAACTTTCTTATGTCATTCGGATATTATTATTTCAACTACCTATACTTTGGTATCATGTCTGTGTGAAACACAGAGGACAATTCCAGAACAATATAAAACATATTGGAAGGAATGGAAGGCATCATTGATCATCTGGACAGTATCTTGATCCATTTGCTCATCAAAAACAGAACGTGATCAAAAGTGTTCAGTGCTCTTCAGGGTACAGACTTAATACTCAATGAGTATGCGTGGGTTATCGGAAGCAACTAGAATCATAATGGACCCACAGGAAAAGAAGCCCTAAAAAGAGGAGATTTACAGAGAATTGTCAATCAAGTGGTTAAATGTCCACCACACCTAACTCAGATCAATTAATCTTTAAGGCATCTCCTAAAGCAAGGCCTGGCACAACAGGGATTAATATCTTCTGAGATTTTAGCTCACTATGATCCTGACCTACTGACCATTATAGCAGTGGATGCCTCAGCAACAGGACATGAAGCAGGATTGTTCCAGACTCGGAAGAATAGGATCAGAAGACCAGTTTATTTCACATCACAGTCTCTGACTCAAATTGATGTCAGATGTCAGAAATATTTCTGGAAAAGAAGCCTTTTAGGCAATTGTGTGTTTGAGAAGTTTTAAGACCATGTTCTTGGATTGTAATTCAAGATTGAAACTAATCACTGAGCCACTTGTAATTTTGTTAAATACATAGGAAATCATGAAGATGCTGCCTCAGATCGAGCAGTTCAGATTGAAGCTAACCAATGTGATACTATTATTGAATACATCCAGCATCAAACTGATAATACTTACCAAATATCCATGACGGAAGACATGAAATTCGGAAGACATGAAATTTGTTAAGGAAGATGAAGCTTAGCTTTACCTGAGCACTGAATGCTTGCCTGTGACAGCAAAGAAGCTGGAAGAAATCAGAAAAGCACAGATACAGAATGGGGAATGTCTGCAAATCTGTATATGTTGACTTGACAAATGACCAACATGTGTCTGAAACAATCTTATCTTGCAACATTACATTGAGCAGCTTAGACACTTTAGTATCATCGATTGGCCAGGGCCAACACTGAGCAAGGAGACCAAGTATAACGCAATCACCAAAACAAGGTATCCAATGTGTTGCGTGTGCCATAATCAGATAAAATTGAATGAACCACTTCTGGCCTTTTCCTGTGCATCTGGGCCATGGGGCTGCATTGGCATGGACTTTGAATGGAAAGGTAAAGTCTTTTTCATTGTAGTGGCTTAATATTCCTGTTGGACAGATGTACAGCACTTAACCTGAAGCTGTCAGAGTCTTCCTAATAAAGATTTTCTGAACTCATTTGAGACATTGTTGTCTCAGATAAGGGGCCATGGCTTGCAGTTGAAAGTGTTAAGTTTTTTACAGAATTCAATGGGTTGGTTCATGTCATAACACCCCAAAGATACTCTCAGGCCAATGTAGATGCCAACAGAGAGATACAAACAACCAAAGATCTGCTAAAGAAGAATAGAAATCTTTACCTACTGTGTGAAGCCACTGTTACATTCTGTTCCAGAACAGTCTATCTCCATGTGAGCTAAGATGGGCCAAAGGCTAAAAATCCAACTGCTTTCCCTAGCAGACACATTGATGCCAAAAGTTGATGATTTTGAAATTGGAAGAAAGGTATCAAGCAGTCCAAGATGATGTTACTGATCAATATCAAATACCCACAAACTGTTTGGCCTTGAAGCCAGAAAACGGCTGGATCAGGGACAACAGCAAGCTGGTACAGTCCTCAGGAAGATTCAGCCATCGAGATTATATTTGCGCAAAACAGATGGTACCATTAGGTGCAAAGCCACTAACAGGATGGGCTAATTTCCCAGGTACCCAGGTAGAGGACAGGCCTACAGAATTTCTACTTAAAAGAAAAGCACCATTGAGTAACACTTTCAAAATAGAAGACAGATCCTCAAAAATCTTAAAGAGAACTCTACACATGATCAGGACGGTTGGTGAAGTTAGCAAAAAACATTGCCCCTGTAAAAGAGAGATTTTGGCAGAGATGTAAGAGGGTGTGTGTGTATATGTATAAGACTAGAGGGATAAATACTTGATGGGAAATATGGAGTTGAAGACTTAGTCCTGACGTGTGAAGAGGAAGCTATGTCATTGCTGATATGGCCAAATGATAATAGGCATGTTGATGAATATACCCTAGTGAAGGAGCAACAGTTTATGCAGTGAACTTGGTGTAAATAAAAAACAATGCTCTAAGACAAACCCAAGAATGCAGCCATATCTTTACCTTGGAGTAAGATCTCACAAGCATTGTCTCCAGATCAATGGAATGACAAAATTCTGGTGTTGGTCTTTCTTCCAAGTCTTTGTGCACCTTATGTTTCCTGTTTAATGGTTCCTCCAAGTTGCCCCCTCTCTCCATCCTTTACTAAATCAAAGTAAACACTTCCAAAGTACAAGTTAACTCTCTGTGAAAACTTTGGACCCAATTTTTTGAGGTGCACCCCAGCCATCTCATACAGCTTTCTCTTGGCTAAGAAATGGTCTCAAGGCCCCATTTTTCTGAAACCCTCCAGACCATTTCCTCAGACACATTAACATGTTTTGCCTTATTGCTTTGATCTTGAAGGTTCTACTGTATAATTTTGTCCCTAGCTCCAGAAACATATTGGGGCAGCACAGTGGCTCAGTGGTTAGCACTGCTGCCTCACAGTGCCGGGCACCCAAGTTCAATTCCGGCCTCACGTGACTGTCTATGTGGAATTTGCACATTCTCCCTGTGTCTGTGTGAGTTTCCTCTGGGTGCTGCAGTTTCCTCCCACAGTCCAAAGATGTGCAGATTAGGTGGATTGGCTATACTAAATTGCACCTAGTGTCCAAGAATGTGCAGGCTAGATGTGTTAGCCATGGGAAATTCAGGGTTAAAGGGATAGTCTAGAGGGCTAGGTCTGGGTTGGATGCCCTTCAGAGGGTTGGTGTGACTCAATGGGCCATATAGTCTGTTTCCACACTGTAGGGATTGTATGATATTCTGTAGGAATGTTTTCCTACCAATGTCAATGGTTTCAACCAAGAATTCTGGCTGTTCCTCTTTCTTCTACAAAATGTTCTATATCTGTTCATTGATATCCTTCACCTTGGCATCCGAGAGGCAATATGCCATCTGAGACACATCAATAGTTGCAGGAACATCTCTATACCCCCTGCTTATCATAGAGTAGTACAGTAGAATAGCATGGAAACAGGCCCTTCAGTCCAAACTGGTCCATGGTGCCCATTCAGTTAGTTCCAATTACCCGCATTTGGACCATATCCTTCCAAACCCTTCTCATTCATGTACCTATCCAATTTTTTTAAAATGTTGCTATTGTACCTGCCTCAACCACGTTCTCCAGCAGCCCATTCCATATGCACACCACTCTCTGCATAGTTGACCCTCAGGTCCTTCTTAAATTGATTGCTCTCACTTTAAACCAATGCCTTCTAGTTTTCAATTCCCCATTCCTGGGAAAAATACCATATGCATTCATCCTGTCTATGCCCCTCATGATTTTATACACCTCAATAAGGTCATCCCTCATTCTCCTACCTTCCAAGGAATAAAGTCCTATCCTGGCCAACCTCTCCCTATAACTCAGGCCTGCTGGTCCTTGCAACGTCCTCATAAATCTTCTTTGCACACCTTCCAGTTTAACTATGTCATTCCTATAACAGGGTGACCAAAACTGTACACAACACTCCAAGTGTGGCCTCACCAATGACTTATACAACTGTAACATGATGTCCCAACTCCTATACTCAATGCCTTGACCAATGAAGGCCAGCATGCTAAATGCCTCCTTCACCAACCTCGCCACCTGTGATGCCGCTTTCAACGAATTATGTACTTGTACTCCTAGGTCCCTCTGTTCCTCAGTCGATTGCCATAGAATTATTGCATTTAGATGGGTTTGGTGAAGTTGTTTTTTCATGTAGCAAGTTGTAAAGACTTGGAACTCACCACCTACAGGTCAATCAAACCAGAGATGATTCAAATAATTTATGATTTAAAAAGGAAATTGCATTTGAGGGAAATAAACTTGCAGGGCTACAGGGAGAGAGCAGGGAAGACTGATTGGTTTGTTCTATATAGATCCAGTGATGCCTCAATGGATCAAATGGCCTTCTTCTGGGCTGTAAATGATTCTATGACAATTTAACAATGTTGTTCTGCCTCACTGTGTGCCCAACTCTACCCCATCATCTATCACTCCACAATGTCATGGATGTGTTCTAGGCTGCATTACTCCAAAGTGTTGACACTTTTGTTGATACCGAACACTGTAGACTCAGTAGTGAGTGTAACATGTTGCAGAATTGCATTCTCCATTGATTTGTGAGCTCATTTCTTCCACATAAGTAGGTCAGCTTTTAATCCTGGCACCTCTTGAAATTTATGTGGCTGTTTTGTAAATTACTTTGGCTTTGTTCATTCCAATGGCCTGTCAGCAGTGGTGCAACTGCTTGGCATTCACCACAAGAACCAGATGGAAATTTTGGCTTTAGCCTTAACTTTATAAACTTTATTCGTATGGTTTCTTTTATTAGCTCCTTTTTTTAAACAATATTATTAAAAATTTGGCCAAATCATAGGTCAATAAGTCTAATAAAAATAGAACTTTTTACACAAGTAAAATTCAGTCTGCTGATCCATTTTTCAAGCTGTTACATATTACCATTTTAAAAGGAGTTTAAGTACATTAAGGCACAGTTTCCATTCTGATTGCAATCAGTGACTCAAACGCAAATAGTGCCCAAAATTACACTAGTTTTGAAAGTATTTTGTTTTTCTCAACTTTCCAGCTGATCAGCAGCCACAAAATTCATCATGAAACAAAAGTCTAATTGGGCATTATTTTGAAATATAGTAATTGTAAAAATTAATTTTGTTACTAAAATATTCCTTGATATATTTAAGAATGGTAAGCCCACTGTTATTTGAAGAACTGAAAATGAATTTACTACCAGAGAAAAAATATTAATTGATGACAATGTCAGTGAAGCTTCTCTGTTTAACCTGACTTTAAATCACTCAGGAAGACCTATTTTTAGAAAAGAACCATTCGTTAATTATATTTGGGATACAGTAGTTAGTTTCTTGGAAAACTAAAAAAACTTTGAAAAGATGCCTATTAATACCGTCATGCCCAGCTGAACCAATTTACTCTTTAGAGACTCCTCAAGGGCCTACAACTAAACTTTGCTAATGAAAGCTCTCAATGGTGATTAACTCACCAAGGATGTAGCCAGTTATCTGGATTAAGCTGTTCCTAGTGTATTTTTCCCCTAGCAAGCACAGAGGATCACAGGAGCTCAACAATTTCTTCTAATTAAATGCAATCAATAAACATGCATCAAAAATATAACACAGAAAGCTCTGTTCAGACAAAACGGACTGTTTTGTTCAACTAAACAAGTCCCTATTGATGTTATTCCTCATATAATCAGTAGCCCTTATCCTGTGTTGTCTCCTTGTTCCCATATTTCACTGTTCCTCTTTCTTTCATCAAGCCATTTAACAATCTCAACCAGCATTTATGAAAAGTCTTTAATATAATAAAATAGCCAAATGTGCTTTACAAGAGTATTATCAAACAGAATTTGAAACTGAGCTATACAGCCATGAGATATTAGACCTTTTCCCTCACTATCACTCTCATTTTCTCCAGTCCCATAACCATCTAGGCTATCTGTGCTCCTTCATTCTGAACTCTTGAGCATCATTGATTCTAATTACTCTACCACTGGTGGCCATGTTTTTGCTGTCCTAGGACCAAGCTCTGGAATTCTCTGCCTGAAACTTTCCCTCTCCCCCTATCTTTTTTTCCTTAAAAATACACCCTAAAGCTTAACTCTTTGACAAGGCTTTTGGCCATCTGGGCCAATATTGCCTAATTAGACAAGTCATTTACACAAGTCTCTTTATCGTGTCCTAGTTCTGATAAGTGAAAAATAAAAAGCTTCAACTTCTTGTTGTTTAACAATGTTTAAAACTTTTCTTCTTCATATCTCAATTGGGTTGGTTAGGATCTATAATATCATCAACTGCACAGAATCTCAAGGAGGGAAGGACCAACTGATTCTTCTATTTTCTAAACTTTCTCACAATCAAAACTCTCCATAGAATTAGAAACTTGCGGTGATCTATAAGTTGTTTTGTTTTATATCAGTAAAATATATTGATCAGAATATTTAAGGTTTGCATGAAAAGCATAAGCAATGTGAATGAGTGGGAAAATTGTTCTGAAATGAAGATGTCGTAAATGTATTCGAACATAAACTGCTTGCAATATTAATTCAGTGGCCTCCTGTCCTTACAATTATAAAGAGAAAACATGAGGCATTATAGGCTCAAATTTTGATGAACTATTCTGCTGCCAGAAGGAAGATGGAGCAGAACATAGGAGCATCCATTCTCAAGGACTCTGACCCCATTTCCAGTTGTGGACGTGGGGATTTTCTCTATTTTCAGGGCTGATGGCAGTGTCTGCAGGTACACTTAAGCAGTACCTGATCCAGTGAGAGAGACTAAACCATTCCAATTGAGATACTTCAGATTTGATTTGATGTATTATTGTCACATGTACTGAGAGACAGTGAAGACTCTTACTAATTTTTATAGATGCACCAGATAAAGCATCCATCAATTGCATCACAGTTTGGTATGGCAACAGCTCAGACCAAGGCCACAAGAAATTATAGGGAGTTGTGAATGCAGCCCAGTCCATTATGAAAACCAGCCTTCCTTCCATTTTCCAGTTGCCTTGGGAAAACAGCCAACATATTCAAAGACACCTCCCAGCCTAATTATGCTCTCTTCCATCCATTTCCATCAGGCAGAAGATACAAAATTTATCCCCAGATTTTTAAAGTCAAGGAATCCTCCTCAAAATGCAGGTCCATTCTTCCATAAAAGTTTGGAGTTCTTCAAGCTATCTTCCTGAAACTGTCACTAACTCTCAGCTCACAGGAAATAAAACCAATCAACATGCGTGGAGAAAAGAACAAAATGACTATTTCAGGTCGTCTTGCAGCCTAACCTTTGCAGCACTTCCAGCATTTTCTGTTTTTATTTTGGATTTCCAGTATTATCATTATTTTACCTTCCGTCTCAGTTGACAAGAGTTCTGTCTGAAGATATATGGGGGCAAGATGATTGGAAAATGTTCATTTAGACAGCAGACATCATCTTGGCATTGACAGAAAGAGTCAATGATGATTTGACAATGGTCTGAATGCCAATCAATGGTACCTGGAGATAAAATGGAATAAAATTGCTGAGGAGTCTCCATTTCACTAATTATACAGTTGAAGCGTCACTAAGTCAAACAGCTGGAAACGGACCATCTGGACCAATTTGTCCACACTGACCCCACATTCCTATCTAACCTAATACCTTTTGCCAGCACTTGCCCATATTTCTATTATCTCTTCCTATTAATATACCCATTTAGAAGTCTTTAAATGTTGTAATTGTACCAGCCTCCACCACTTTCTCTGGCAGCTCATTCCATACACTCACCATCCTGTGCATGAAAATGTTACCCCTCAGGTCCTTTTTAAATCTTTCCCCTCTCAAAACCAATGCCATCTAGTTTTGGACTTCCCCACCCTAGGAGAAAAAGCCTCGCTATTCACTCTATTCATGCCCCTCATGATTTTATAACTGTAAGGTCACCCCTCAGCATCCAATGCTCCAGAGAAAAAAAGGCCCAGACTATTCAGCCTCTCCCTATGAGTCAAACCCTCCAGTCCCTGAAACATCCTTGTAAATCTTTTCTGTACCCTCAAGTTTAACAATTTCCTTCTTATAGAATGGCAACCAGAATTGTACACAGTATTCTAAAAGTGGCCTCATCAATGTCCTATACAGCTGCAACATGACATCTCAACTCTTGTACTCGATGTTCTGACCAATAAAGGTAAACATGCCAAACGTTTGACTCAAACCTGACAAAGGGTTTCGACCCAAAATGCTGACTTTCCTGCTCCTCGGATGCTGTTTGACCTGCTGGGCTTTTCCAGATCCATATTTATTGACTGTGGCTTCCGGCATCTGCAGTCGTTACTGTCTCTAAGCCTTCTTCACCACCCTGTCTACCTGCGATTCTACTTTCAAGGAACTATGCACCATGACCCCTAGGTCTCTTTGTTCAGCAACACTCCCCATGGCCCTACCATTAACTGTATAAGTCCTGCTCTTACCTAAATGCAACTCCTCATGTTTATCTAAATTAAACTCCATCTGCCACTCCTCAGCCCATTGGCCCATCTGATCAAGGTCCTGTTGTACTCTGAGATAATGTTCTTTATTGTCACTACACTACCTATTTTGGTGTCATCTGCCAACTTACTAAATCATACCTCCTACATTAACATCCAAATTTTTATTTGATTTTTGGCTGCGCTGCAATCCCACATCCCTGATCTTTTGCCACCAATAATGAAGTGGAGTAGGCAGATCACAGGATTTGCCTATGGACAACCCCAGGCCTGGCCAAGGTGCTACAAGTGCAGGCAGCATGAAGGTGAAGAGGTTGTTCTGCTTTTCTTAGATGTCACATCTGCACCCAGGTGTCTGTGAAGATGAAGGACATGGTGTCCACTGGTACACTTAATGCTTTCCACAATGTATATATATCATAGGGGCTAAAGTGTGTCATCAATAACCCAAACAAAATTTTAATTTGATGTGCTAACATTCCTTGCAATGTTTTACTTCTTAATTTGTTAGCAATAGGCTCTTCTTTAATTGGCAATCTCCTGTAACTGGTTGAATTCAAAAAGGCATGAGAGCTGAGGAATAGAGCACTTCAAATTACAACCATTGACACTGATGCACCTACTCCTGACCTTCATTCAGGATTTGGTGAGTTACTCACTCTCAGCCCTGAAGCAGGAGATACATTCAAGCTTACCAAACTCATCAGTCAAACAGTGCCAATTCCATGCTTCTAATTAGGAGCAGCATTCATAAAACTCTTAAGGTTTCCCAGGCCACATTATCATAAACATGACCCAGGATGTCAGGCTCTTTCACTGAAAAAGTATTTAAGCTTCAGCTTAAGGGTAGTTATCCACTTTCTATCTAAGAACAATAAGCACAAATCAGCATGGTCTCACTGTGTGACTTAGTTAAAAAAAACACATCTAGGCCAGGTAATGGTAATATGAGCTGGGGTTAAAATACCTCAAAAAGCTTGTCATCACTCTTCCAGTTGGGCTTGTGCTGCTGTCTCGTTGTGAATTTTACAATTAATTCAGTTACCTCACTTGGTGAAACAGTCTCAACTGAAGTTAGAAAATATTACCTTGTCAAAAATGTTTCCCTCCCTACTTTTTAAAGCTGCATCAATGTGTTGTCATTTTCCGTCTGCTTAAGCAATTCACCCACATAAAAATCCAAGTGAAATAATGTGGAAATTGGCCTGAGGTAATAGTACCTGGGAGAATAAAAGACATGACAGTCTGTTTGAATCATGTCTGGGTTTCCTTGTGTACATTATGATACTTGCAGTGGAAAATTCAGAACATTTTAAGATTACTTAATAAATAGTCTGTGAAATATATGATTCAAGTAGCAATTCAAACAAATGCATTCAGTTAAGTTTAAACTTCCCAGCTGGAAAAGAGAAAGTTAAAGTGATAATCTAAAGGAAAGTTTGAAAATTCTGAATGGTTATGGGACTATTTCCACTAGTCAGTGAGATCATAAATTTAGAATTAACAAAAAAAAGAGGTTCAGAAAAGAAAACTTTACAACATAGAGAAAGGTTAGAATGTGAATTTTTCAGCTGTATTGCTAAGTTGAAGTTTTCAGTTATTATGCAACAGAGGACGTTATTCGATCCATTGCCAGCTGTCTAGTGTAATCCAATCTATCCCATTCCCCTACTCTATCCTTACAGCCCTGAAAGTGCTCATCCAATTTACTTTTAAAATCATTAATCTTTTCCGCTTCCAATACCATTGAGAACAGTGAATTCCAGGAGTGGAACCTTACAGGAATCTAAGCAACATGGGCTATCAAAAGAGGTGTGGCAGAATTGCATGAAAAGTTTGGCGAGATTCATCCTGAAGTCAAGATCATATTGCTTCACCTTTTACATTTTTCCAAGCAGCTTGGTGAGATTCTCACCGGGAAGCAGCAAGTTGTCAATTGACAATGATTAATACTTGTTAAGCTTGTTGTTGACCGCCCAATTTACCTTGTTAACATTCTGCTAATGATCACACCAAACTTACCCAAAAAATTAGCCATCAAGGAAATCCAGCATGGAAACCTGAGCGGGTACCTGCCGGATTCATCTCACCACTCCTCCAAATGGCTTCCCTGTTACTTACAAGCAAACAGTAACCCAGGGCACAATCCATGAGCATCAGCTGTACGTGTCCCTCATTTGTGGATATTGGCATCCGAAATTCAACGAACACTCACCACTATCGTGGCACATCTCCCATACACTGGCACTGATCCTGGGAAATCCAGACCTGCATAACATGGCATACCCAGCAATCAGAAATCAGCAATCAACAAAAAAGTCAGGCAGTCAGCCCACATCTTGGACCAGGCTGTCATCCAGGGCAGGTCATATGCTTTCTTGGCATGCATTGACCTGGTGCCTCTGTATGCCCATAGCATACATGCCTTGCCTTGCCCTGTCTTGGAGTGCCAATTGGCACAGTCACACAACCGAATAGAAATATAGAAACATAGAAGAAAGGAGCAGGAGGAGGCCATTCTGCGCTTCGAGCCAGCTCCCCCATTCTTCATGATCATGGCTGATTGTCCAACTCAATAGCCTAATCCTGTTTTCTCACCATAACCTTTGATCCCATCAGCTCCAAGTGTTATACCTAATCGCCTCATGAATACATTCAATGTTTTGGCATCAATGACCTTCTGTGGTAATGAATTCCACAGGCTCACCACACTTTGGGTAAAGAAATGTCTCCTCCTCTCTGTCTGAAATTGTCTACCCCGAATCCTCAGACTGTCATCCCTGGTTCTGGACACACTCACCATTGGGAACATCCTCCCTGCATCCACTCTGTCCAGTCCCATTAGAATTTAATGTGTCTATGAGATCTCCCCTCATTCATCTGAAATCTAGCGAAAACAATCCCAACCTAGTCAATCTCTTCTCAAACATCAGACCTGCCATCCCTGGAATCAGCCTGGTAAACCTTCGCTGCACTCCCTCAAGAGCAAGAGCATCCTTCCTCAAAAAAGGAGACCAAAACAGCACACAATATTCCAAGTGTGGCCTCACCACTTGTATAACTGCAACAACACATCCTTGCTCCTGTACTCAAAACCTCTTGTAATGAAGGTCAACATACCATTTGCATACTTACCCTCAGTGACTTGTCCATAGGGAAGTCCAAGTACCACTGCACACTTCCCTCTCCTAATTTACAGCTGTTCAGGTAGTAATCCCCCTTTTTGTTTTTGCTTCCGAAGTGAGTAACCTCACATTTATCCAAATTATACTGTATCTGCCATTGATTTGCCCACTCACCCAACCTGTTGAGATCATGCTGAAGCATCTCTGCATCCTCATTACAGTTCACCCTCCCACCCAACTTGGTATCATCTGTAAACTTGGAGATGTTACATTTTGCATGATCCCTGTGGCACCCCACTAGTTACTGCCTGCCAATTTGAAATGGACACATGAATTCCTACTCTTTGTTTCCTCTTTGCCAAACAGTTTCCTATCATCCCAATACACTTCTCCCAATCCCATGTGTTTTAATCTTGCACATTAATCTCTTATGTGGGACTTTGTCAAATGCTTCTGAATAGCTGGCCACGCTGCTCAATATTCCTAAGTCAGGGTTTGTTAATAACATCCTCAAAAAATTCCAACAAGTTTGGCAAACACAATTTTCCATTCACAAATCTACACTGACTGTGCCCAATCAGAATTTTTTTATGCAATTATCCTTTTATCACACCCTTTGTGACAGATTTTAGCATTTTTGCTACTACTGATATAAGACTTATCAATCTGGTTTTCCCTTGCTCCTTCCTTAAAAAATCAGGATTGGTTGCGGAGGTGGGGGTGTGACATATGCAAGCTTCCAATCTAGAAGAATCATTCCAGCATCAACTACCTTTATAGCACCACCTTAAAGACTCTGGGACTTATCAACTTTCAACTCCATTTATTTCTCCCATACAACATTCATATTCATATAAATTTCCTTCAACTCCTCATTCTTCATCAACACTTGAATCTCTAACTTTGAGAGATTTCTTGTTTCTTCCTCGCAAAAACAGACATAAAGGGCAGAATCATCTACCGATTTGACTGATGCAGGCTGTGGCAAGATTTGTGGCACAGTCGGAGAACAAGTCTGGTGAGGTAAACGTCAACATTGGTAGCATCTGCACCACTTTCCATACTTTTCATAAGTGATTTAGTGGATGTCTCACTAGGCAATGGGGAGTTGCCAGTTAACTGCCCAACTTTTCACATTAATATTCAGCTTTCTATCTTATCATATTTGCCAAACAAACTAGATATCAAGACATGGAAACCTGAGCTCGTCCCTTGCTCCAGATGACCTTCGTGTTGCATTCAATCAAAGTGCAGCCCAGGTCTTGACCCACGAGCAGCAGATTTTCATCCAGCAGCTGCCAAACTCTGAAGATCATCCCGGCATTTCTCTGAAACATGTATAGGGTGCTCTAGAAGCTCAGAATTCAATTGCAAGACATAGAGACAACTAATATTGAAAGCCTGCAGCAGGGATATTTCAAGTACATGGACAGGTACCCAGCTCATGGCTTGGACTAGGTTGCATTTCAGGGCTGCTTGCTTGCTTTCTTCCTGTTCACTCATTTAGTGCCTAACCTGCATGTTCATACCATCCATGTCTTCCCCTGCCTTGAGTTGCCGATTAACGTTATAAGACAACCAAGCAGCTTACCTTGCTGGTCAGCTCTCCTCATTCAAGGGGGCATATGTCTTGCTGAATGGCAGTGTGCTACATAAACACACACCTACTCAATGTCCCAGCAGCTGACATGGCACACACACTGGGGATGGATAGTGGTCAGTCAGTCAGCTCAGTCTGCAGAAACTAAGGGGAAAGGAACAAACCAAAACAGAAATTACTGGAGAAACTGAGCAGGTCTGGAAGCATCTGTGGAGAGAAGACAGAGTTAATGTTTTGAGTTGAGTGATTTTTTTTAGGAGAGGTATTAGTGGCAGCAGATGCTGAGATAAAAAGCAGAGAGTAAAGCAGGTAAATGTTATTAAAGCTACATTGACTTTCACTCACCCTTCCTGTCAAAGATTAAAATTCCTGCTAAATGATGCAGGTGTGGTTGATAAAACATGTGCCAGACCCTTTAAATAGATTAACGCAAAATGTGAAATATGGAAAAAAATCAAAGGACAGCACTCAATCAGATGGTAAGCCTCATTGTGAACATTGTTATAGAAAAAAGCATGGAGAAATGAGTACAGAGTGAATTTGAAACACCAGCTAGATTTTTGGCTAATAGGGGAGAGAAATTTGCTAATGTTGAGTTAAGAGACATGTATGAAAACATAAACATTACGGTCACAAATGCCACAACTGACAGCTTTCAGCAACAGCCTCTGTGAAAGAAATTATGCAGTGATCGATGCATAAGATCTTGGTAAGTCAACCATACTCAACTGACAACTGCGCTGTCTTAGTTCATGCAAAGAGTTTATTTCGGATGGTCAGAGGATATAGTCCCATCTATAAGTAGAGGTATTTATTTTCCTTTCATTTGAAAAATGCTGTGATGTGTTTTCCCCAAGGCTTCAGTTTGAAGTCTAATTTTACAGTGACTAGCAACAAACTCTCTTAGACTTCAATCAGAAGTATGGTTTATTCATGTATACAGACCTGGGGGATGATTGTCACAACATATATTCACATGCAAGTATTCAAAGGACAGAAAAGTAAGAGTTTACTGTGAAAAATAACTTAAAAACCAAAAAAAAATTAATTTAAGTGTTTGTCAGAATCCAGAAAGTTAGTGTCCAATGGCCCTAAGGGGAGAGCATCATAGAATTTATTTGAAGTTGATGATGATATATTAGGATAGTATTGATCAATTTTACAGGCAAATACAAGGATTTTTTTTTCCTGGAGAAACAAATTTTCAAGGAGGTTTATTCATACTTGAGGTAGGGTTAGCTATTAGCCTGGAATCTGACTGCTTGCTGTTCTCTGTTCCAATGTTAAAAGCAGAATTAGACTTGAGGCAAGTTTACTGTTAGTCTGGAATCTGGTTATTGTGTCATAAACTGGTTAGATTCTTAGTAGACTAAGATAGAAGAGTTCCAGAACTTATAATTAAACACTTCAGAGACTGGAGAGGTTTTGGTCATGTGACATAGCTACTGAATGAGTCATGTTAGGTAAGTTTCTATGAACTTGGTCAAAAACCATTATTCATTATATAAGATACACGGTGGACAGTACCTTTGACAGGTATAATGAGTTTCAATAGCTCTCATTGTTAGTAGTCTTCGCTGGGGAGCTATCCTGTCTTCTGATCTTTTATGTTTGTTGACTACAATGGTTACACAATGAAAGATATGAGATCCCAGAAGGATAGTGTCTATGCTTTAGCCTTATAATTTCTGGAACTTCCAAGAATTGTAGTCAAATTGTATCATGTGACCAGTAGAGGCCTTTTTTTGTCTCAAGTCCATTTTAAAAAGTAAACAAGAAAGTATACTTTTCTAATAGTAGTTATGAGATTGACATGTTAAAAACTGTCCATGGACCAATGAAAGAGTCTTGAACCTTGTGAAAGGTATAAAGATAGTATTCCTGAAAGTCATCAAGGTGCAAATCAAGGCTATAGTTTTAATAGATTGCACAACAAATTGAAAGCATCAGAACAGTCATGAGACAGGATTAGAAGAAAGTTTCTTGAGGAGGCAACGTTCTGGCGGTTGCCAATAAACATGGCATTCTGAGCATAAATGTAGATATATACAGAGTAGATATGTACAGGAAATGTCTGCAGAGAGAATTT
Organism: Rhincodon typus; assembly: GCF_021869965.1. Taxonomy (NCBI): domain Eukaryota; kingdom Metazoa; phylum Chordata; class Chondrichthyes; order Orectolobiformes; family Rhincodontidae; genus Rhincodon; species Rhincodon typus. The sequence continues at coordinate 32,338,558 of NC_063340.1, read as the reverse complement.
GTAAGGCTAAAGTAAAGTTAGTTACTTGGGTTTTTAAAGAATGATTGGATGATCAAGATGTTAAAGTGATCTCTCCCACAATGGGAATTTTAATCCTGAAAATCCTTTTAGCTCAATTGTCCACATAATTGTGAGGGTGTTGATCAATTGACATAAAATCTGCATTTCTACAGGCTGAAAATTTTCAATCTGTAACTGTCCAAACAGGCAGACATTACTGTAGAAAGAAATATGGAAACTAAACAAACGGTCCAGCAGTTAAAAAAAATCCAGTGCAAACAATCATCTCCTGCAGCTTTTGTGGAGAAAATGGGATCTTCTGTGATGCAAAGAACAGATGACTCAATGATTACCAGATTTTAAAATGGTCCACATACTGAGGCAGGCAACAGCACAATGGAAAGATTAAAGAGAGGCATGAAGAAGTTGAAATGATGTGTGTTTTGTTTCTCATAACATCTCCCACAACATGCGTAAAAAGATGTGGATAACTTGATATTGAAAAATCCAACAGAACTTTCATTATAGCTCATTATTATATACAAACATTAGATTCACCAAAACATTTGCATCTGAGCTATTATTATGCTATATTCAGTTAGAAAGAACAGTATGCTTTCATCAGCATATCATGCTTCAAATAGTCCAAGTTAAAATGGAGTCTGAGACCTTTATATTCTCAGGCTACATGCTATGATTCAGTGATGATTTTATAAGCATGACACTTAAAGGTCTACTCTACTGTATGATCTAACGCAAGATAACCCTTTTCTCAAAGGTAAAAAAGTGCTCCCAAACTGATAAACATGTTTGTGCATAGGCACAATGCAATAGTGGTTCAAGAAAGCACCTCATTTCTCCTTCTCAAGGGGAATTAAGGATTAAGAATTAAGCAACATATATTGACCCAGCCAATAAAGCCCACATCTCATGAATGAATAAAAAAATGTGCATTTGACAATTATACAAACATGTAAAACCAATGTTTACAAAATTTACAATTCAAACTTTAATGTAATCCTGTGGAGGTCTGACAACTCATTTTGACCCAATAATTGTATATCCATCTGGAGAGGTACATTTTTTTTTTGTTGTGTCCAGTTGAAAACTCAGTTGTTTTGCTGCTAATTGTTGCTATTGAACATCTCAACATGACCATAATCATCATTATTGAAGTTTTCTTCCTCACTCTCTTTTTGCGTGATTGCAGTGTATTATATCGATCTGAGCTGACTTCTTTTCCTTTGCAATGTTAAACAATGATCAGTAGTGACTTCACATAATCATGGATAGTTGCATATTTTAGAAATCTTTACAAGTATTCAATATTTTTATTTGGATTTCAAACTTGTACTCTCTGTCTGTTGCACAGAATCATCGTGTATCTTGTTCATTCTGGTCTATCTTTGAAGAAGAATGTCTTACACCTCAGAGTGGTTTGAAAATTGGTTGCTGGACAAGATCATTTGCACTTTATCTTCTGAGTGTAAAGTGTGCTGGAGATAAAATTCCTTCACTGTTCCTTCTCCTTCCGTGGGAAGAACATTGAAAGACAATGTGAAATCATAGAATCATACAATATAAAGAAGAGGCCCTTTGACCCAACAAGTTTGCACTAACAAAACGAAACCTACACTAGCCTCACTTTCCAGCACTTGGCATGTAGCCTTAGCCAAGTACTTTTTAAAGATTGTGAGGTTTGCCACCTCAACTGCCCTCACAGACAGAGTATCCCAGGTTCCCACCACACTTCGAGTGAAAAAAAGATTTTCCCCAAATTGCCCATTGTGAAAATAGGGGATATAGTTCTATAGGGGGTGCAGGAACAGAGAAACCTGGGTGTATATCAGCACAGATCACTGAAAGTGCAGGACAGGTGAACAATAAAACATGCAGTCTCCTCAGCTTTGTTAGTAAGAGCATGAGTACTAGAGAGAGATGATGTTTAACTTGTATAAGTCACTTGTTAAACCTCAGCTGGAGTATTATGTACAGTTGTGGATGCCAAATTATAAAAAAAAAGTGGAAGTATTGGAGAGAGTGCAGAAACTGGTCACAAGAATGGTTCTAAGAATGAAAAACTTCAGTTAAGAGAATACATGGAAGAAATTTGGATTGTTCTCCTTAGAGAAAAGGTGACTAAGAGAATTGATAGAGGTTTTCAAATTCCTGAATGGGACGGATAGAGTAGATGAGCAGAAGCTGTTCCTACAGGGAAAAGGAGCAAGAACAAGAGGGCATAGGTTTAATGTGATGTGCAAAAGAAGCAAGGTCGATGTGAGAAATAATATGTTCACTCGGCAGATAGTTAGGGTATGGAATGCACTGCCTGGAAGTTTGGTGGAAGCAGGTTCATTGAAACTTTCAAGAAGACATTGGATGATTTTTGAATAGAAATAGTGTGCAAGGGTATGTTCAAAAAGCAGGAGATCGGCAGTAGGCAATGATGCGCATTTGAAGAACCACTGCAACATGATGGGCTGAATGGCCTCCTTCTGCACCGTAATAATTCTATAATTGGTGATGCATGAAAATATAGAAATGTAACATAAAATTCTTATTTTGTTGCTATGATTTGATAGTATGTACCATATGTTCTGCTAGTCTGAGGAAGGGTAATGAAATAACAATGTGATATGGATCACTTCCCACATTGTGTACATAAGTTGAAACAGTTTGCCAGTGAAATACAGCCTATTGCTAGACTCTATCTGTTCGGATATGCTGAATGAACTGAATGCTGAATGCACTGAAAATAAAGATCATAATATTGTATTTATTGAGTTGATAATTTGTTGAACAGTGGAAAAATTGGAAAAGTAAACCATCACAAGAGTCTTCCCTGTGCATTGTAAATAAATCCATTGCTACCTCTGCCCAAGGAGTGGATGGAACATTGTGTGGATGTAATTGCTCACTATAGCAGTGGGGTTGATAGTTTGGCATGCCTCACATACATGAACAAGTCATTACATGTCCTGATTTATCCTTGGACAGTACGCAGATTCGTGCACCAGCCATATTATGTCCTTGGTGTAAAATTGCCATGTATTCTGTCTTAATGCTTTTGATGCAAAGAACAAAGAACAAAGAAAATTACAGTACAGGAACAGGCCTTTTGGCCCTCCAAGCCTGCACCGACATGCTGCCTGTCACAACTAAAACCCCTTATCCCTCTATTCCCATCCAATTCATGTATTTGTCAAGAAGCCCTTTAAAAGTCACTATAGTATCTGCTTCCACTACCTTCCAGGTAGCGAGTTCCAGGCACCCACCACCCTCATTGGAAAAAACTTGCCTTGTACATCACCTTTAAACCTTGCCCCTCACTCCTTAAACCCATGGCCTCTGGTAACTGACTCTTCCACCCTGGGAAGAAGCTTCTGACTGTCCAGTCTGTCTATGCCCTTCATAATCTTGTAGACTTCTATCAGGTAGCCCCTCAACCTCCGTCGTTCCAGCGAGAACAACACAAGTTTCTCCAACCTCTTCTCATAGCTGATGCCCTCCATACCAGGCAACATCCTGGTAAATCTTTTCTGTACCCTCTCCAAAGCCACCACATCCTTCTGGTAGTGTGGCTACCAGAATTGAACACAATATTCCAAATGCGGACTAACTAACGTTCTATAAAGCTGCAACATTACCTGCCAATTTTTAAACTCAATGCCCGGCTGATGAAGGCAAGCATGCCATATGCCTTGTTGACTACCTTTTTAACCTGCATTGCCACTTTGCCTTGTACACACAAATCCCTCTGCCTATCAGTACTCTTAAGGGTTCTGCCATTTACTGTATATTTTCCATCTGGATTAGACCTTCCAAAATGTATTACCTCACATTTTTCTGGATTAAACTCCATCTGCCATCTCTCTGCCCAAGTCACCAACTGATCTATATCCAGCTGTATTTTTTGATGGTCCTCATTGCTATCCGCAATTCCACCAACCTTTACGTCATCGGCAAACTTACTAATCAGACCAGTTACATTCTCCTCCAAATCATTTATATATATACAAACAGCAAAAGTCCCAACACTGATCCCGAAGGAATGCCACTAGTCACAGCTCTCCATTCAGAAATGCACCCTTCCACTGCTACCCTCTGTCTTCTATGACTGAGCCAGTTTTTTATCCATCTTGCAAGCTCACCTCTGACCCTGTGCGACATTACCTTCTGTATCAGCCTGCCATGAGGGATCTTGTCAAAGGTCTTACTTAAGTCCATGTAGACAATATCCACTGCCCTACCCTCATCAATCATCTTCGTCACTTCCTCAAAAAACTCAACTAAGTTAATGAAACATGACCTCCCCTTCACAAAACCATGTTGCCTCTCGCTAATACGCCCACTGATTTCCAAGTGGGAGTAAATCTTGTCTCGAAGAATCCACTCCAATAATTTCCCTACCACTGATGTAAGGTTCACCGGCCTGTAATTAGCTGAATTATCCTTGCCACCCTTCTTAAACAAAGGAACAACATTGGCTATTCTCAAATCCTCTGTGACCTCCCCTAAAGCCAGTGAGGATATAAAGATTCCCCTCAAGGCCCCAGCAATTTCCTCCCTTGCCTCTCTCAGCATTCTGAGTAATATCCCATCAGGCCCTGGGGCCTTGTCTACCTTAATATTTTTCAAGACCCCCAATACCTCCTACCTTTTGATCTCAACATGACCCAAACTATTTACACACCCTTCCCCAGACTCATCATCCACCAAGTCCTTTTCTATGGTGAATACTGACACAAAGTACTCATTTAATACCTCATTCATTTCCTCTGGCTCCACACACAAATTCCCTTCCCTATCCTTGAGTAGGCCAACCCTCTCGCTATCTACCCTCTTGCTCTTTATATATGTATAAAAAGCCTTGGGATTTTCCTTAATCCTGTTGACCAATGACTCTTTAAGGCCCCTTTTAGCCTTCCTGACTCCTTGCTTAAGTTTCTTTCGACTTTCCTTGTATTCCACCCTTGCTTCATGTGTTCCCAGCCTCCTAGCCTTGATAAATGCTCCCTTTTTCTTTTTGATTAGGCTCACAATATCTCTCGTTATCTAAGGTTCCCTAAACTTGCCATACTTATCCTTCATCCTTAAAGGAATATGTCGGTCCTGAGTTCCCAGCAACTTACACTTGAAAGCCTCCCACATACCATATGTTGATTTGCCCTCAAACATCTGCCTCCAATCTACATTCTTTAGTTTCTGCCGAATATTGTTGTAATTAGCTTTCCCCCAATTTAGCACTTTCACCTGACAACTGCAACTATCTTTATCCATCAGTACCTTAAAGCTTACTGGATTGTGATCACTGTTCCCAAGCTGGTCCTCTATTGAGACGTCGATCACCTGGCCAGGCTCATTCCCCAATTCTAGGTCCAGTACAGCCCCTTTCCTGGTTGGACTATCTACATACTGTTTCAAGAAGCCCTCCTGGCTGCTCCTTACAAACTTTGCCCCATCCAGACCCCAAGCACTAAGTGAATCCCAGTCAATACATGGAAAGTTAAAATCACCCACGACAACGACCCTGTCACTTTTACATCTTGCCAAAATCTGCTTCCATATCTGTTCTTCTATCTCCCACTGGCTGTTGGGAGGCCTATAGTAAACCCCAACCATTGTGATTGCACCCTTTCTGTTTCTGAGCTCAACCCATATTGCCTCACTGTATGAGCCATCTGAGGTGCCCTCCCATAGTACAACTGTGATATCTCCTTAACAAGTAGTGCAACTCCCTCACCCCTTTTATATCCCCCTCTATCCCACCTGCAACATCTGTATCCTGGAACGTTAAGCTTGCAATCCTGTCCCTCCCTTAACCAAGTCTCTGTGATAGCAACAACATCATAGTTCCAAGTACTAATCCAAGCTCTAAGTTCATCTGCTTTACCTGTTACACTTCTTGCATTGAAACAGACGCACTTCAGTCCACCAGATCTGCTTTGATCAGCAACCATATCCTGCCTGCTCTTCCTTTGAGTCTTACTGGCCCTATTCTCTACTTCCCTTTCAGTCCCTTCACCATGGTATTAGGACTTGTTTGCCCTTGAAAATGACTTGTCATGACATACCAAGTTCACCTCCATGACCGAAATGAATTAATCTTCTCAGGTATGTGTGCAATGCTATCAGTCCACTTCTGGATAATGGTCTTTTGCAACTCCTATAGTTGCTCATCTTCACCAGTTGCCAAACGCAATTGTTCACACTGGCTCTAGCCAAAGTGTAACAGATCAAGTTTGAGAATGTCTTCAACTGATTCAGTTGTATCCCAAAGGACTGTTCCAAATCTGTGTGTACTTCAAGCCCTGCTATGACTGGACAATTGGTATCAACCAAGTGAAAGATTTTGAGAAGCCAACATCACAGTAATCGTTGAATCGTTACAGTGCAGAAGGAGACCATTCAGCCCATTTCTAAATAAAATGCAACTATTTTCAAGCTGGGAGAAACTTCTAACATTGGAATCATAGTCATAGAATCATACAGCATGGAAATAAACCCTTCCGTCCAACCAGGCAATGCTGAAAATAATCCGAAACTGAATTAGTCCCAACTGCCTGCTCCCAGGCCATATCCCTCTAAACCTTTCTTATTCATGTACTTATCAAAATATCTTTTAAATGTTGTAATTGTAGTGTTGCAAATATAAGGAAGGCTGCAAGTTACAATCTTGTACTCAGCAGCGAACATTATTTTTCTAGTCCTGCAGTTCTGATTTGAAAAAAAAGATTAATGGCACTCAAAAGACAGCTGCAAAGATTTTCTAAATGAAAATACAGACAGAAAAAGTGCTCAAAAATAATCTTCTACGTATGTAAGTTTTACCTGTATCTAAAGATCAGTTTGTGTGTTGCAATTTGCACTGGCTCTATTTCCGAATGCCAATCCTCTGACTTTTTCTGATATCCCTACACACCATACCTATCCAAATGATTATCCAATGCCCTCTTCAACACCTCAGTTTAACCTTCCTCTACCACCATTTCTGGCATTCCATACCCTAACTATACACTGTGTTGAAAAAGTCTTATTTTTTCATTATCGCCTTTGCTTTGTTTGCACATCATTTTATATTTACATCTTGACACTGCAGTGTGATACTGGCAAAGCACCGAATTTGTGAACTGATACATGCTGGGGCAGGGTCTTTCATAGACTGAAGTATCAAGCAGCACTTGTTGCATGTTCTTCAGGTAATAAAGTTTCTGATCATCTTGTACCATTGACATAATGTTTGAAGTTAACAATATGGAAAGCTTGATCATCTTCTGAAATCGGTCTTTTGTTTAGTTGGCTCTGAACCTCATGGGAGTGTTTACATCTGTATATCTCCGCAACACTTTCCTTGCTACCAGCATTGTATTGGTCACCTGTATTTTGTACTGGGCTCCAACTTGGCTTTTGAAATCAGATATCCCGGATACCCTGTCTACCTGTGACAGGGTGGTAAAGAAGGTGTTTGGCACGCCTGCCTTCATTGCTCAGACCATTGAGAATACGAAATGGAACATCATGTTGCAGTTGTACAACATTGGTTAGGACACTTTTAGAGTACTGTTTGCACTTCTGGTTGCCCTGCTACAGGAAGGATATTATTAAGTTAGAGAGGGTGCAGAAAAAATTTACAAGGATATTACTGGGACTGGAGGGTTTGAGTTCTAAGCAAAGGCTAGATAGGCTAGGACTTTCTTCACTGGGGCACAGGATGTTGAGGGGTGACCTTCTGGAGGTTAAAAACTCATGAGGGGGCATAGATAAGGTGAATAGCAAAGATCTTTTCCTTAAGGTGGGGTGATGGGGGGAGGTTCAAAGCTAGGAGGCATAATTTTAAGGTGAGAGGAGAAAGATTTATAAGGAATCTGAGTGGCAACATTTTCACAGAGGGTGGTTCGTATATGGAATGAACTGCCAGAGGAAGTGGTAGATGCAGATACAGTTAGAACATTTGAAAGTCATTTGGACAGGTATATGAATAGGAAAAGTTAAAAGGGATTTGGGCCAAATGCAGGCAAGTGGGATGAGTTTAGTTTGGGAAACCTCGTTGGCATAGATGAGTTGGACTGAAAGATCTGTTTCCTTGTTGTATGACTCTGTGTCTCTATGTTAAATATCCCTTGGTGTCACATGCTTTGTAGATGTCTGGAAATGCTAGACTGTTTTTGGATATGTGCAATACTCTGCATCTGTTATGGATCTTGTGGTTTGGTAAAATTTGTTGAGCATAGCAATAGTGTTGGCTGCACTTAAAGCATGTATTTGTCATCGGCCTACCAGTATGACTGCATACATGCATCTGTCTTCAAGTAATTCATCAGTGATATGGTCCTTTTTCTTACACAGAAGATATCTTCTAAAGGGCATGGAGGTAACTAATAATTCAATGAGTCTCTCAGAGAGTTCTTCTTTGAAAAAGTCATACTCGTGCTCTTTGCTGCAATACCTGCTACAAACTAGTCAATAGATTCTTGGGGGCACTGTCTGTATGGTGTGAGTAGGAGGCTGTTAATCCTGAAGTGAATTTTTAACTGGAGCTGATCTTTGAGTACCTTTTTTTAGGGGAAAGGGTCAAGTAATGTGCACCCTGCCCAAAAAGCAATGTTCATACCTATGTAATGGACTGCCCAAAACAACAAGGCAGAGTCCTCAAAATGGCATAGGACACAAGAATTTTGAAACAGAAGGTGATTCTGATAAAAAAAAATTCGATAAAAAATTGCAGCACGCTGCTGTGTAGACGGACTTGGGTGTCCTTGTGCATGAATCGCTAAAAGTAGGATTGCAGGTGCAGCAGGTAATTAAAAAGGCAAATGGAATTTTGTCTGTCATTGCTAGGGGGATGGAGTTTAAAAACAGGGAGACTATGCTGCAGCTGTATAGGGTCCTGGTGAGGCCACACCTGGAGTACTGTGTCCAGTTTTGGTCTCCTTACTTGAGAAGAGATATACTAGCACTGGAGGTGGTGCAGAGGAGATTCACTCGGTTGATTCCAGAGTTGAGAGGGTTGGATTATGAGGAGACACTGAGTAGACTGGGATTATACTCATTGGAATTCAGAAGAATGAGGGGAGATCTTATAGAAACATATAAGATTATGAAGGGAATAGATAAGGTGGAGGCAGGGAGGTTGTTTCTGCTAGCAGATGAAACTAGGACTAGAGGGCATCGCCTCAAAATAAAGGGAAGCAGATGTAGGTCTGAGGTCAGGAGGAACTTCTTCACCCAAAGGGTTGTGAATCTGTGGAATTCCCTGCCTAGTGAAGCAGTTGAATCTACCTTGCTGAATGTTTTTAAGGCAAGGCTAGATACATTTTTGAACAGTAAAGGAATTAAGGGTTATGGTGAGTGGATGGGTAAGTGGAGCTGAGTCTCAAAAAGATCAGCCATGATCTTATTAAATGGCGGGGCAGGCTCGAGGGGCCGGATGGCCTACTCCTGCTCCTAGTTCTTATGTTCTTATGTTATGTTCTTATGTGATTCCTAACAAACTGTAATAGTTACAAGTTTTAATACCTTGATGATCATATTTGCCACTGATTTGATTCATTGTGCAGAACTAGATAGTGCTTGCAATACAACAATATGCGAACAGTTTGATTAAAATGTTATTTGGATTCACTAGGTAGTGAAAGCAGAAGTTTAAATAGTTTAAAAGTAGTACTTGCTTTGGTGATGACTACACATTGAGCACATTGAAGAGTTATAAATCCATGCAAAATACCTGCAGTAAATCCTTTTATAAGTAATGATGTAGTCTCTAGTTAGATTTCTATGCTGCTGAGTTAACCATATATGAAAAAGGTACAACTGAAAGCTGATATGAAGCATTATTTTCGGAAAACCAGAGGATCTGCAGTTTACCAAATCAGGATATTATTTTCTGTCCTTAACAAGAGCTGATGTTTCTTATCAAAGTATTGCATGTATTAATGATATCTATCAGGTGATAAGAAAACAAAACACATTAAAGGCAATGTTTTCACCCCACTTAGAAATATAGAAAATAGGAGTTGGTGTAGGCCATTTGGCTCTTCAAGTCTGCTCTGCCTTTTGATGTGAGCATAGCTGATCATCCAACTCAGCACACTGTTTTCTCCCCATACCTAGTGATCCCTATAGCCCTAAGAACGATATCTAGAACCTTTTTGAAAACATTCAATATTTTGCTTAACAGCTTTTTGTAGAAGGGAATTCCACAGGCTCACTACTCTCTGGGTGAAGAAATTTCTCCTCATCTTAGTCCTAAATGACCTATCCTGTATCCTTAGACTGGCCCCTGTTTCTGTACTCGGTAGTCATTGGAAACATTCTTCCCACGTTTATTCTGTCTAGTTCTATTAGAATTTTATAGGTTTCAATGACATCCTGTCTCATTCTTCTAAACTCCAGTGAATATCATCCTAACTGATCCAGTCTCTCTTCATATGTCAGTCCTTATTCCCAGGAATCATTCTGTTAGTGTCGCAATCTCTCCATAGACAGAAAACCCTTCCTTAGAAAAGGAGACCTCATTGAATCCTAGAATCCCTACAATGCGGAAAGAAGTTATTTGGCCCTTCAAATCTGTACCAACTCTCCAAAGAGCATCCCACCCAAACCTAGCTCACCTCACTTGGCTAAAACTCTGCTAATGGATGGAGGGCAGTTTGATGAAAAGTAAACAAGGATAATGGAAGAGATTATCAGAAATCCACAGGTCATTTGTGGTCAAATTAATTTATTTATACAATAGTATTTTAGATACAGGACTTATCATTCTTTTGCCAAAGACTTTGACAGAATAAAATTTTCTCACTGTCAATGAAGATTCTTAAAGATTTCTTTGTGTAAATCTCGGCCTAGAAGTAAAGTATACATTTGTCAAGCTTACGTTCTCTTGTGACTTGTTTTTATTTATTGAACATGGGAGTGTAATGAGGAACAACTTTTCTTCAGAGTTAAAAAGCAGGCCAATATTATTTGAGAAATAAAGCCTCCATTTTCTTGAACTCTGCCTGTTATTTTTTCAGCATTTATAATCATAGAAAATAGATTCAAAACCACTAATGTATTCAATGCCAGTGTCCATGTTTAGGATTGAAATTGCATAGCAAAATTATAACTTATTGCTCCTTAACTATGTTTTTTTCAGTGGCATGCTCATTAGAATTATAAGTTGTGGAATCTCTGGAAGGCATAGGCTATTGTCATTACCATTATTGACGTATTCTTTTCATAGAGTCATAGATTCATACAGCACGGAAACAGACCCTATGGTCCAACCAGTCCATGCCGAACATAATCCCAAACTAAACTATTCCCATCTACCTGCTCCTGCCCCTTCAAATCTTTCCTATTCATGTACCTATCCAAATGTCTTTTAAACATTATAATTGCATCCACATCCACCACTTCCTCAGGAAGTTCATTCCACACATGAATCACTCTCTGTGTAAAAAAATTGCCTCTTGTGTCTTTTTTAAACCCCTCTCCTCTCACCTTAAAAATCTTCCATCCTAGGGAAAAGACAACTACCAATAACTCTATCTATACCTCTTATTATTTCATAAACTTCTATCAGATCGCCTCTCAACCTCCTACATTCCGCTAAAA
>NC_063340.1:32282956-32311963 GCF_021869965.1 Rhincodon typus | reverse complement strand
TCTGCTCCTATGATGCTGCTTGGCCTGCTGTGTTCATCCAGCCCTGCACCTTGTTGTCTCCTGATCTTACAATCTGTCTTAATGTTATTCCATACATATTTTGAGAGTCTATTTGATGTGTACATGTTATGTTGTACATGATGATACAAATTGTCACTAATTGTGGATTCAAGAAATGAAAATTAATATCCACTTCTAACAGTGTGTTATTTGGTATGATCAGGGTAGTTGAACATGGTTTTCTTGGTGCTTGTAATTCAAGTGAAGAAGTTGCAAGCATGGGAGAGACATTCCATGAGTTTCAGTATGAGGATCTATTGAACCATAGAATCATAGAAATGATACAGCACAGAAGGGGGCAATTCAGCTCATCTTGTCAATGCCAACCAAATGACACTCAGGTACACTTTCTAATCCCATCTTCGTGCATATGGCCCATAGCCCTGCAGCTTAACAGTGCTTAAGGTGCAGGTCCAGATACTTTTTAATAAGGTTTAGGGTCTTTTAGCTACAATTCTCCATCCCTGGTAACATTCTAGTAAATCTTCCCTGCACTCTCTCCAGAGCAATTACGTCCTTCTTGTAAACACAATACTCCAGTTTTGACCTCCCCAGTGTCTCATAATTTTTTGTCATTATGTCCTTACTTTTGTATTCTATACTTCTGCAAAGAAGGAGAGCATTTGATTTGCCTCCTTCACAACTTTATCTACCTATACTTAACCTTTAGAGACCTGTGCAAACGTATGCTCGTTCTCTCACTTTGTCTACCCCTCCAGTATATTCCTTTCTGCTGTTTGACCTACCTAAATGCATTAACTCACACTTATCAGAGTTAAACTCCATCTACCATTTACCTGCCCACTCCACCGAAACATTTATTTGGAGCTTATAGCTATCCTCTACACTATCCACTACATGGCCAATTTTTGCGCCATCTGCAAATTTCCCAATTGTGCCTCCCACATTCAAGTCCAAATTGTTAATGTAGAAAGAAACAGCAGAATACCAACACGTAGCCCTGTGGAGCACCACTTGAAACAGCATTCTATTCGCAAGGGCAGCCATCGACTATTATCATTTGTTTCCTGTTACTAAGTCAACTTTGGATCCAATTTGACACATTACCCTGTATGCTATGGACTTTTCCTTCTTTGACCAACAGGCCGGGTCCTTGTCAAATGACTTACTAATATCTATGTAGACAACATCCACTGCATTACCATCATCATTTTCATTTCCGCAAAATATTCAATCAAATTTGTAAGGCATGACCTTCCTTAACAAAGCCATGTTGAATATTTGTGACTAGTCCATGCCTTTGTACGTGAGTTTTTCTGATATTTCAGGATCTAGCATGGTATCACAGCATAGAGGAGCTTTCTGATCAAGGCATATTGTATTTTTCTTTTCTTTTTTCAGTCAAGACAGATTGCAAGCTTGCCAGCAGTCATAGTATCTACAAGACATTATATCTACAAGACCATGGAGAAGAAAGTATCAAATAAAATGGGATCTAGCGCATAGTCTGGTTTCACTCCAATTTTCCTCCTGAAACTGTTGGAAGTTTTGCTGTTAAACAGCACAGTACAGTTTATTTTCATGAAAGCGACTGATAAGACTGAAGAATTTTGTTGGACAGCCAATTTTTCCCAAAATCTCATTGAGTCCTTCCCAATTGCCAAATATCTTAGGCTAGATTTACAACAGTAAATCTGCCTCCTATACCTACCTTGTGGATGGCATATGGATAAAATAATGTCTATTGAAACTGCTCTGCACATCTGGATGTACATGATCTGTAAGTGGATGTATGCAATTAAACATCTCCCTAGTGAAGGCCTTCTCTAAGGCACTAAGGAGTGATACGCACCCATAATTGTTGCAATCCCCTCCGTCACCTTTGTTTCTGTACAATGTGATTTCTATGTCACATTTTTCCTTTGGAAAAAATGGTACTTTCCAAAAGAGAACTAAAAAGTCATGAAGTTATAGCACTTGATGGGTCTTTCCACAATTAAGTAGTTCAACTGGTATTCAGCTTTACTAGGTGCTTTTCTGGTCTTTTAAAAAAAATATTTGTTCCTAGATGTGAGCATCTTGGCTAGACCGCTAGTTATTTTACATTCTGAATCACTCTTGTAAAGATGATGATGAACTACCTTCTTGAACTGCTTCTGTCCATGTTTTGTAGGTACATCAACAGTGTTGTTAAGCAGGACTTTCCAGGATCTTGACCCAGTGACCATGAAGGAGTTCCAAGTGTGGGTGGTGAGTAGCCTGGAGGGGAAGCTGCAGGTGGTGATGGTCCCGGTGATCTGCTGTGCTTATCCTTCAATGTGGTTGTCCTGGAAGGTGCTGTTGAAAGTGTGCTATTAAAGGAGGTTCTATTAAAAAGGAAGAGGTGTTCTATGTCTTAAAAAGCATTAAGGTAAATAAGTCCCTGGGTCCTGATAGGATCTATCCCAGAATATTGAGGAAAACAAGAGAATGAATTGCTGGAGTATTGACAGACATCTTTGGCCACAGGAGATGTCCCAGAGGATGGGAGAACAGTCAGTGTTTTCTCATCGTTTAAGAAGGATAGCAGGGATAATCCAGGAAATTACAGACCTATGAGCCTCATGTGAGTGGTAGGGAAATTATTGGAAAAGATTTACAGGGACAAGATCTATATGCATTTAGAAGTAAATGGACTTATTGGCAATAGGCAGCATGGTTTTGTGTGGGAGAAGTCATGCTTCACTAACTTTTATTTTTAGAGCCCCTACAGTGTGGAAACAGGCCCTTCAGCCCAACAAGTCCAAACCGATCCTTGGAGCATCTCACCTAGACCCATCACGTATAACCCACCTAATCTACACATCCCTGAACACTATGGGCAATCCAGCATGGCCAATCCACTCAGCCTGCACATCTTTGGACTGTGGGAGGAAACCACAGCAAATCCACGCAGACATGGAGAGAATGTGCAAACTCCACACAGACAGTTGCCCAAGGCTGGAATTGAACCCAGGTCCCTGGTGCTGTGATGCAGCAGTGTTAACTACTGAGCCACTGTGCTGCCCCACTTGATTGAGTTTTTTGAGGAGGTGATGAAGACAATGATGGAAAAGCAGTTGATGTTGTTTACGTGGACTTCAGTAAAGCCTTTGACAAGATCCCTCATGGCAGACTGGTACAAAAGATGAAGTCACATGGTATCGGGGTGAGCTGGCAAGATGGATACAGAACTAGCTTAATCACAGGAGACTGTGGAAGGATGCTTTTTGGAATGGACGGTTGTGACAAGTGGTGTTCCACAGGAGTCAGTGCTGGGACCTCTGCTGTTTGTGATCTACATAGATGATTTGGAGGAAAACATGGCTGGTCTAATTAGAAAGTTTGAGGATGATACAAAGATTGGTGGAGTTGCGAATAGTGGACAGTATTGTCAGAGGATACAACAGGATACAGATCAGTTGGAAGCATGGTCATAAAAATGGCAGATGGAGTTTAACACTGACAAATGTGAGGGGATGCAGAAATTAGATAGAAATTATAAAGTGAACGGCAGAACCCTTAGGGTATAGATATGCAGAGGGATCTGTGTGTGCAGGTTATATCGCCAGTTCAATTCTGGCTCAAAGGAGTTCCCACCTTCCTTGGGGTGGCATGGTGGCACAGTGGTTAGCACTGCTACCTCATAACACCAGGGACCTGCGTTCAATTCCACCCTTGGGCAACTGTCTGTGTGGAGTTTGCACATTCTCCCTGTATCTGCGTGGGTTTCCTCCCACAGTCCAAAGATGTGCAGACTAGGTGGATTGACCATGCTAAATTGCCCATAGTGTTCAGGAATGGTAGTTTAGGTGGGATGGGTCTGGGTGGGATGCTCTGAGTGTCAGTGTGGACTTGTTGGGCCGAAGGGCCTGTTTCCACACTGTAGGGATTTTATGAAAAATGTCCACAGATCACTGAAGGTGGCAGTGCAGGTAGACATGGTAGTAGAAAAGGACTATGGCATGCTTGCCTTCATTGGAAGGGGCACTGAGTATAAGGATGGGCAAGTTATGCTGTGGCTTTATAGAACTTTAGTTAGGCCACACTTGAAATATTGTGTATAGTTCTGGTCACCACACTACCAAAAGGATGAGGATGCTTTGATTAGGGTACAGAAAAGTTTAACCAGGATGTTACCTGGTATGGGGGATTTTAGCTATGAAGAAACGTTGGATTGGCTGCGTTTGTTTTCACTGGAATGCAGGAGGTTTAGAGGCGACCTGATAGAAGTTTACAAGATTGTGAATGGGATGGATATAGTGGAAAGTATGAAGCTTTTTCCCAGGGTGGAGGGGTCAGTTACTAGGCGACACAGATTCAAGGTGCGGAGGTTGGGAGGGTGGGGTGCAGCAGGAGTTTAAAAGAAATGTGCAAGGCAGGTTTTTCATACAAAAGGTGGTGAGTGCCTGGAACACATTGCCAGAGGAGGTGGTGGAAACAGACACAATAGCAACATTCAAAAAGCACCTGGATGAATACATGAACAGGAAGGCAATAGAGGGAAATGGATCCTGAAAGTGAAGACTGTTTTAGTATGGAAGGGCAAAATGTGTCAGCGCAGACTTCGAACATAGAACATGGAACAGTATAGCACAGTACAGGCCCTTCGGCCCACGATGTTGTGCCGAACTTTTACCCTAATCCTAAGGTCTATCTAACCTCCACCTCTACCTTATACTATCATCCATATGCCGCTTATTTGCCCCTAATGAGGCCGACTCCACTACCTTCTCCAGCAATGCATCCCATGCCCCTACCACTCTCTGAGTAAAGAATCTACCTCTGACGTCTCCCCTATATCTACCTCCACTCACTTTAAAACTATGCCCCCTCATAATAGCTACCTCCACCCTAGGAAAAAGTCTCTGACTGTCCACTCTATCTATACCTCTGATCATTTTGTACACTTGGAGGGCCGAAGGGCCTGTTCCTGTTCTGTACTGTTCTTTGTTCTTGTCCTTGAGTCTTGATAAGTTGCTGCAATGCATTCCATAGATGGCACACACTGTTGCAACTGTATGCCAGTGGTGGAGGAAGTGAACACTAAAATTGTGAATGTGGTGTCGATCAAATCAGCTGCTTTGACCTGGATGTTGTCAGGCTTCTTGAGTGTTGTTGGCACTTCATTTTTCCAGACAAATGAAGAGTATTCTCATTTGACTGAATTTTGGCAGATATTGCTTGGTGGAAACAAATGTATTAGTAGCTTTTGAAAGTCAATTAGATATATACTTGAAGATTAAAATTAGTTATTTGGGATAAAGCTGCAACAGGAGTGGGAGTAACTGGATTGTTCTTTCAAGAGGTACCACAGACTTGATGGACTGAATGACATACTTCTGAGTGATATTATTTTATCAATGACAGGAAATGGGTTAAGGGACTAACTGTTTTATCAATCTTGTGGTTTTAGCAAGCAACACATACCACAGCTGATTCAAACAAGAATGCATTGCAACAATATCAGAGTTGGAGCAAACTAAGAACATCTCTAAAGGACTAATTAATTAACAGTTTAATTAAGAGTTATTTTAAAAGTTAACAATTTGAAACTGTAATCTGGTAAAGAACAAAACATGAGGCAAGACTACTTACTGCTAATTTTTAAATGTATATTGGGCCCTGCCAAAATTCAAAAGAAAGGAAATGGATAGTCTCATCTGGATTACAGTCCATGTTCATGAGCCATAAATAAACCACCTGGAAAAGTATTCAGTCATTTGGAGTAAAAAGAAAGTCATTTAAAGAAAGCCATCCACAGCACTCTTTTCAGCTCAGGGATTTTCCCAAAAAGTAATGCAGACTAGATTTCAATATTTTGCTGACTGTTTCAGTTCTATTCTTTTTGGCTCCCATGTGCTAACGTTAACTCTTTTAATCCCCATCTGGGGTTTATTTGGAAGGTTTTCTATTTCTAGTTTTGATACAAGCAAATGGCACTCCAAAACATGTTCCTTCCTCCTTTTTAATTTTTTTCGATTCAAAGCGAAAAGTTTACTCAACTCAGCTTTGAGTAGCTGATCACTTCCAATTCATCTGCTGAACAGAAGACCGAAGGACTGAATTTCGCTGAGAGCTTTGGATCCCTGAAATCAAGGTAGAAGTCTGCTCCCAAGTTGCACCTACAGAAAATGGAAAACAAACTGTGATTTTACTCGAAACAGCCTCTGAACTGGCCATCCACAGCCACATTGTCCAATTTAGGATAGTAGAAGGGCTCTTGATGTTATTGTCCCAATCGGAGGACTGAAGCCTTAGCTGTTGGGAGAAGGTGTGCTGCTGAAGCAGGTTAGAACTTTGGGGAGTCCCAAAATAGGGTTGCCCTCAAGACAGTACAGTAAAAGTTAAAATTCAGGAGGGCTGAGAGTGGGTGAGAAACGCTTATTGCAAAACAAACTCCTGACAATTAAAGGCCAATTTACCAGTCCAGTGGCCCTGGTGCATGGTGAGGGAAACCAACTTCATCCATTAAGTTTGCTCATTGTTTGTCATTCCTTATTGTTTCTTCCTGGGACTACATTTATCTTGTATTTCCCAGAAAGCCAGCAGGTTGTATTGGATTGGGATTCTCAGAGAAGCATATGCATCTGCCATTATTATAGAAGACAGTGTGCAGCGGAGAGATGTACAGCTAGGAAGCTGAATGAGAAGGACTTCATTGACTCTCCTGTCTTTGAGATATGATCTATGATCTATGATCTATGATCTAAATATGGAAGTGGCTATATTCAGTATAAGTTTGTGAAATAGTAACATTTTACAACTACTTTAAAGCACAGACTTTCAGAATTTTATATGTATTAAGTCATTAAAGTTGGAGAAGCACTGCTTTTTGGAGGCGGTCTGCCCACTCCCTGCCCTCAGGTTCACCAGCATAAGCTCCCAATCACATGATCAGTAGCACTGTTCCACCTTAATCATCTTACTGCCCTTGTAACCCAGGTAGAGGAAGTTTCCTGATGGCAAGATAGTGCTGGGAGCTGTCTTAACAGAGCACAATGCTAATTTTCTGGTGTCTACTCCATTCCTGCAAATTCTGAACTGCTAGTATTCAGCCCTCAAGTTTATATGTCACCAATGACTCAATTGCATGAAATCATAAAATGTTAGAGCTGAAGTCTGCCGGTATTTGCATAGTATTACAGGTAATGTATTGGCATGGATAGCGGATTGGTTGACCAGTAGAAAACAAAGAGTAGGGGTAAATAGGTTTTTTTCTGGTTGGCGGTCAGTGGCTAGTGGTGTGCCTCAGGGATCGGTGTTGGGACGTCAATTGTTTACAATTTACATGGATGATTTGGAGTTGGGAACTAAGTGTGGTGTGTCAAAATTTGCAGATGACACTAAGGTGAGTGGCAGAGCAATGTGTGCAGAAGACACTGAAAGTCTGCAGAGGGATATAGATAGTCTAAGTAAGTGGACAAAGGTCTGGCAGGTGGAGTACAGTGTTGATAAGTGTGAGGTCATCCATTTTGGTAGGAATAACAGCAAAATGGACTATGTTTTAAATGGTAAAAAATTGCAGCATGCTGCTGTGCAAAGGGACTTGGGTGTCCTTGTGCATGAATCGCTGAAGGTGGGATTGCAGGTGCAGCAGGTAATTAAAAAGGCAAATGGAATTTTGTCTGTCATTGCTAGGGGGATGGAGTTTAAAAACAGGGAGGCTATGCTGCAACTGTATAGGGTCCTGGTGAGGCCACACCTGGAGTACTGTGTCCAGTTTTGGTCTCCTTACTTGAGAAGAGATATACTAGCACTGGAGGCGGTGCAGAGGAGATTCACTCGGTTGATTCCAGAGTTGAGAGGGTTGGATTATGGGGAGACACTGAGTAGACTGGGCTTATACTCATTGGAATTCAGAAGAATGAGGGGAGATCTTATAGAAACATACAAGATTATGAAGGGAATAGATAAAGTGGAGGCAGGGAGGTTGTTTCCGCTAGCAAGTGAAACTAGGACTAGAGGGCATCGCCTCAAAATAAAGGGAAGCAGATGTAGGACTGAGGTCAGGAGGAACTTCTTCACCCAAAGGGTTGTGAATCTGTAGTATTCCCTGCCCAGTGATGTGGTTGAAGCTACCTCACTTAATGTTTTTAAGGCAAGGCTAGATAAATTTTTGAACAGTAAAGGAATTAAGGAGTGGGCGGGTAAGTGGAGCTGAGTCTCAAAGATCAGCCATGATCTTATTAAATGGCGGGGCAGGCTCGAGGGGCCAGATGGCCTACTCCTGCTCCTAGTTCTTATGTTCTAAATCATGGTGGCTCAGTGGTTAGCACTGCTACCTCATAGCGCAAGGGACCAGGGTCTGATTCCACCCTCATGTGACTATCTGTGTGGAGTTTGCACATTTTTGCTGCATCTGCATGGGTTTCCACCAGGTGTTCTGCTTTCCTCCCACAGTACAAAGATGTGCAGGCTAGGTGAATTGGCCATGCTAAGTTGCCATTATTGTCTTCAGGGATGTGTAAGTTAGATGTGTTAGCCATGGGAAATGTAGGGTTACAGGGGATTTGTCTGGGTGGGATGCTATTTGGAGGGTTGGTGTGGACTTGTTGGGCTAAATGGCCTGTTTCCACACTGTAAGAATTCTATGATTCAGTCCACAGTGTCTGCTCTGCCATTCAATGAGATCATGACTAATCCTCAACTCCATTTTCCTACTTTAACCATTGATTCCTTTATTGATTAAACATCTGCCAATCTCAGTATTGAAAATACTTAATGACCCAGATCAACAACTCTCTGCAGTAATGCATTTCACAGATTTACTGTCCTCGGAGAAGAAATTCCTCTTCATCTCACTTTTAACCGACAATCCCTTATTCTGAGATTATGTCCTCTGGTCCTAGATAGTACCACTAAGGGAAACAACCGCTCAGCATCCAGCCTGCCAAGGCCCTGAAGAATCTTATATGTTTGATTGAGGTCTCCTTTCATCCCTCTAAACTCCAGTGAGTACAAGCCCAATCTCTTCAACCTCTCCTCAGAAGAAAATACCTCAATACACAAAAGTCAACGTAGTGAACCTTCTCTGGACTGACTCCAATGTACATATTTGGTTAGGTGAGAAGATCAATACTGCTCAGTGTTTTAGAGTGGCTGGGAGGGTGTTGTCTAACTGGTCTTGCATAGTTTTAGCTTTAGCAAGTTTAATTTTTTTTTTAGTTTTGTACCCATTCCATTTGAAATAAAGACCATCAGCTGATTCGCCTCTGTTATTGCCTACCGAACTTGGATGCTAGCTTTTTGTTATTCATGCAAGCGAACTCCCCCAAATACCTCTGTGCTGCAGCTTTCTGCTGTCTTTCCCCATTTAAATAATAGTCAGTTCTTTTATTTTTCTTGTGAAAGTGCATAGCCTCACATTTTCCTGCATTATATTTCATTTGCCAAGTTTTTGCCCTCTCACTTAACTTGGCTATTTCCCTCCATCGGGTCTTTGACCAGAAACTTTATGGACTCTGAGCAATGTGGGCAATAGCATGATTTATGGCAAAATCAGGCGAAAAGTTTGGCTGGGCCTACCTTGATGCCAGGAGCATCTTGCTGCATCCTTTAGACTTTTGTCAAGCGGGAGGTGAGTTTCCTGCTAGGCAGTAATGAGTTGCCAATTATGGGGAGTATATAGTCTTGTTAATGCTACAACTCACCTCATTAATATTCAGTTTTCTATCTTACCAAGCACATCAAACAAGCTAGTCACCCACTCACAAACCTTTCTCCAATATAATGATGATATCATTGGTGCTGCTTCCCTCTTTCGTCTGAAATTGGAAAAGTTCATCAATTTCGCCTCCAATTTCCACCCTGCCCTGACTTTCACCCAGTCTATCTCTGACCCCTCCCTTCCCTTCCTCAACATTTCTGTTTCCATTTTTGGGGATAACCCAATGACTCCCACAGCTACCTGGACTATACATCCTCGCACCCTGCTTCCCCCGTAAAGACTCCAACCCATTATCTCAGTTCCTCCATCTTCGTTGTATATGTTCAGATGAGGCCAACTTCGACAACGGAGCCTCCAAAATGTCCACCTTCTTCCTCAACCAAGGATTCCCCAGCACTGTTGTCGACAGGGCTCTCAACCAGGTCCGACCCATCTCCTGCATTTCCGCCCTCACCCCTTCTCTCCCCTCCCGCAACAGCAATAGGGTTCCCCTTGTCCTTACTTACCATCCCACCAGCATCCACATCCAGAAAATTATCAGACACTATTTCTGTCACCTCCAGTGAGATGCCACCACCAGACACATATTCCCTCTTCTCCCTTGTCTGCCTTCAGCAGGGACCGTTCCCTCCGGGACACCCTGGTCCACACTTCCTTCACCCCTAACACCTCCCCACAGCCCTACGGCACCTTCCCCTGTAACTGGTGAAGGTGCAACACCTGCTCATTTACCTCCTCCCTTCCCAGTATCCAAAGGCCCAAACATACCTTCCAGCTGAAGCAACACTTCACCTGCACTTCCCAGAATATAGTCTACTGCATTTTCTGCTCACAATGTGGTCTCCTGTACATTAGGAAAATGGAGCATAGACTGGGTGACTGCTTCACAGAACATCTATGTTCTGCTCGCAAGAAAGACCCTGAACTGCCTGTTGCCTACCATTTTAATGCACCATCCTGCTCCCTGGCCAACATCTGTGTCTCTGGTTTGCTGCAGTGTTATAGCGAAGCTCAACGCAAGCTGGAAGAACAACACCTCATTTTCTGCATGACGACCCTGTAGCTCTCTGAACTCAATATCGAGTTCAATAATCTTAGGGTCTAAACTCTCCCATGTCCCACCCCCCCTACCCCACACACCAGGCCTTGTTATCACATAGCCAATACACACCACCTCTTGTTAGTCACTAATAGTCCCCATTAACAACTATTCACCCTTCCAGCTGGATCATTATCAACTCCTTTGTCTGTCCAACTATTCTTCTCTCTCTTTAGGATCTATCCTATCATTTATTCCTTACCCCAACCCCTCCCAATTTTCTGTAAATAAACTGATGTTTTCCCAGCCACCATCAGTTCTGAGGAAGGGTCACTGGACCCAAAACGGTAACTCTGATTTTTTTCTTCACAGATGCTGCCAGACCTGCTGAGCTTTTCCAGCAACTTTGTTTTTAATCATGGAGAATATTGACATGGAATTCAGAGCAGGTACTTGGCGACTTCAGCTCAACACTGGCAGAAACCAGCATCCATGTTGCTTAGCACCAAACGGCATCTCAAGGTTTGATTCATGGGCATCAGCTGCATGTACCTTTCATCAATGGGAATTGGCATCCGACATTGGCCAATCCTCACAACCATCATGGCACCTCTTTAAATTCACTGAAGAACTGCAGACTTGCAGAACAGGGTACATGGGCTACTAGTGTTGAAAGGCAGCCGCAGAGGCATCTTGCTCTATGGCACACCAGGACAATTAGTTTAATTCTTATAAAAAATGCATTGGCAAACACATTACGCTTCAGCTCAGCCAAATTTCCATGTTGGTTAGAAGAAAGGTAGGGACTAGTCCACAGTCTAGCTGTGGCCACTGTCGGTCAGGAGGTCCTGGTACTAGTGTCAGTCAGGAGTACAGCCCACTGACAATCTAAGGGCTTAGCTATGATCAGTCATCAGCTTGACCACCAGGGGATTTGCCTGTCTACACTCTAGGAAGTGGACAATGATGTGTCCTGTAGGGCTGGCAGCACCAGCAGTCAGCGGAATCACATAGAAAGGATTCATAGCAAAGCAGACACTTTGTTTTGGATTTAATATGTTGGTCACTCAGCCAGTGTGCAACCTTCACCAAGTTGGTGCACATAGATTCATAGAGAGATTGCACAGCACAGAAACAGATCTTTCTGTCCAACTCATCCATGTGGACCAGATATCCTAAATTAATCCAGTCCCATTTGCCAGCATTTGGCCTATATCCCTCTAAACCATTCCTATTCATGTACGAATCCAGATGCTTTTTAAAATGTAATTACATCAGCCTCCACCACTTCCTCTGGCAGCTCATTCCATACATTCACCACTCTGTGTGAAAAAGTTTCCCTTTAGATCCATTTTAAATCTTTCCTCTTACCTTAAACCTATACCCTCTAGTTTTGGACTCCACTACTTTGGAAAAAAGGCGATGGTGATTCACCCTATCTACGCCTCTCATGATTTTTTAAACCTCTAGAAGTTCACCTCTCAGCCTCCCAAGCTCCAGGGAAAATAACTCCAGCCTATTCAGCCTTTACAGCCTTTACTTATAGCTCAAACCCTCCAATCCCAGAGAGTAAATCTTTTCTGAACACTTTCAAGCTTTATAGCATCTTTCCTATAGCAGGGACACCAGAACTGAACACAATATTCCAAAAGTGGCCTAACCAATGTCCTGCACAGTCACAACATGACCTCACAACTCCCATACTCAATGCACTGGCCAACAAAGGCAAGTGTACCAAATGCCTTCTTCAATTCCCTGTCTACCTGTGACTCCACTTTCAAAGAACTATGCACCTGCAACCCTTAGGTCTCTTTGTTCAATAACACTGCCCAGGATACTATGATTATGCGTATAAGTCCCACCCTGATTTGCCTTACCAAAATGTTACACGTCACATTTATCTAAATTAAACTCCATCTGCCACTCCTTGGCGCATTGGTCCATCTGATCATATTGTGCCCAAAGCCCTTGTGAAGATAGCTAAACAGCTGGAAATGAGGCGAGTTCTGCAGCTTGGAACAGTTTTTGTATACCTTCTGTTTAGACGAGATAGTGTGCTAAATCATCCTGGCGTGCTGTGCTTTACACAACTGGAGCAGGTATTGTGATAGAAGCTTAGGAGGAACAGTTTAGTTATATTGGCTGCTACAAGGCAGACAGGACCTGCGTGATAACCTGGTTCAAGCAAATGCAAGCTGGGATAGAAAGCCATCCTCCTCACATTTGTCACTGTGTTTGTAGACACTTTTAAAATCAAGAATCTGGCCCACATGGATGAGTTGGAGCAGCACGGTGGCTCAGTGGTTAGCACTGCTGCCTCAAAATGCCAGGGACCCGGGTTTGATTCCAGCCTTGGCGTGTCTGTCTGTGTGGGTTTCCTCCAGGTGCTTCGGTTTCCTCCCACAGTCCAAAGATGTGCAGGGTAGGTGGATTGGCCATGCTAAATTGCCCAGGGATGTTTAGATTAGGTGGGTTAGACATGGGAAATCAGGGGTAGGATAATGGGTCTGGGTGGGATGCACTTCAGAGGGGCAGTGTGGACTTGTTGGGACGAATGGCCTGTTTCCACACTGTAGGGATTCTATGAATCAGTCTGTGATTACTCCAAGTCTGACCTCATAAACAAGTAAGTTTGTTTGGTCTCATCTTTTCCTTTTACTACAAGCAGTTTCCTAAATTCCAAAGGGTATTTTCAGCTCATAATTCCCAGTTGTTTCATGTTTACCTGTTGACTCTTTCATCTTGTTTTATCAAGTTTTTAAACGTTCCTGTGCATTTCTACGTGGTCCTGTTAATTTTTCAAGAAATGTGGACACATACACTAACGTTGTAGATTCATTTTTCTGGCTTAGCATTTTAACTCTAATCAGTTTTAACAGTCTTCTTATATCATGGCCATAAATTAATTTGAGTGGGCCGAAGCTAGTAGATCCATTTGGATTTTCTCTGATTGCAAATAAGAGAAAGTCCAATCCTTTGTCTTAATCTTTTGGACAGTCATAACAATCAGCTTTAATCATGGTTTTGAGAATTTAGGGATACATTTCCAGAGCAACTAGGGTGTGTAGATGGTATATTGTTGATTTCAATTGTTTAATTCCCAAACTACTGATGATATCTTGAAAACATTTTAACATAAACTTTGATCCTTGTTCGGATTGTACTTTCATTGGTAGTCTATAACTGTTATTTATGTAGTTGGATGTTCATTTTGCCCCTTTAAGACAGCGGGTCAGATGACCTGGGGTTGGAGAACTTGGGTCAATCCAGGTCCAACTGTGTAGCTATAAGGACATATAATATACTCTTCCTGGTTCAAATTTCTATAGGGCTACCTCGTGGTCTATTTATATCTTATAATTAGGCCGCAATATAATAACTGGCAATGAAGCTGAATCACAGCCCACTAACCCTGTGCTACCATTATTTTCAGAAAGAAAAGAGGAGATTGACTGGCTCCAGCAAATGCAAGTGGGGATAGAAAGCCATCCTCCTCACATTAGACACTTTTAAAATCAAGAAACTGTCTGCGATTACTCCAAGTCTGACCTCATAAACAAACAAGTTTGTTTGATCTCGTCTTTCCCTTTTACTACAAGCAGTTTCCCAAATTCCAAAGGGATTTTGAAAATGGTGCAGGATTGTGGAGGTAGCACAATAGACTTGCTGGGAGACGGTCACAAGGAGACTTGGGCTGAAGTCAATTTCAGGGAAGAAGGATACTCACCAGGGAGTGAACTGAGAACAACGGTTGTCAGGCTGCAGCCAACATCGGAAGAGGGGAGTACTCACTGAGGAGTTTACCGAAATCATCATGGAGAATGTTTTCCGAGGGGACTTCAGCTGCGAGCAGCCATCTAGATTCAAGTGGCGGAAAAAATTCCTGCTGGCAGGAAAATAAAATGGCAGGCCAATTTTGAGTGATGGGATCATTTAACAAAGAGACAGAAAGCTGAATTCTGTACACCAAATATTTGAGTGCATGCTTGAAGGCAAAAAGAGTGGCTGAAGACTTAATGGCACCAGCTTTCTTGAGTACTGGTGGGAGAAAGACCTTTGCAATTCTAAGTCTATTGCAACAGAGAACCCAGCAGAGAAGACCTATCAAGAACTATGTGAAGTGTTGGAATTTTGCACGAAAGCCACTGATCATCACGGAACATTTCTGTTTTTATAAACAGGTGCAACTAGAAGGAGAATACATTACCTAATTCATGGCCACCTTAAAGCAGTTAATGGAACATTGCAAATTCAGAAGGTTCCCTCAGGAAGATTTGCAGGACTGGTTGGTTTGTTGCCACCAGCATGAAGATATTCAATGGAAACTACTGAAAAAGGGAGACCTGGATTTCAAGGCAGCTTTCAAAATCACTACCTTCGTGGAGTTGGCAGCCAGTGGTGCAACACAGGAACAAAAACAGAAGTTGCTGGAAAAGCTCAGCAGGTCTGGCAGCATCTGTGAAGAAAAATCAGAATTAATGTTTCGGATCCAGCACCCTTCCTCAGTGATGCAACACAGTTGGCTGTCAGTGCCCAGGTGCATAAAGTAGTGAAAGCTCAGCAAAGTGCTGTATGAACCACAGAATGCTGCCAATATCACAAATTTTGCTGCAAGAAATCAATGTGTTGGACTTGAGAAGCCCAGTGCTGAAAATGTAAGCAAATAAGCCACATTGCCAAAATTGCTAATTACAACCCAGACAAAAGAAGGGGGATTAAAAAGAAACAGTCCTGAGGGCAAGGCATAAGGTACATGTCACCAGTCGAGGAGTAGTCAGGGAGGCAGCTTGGTCTGTCAAAGAAGCAGAAGGACCAGAGTCAGCAGATTTTTGGTTGAGCATTCTGTCAGTATGGGGTGAAGATGATTGTTTCTGAGCTCTTCCCAATTAGAGGGGAAGACATTAAGGATGGAAGTGATTACAGGTGCAGCTGTGTCTTTGCTTCCTGAATCAATCTAAAGGGAGAAGTTAAGAGCATTACCATTGAAGCCTGTCAAGATTACACTATGAACATACACAGCACAAATGGTGCCAGTGAAGGGCTATGTGCTGGTGAAAGTACAGTTAAGGGACTAGAGTGCAGAATTATCATTCTCTATGTAGGAAAAGGCGAATATCCTGCATTATTTGGACACAGGAGGAAAGGTGCTGGAACAAATGCACCAAGTGTACCCCGGCATGGTGCGAATGAAGGAACTAACCAGAAGTGACTTTTGGTGGCTGAACGTGGACTCCCAGATTGGGATCATGCGAATCCTGCTCATTAGTAAGAAGGGCTTTGCTGTTGTCACCCTTTCGCCCATGGGAATGGCCTCAATCACCGTGGCAGCTGATTCACGTCAATTTTGAGAGACCTGTAAAGGGATGGAAGTTACTTGTGGTCATGAATGTCCATCCAAATGGCACCAGGTGGTAGTTATGATGTTGATATCAACAGAAGGAACAATAGACCGACTGATTGAAATATTTGCCACATTTAGGAACATTCAACAAAGGTCATAAGTGATAGCAGTTCACAGTTTGTGGCAGAAGCATTTGAGGAGTACCTGGAATACCACAGAGTCAGACATGTGAGATTGGCTCCATATTACCCCGTAACAAATTGCTAGGTGGAGAAATTTATTCAAACCTTGAAGCAGGCCATAAAAATTTCACAAGGGAAGGGATTGCTAGGACAGCAAATCAACAAGTTCCTCAGCATGTATAGGTAAACATCATAAGTGACGATCCAATGTTGATTGGTGTCCTTAATATTCAACTGCCAGCTGAGAACCATATTTGATTTAATATGGCTGGAAAAGACCAGAGAGGTGCTAAAGTGAACTCAAGAATAGATGGCTAGAAGGACAGATGGCTAGAAGGGCGGGAATCCCAAAGTTGAGAATATTCAAAACAAGAGAGATTGTCTTGGCCAGAAATTATACCTCTGGGGAAAACCTCCAAACTATACTCCAGTTCTGAGGAAGGGTCACCAGACCCGAAATGTTAACTCTGTTTTTTCCTTCACAGATGCTGCCAGACCTGCTGAGCCTCTCCAGCAACTTTGTTTTTGCTCCAGTGATTGTGGTGGCTCCAACAGGACCACCGTCATATCCTGTGCAGACTAGGGATGAATTGGTCTAGAGGAGACATGTGGACCAGCTGGTCACTGCATCTCACCAACAGTGGTAGGAGGTCCCTCAAAAGTCAGAGCAGGGTCAGATGGAACCACTGGTGTCAATGCAATCATGTGTCTCTGAGCCAGGGTTAGTCATATCCAGGGAGGAGACAACAGCAGAGTCATAAGGCAGAAACAACCAATCAGAATCAGTGGGTGATACATCTGCTGAATGGCTGGAGCTTCCGGAAGTTTGGGAGACTACACTAGAAAAAGCTCCTGAGATTAGGAAACAGTCATCTAGAAACCGCCATCCTCCTAATAGACTAATTATGTCGATGCAGACTAAGAGCGGTGTGGTCGTTCTTTGATGACTTTCACGTTTCTGTAACTATTCTTGACTATGGCTATATTGGCTATGATGCCTGTAGAATATTTATAATTGTTGTATATGTATGTGTGGGATTCCCTTTTAAATAAAAGGGGACGGGTGTTATGTATGTCACTGGAAGTGCATACTGCTCCTTTAAGAGAATGGTCAAGTGATCTGGAGGTGGGGGAGCATGGATCAGTCTAGCTCTGACTATGTAGTTGTAAAGACATAAAATAAACTGTTCCTGCTTCAAGTTTCTACTGCCCTCCCTTGTGATCTTCTTATTACTTATAAATGGGCCCAACATAATAATAATTATTATTTTTCATTAATTTTTCCACTACCACTTTAGCTTTGATTTAGCTTAAGGGAATAGCCTATGGAAATCGAGTAACATTTCCAAGATGGTAAAGATATATTCATGTTCCACTTTCATTTAAGGTAATAGTCATCCAGCATCCAGCAACGTCTTCTTTTCTGCATTTTTTTCTCAACTTTTGACTTACCCGGAGGAAATGGAGAAAGAAAACCCTGGAGCGGAGGTCAGCGAGGGATGCAGTCCCAGACAAAAAAAAACTTACCTTGGAGCAGCTGAGAGCCGCCACTGGCGAGTCCCGGAGAGAGTCGACGGAGTAGAGGCCAGCATGGGGAAGCAATCCCAAAGTGGAGGCTGGTGCGGGCATGCAGTCCTGGAGCAGAGGTCAGCATGGGGAACTGGGTCTGGAGCAGTGGCTGGCGAGGGGAAGCAGTCCTGGAGTGGAGGCTGGTGCAGGGAAGCAAGTCCTGGAGGAAACCTACTTTGGAGCAGCTGAGAGCTGGTGTGGAACGGATTGGTGGCTTGGAGCGGTGAAGAGACAGTTATTGGACTGGAGTCTGGCAAGGGCGGTCAGACCACGTGTGGAAGTCCCTGCACTAGGCTACTGCAATGAAATGTTTATTAGTAATTTGTTTATCTGATTGTAATGTCTATCCTTTTAACTATGTCATATTTTTAACTTATACTATGAATCACTGTAAAGTAATGCACCTACTTTTTCTTTTTTATTCTTCTTTTTGCACCTAAGATCCGTACCTAGGTATTTTCTACCTAAGATGGCACTTTGAGAGGTGACATTGTAAACTTTTCACTGTACTCTGTACTTCAGTAAGGTTAAAGGAGATAAATCAATGGCTGAAGATCTGGTGTATTGTTCAGGGATTCAGGTTTTTGGACAACTGGAATGACTTTTGGGATAGAAAAGACATGTTCAAAAAGGATGGGTCTAACCTAATCTGGAAAGGGACCAATATCTTAGCAGGGAGATCTGCTCATTCCATTAAGGGAGACTTTATACTGATAGAGAGGGGGAGTGGAGGAATTCCAAGTAGCAGTGTAAACAAAAGGATTGATGGGAAAGGTTCTGAGTGTGAGGAGAGCATGTCAATTAGAAAAGAAAGGCAAGAGACAGTCAGAGTATATAATAACTCTGAAGAACTAAGTTGCATTTATTTCAATGCAAGAGGTCTTACATGTAAGGCCGATGAATTCAGGACATGTTTAAGAATATGGGATTGGGATGTCATTACAAGGTCTTGGCTGAGAGGTGGACAAGACTGGCAGCTCAGTGTTCCAGGTTTTAAATGTTATAGGAAGAATAAAAAAGGAGGCAAGAAAGAAGGGGTGTTGCATTTTTGATTAAGGAATACATTACCGTTGTAACTAGGGAAGATATTTCTGAAAATGTTCCAGTGAAATTATATGGGTAAAAATTACAAATAAGCAAGGAAAGATCACTTAAATGGGATTGTACTATAGGCCACATGGGACTCAGGGTGAGACTGCCAATTGGATACAAAATTGGCTTAATGGCAGGAGACAGAGAGTAATCATGGAATATTGCTTTTCGAACTGGAGGCCTGTGACCATCAGTATTCCCCAGGGATCGGTTCTGGGTCCTCTTTTCTTTGTCATTTATGTAAATGTTTTGGATGAGAATATGGAAGGCATGATTAGAAAGTTGTGGATGATGTCAAAATTGGTGGCATAGTAGAGAGTGAAGAAGGTTTCCTAAGATTGCAAAGGTGTCTTGATCAAATGGGTCAATGGGCTGAAAAATGGCAGATGGAGTTCAATCTGGATAGAGGTATTACATTTTGTACAGGTCTTATACAATTAATGGTAGAACCTTGGGTAGTGTTGTAGAACAGAGGGACCTAGGGGTACAGGTACATAATTCTTTGAAGTTTGCGTCACATACAGACAGGGTGGTTAAAAAAGTGATTGGCACACTTGCCTTCATAGCTCAGTCCTTCGAGTATAGGAGTTGGGAAGTCATGTTGAGGTTGTACAGGAAATTGGTGAGGCCTCTTCTGGAATATTGTGTCCAGTTCTGGTTGGCCAGTTATGGGGAGGATATTATCACACTGAAGAGGGTTGGGAAGAGATTTACCAGGAAGTTGCCAGGTATGGAAGGTTTGAGTTATAAAGAAAGGAAGGTTTGAGTTATAAAGGCTGGACAGGCTGGGAATTTTTTCATTGAAGTGTACGAGGTTGAGAGGCGACCTGAAGGAAGTTTATAAAATAACGAGAGGTATAGATCGAGTTAATGGTAGTTGTCTTTTCACTAGGATGGGAGATTTCAAGACCAGGGGGCACATTTTTAAAGTGAGAGGAGAGAGATTTAAGAAAGACATGAGAGGCAAATTTTTTACACAGAGGATGGTTCGCAAGAGGAAGTGGTGGATGCGAGTACAATTACAACGTTTAAAAGACATTTGGATAGATACATGAATAGGAAAGGTTTGGAGGGATATGGTCCAGGAGCAGGCAGGTGGGACTAGTTTAGTTTGGGATGGTATTCGGCATGGACAAGTTGGACCGAATGGGCTGTTTCCGTACTGTATGACTCTATGATCTATGACTCTTTGGGTACATGTGATAATAAAGTATAGTCTAATCGTCCTACACAATTCACTAGTAAATGACTGAATGGTTATCAAAAACATGTCTAGAAACATAGAAGATAGGAGCAGGAGGAGGCCATTCTGCCCTTCGAGCCTGTTCTGTCATTCTTCGTGATCATGGCTGATTATACAACTCAATAACCTAATCCTGCTTTGCCTCCATAAACTTCGGTCCCATTCACCCCAAGTGCCATATCTAGTCGCCCCTTGAATACGATCAATGTTCTGGCATTAACTAGTTCCTGTGGTAATGAATTCACAGGCTCACCACTCTTTGGGTGATGAGATGTCTCCTCATCTCCATCCTAAATAGTCTACCCCGAATCCTCATACTGTGATCCCTGGTTCTGGACACACCCACCATCGTGAACATTCTCCCTGCATCTACCCTGTCCAGTCCTGTTAGAATTTTATAAGTCTTTATGAGATTTCCCCCTCATTCGTCTGAAGTCCAAGGAAATAATCCCCAACCTAGTAAATCTCTCCTCATACATCAGACCCGCCATCCCTGGAATCACTCCCTCAAGAGCAAGAGCATCCTTCCGCAGAAAAGAATTAAGGATGCTGGTTTAAAGACATATTGAGGCTTACCTACAACTTGACCAGTACAACACGTTTCACAAGACTGCATATCTTTAGGCAGTTTTGGCCAGGTTCAAATAATTGTTTATGGATGCCTGAGATTTCCAAATCTCCACATGTCTACCATGGGAGTTGCACAAGTTTCTCGCAATCTGTCTGCATAGCGGCAGGGTGATACCACTACCTGATGTACAACTGATCATTCTTCATCTGTGGGTCTACTTCCACTTCCTCATCAGCACTCTGTTCTTAAGATAATAGCACTCTAAAACTTATTTGGCCTCTGCCTTAGTATGAGGTGACTTTGCCAATTTATTTAGTTCAGGATTTGTATTTTGTAAGGCTAATTAGGACATCATACCAAACACTCCACTTGGATGATCTTCAACTTTCAGGAATGTTTCAACGATCCTTTCACTTGCTTCTTGTGTCACATCAAACCTTATTAATGGATTTTGTTTAACCACTGCTCTGGTTACCACACATGAAGGAAAGACAGCAGGATCCTGTTCTTGTAATTGTCTGTTTCATTGTACCTCCTTTGGGCATTCTGCAACTATCAGTGAAGCTACAATCTTCTGTCCTGCCAAATCATTACCCAGAAGTAAATCTAATCCCTCAATAAGTCATGTTTGTAGTATCCCGACAATTACTTTTCCCAATAATAAATCACATTCTAGCTGTGCTTTATATTCTCCAATCTCGTTTATTAATACCTTAGCTCCCATTGAAGCTTCTGGAGGGAAAATCAATTCTTTCTCCAGTAAGTGATTGTATTGTTCTTGTATCTCTTAGTCTGACTATATATTTAGCTATCTCAACTGAAGAAAAAGAACTCAATTCCTTTTAAGGAAAATCTTGCATAGCTCTCACCTGTTTTACAGCTTCTTTTAGTATTGACAGAATTCACCTCCAACCTTTTTTTGCTATAGTTAGAGCTACAACCTGGCCCATGGTATTGTCTTTTTGTGCTTCCTTCTCCAACTCATTTTACTAACTCCTATAAGTCACATGTGTTTACCTAGCAACTTCCAATATTCCAAATGCACATGGCGCAACTTATTACAATGGAAACATTTAAACTTCCAAACTTTACACCTATCCTCAGCAATCTCCTTCTTAACCTGGGGAAGAATTCTTGGATTGTTCCCTATTGTCCATTCCCTATCCTAGATATCTGCTTCCTGTTGTCTCTTCTTTGTCCACTTTGCCCCAATTACGTATTAAAAACTCTTTACCCAAGTGCTCGTGTTGGTGAGGATGAAGGTACATAGAATTTGGCTTGTGGTTCAAATCAATTTTAGTAACAAAATATTTCTTACCAATAACACCCTGTGAGCATTGTCAAAACTCTCAATATCTATTCTCTATCTAGCTTTATCCATCTGAGAAAGGATTTTACCTGCAATGATCCATATGTTTGAGCAAGGCCGTCGGAATCCCCTTCCTCTCCAACATAGGGATAGCTCTCTTCCACGAAGGTGGGTCTCGCAGGTCAGGACGGATGTTCTCCTGGATCTTCTTGGGTTGCTGCAAGAATTTCTGTCCTGAGTCTTGCTGCAAGTCTTCACTGAGGGGTGGCTTCCATGTTTGTGTTTCTTTCCTGCCTTACCCCACACCTTCCCAATTGTTCTGTGGCCTTTGGTCAATGGGGTCTTGAGCGTGGTTCAATGCATCCAATGGGGTCACACCAACGACTATCACTGTTGCTTTGCTGGAGAGGTGTAAAGTGCATGCTCTCAGACATTGGCTGGCAGTCAATGTGCCAGAAAGCAAGCCAGATTAATACCTCTACAATATGTTACCCTCAGCCTTGATGTAACTGGGTCTCCTGAACCTTTGTGACCTCTTTGAACTTGGTTTCTGTTGTTCTCTGTTGCCTAAAACTGCAGTTTAATTTAGTTTGACCAGTTTTCTGTCAGGCACAATTTCTCCAGCTGTGGGTCAATTTAGAATATCTAATTTTGGGCTTGACTACAGGCCCCTCTGTTGATCCCTTGAAGCAAAAATGAGATCACAGGCTCAGAGATTGATCTCATGCAGGCACGTATCAAATCTCAGATGGATAGCCTAACTGTCTGAGCATCTAGGTTCTCCATTGTATGTAGACAAAATTAGCCTATACACTAAGCATCTTCCATAGGCACATCATTATATAACAGTACTACATGTAAATAACAATACCATAAATTGAGAATTAGCCAATATTTACAGACTTTGGCTCTCCCTCAAGCCTCTTTGGTGACTTACACCACTCGATAGAGTAAAATTCACAGGGCGCAAAAATTTACACAATCCTTTCAAAGAACAAAGAACAGTACAGCACAGGAATGCGCCCTTTAGCCCCAATACGTTATGCCTTTCTAAACTAAAAACCTTTTGCTTTTACACTGCTCATATCCCTCTATTCCCTGCCTATATCTGTCAAGACGCCTCATAAAGACACCTAGCTCTACCATTTCCCTTGGCACTGCATTCCAGGCACTTATCACCCTTTATATAAAAAACTTGCCTCTCATATCGCCTTTAAATTTACCCCTTTTTACCTTAAATAAATGACCCATTGTAATTGATATTTCTACTTTGGGAAAGAAAAACTCTGACTACCCATTCTGTCCATGTCTTTCATTATTTTATATATCAGGTTGCCCCTCATCCTTTGATGTTCAAGTGAAAACAAATCATGTTGTCCAATCTTTCCTCATAGCTAATATTTTACAAACCAGGCAACATCCTGGTAAATGTTTCTGTACCCTCTCTGAAGACTGTAAATCTGAAGATAATGTGATACCCAGTACTAGTACTTCTGGTGCAGTGGTGACCAGACATGTGCACTATATTCCAAATGTGTCCTAACTAAAGTTTAATATAGCTGCAACCTGACTTGTCAATTTTTATACTCCTTATAATTATTTTATACTTTACACAAGCATGTTATAAGCCTTCTTGACTACATTATTCATATTTGTTGCCACTTTCAGGGAACTGTGAATCTCTACACTTAGATCCCTCTATATGTTGATGCTATTAAGGGTTCTACTATTTATTGTATACTTCCCTCCTGCATTAGGTCTCCCAAAATGCATCACCTCACATTTGTCCAGATTAAACTCCATTCGCCTGAGACTCTACCCTAACTATATGCCACTGTATCATCTGGCAATTCTTCTCATTCACTGCAGCTCCCCAAATCTTTGTCTCTTCCACTAATTTACTAAATTAGGCTATCCATATTCCCCTTCAAATCCTTTATATACATTACAAACAAAAGGGAGCCCAGCATTGATGTCCATGGAACACCACTGTTCACAAATGTCCAGTCAGAAA
This sequence comes from Rhincodon typus, assembly GCF_021869965.1. NCBI lineage: Eukaryota > Metazoa > Chordata > Chondrichthyes > Orectolobiformes > Rhincodontidae > Rhincodon > Rhincodon typus. The sequence goes on along the minus strand of NC_063340.1, from coordinate 32,287,894 downwards.
AACACCTTTCCACCACTACTCTCTGTCTTCTATGACTAAGCCAGTTCTGTATTCATCTTACCAGTTCAATGCGGATCACATGTGACTTCACCTTTTATATCAGCCTGCCAGGAGGGACCTTGTCAAAAGTCCACATAGACAACATCTACCATCCTCAATCAATCATCTTTGTTACTTCCTCAAAAAACTCAATCAAGTTTGTGAGACATGACCTTCCCTGTGCAAAATGATGCTTCATGTCACTAATAAGTCCTTATTTTTCCAAATGTGAATAAATCCTCAGACACTGAGTCAAGGCACCTGAAAGTCTGATCGAAACTTCTCCAATACACCACCCTTGGGCTGGTTGTAACTGGTTCCCCCAAATCTTTGAGACCTCTTTGACTTTGGTTTCTCTGTTCTCAGTAGCTGACAGTTGCTGGCTGCTTTTTAATTTAGTTTGGCTAATGTTCTATCAGGCCCGATTCTCCAGCTGTGGATCAATATAAAATGTCCAATTTTGGGCCCATGGTCACTTGCCCACCCTACCTTTCACCCTCCTATTTTCTATTTTTCTCAAATTTCTGAGAATGATGGAAAAAGGGTTTATAGATCAGTATATAATCTTTAGCCATTATAGCTGCTTGTCCTGCCACCATCCTTTGGTCCTCTATGTGAGTTCTGATTAAAGGAGGTAAGAAAGTTTTAAATTCTTCTAAAAGAATAATTTCTGTGAGAGCATCATAACTATTCTCAGCCTCTAATACCCTTATCCACCTCTCAAAGTTATTTTGTTTAACTCTTTCAAACTAAATATAAATATGTCCAGGCTATTTATGTACATTCTGAAACCTCTGCCTGTAAGCTTCCAGGACCAACTCATATGTGCTTATAACATCCTTTTTCACCTCAGCATAGACCCTAGAATGCTACTCTGACAGGGATGCATAAATTTTTTTTTCACCATTAATTTACTTTGCATGGGCAAGGTCCAATCTGCTTTTTGCCACCTTATTTGTGTAGCCATCTTCTCAAATGACACGAAAAATATTTCCATATCCTTGTCTTCAAATTTGGTAAAGTCTCCAATATCTTGAACATCTGACTAAACCATGGATTATGCCTAGAACCGTCATCTTTCAAGTTTTTTGCAAACCTCTGGTTTAGCTTGCCAAAACTGCATAGTTTTTAATTTACAACCCTGTTCTCTCTCTCTTCTTCCCTTAGGAATTCCAGTTTGTTTAAGTTCTAACTCTCTTTGGAATTTGCTTTGTTTCTTATTTTCTGCCCTTTGGAATTCCATCTCCAAGTTTCTCATTTCCATTTGTCTGAACTGCAACTCAAGGTTCACTAATGCATCTGGTGTATTACTTGTATCACCATCTCTTTCTACTTCATCTAAACCCAAATGTTTCACTATCAAACCTATAACGCCTGTCTTCTTGGCTTGTTCTGGCAACTTTATTTCTAATCTGCTGGCTAACTCTGCTAGGTTAGCATTAGTTTAACCTTACAATCATACCAGGGAAACTCCTCTCACTTCCAAAAACTTTGACAATATAGGGGATATGATGGCCTAGTTGTATTATCGCTGGACTATTAATCCAGAAACCCAGGTCATGTTTTGGGGACTTGGGTTGAATGCAATTAAAATAAGTCGGCAAGTAAAAGTCTAATGATGACCATTGTCAATTGTTGGAAAAACCCACCTAGTTCATTAATATCCCCCAGGGAAGGAAATCTGCCATACTTACCTGGTCTGTTCTACATGTAACTCCAGACACAGCAATGACTCTTAACGGCCCTCTGAGCAATTAGGGATGGGCAATAAATGCTGGCCAGCGAAGTCCTCATCCAATGAACAAAAACAATTTCTAGTTCCATCTTAAGCGTGAGCACAAACATGGTGTCTGATTAGCCAGTCTAAGTACCAAATCCCAATTCCAAACCTACATAGTCTGTGTTCCAAGATTCAGGGCTTGAGCCCCAAGTTATGTTACGACATAGAGAAAGAGCCAAAACAAATCACAACACAGTAAAATTAAAACTTTCAAAGACCCTCAATAGTTATTCCAATGGTTCCTAATCAGACTTTTGAACAAACAATCCCAGATGTTGTGAACAATTAATTCCAGACAATGGTTTTGTATCTTAAGCAAAAGACAAATTTATTAAAAATACAATAACTCTAACAGAGGAAAAATCAAATAAAAGAAGTAATCTAATTAATGTCAATGCTTTAAACCCATACAATTTGTTCTCAGCCGTCATTCACAAAAAAGACAGACAAACAAGCAAACAGTTAAAGGATAAATAAAAGAAATCAAAAAAATCTAGCAAAATTACTTAAATGGTTTTCATAATGTGTTGTTTCAGAGGCATAGATGGGGACTCCTTGGTTGCTTTTCTAGAGATATTGATTAGGATCCCCTTTTCAGTTCATTGAGGTAGAATTGTAGTATTTCTAACTCAGCTTTCTACTCTCTGGACTTCCAAATGTTGGAAGGGAGGTTAGGCAGGGAGTTTCAAAATCTTCATGCTGTGAAATCTGCAGCCAAAGCCCCTCTCCCCAGAAAACACAGTTCAAACACAACTCCAACTTTGGTCCTTCCTGACCATCTTTTCCCAAGGTCTCAATTACATGCAAGGTCTGCCATCTGCTTGAACGTAGGGTCTCTCTCAAACTTGCTGGAATCAATTCCCTGTTACTGACCTCATTAATACCCAACTTTTACTATCTGTTTAAAGACAATGCCCTTCCTGGTGTAAACCATGTTTGTACACAGACAATGGATATGCACACCAAGATTCTTCAGTGCTTCCCAAGGTCCCACCATTTACCACACATTTCTTTGCCTTATTTGTCCTGCCCAAGTGCATCACCTAACTTTTATCTGAATCATTTGCCACTGATCACCCAATTCATATCCTCTTGTACTCTAAGGCTGTCCTCCTCATTATTTCCCCAAACCAATTTTTGTATTGTCTATGAACTTACTGATCAATCCTCCTACATTCAAGCCTAGATCATTTATATAAACCACAAATAGCAAAGGCCCTGTGGGATACCACTGGACATAGATTTTTAGTCACAACACATCCCTCAACAATTACCCTCTGCTTCCTGCTTTTCAGCTAATTGTGGATCCAATTCACCAAATTTCCTTGGATCCCATCATCTCTAACATTTGCTTTCAAATCTGTCATGCTGGATCTTATCAAAAACCTTGCTGAAGTCCAAGTAGACGACATCAAAAGCATTGCCCTCATTTACACACCAGGTAACCTCTTGAAAGAATTCAATCAAATTGGTTAGACATGAGCTTCCCTTAACAAAACGATGTTTACTGTTCTTCATTAATTCCTGCCTCTTCAAATGCAGATTAATTCTGTTCCTCAAAATTGTTTCCAATAGTTTACCCATCACCGAGGTTAGACTGATTAGCCTATAGCTTCCTGGATTATCCCATACTTTCTTCTTGAATAATGATTCTACATTGACTGTCCTGTAGTCCTCAGGCACCTCTCCTGTGGCCAGAGAGGAAATGAAAATTTTTGCTAGCGCTTCTGACTCACTCAACAGCCTGGGATACATTTCATCTGACCCTCGACAATCATCTACTTGTAAGCCTGCCAGACCACTTGGAACAACCTCACTGTCTATGCTAATTTCTTTAACTGCATCATAGACCTTCTCTCTGATTTCTATACCCGTATTGTCTCTCTCACTAGTGAGCACCAATCCAAAGTATTCATTTAGAACTCACCTATATTCTCTAGTATAAGATGAAGTGTCTTGTGAATGGTATGCGGTAACACGGGACTAGAATCAGACATGAGGGACACAAAAAAAGGGAGGTAAGTAGAGGCAAGATATGGTGAGAAATCTCACTAGGCCTCATGGTGAGAATCCCTCCAAAAGAATCTTATAGAACTTGCACTTCATCAGCAAACTGTAAGATTTTGTCCTATGATTTGAACAGATCTCCATCAGTCCATACTCAGAAAGAATTGAGTTAACTTCTCTAACACTACCCTTGACAATAATTGTTTAAGGAAATGGCCTCTGGGTATTGAATAGTTACTTCATGGAAATCTTACAGTGTGGAAGTCTACCATCGAGTCCACACTGCACCTCCAAAGAGCCTCTCACCCAGACCCACCCCTACCCAATTCCTGTAACACTGCATTTCCCATGGCTAATCCATATAGACATTATGGGCAATTTAGTGTGGCCAACACACTTAACCTGCCCATACCTTTGGACTGTGGAAGGAAACGAACGCAGACATGGGGAGAATGTGCAAATTTCACACAGACAGTTGCCCAAGCCTGGAATTGAACCCGGGTCCCTGTCACTGTGAGGCAGCAGTGTTAAAGAAACCCTCCTGGAGGCACCTAACAAATTCTTCCCCATCTAAGTTTCTGGCATTAAGAGAGTCTCAGTCAATACCATGGAAGTTAAAATCACACACCACGACAGTTGTGTTGTTTTTATACCTTTCCATAATCTACGTACATATCTGTTCCTCTATCTCCTGTTGGCTATTGAATGCCTGTATTATAATCCCATCATAGTGATTGACCTTTCTTATTCCTATTCTGTTATATCTGAAATAATAAGAATATACTGATATCCTGCTTTCGTTTTTGGTAAGGATCTCAGACACAGTTACTACCACCCTGCGAAATGATTCCCCAAAACTGATATGGGGCTTAAAAGAGATAGTAGGAACTGCAGATGCTGGAGAATCCGAGACAACAAGGTGCAGGGCTGGATGAACACAGCAGGCCAAGCAGCATCATAGGAGCAGAGAGGCTGACATTTCGGGCCTAGACCCTTCATCAGAAAAGTGGGAGGGGAAGGGGGTTTTGAAATAAATAGGGAGAGAGTGGGAGGCGGATAGAAGAGGGATAGAGGAGAGGATAGGTGGAGAGGAAACAAACAGGTCGAAGAGG
>NC_063340.1:32256721-32277956 GCF_021869965.1 Rhincodon typus | reverse complement strand
CCTCTTCGACCTGTTTGTTTCCTCTCCACCTATCCTCTCCTCTATCCGCCTCCCACTCTCTCCCTATTTATTTCAAAACCCCCTTCCCCTCCCACTTTTCTGATGAAGGGTCTAGGCCCGAAACGTCAGCCTCTGTGCTCCTATGATGCTGCTTGGCCTGCTGTGTTCATCCAGCCCTGCACCTTGTTGTCTGGGGCTTAAAAGGTACTGTTTTAATCGCATGTTGTGCTTTCCCTACTATCTTGCTCATATGGCATGATTTAAAAAAGAATTGTACCATATCCTTGTGAAAATCTAGCCAGTATAAATGTCAACTTATAGTTAGTTGGTATTCCAAATTCCTGTATGTTCTGCCAGGAATTTTAAGAGATATCCCTAACATTTTTGACAATATTCAAACAGTATCACTTTCTGATGAGGCATCATCCACTCTGCCCACAGGTTTGTGAGAAGATTGAGCTCCCTCAGTTTCAACTTCAGTTTAAGTTGATTGAACTGCCTTATTTAATTCTGGATTCGCTTGCTGAGCTGCAACCAGTGAAGACTTGTTGAATACTTCCTTTGGAAAATCTAAATAATCAAGATTAGGCCACTTTTAGAATACTGCATACAATTCTGGTTGCACTTCTATTGGAAAGATGTTGTTAAACTTGAGAGGGAACAGAAAAGATTTGCAAGGATGCTGCAGGGTCTGGAGCCTTGTAGATGTTTACAAAATCATGAGGGGCATGGACAGGGTGAATAGCCAAGGTCTTTTTCCTAGGATATGGGAGTCCAAAACCAGAGGACATAGGTTTAAGGCGAGAGGAGAAAGATTTAAAAAGGACCTGAAGGGTAACATTTTCACACAGAGGTTGATGCGTATATAGAACAAGTTGGCAGAGGAAGTGATGGAGGCAGGTACAATTACAACATTTAAAAGTCATCTAGATGGGTATATGAATAGAAAGAGTTTAGAGGGATATGGACCATATGTTGGCAAATGGAACTAGGACAGATTGGGTTGTCTGGTTGGCATGGATGAGTTGGATCAAAGGGCTTGTTCCTGTGTTATATGACTCTATAATGCTATGACTCATAAGACCATAAGACATAAGGGTAGAATTAAGTCATTCAGTCCATGAGTCTGCTCCGCCATTCAGTCATTGCTGATAGGTTTCTCAATCCCATTCTTCTGTCTTTTCCCCGTGACCCTTGATCCCCTTACTAATCAAGACCCTATCTATGTCTGTTTTAAATACACTCAATGACTTGGCCTCCACAGACTTCTGTGACAATGAGATTCACAAATTCACCACCCCTGGTTGAAGAATTTCCTCCTCATCTCGGTTCCTGACGGTCATACCTTCACTCTGAGGCTGTGGTCTTGGGTCTTAGACTCTCCTATAAATGGAAACATCTTCTCCACAGCTACTCTATTCAGTCCTCTCAATATTCTGTAAGTTTCAATGAGATCCTCCCCTCATCCTTCTAAACTCCATTAATATAGACCCAGAGTGCTCAAGTACTCCTCATGTTATTTTCATGTGATCGAATTTATGTTTGTAGGGTTAATTTGGCCTCCAGTGATGAAATTTGTTTAGCCATTACTCAGTTCATTAGATAAAAGGGTAAAATTCCTAGAACCATTTCCTGTGACTGCTGAGTTTTGTTAACCTCACTTTATTTACAGTATTTGAGGAATAAGATGTTGCTTTTCACTTTGATAAGAACTCCCTGTAACTCTCGAGTATTTTTTTTAAAAATAAACTTTCCCTGCATTCAATAGTTCCATAGCTTCAGTTAGAGATACAACTCAGACTGTTGTTCTCTCAGTCAGGGCTCTTTTCCGTACCCTATGTACCCATGTATTCACTTTCGGAAATTTCCACAGAGGTGTTCTACATTGTGACAATGGAAACACTTAGGTCTTCAGACATCACTTCCACCCTCAGCACTTTCTTTTCTGACCTGAGGGTGAGATGCTGGGGCACTCCCAAATGTCCCTACTCATCCTTCACTAAGTCTTCTTCATCTTCCCATCTTCTATCCTTACCAGATTTATTGGAGGTGACAGAAAAAGAATTTGGATTTGTGTGCAAGCTTGTAATTGTAAGTCATCTCTGCTACCGTCCTCGCTGTTTCTATCTTTCAGTTCTCTATGTAGGTTTGTACTAATATAATAAACAACAAAGAATAGTACAGCACTGGAAGAGGCACTCTAGCTCACCAGTTCTGCGCCAACACATGATGCATTTCTAAACTAAAATCCCTTTGCCTCTACGCAGTCAATATCCCTCTATTCTGTGCCAATTCATATGTCTGTCAAGGTACCCCAAATATTGCTATTGTATCCATCTCCACCATCTCCTTTGGCAGCATATTCCAGGCACTTACCACCTAGTGTGTTAAAAAGACAAGCCTCTTACATTTCCTTTAAACTTACCCCCTTTACCTTAAAGGTATGACCCCTAGTAATTGGCATTTCTACCTTGGAAAAACTTTTGACATCCATTCTGTCCTTGTCTCTCATAATTTTATAAATTTCTATTAAGCTGCCCCTCATCCTTCAATGTTCAAGTGAAAACAAACCAAGTTTGCCCAATCTCTCCTCCTAACGAATACACTCCCAAACAAGAAACATCCTAATAGACCATTTCTGTACCTCACTCCAAAAATTGTTCATCCTTTCTATAGTGTGGCAACTAGAACTGTACACAATGTTCAAAATGTGGCCTAACTAAAATTCTATACAGCTGCAACATAACTTGCCTTTTTTTATACTCTATGCTCTGAACAATGAAGGCAAGCATGTCTTCTTGACCACCTCATCCACTTGTGTTCTCACTTTCAAGGAACTGTGGATGTGTGCACTTAGATTCCTTCTGTATTTCATGCTTCAAGTGTTCTGCCATTTACTGTAGACGACTTTTCTGCATTTGATCATCCAAAATGCATCACCTTGCATTTGCCCGGCTTAAACTCCATCTGCCATTTTTCCACCTATGTTTCTAGCCTTTCTGTAGCCTGCTGTATCCTTTGGCAATCCTCCTCACTATCCACAGCTCCAATTGTCTTTCTATCTTCTGTAAACTTACAAATCAGGCTGGCTACATTCTCCCTCAATAGTACAAACAACAGTGGCCCAGGACTGATCTCTATGGAACATCACTGGTAAGAAATCTCCAGCCTGAAAATCACTCTTCCATTGCTACTCCCTGTCTTCTATGATTAAGCCAGTTCTGTATCCACCTTACTAGCTCATTGTGGATTTCATGTGACCTCACCTTTTGTACAGGCTGCCATTAGGGACCTTACAGATAACACCTAGCACCCTGCCCTTTGTACTGATTATAATGATATCAGCCAGGTGGAATTCATAGAACATGACTTCCCTGATTGGGGCTGTTAATCTGGTCCAATCAAGGATCCCTGGTTGACAGATTAAAAAAGGAGTGTCAGACATACTGTCACTCTGAGATCTGGCTCTGAGGGAGCTAGATCAGGGGTCAAGGATTTTCCATATTTTTTTTTTAAAAAAAAAAGTGACTTGTTTAGGGATATTGGCTTCTAAGGAGAGTAGAGCACACTCCTGAAGAAATTTGCTTGCAACACACCTTTGATTCGGGGTAAACATTTCTGGCATCATGCCTTTATTTGGGAAGATTGACTGCTGCTGAAGACTGGGCCCAGTATGTGGAAAGAATGTGTTATGTCTTTCCAGGCAAATGACATTGGGGCAGATGAAAAGCAATAAAGATAAAGTGAGGTTGATCAAAAGTGGCCTGGCTCCTTCATCTGTACTGGAGCTTAGGTCTTTCCTTAGGCTGGTGAATACATAGCCTGGCCTCTATCCCAGCACCTTTCCACCAAGTCCTGGAAATAGACACACAGACAAGCCACAGCTTTCTGGGAAGTGAAGAAACCGCTATCATCCTCTAAGATGCTGGCACACTATGATGCCAAGAAAGATTGGGTATTGACATGCAATGCCACCCCCACCCTGTACAGCATCGTGGAGGCATTAGCTCACAGGTGGCCCAATGAAGAGGAACACCCAATAGTTCATCCATCTAGGAATTTAGCCAATACAGAGCATAAATACACCTAGATAGAGAAGAGAGGTTTGGTGGCCATATTTGGAGTCAGGAAGTTGCACCAATATCTTTACAGATGTAAATTTGCAATAATAACAGACCACAAACCTCTGCTGGGACAAGGTAGTGCTGCCCATAGCTTCAGGCCAAATTCAGCAGTGGGTTCTAATACTACGTGCATGTAATTACAAGTTAGAACAATATCTGAGAGGCCAGGTAGCAAATGCGGAATATTGAGCCACTTCATGCTGGCAGATACAACACGGATGGTACTGCCACTGGAAAGGTCCACAATGTTTTTAAATTTTCGGGACATATCCGGTCATAGCTGACATTATCAGAATTTGGGCACAGAAAGATCCAGTCCTGGGAAAGCTAAAACAGCTTGTGGCGGTGAGGGAAACCAAAGGGCTGTCACAACCAGAACTGAAACCTTTTTGGACCTGGAGAGACCAGATCACACTAGAGGAAGGCATATCATTATGGGGAGCAAGAGTGATTGTACCAAGCAAAGGTCACTGCTAGATACTGGCTGAACAGTGTCATCCAGGTTATGTCTGGTGGCTAGGATTGGATGCTGACATACCTGCGTTGGTGTGACATTGCCCAGATACCATCAAGGAGAAAAGTTATTGCCAGCAGTACCACATTCGTAGGAATGGCCAGGTAAACACTGGACTCGGTTACACATCGACTACACAGGTCCTTTCATGAGCTCAATGTTCTTAGTCATTGTGGACACCCTCTCAAAGTAGCTGGACAGGCATAGAGTTCAGGTGACGATTGAAAACCTGCGCACATCTTTTGCTATATACGGTCTCCCAGAAGTGTTGGGCACAGATAATGGGCCATTGTTTACCAGCAGGTAATCGAGTATTTCCTAAAGTCGAATGCTGTTTCATATATAGGGACAACTCCATACCATCCATCATCCAACAGTCTGGCAGAAAAAGCAATCCAAACTTTGAAAGCAGGCTCAAAGAAACAGCCTACAGCCTTACTAGATACAAAGCTGTCCCGGTTTCTATTTGATTATGGACAACGCTTCATGCAACTACAGGTAAAAACAGGAGGGTCAGACATCCTGTCACTCCGAGAGCTGGCTCTGACGGAGCTGGATCAGTGTCAAAGACTCTCCATATGAATAAAGGGTGATTTGGTGACAGGATACTGGTCTCTGGAGTTATTTCACCCTCAATCAATGATCTTTGTCACTTTTTCAAAAAATTCAAATAAGTTTGTGTGACACAATCTTCCCTGCACAAAGTCATGCTGCCTATTGCTGAAAAGTCCACATTTTTCCAAATGCGTGTAAATCCTATCCCTAAGAATCTCCTTCAATAATTTCCCTACCACTGACATAAGACTTACTGGCCTGTAATTTGTGAATTATCCCTGCTGCACTTCTTAAAGGAAAACCATTTGCTATTCTCCAGTCATATGGGACCATTTTTATGACTAAAGAGGTTAGAAAGATTTCATTCAAGGCTCAACAATCTCCCTAAAAGCCTCCCTCAGCACTCTGGGATAGATCTCATCAGGTCCTGTGGACTAGTCTACTATAATGCCTTTGAAAACAACCAACACCCCCTCCTTTGTATATTGATGTGCCCCATGGTATCATCAGAAGATTGACATGCCCCTCCCAAGACTCACCATCTACCATGTCCTTCTCCTTTGTGAATACCAATGCAAAGTATTTATTAAGGACCTCACCCACTTCCTTGAGTTCCATGTATAAATTCCCTCCTTTTTCCTTGAGTGGACCTACCCTTTCCCTAGCTACCCTGTTGCTTTTTTATATATGTATAAAATTCCTTGGGACTTTCCTTAATCCTTTTGCCAAAGACATTTCATGACTTCTTTTAGCCCTTCTAATTCCTTTTTCAAATTCTTATCTTTGTATTCTTTAAGGGCTCTGTCTGTCTTCAGTTTCCAAAACCTTACGAGTACCTCTTTTTTCTTACTGACTAAGATCTCAATTTCTCTTGTCCTCCTAGTTTCCTGAATCTTACTATCCTTATCCTTCATTTTCACATGAACATGCTGGCCCTGAAATCTAAGCAACTGGCCTTTAAAATATTTGCACATGCCAGATGTGGATTTACTCTCAAGCCCTATCTGTATTCTCCAGTTCATGCCTAATATTGTTGTAGTTAGCCTTGTCAAAATGTAGTACTTTCACTGGAGTTCTACTCTTATCCTTATCGATAAGTAACTTAAACCTTAAAGAATTATCGTCACTATTCCGAAATGCTGGCCCACTGAAAATTGGATTACATGACTAGGCTCATTCCCCAATACCAGGTCTAGTATGGCCTCTTCCCAAGTTGGAGTACTTACATATTGTTTCAAAAAACTACTCCAGACACACCTAACAAATTTGCTGGCTGTTGGGAAGCCTGTAGTACAATCCAATCAAAGCAATTTCACTTTTCTTTTTCTGAGCTCTACTGATATGGACAGGCTGGTTGAGCCCTCCAAGGTGTCCTCCCTCAGTATAGCTGTGATATTCTCCCTATTCAATAAAGCGACTTCCCCACCTCTTTTACATCCCTCTCTATTACACCTGAAATATCGAAATGCCGGAATGTTAAGCTGCCAGTTTTGTCCCAAACAAGTCTCTATAATAGCGACAACATGATAGTTATATGTGTTGAGGTTGGGTTGGCTCACCGAGCTGGTTTCTTGTTCCGCAGACGTTTCGTTACCGTGCTTGGTAACATCCTCTGTGCAGCCTCTGATGAAGCGTCGGTGTGTTTTCCTGCCTGGCTTTTAAACTCTGGAGTCCGTTGCGATGGATTGCCTCACTTCCGGGTTTCCTCCGTTGTGGAATGTATATGGGGTCGAGTTCAATGTGTTTATTAATAGCCTGCTTTGTGGAGTGCCATGCTTCCAGGAATTCTCGTGCTTGTCTCTGCCTAGCCTGTCCCAGGATCTTGGTGTTGTCCCAGTCAACGTCGTGGTTCTCCTTGTCCATGTGGATTGAGATGAGTGAGTATTGGTCGTGTCTTTTTGTAGCCAGTTGGTGTTCATGTACTCTTGTTGTTAGTTTCCTTCCTGTTTGTCCGACGTAGTGTTTCTCACAGTCTCTGCAGGAGATCTTGTAGATGACATTGGTCCTGTCCATGGCGGGGAGCCGGTCTTTAGTTCGGCTGACGCTTCATCAGAGGCTGCACTGAGGATGTTACCAAGCACGGTAACGAAATGTCTGCGGAACAACAAACCAGCTCGGCGAGCCAACCAACCCTAACACCCACAACCTGAGCTACAAATCTGCTCCAAAACTTTAGAAAGTTGTATGTATTAATTCAAAATTCAGCAGCAGGAGTCATGAGAGTGCGAGCCAGGGGGCAGCTGGGATAAGGTTTCGGTATAAAAAAACTTGTGGATTGAGATGAGTGGAGCGAAGGCTGAGCAGGAGAAAATATGGACACGGGGACTGCTGGATAAGTGATCTATTATATTTGGGCAGTGGCTCAACCAAAAACACTACACGTGTAAGATAACAAGGTGTAGAGCTAGATGAACACAGCAGGCCAAGCAGCATCAGAGGAGCAGGAAAGCTGACATTTCAGGCCTAGACCCTTCTTCAGAAATGGGGGAGGGGAAGGGGATTCTGAAATAAATAGGGAGAGAGGGGGAGGCGGATAGAAGATGGATAAAGGAGAAGATAGGTGGAGAAGAGACAGACAGGTCAAAGACGCGGGGTTGGAGCCAGTAAAGGTGAGTGTAGGTGGGGAGGTAGGGAGGAGATAGGTCAGTCCAGGGAGGACAGACAGGTCAAGGAGGCAGGATGAGGCTAGTGGGTAGGAGGTGGGGGTGGGGCTTGAGGTGGGAGGAATGGTTAGGGAGGCGGGGACGAGCTAGGCTGGTTTTGGGATGCGGTCGGGGGAGGGGAGATTTTGAAGCTTGTGAAGTCCACATTGATACCCTTGGGCTGCAGGGTTCCTGCAGCCTTCGGGTGGCATCATTGTGGCAATGCAGGAAGCCCAGGATGGACATGTTGTCCAATGAGTGGGAGGTGGAGTTGAAATGGTTCGCGACTGGGAAGTGCAGTTGTTTTTTGCGAACCGAGCGGAGGTGTTCCACAAAGTGGTCCCCAAGCCTCCGCTTGGTTTCCCCAATGTAGAGGAGGCTACAACGGGAACAGTGGATACAGTATACCACATTAGCAGATGTGCAGGTGAACATCTGTTTGATGTTGAAGGTCTTTTTTTGGCCTTGGATGGGGGTGAGGAGGGAGGTGTAGGAGCAGGTGTAGTACTTGCTGCGGTTGCCGGTAAAACTGCCGGAGGTGGCGAGGCTGGTGGAGAGTATGGAGCGGACAAGGGAGTCACGGAGAGAGTGGTCCCTCCGGAAAGCAGATAAGGGTGGTGAGGGAAAAATGTCTTTGGTAGTGGGGTCAGATTGCAGATGGCGGAAGTGTCGGAGGATGATGCCTTGGATCCGGAGGTTGGTGGGGTGGTACATGAGGATGAGGGGGATTCTGTTTTTGTTGTTGTTGCGGGTAGGGGGTGTGAGGGATGAGTTGCGGAAAATGTGAGAGACACTATCGAGGGCGTTTTCAACCACTGTGGAGGGGAAGTTGCGGCCCTTGAAAAACGACGACATCTGGGATGTCCGGGAGTGGAATGCCTCATCTCGGGAGCAGATGCGGCGGAGGCAAAGGAATTGGGAATAGGAGATGGCCTTTTTGCAAGAAGGTGGGTGAGAGGAGGTGTATTCTAGGTAGCTGTGGGAGTCAGTAGGCTTGAAATGGATATCGGTTTCCAGGTGGATACCAGAGATGGAGACAAAGATGTCCAGGAAGGAGAGACAGGTATGAGAGATGGTTCAGGTGAACTTAAGGTTAGGGTGGAAGGTGTTAGTGAAGTGGATGAACTGTTCGAGCTCCTCGTGGGAGCACGAGGCGGTGCCGATACAGTCATCAATGTAACGGAGGAAGAGGTGGGGTATAGGGCCAGTGTAGCTTTGGAAGAGGGATTGTTCCACATATCCTACAAAGAGGCAGGCATAGCTTGGGCCCATGCAGGTACCCATGGCCACATCCTTTGTCTGTAGGAAGTGGGAGGAATTGAAGAAGTTGTTAAGGGTGAGGACGAGTTCAGCTATGCAGACGAGGGTGTCAGTGGAGGAGGACTGGTCGGGCCTGCGGGACAGGAAGAAGTGGAGGGCCTTTAGACCATCTGCATGGGGAATGCAAGTGTAAAGGGACTGGACGTCCATGGTAAAGATGAGGTGTTGGAGACCAGGGAATCGGAAGTTTTGGAGGAGGTGGAGGGCATGGGTGGTGTCATGGACGTAGGTGGGGAATTCCTGGACCAAGGGGGAGAAAATGGAGTCGAGATAGTGATAGTGGAGATGAGTTCGGTGGGGCAGGAGCAGGCGGAGACAATGGGTCGACCAGGGCAGTCAAGTTTGTGGATTTTGGGAAGGAGATAGAAACAGGCGGTGCGGGGTTGGGTAACAATGAGGTTGGAGGCTGTGGGTGGGAGGTCACCTGAATTGATGAGGTTGTGGATGGTTTGGGAGATGATGTTTTGGTGGTTGGGGATGGGGTCATGATCAAGGAGGTGGTAGGAGGAGATGTCAGAGAGCTGACGTCTGGCCTCGGCAAAGTAAAGGTCAGTTCACCATACTACAACTGCACCTGCGTTGTCCACGGGTTTTATGGTGAGGTTAGGATTGGAGCGAGGGGAGCAGTGGGCTGCATGTTCTGTGGGGGAGAAGTTGAGGCGATCGATGTCGTGACGGCAGTTGGAGATGAAGAGGTCGAGGGAGGGTAGGAGGCCTTGGGGTGGCGTCCAGGAGGAGGGGGTGTGTTGGAGGCAGGAGAAGGGGTCAGTAGAGCGAGGGTTAGGCTCACAATTAAAGATAAGCACGGAGGCGGAGCTGGCGGAAAAACTGTTCAATGTCCAAGCGTGAGTTGTATTCCTCGATGTTTGGGTGAAGGGGGACAAAGGTGAGCCCTTTACTGAGGACTGACCATTCTTCCTCAGTAAGGGGGAGGTCTGGGGGGATGGTGAAGACCTGGCAGGGCAGGGTGCTATTGTCTCCTCTGGAGTTGCTGGTTGTGGATGTGGTGGGCGGAGTGATGTCAGTGTTGGTGGTGGGTGGAGCGGCATCGGCGTCGAGCGGAGCGACGTCGGCGTCAGCGGTGGGCAGAGTGGCGTAGGCCGGTAAATCCTGGATGTTGGTGGCAGCAGCGTCCTCGATGTCTGTGGTGTCGGCCTTGGAAATGGAGGCGGCAGCATCAGCAGCAGTGTCGATGGCGTTCGCTGTACCGGAAGTCACGTACCAGGCAGCGGCGGATGTGACATCATCCATGAAATCCGTGGGTGATCCAAAGGTGGCCACATGACCAATGGCAGCGGGCACATGGTGGGGAAGGTCCTGGGTAGGGTGGCAGGCACCAGTAAGTTGAATGTACTTTCGGTTTTTAGTGTCCAATAAAGCCGAGTAGATTTGTGAGTTCAGGTTGTGGATAATGCGAAGAATAAAAAACAGGAGAGGTCATTTGCAGTTGTGGGAGAGGGAGGGTCTGAGCTGGGGTAGGCTTAATTGTAGTATCAGGAGAACAGTTGAACAGTTTTTCCGCCGCCTCCGCCTCCGCGCTTACTTCTTTAATCGTGAGCCTAACCCTCCCTCTACTGACTCCTTCTCCTGTCTCCAACACACCCCCTCCTCCTGGACACCACCGCAAGGCCTCCTACCCTCCCTTGACCTCTTCATCTCCAACTGCTGTCACGACATCGATCGCCTCAACCTCTCCACCCCTCTCACCCACTCCAACCTCTTCCCCCACAGAACATGCAGCCCTCCGCTCCCTTCGCTCCAATCCTAACCTCACCATAAAACCCGTGGACAAGGGAGGCGCTGTTGTAGTATGGCGAATGGACATTTACATCGCCGAGGCTAGACGTCAGCTCTCTTGACATCTCCTCCTACTGCCTCCTTGATCATGACCCCACCCCCGACCACCAAAACATCATTTCCCAAACCATCCACAACCTCATCACTTCAGGTGACCTCCCACCCACAGCCTCCAACCTCATTGCTCCCCAACCCCGCACCTCCCATTTCTATTGCCTTCCCAAAATCCACAAACCTGACTGCCCTAGTCGACCCATTGTCTCCACCTGCTCCAGCCCCACCGAACACATCTCCACTATCACTATCTCAAATCTATTTTCTCCCCCTTGGTCCAGGAACTCCCCACCTACGTCCGTGACACCACCCATGACCTCCACCTCCTCCAAAACTTCCGATTCCCTGGTCTCCAACACCTCATCTTTACCATGGACGTCCAGTCCCTTTACACTTGCATTCCCCATGCAGGTGGTCTAAAGGCCCTCCACTTCTTCCTGTCCCGCAGGCCCGACCAGTCCCCCTCCACTGACACCCTCGTCTGCATAGCTGAACTCGTCCTCACCCTTAACAACTTCTTCTTCAATTCCTCCCACTTCCTACAGACAAAGGATGTGGCCATGGGTACCTGCATGGGCCCAAGCTATGCCTGCCTCTTTGTAGGATACGTGGAACAATCCCTCTTCCAAAGCTACACTGGCCCTATACCCCACCTCTTCCTCCGTTACATTGATGACTGTATCGGCACTGCCTCGTGCGCCGACGAGAAGCTCAAACAGTTCATCCACTTCACTAACACCTTCCACCCTAACCTTAAGTTCACCTGAACCATCTCTCATACCTCTCTCTCCTTCCTGGACCTCTCTGTCTCCATCTCTGGCATCCACCTGGAAACCGATATCCATTTCAAGCCTACTGACTCCCACAGCTACCTAGAATACACCTCCTCTCACCCACCTTCTTGCAAAAAGGCCATCTCCTATTCCCAATTCCTTTGCCTCCACCGCATCTGCTCCCGAGATGAGGCATTCCACTCCCGGACATCCCAGATGTCATCGTTTTTCAAGGACCGCAACATCCCCTCCACAGTGGTTGAAAACGCCCTCGACCGTATCTCTCGCATTTCCCGCAACTCATCCCTCACACCCCCTACCCGCAATAACAACAAAAACAGAATCCCCCTCATCCTCATGTACCACCCCACCAACCTCCGGATCCAATGCATCATCCTCCGACACTTCCGCCATCTGCAATCTGACCCCACTACCAAAGACATTTTTCCCTCACCACCCTTATCTGCTTTCCGGAGGGACCACTCTCTCCGTGACTCCCTTGTCCGCTCCATACTCTCCACCAGCCCCACCACCACCAGCACTTTTCCCTGCAACCGCAGCAAGTGCTACACCTGCCTCTACACCTCCCTCCTCACCCCCATCTAAGGCCATAAAAAGACCTTCAACATCAAACAAATGTTCACCTGCACATCTGCTAATATGGTATACTGTATCTGCTGTTCCCGTTGCGGCCACCTCTACATCGGGGAAACCAAGCGGAGGCTTGGGGCCCACTTTGTGGAACACCTACGCTCGGTTCTCAACAAACAACTGCACCTCCCAGTTGCAAACCATTTCAACTCCACCTCCCACTCCTTGGACAACATGTCCATCCTGGGCCTCCTGCATTGCCACAATGATGCCACCCGAAGGCTGCAGGAGCAGCATCTCATATTTCGCTTGGGAACCCTGCAGCCCAAGGGTATCAATGTGGACTTCACAAGCTTCAGAATCTCCCCTCCCCCAACCGCATCCCAAAACCAGTCCAGCTCGTCCCCTCCTCCCTAACCATTCCTCCCACCTCAAGCCCCACCCCCATCTCCTACCCACTAGCCTCATCCCGCCTCCTTGACCTGTCCGTCCTCCCTGGACTGACCTATCCCCTCCCTACCTCTACACCTACATTCACCTTTACTGGCTCCAACCCCGCGTCTTTGACCTGTCTGTCTCCTCTCCACCTATCTTCTCCTTTATACATCTTCTATCTGCCTCCCCCTCTCTCCCTATTTATTTCAGAATCCCCTTCACCTCCACCATTTCTGAAGAAGTGTCTAGGCCTGAAACGTCAGGGTTTCCTGCTCCTCTGATGCTGCTTGGCCTGCTGTGTTCATCCAGCTCTACACTTTGTTATCTCAGATTCTCCAGCATCGGCAGTTCCTACTATCTCTGTAACACTACACGTGTAGTGTCTCCCACCCATCCTCCTCCTTTAACCCAAAAAAAGAGTCTGTGTGGAGGGTCGGTGAGGTGAGCTTTTTTTTTCTCTTTATCTCTTTTGGCAACCTAGAGCAGAGAGGATGGAAGCTAGGGCAGTTGCATGCTCCTCTTGTAGGATATGGAAGGCAAGGATGACTGCAGAGTCCTTGTTGAAGTGCACCCAATTCCATTTCCTCACAGGCTGCGTTAGGAATTGGAGCTGGAGCTGGATGAATTCCGGATCATTTGGGAGGCTGAGGGGGTGATAGAGAGGAACTATAGGGAGGTAGTCACACCCAAGTTACAGGATAAATGTAGTTGGGTGACCATCAGGACAGGGAAAAGGAAATAGGCAGATAGTGCAGGGATCCCCTGTGGCTGTTCCCCTCAATAATAAATATACCGCTTTGGATAGTTGGAGGACGGGACCTACCAGGGGAAGGCCATAGCGGCCAGGTCTCTGGCACTGACCCTGGCTCTGTGGCTCAGAAGGGAAGGGGGAAGAATAGGAGACCGATAGTGACAGGATGTTCAATGGTTAAGGAAACAGACAGGAGATTCTGTGGTCCCGAGCAAGACTCCTGGATGGTATGTGAATATAACGAGTTAGGTTGGAAGCTAAAAGGCAGGACAAGCAGAGTAGTAATCTCAGGATTAGTACCGGTGCCATGGGCAAGTGCGGCTCGGAACAGACAGCGAGTGCAGCTGAACACGTGGCTACAGAGCTGGTGTAGCAGGGAGGGCTTCAGATATGTGGATCATTGGGATACCTTCTGGGGAAGGTGGAACCTGTACAAGAAGCATGGGTTGCACCTGAACTGAAGGGGCACCAAAATTCTGGACAGGAGCTTTGCTGGAGCTCTTCAGGAGGGTTTAAACTAGTTTGGCAGGGGGATGGGAACCAGAGCTACAGATCAGAAGATGGGGTAGCAGGTATACAGGCAGATACAGCATGCAGAGAGTCTGTGAGGAATGATAGGCGGTTGATAGGGCAAAGTTGCAGTCAGTACGATGGGTTGAAGTGTTTATTTTAATGCAAGAAGTGTCAGGAATAAGGGTGATGAACTAAGAGCATGGGTCAGTACTTGGAGATATGATTTTGTGGGCATTATGGAGACCATGGATAACACAGGGGCAGGAATGGTTGTTGGATGTTCCGGGGTTTAGATGTTTCAAAAGATATAGGGAGGGAGGTAAAAGAGATGGGAGAGTGGCATTGCTAATCAGGGATGGTATCACAGCTGCAGAAAGGGAGGTTGTTGTGGAGGGTTTGTCTACTGAGCCTGTATGGGTGGAAGTCAGAAACAGGAAAGGAGCAGTCACTTTATTAGGAGTTTTCTATAGACTCTCTAATAGCAAATGAGACACTGAAGAATTGATTGGGAGGCAGATTTTGGAAAGGTGTAGAAGTAATAAGGTTGTTGTCATGGGTGACTTCAACTTCGCTAATATCGACTGGAACCTACTAAGAGCAAATAGTTTGGATGGAGCAGATTTTGTCAGGTGTGTCCAGGAAGGATTTCTGACTCAATATGTAAATAGGCTGACTAGAGACGAGGCCGTATTGGATTTGGTGCTTGGCAACGATCCAGGTCAGGTGTCAGATCTCTCGGTGGGAGAGCATTTTGGTGATAGTGATCACAACTCCCTGACCTTTAATATAGTCATGGAGAGAGATAGCAGCAGATGGCATGGGAAAGTATTTAATTGGGGGAGGGAGAATTACAATGCTATTAGACAGGAACTGCGGAGCATAAATTGGGAACAGATGTTCTCAGGGAAATGCATGATAGAAATGTGAAGGTTGTTTAGGGAGCACTTGCTGCAAGTGCTGGATAGGTTTGTCCCACTGAGGCAAGGAGGGGATGGTAAGGTGAAGGAACCTTGGATGACAAGACATGTGGAACATCTAGTCAAGAGGAAGAAGGAAGTTTACTTAAGGTTGGGGGAAGCAAGGATCGGACAAGGTTCTAGAGGGCCACAAGGTAGCCAGGAAGGAACTGAAGAAAGGACTTAGGAGAGCTAAAAGGGGAATGATAAAGCCTTGGCGGGTAGGATTAAGGACAACCCCAAGGCATTCTATACTTATCTGTGGAACAAGACAATGGCCAGAGTGAGGGTAGGGCTGATCAGGGATAGTGGAGGGAACTTGTGCGCGGAGTCGGAGGAGGTCGGATAGGTCCTTAATGAATATTTTGCTTCAGTATTCACCAGTGAGAGGGACCTTCTCATTTATGAGGACAGCATGAAACAGGCTGATATGTTCAAACAGGTTGATCTTAGGAAGGAGGGTGTGCTAGAAATTTTGAAAACTCTGGGGATAGATAAGTCCCCTGGGCCAGACGGGAATACCCAAGGTTACTACAGGAAGCAAGGGAAGAGATTGCTGTGCCTTTGGTGATGATTTTTGCGTCCTCACTGTCCAATGGAGTAGAACCAGAAGATTGGAGGGTGGTAAATGTTACTCCTTACTTCTTACTTACAGTCTTACTTCTGTGGTGGGCAAATTATTGGCGAGGATTCTGACAGATATTATTTATGATTATTTGGAAAGCACAGTTTGATCAGAAATAGTCAGCAAGGCTTTGTGAGGTGCAGGTCATGCCTTACAAGCCTTATTGAATTCTTTGAGGATGCGACAAAACATATTGATGAAGGTAGAGCATTGGATGTGGTGTACATGGATTTTAGCAAGGCATTTGATAAGGTTCCCCATGGTAGGCTAATTCAGAAAGTAAGGAGGCATGGGATTCAGGGAAATCTGGCTATCTGGATACAGAATTGGCTGTCCAATGAAAAACAGAGGGTGGTAGTAGATGGAAAGTATTCAGCCTGGAGCTTGGTGACCGCAGGGATTTGTTCTGGGACCTCTGCTCTTTGTGATCTTTATACATGATTTGGATGAGGAAGTGGAAGGGTGGGTTAGTGAGTTTGCCAATGACATGAAAGTTGGTGGAGTTGTGGATAGTGTGGAGGGCTGTTGTAGGTTGCAACAGGACAGTGACAGGATGCGGAGCTGGGCAAAGAAGTGGCAGATGGAATTCAACCCGGAAAAGTGTGAAATGATTCCTTTTGGAAGGTCGTATTCGAATGCAGCATTCAGGGTTAAAGGCAGGATTCTCGGCAGTGTGGAGGAACAGAGGGATCTTGGGGCCCACATCCACAGATCCCTCAAAGTTGCCACCCAAGTTGATAGCGTTGTTAAGAAGGGATATAGTGTGTTGGCTTTCATTGGCAGGGGGATTGAGTATAGAGCTGCGAGGTTATGCTGCAGCTCTATAAAACTTTAGTTAGATCACTCTTGGAATATTGTGTTCATTTCCGGCGGCCTCATTATAGGAAGGTTGTGAAAGCTTTAGAGAGGGTTCAGAGGAGAATTACCAGGATGCTGCCTGGATTGGAGGCCAGGACTTTTGAGGAAAGGTTGACGGAGCTCAGGCTTTTATCATTGAAATGAAGAAGAATGAGAGGTGACTTGATAGAAATGTACAGTATGATGACAGGCATAGATAGAGTGGATAGCCAGAGACTTTTTCCCAGTGTGGAAATGATTTTCTCGAAGGGGCATAATTTTAATGTGATTGGAGGAAGGTATAGGAGAGATGTCGGAGGTAAGTTCTTTACGTAGAGAGTGTTGGGTGTGTGGAATGCACTGCCGGCGGTGGTAGTAGAGTCAGATACATTAAGGAAACTTAAGCGAATCTTGGATAGGCACATGTATGATAGTAAAATGTAAATTATGCAGATTAGTTTGATCTTAGAGTAGGATAATGGGTCAGCACAACACCATGGACTGAAGGGCCTGTACTGTGCTGTACTATTTTATGTTCTATTAATCCAAGCTCTAATTTCATCTGGCTTACCTGTCATACTCTTCGCATTAAAACAAATGCACTTCAGACCACCAGTCCTGCCATGTTCAGTAACCTCCCCCTGTCTGTTCGTTCCCCTGGTTTATTTAGAGGGCGTGAGTTTTTTTTTAGAAAAAGCTTCTTGAATTATTTTTCTGAGGACCTCATAGATAGTCTTTACCTTTAATGCCCACATCCACTGATCAAAATTACTTTGTTTTACTAACTCAAATTCTATACAAGTCTGTCCAAATTTCTGACTGTAAGCTTCAGATATGACTCTGATATGCCAATAGTAGTAGGTTTTCCACCTCATTACCTATAGAAGCCTCCTCAGAAAGCAAGCATAAATTTCAGGTGCTCTGCCTGTCAACCTTCATTGAACGAACCATGTCTAGTTTTTTTTCAGCTACCAAAATGAAGAATGCCTCACTGTCCATTTTATAAAGGTTTCGGAGGGCATGCACAAATTTTAATTTTTCCCACTGGTCTTGGACTGGACTCAGCTCCCTTGTCATATCCAAATGATACTAGAATCAGAAATCTGTCATTTTTTTAAAGATTCAGTTGCTTCTATTTCTATCTCCTATTCCTTTGCCTGAAATATGCTTTCCCTTGCCTTTTCCTCCCTGTTCAGCACTCAATTTCTGCTCTTTGATGTTCAAGAGAGTTAATTTTCATTTCCTTTTCTAACTAAAACCAACTTCCTCTGCAATTGAATTTGAATCATTTAATTGACTCATCATCTCATTTGATTTGCTGTTCTTCCAATCTGGTGGACTTGCATGCACAGTCATGTCAACAATCATGCATGGATACCTTTGGAGTAACATGAATTCTTTCAGTCACTTTTTCAGAAGAACCACAAAGCTGTTTCTGAAGCAGGGGATATTAGCTGAGCAGTTTTTTTCTTATTAGACTTTACCCCAACAAATTCCAAGCCTGCAAACTCTATTCAAACAGAACTGCCATAACGTCCAGTCATAAAATAACTGTTTTCCTGAAGTGATTTCAAACAATCCAGAGCAGCAATTACATGATTTCCCAGAAACCTTGTTTAAAGAAAAAGTTTCAATGTCTGTCATTGACCTTTAAAAAAAAATCCATGTATCTCCATAATCCTTCAAGCTCAAGTCCTCAAATAAATATGAATTAATTATTATTGCCGAATATTTGTGTGGTACAAATATTATCTGCTATTTAGCAGCTCAGCAACGGAAAGTGGTTGGGACAAGGACAATACCTCTTTGAGCTTTAGAGCTCATGTGGTGCAGTTGTAGTGTCCCTACCTCTGGATGAGGAGGTCAGGATTCAAGTCCCACCTGCTCTACTGATTCCAATTACCATCTCTAACCAGGTTGATTCAAAGAACTCTTCTGTCAATGTCCTGCCCCTCAAATAATTGACTTTTAACAATCACAATCATCTTCTTTTGAGGCAAGTTTGACTCCAACCAGTACAGAGATTTTCCCTTGATTTCCATTAAATTAAATATTGTTAGAATTCCTTAAAGCCACACTCAATCAATTGAGTCATACGGCACAGAAACAAACCCTTCGGTCCAATTCGTCACTGACGACCAGGTGCCCAAATTTAATTTGACAAGGTCCCTTATGGTAGGCTCATCCAGAAGATTAAGATGAATGGGATCCATAGTAAGTTGGCCACGTGGATTCAGAATTAGTTTGCCCATAGAAGACAGATGGTAATGGTAGAAGGATGTTTTTCAGGCTGGAGATCCATGACTAGTGGTGTTCTGCAGAGATCCGTACTGGGACCCCTGCTGTTTGTGATATACGTATAAATGTTTTAGATGAAAATGTAGATGCGTGGGTTAGTAACTTTGCTGATGATATAAAGATCGGTGGAGTTGTAGGTAGTGTAGAAGGTTGTCAAAGTATACAGCGGGATATAGATCAGTTGCAGATGTGGGTGGAGAAATGGC
Organism: Rhincodon typus; assembly: GCF_021869965.1. NCBI lineage: Eukaryota > Metazoa > Chordata > Chondrichthyes > Orectolobiformes > Rhincodontidae > Rhincodon > Rhincodon typus. Next base: position 32,258,965 of record NC_063340.1, on the reverse strand, counting down.
AAATGGAGTTTAATCAGATAAGTGTGAGATGCTGCACTTTGGGAGATCAAATGTTAAAGAAAAATGTACAGTTAATGGCAGGACTCTGAACAGCATTGATGTATAGAATGATCATGTGGTTCAAGTCCACAACTCCCTGAAGGTAACCATGAAGTAGATAGGATGGTAAAGAAGGCGTATGGCATGCTTGCCTTTGTTGGTCGGGGAATTGCGCACAAGAGGCAGGATGTCATGTTGCAGCAAGATAAGACTTTGGTTAGGCCACACTTAGAGTATTACATTCAATTCTGGTCGCCACATTACAGGAAAGATGTGGAGGTTTTGGAAAGGGTGCAAAAGAGGTTTAGTAGGATGCTGCCTGGATTAGACGGTACGAGCTATAAGGAAAATCTAGAAAAACCCGGGTTGTTTTCTCTTGAAGGCTGAGGGAAGACTTGATAGGAGTCTCTAAAATCATGAGATGCATAGATAGGGTTGATGGTCAGAATCTTCTTCCCAGAGCTGAAATATCTAATACTAGGGGGTATGCATTTAAGGTCAGAGGGGAAAGTTCAAAGGAGATGTAAGGGGCAAGTTTTTTACGCAGAAAGTGGAAACAGTCTGGAACACGCTGCCAGGGGTGGAGGCAAATAAGATAAGTGCATTTAGGGGACTTTTATATAAGAACATGAACATGCAAGGAATGGAGTAATATGAACCAAGGGTAGGCAGAAGGGATTGGTTTCATTTGGCATCATGTTCAGCACAATATCGTGGACCGAAGGGCAAGTTCCTGTCCTATGCTGTTCTATGTTCTAGTCCCATTTTCCTATGTTTGTTCACTATCCCTCTAAACATTTCTTAACCATGTACCTGTCCAAACGTCTTTTAAATATTATTATTGTACTCACCTCCACCACGTCTTCTGGCAGCTCATTCCATACACCTACCACCCTCTGTGTCAAAATGTTGACCATCAGGTCTCTTTTAAACCTTTCCTCTCTTCACCCTTAATCTATGCCCTCTCATTTTCGACTCCCCTAACCCTGGAAAAAGATGTTGGCTATTCACCTTATCTATGTCTCTCATAGTTTTATAAACCTTGATAAGGTCATCCCTTAGCCTCCGATCTCCAGGGAAAAAATTCCCAGCCTATCCATCCTCTCCTTATGACTCAAAACCTCCAGTCCTGGCAACATCCAAATAATTTTTTTTCTGCACTCTTTCTATTTTAATAACATCCTTCCTTTAGAAAGATGACTGGAATTGTACGCAGTATTCCAAAAATGGCCTCACCAATGTCTTGTAAAGCTGTAATGTCCCAACTCAATGTTCTGACCAATGAAGGCAAGGTTGCCAAATGCCTTCTTCACCACCCTGTATACACGTGATGCTGTGTTCAAGGAACTATGAACCTGCACTGCTAGATCCCTGTGTTCAACAACACTCCCCAGGGTACTCTACCATTAACCATGTAAGTCCTGCCCTGGTTTGCCTTACTATAATGCAACATCTTGCATTTATCTAAATTAAACTCCATCTGCTCCTTTTTGGCTCATTGGCCCATCTGATCAAGATTTCTTTGTACTCTTAGATAGCCTTCTATACTGTCCACTATACCACCAAATTTGGTGTCATCCACAAATTTACTAACTATAACTGCTGTATTCTCATCCAAATCGTTGATATAAATGACAAACAACAGTGGGTTCAGACTGTCTCAATACCAAGGACAATCACCGCTACTGCCGCCGCCTACCCCGCTCCTCCTACCTCCGACGCCGGTCCACCCATCACCGACGCCGGCGCAGCTCCGCCCACAGCCGACGCCGACGCAGCTCCGCCCACAGCCGACGCCGACACAGCTCCGCCCACAGCCTCCACAGCCAGCAGCTCCAGAGGAGACAGCAGCACCCAGCCCTGCCGAGTCTTCACCATCCCCCCAGACCTACCCCTTACTGAGGACGAATGGTCAGTCCTCAGTAAAGGGCTCACCTTTGTCCCCCTCCACCCACAGATCAACGAATACCGCTCACGCTTGGACATAGAGCAGTTTTTCCGCCGCCTCCGCCTCCACGCTTACTTCTTTAACCGTGAACCTAACCCTCCCTCTACTGACCCTTTCTCCCGCTTCCAACACACCCCCTCCTCCTGGACACCACCCGAAGGCCTCCTACCCTCCCTCGACCTCTTCATCTCCAACTGCCGTCGAGACATCAATCGCCTCAACCTCTCCACCCCTCTCACCCACTCCAACCTCTCCCC
>NC_063340.1:32232388-32256321 GCF_021869965.1 Rhincodon typus | reverse complement strand
CAGCTCGTCCCTGCCTCCCTAACCTGTTCTTCCTCCCACCTATCCCCTCCTCCCACCTCAATCCGCACCTCCATCTCCTACCGACCAACCTCATCCCGTCCCCTTGACCTGTCCGTCCTCCCTGGACTGACCTATCCCCTTCCTAACTCCCTACCTACACTCACCTTTCCTGGCTCCATCCCCGCCTCTTCGACCTGTTTGTTTCCTCTCCTCTATCCCTCTTCTATCCGCCTCCCACTCTCTCCCTATTTATTTCAAAACCCCCTTCCCCTCCCCCTTTTCTGATGAAGGGTCTAGGCCCGAAACGTCAGCCTCTCTGCTCCTATGATGCTGCTTGGCCTGCTGTGTTCATCCAGCCCTGCACCTTGTTGTCTCGGATTCTCCAGCATCTGCAGGTTCTACTATCTCTCACCTCATTAATGTTTTGTTTTGTTTTTGTTTTCAGTTTTTATTCCCTTCCTCTTTGTTTTATGTTGTCTCTAACCTATTTAGCTGATTGTAGTGTATTTTTAGGTAAGTAGAACAATTGTCTTATAGGGGTGTAAACTGGTTCTCTATGAAATTAAATTATTTTTTGAAAAATTCTCACTGCCTGTTCGTGAGCAAAGTTGCGATATTACTGTGGATAGCTTATGTCAGGCAATCATTCACTCATAAGTATGATTATGATTATCTAGCTAGGAAACTCAGTGTCACTGGTTATGGGTTCTGTGTGGCTGAAGTGTTGTAATCTCGAGCCACATTTCTGACCGCACATTTGGCAGATGTTATCGAGAGGTGGAAGCGGTCCTTGGTCTTGTGATCCTTTCTCCGGTTCCTTTCCTGTACTTCATCCTTTTCATGGGTGTTCTTGAAGAATTGAGTCCCTTCATACTGGAGTTTCTTTCAAGTCAGTTTCTCCTGAACATGGGTCTCCCATGTATTGACATCTACGTTGCATTTCTTGAGAGAAGCCTTCAAGGCATCTTTGGAACATTTCCTTCATTCTCCTCTCTTCTGAGTGCCTTCCTCCAGCTGGGGGAAGCAGATTTCTTTTCGTAGTTGAAACTCAAACATCCTGAGCACATGGCCAACCCACCAGTGTCGATAACAGATTTATCTAGTCTCAATGCTGGTGCTATTAGCTACTTCAAGGATACTGATGTTCATATGCCTGTCCTCCCAGTTAAGGCAGAGAATACTTCTCAAACAGAATTGATGGTACTTCTCAAAGGCTTTAAATCAGCGTCTACACATGATCCAAGTTTTGGAGACAGATTGAAGAGTCGAAAAGATGAGTACCTTAAATACGCAGATCTTGGTATCAATACAGATGTCACTATCATTGAACATTCTCATCATGAGACATCCAAATGCGGTCCTCATAAAATGGATGTGATGTTGAATCACTGTATTGATGTCAGCCTTAGATGAGAGGTAGCTTCCTAGGTAGGTGATATGTTCCATGTTTGTCATAATTTGTCCGTTGATCCTAGTGGAGGGATGGACTCAAACTTGACCTGGTACCGAATGGTAAATGACTTAAGTCTTCTTGGGTTTTGGGTTGGGACCAATTCTTGGGTATAATTCCATAAATGCATTGAGCAAAGCTTGAATATTCTCTTCTGAGAGAGCAGAGATGACATTGTCATCCACAAACTGATGTTCCGCAAGTGAGGTCAGTGTCATTTACTTTTTGGATTTCAACCACTTGAGGTTGAAAAACCTTCCATCCATCCTGTAGACAAGATTACAATGGAGAGGGGGTGGCTGGGTAAGTGGGGCTCGATGACATATCCTTGCTTGATCCCAGTGTTGACCTCAAACGATTCTGTCATACTAATCATCAGTGAGGTGAGGACCAACACCAACATTTTGTCATGGAGGAGATGAAGGATATTGATGAATTTCACTGGCCAGCTGGTCTTTGGTGGATCTTTCATAACACTTTCCGGTTGACTAAGTCAAAAGTCTTGGTCAGGTTGATTGAAGGCGATTTAGGCTATATGACATTGTTCCCGGAATTTCTCTTTGTGTTGCTGAGTTGGTAAAATCATGTCCACAGTTTCATAGTTTAGTCAGAAGCCACATTAGTTTTCATGAAGGATTTCCTCAGACACTGGGAGAATGCACCTAGTAAGAATTCAGGCGATGATCTTCCTGCGATGGAGTGTAGGGAGATTCCTTGGATGATCCTGCAGTGTACTTTGTTTCCTTTCTTGAAGCCAATTGAAATGGCAGCATCTTTAAGATCTACAAGGGATTTCTTCTTTGTCCTAGATTTTCAGGAACAGTTGATGGAGATGACTGGTAAGCACTGCTCCTCTAACTTTGAAAATCTCTGCTGGAATCCTATGTACTTCTTCAGCTTTTTCATTCTTCATATGTCTAATGACAGCTTCAACATCTGCCACATTGGGTGGGAATCCAAAATCATCTTTGATGGAGAGTTGGAGAAGTTCCTCAAATATGACCTTGTTGATTATATCATTGTTTAGAAATTCTTTGACGTGTCTGTCCGTTGGAGGCCAATGTTTTCTCTGCTTTTCAAAATGGTTCTATCCATAGTCTGCACAGATTTAGAGCCAAGGATGTTGGGTTCGTATGTTGCCTTGGTGACTCTGAAGAAACCCTGGGTGTTATGCTTATCAGCAAGGAATTGCAGCCCCTTAGCTTTCTCAGTCTGCCATTGGTTTTTGATTTCCATAGTTCTTCTTTGTAATTCTGCCTTTGTTGTTTGATGAGTTTTCCTCTTTTCCTCACTGATGATGTTGTTTTTCCAGGCATGGAGAGCTTTGCTCATCTTGTCTTGGATGATGTAATCATTATTGGTTAAACAGTCATGGTATTTCCTTATCTTGTAGCCGATGGTTTCTTCCCAGCATGAGATGATGGCCATCTTCAGCTCTTTTCAGATTTCCTCCATTAAAATGAATTCTTTGGAGAATTTGATGAAGATATTGACGGAAGTTTGCTAGTCTGCATATGTCTTGTAGTCACTCAACCTTGAGTTATTTTTCTAAATTGTTTCTTGTGGTATTTGATAGACATTGAGGAGAAGAATAGTTGGGGTTCTGTTTAGTAGTTGTCTGCACTGATTATCATTTAGTAAACGAGGATATCCTTTTGGTTTTGGGATCAAATGATGATGTAGTCAATCATATGCCAGTGCTATGATTGTGGATGCCTCCAAGAATTCTTGAACTTATCTTTTTGTAGGAATAGTGTGTTGGTGATGACAACTGGCGTTCCACTCAACCTGATATTGAAGTCTTCAAAGAGGATGATTGTATTGCTCATTATCCATGAGCGTTTGTACATTCCAGGTTCCATTTTCAGACTGTAGATGAGCCCACTGGATGTGGCTTTCCAGCCAGGTTCATGATGGACCCCTTTCTCCATGAAGGATAAGCAGATTGGCTTCTCAAGAAGGCAGCTCAATCATGAAGAAAGCTGTTGAAATGATCCCCTCTTCCTCAAAATCCACTGCTTATGTAAAAACCGAAAGAACTGTGGATGCTGTAAAGCAGGAACAAAAACAAAGTTGCTGGAGAAGCTCGGCAGGTCTGGCAGCATCTGTGAAGGAAAAAACAGAGTTAACGTTTCGGGTCCAGTGACCCTTCCTCAGAACTGGGGCAGTTCTGGCAGGGCAGGGCTTCTGTTGTTTGTTGGGGATGAGTGGGGAGGGTGGGGTGTAGAATTCCTGTGGGTGGATGCCTTGTGTGAGACATGTTTTAATGTGGGAATGCTGTTGCACATCAGTGGACACATGGTCCTTGACTGAAGATAGATCCAATGGGAAGGAAAGCTCAATGACTGGAATTTCATTACAGCTGCAGCCTTCACCTGCCATCACAGCTATTGATATCACCAAATACCTGGATCGTCATTGAGGTCTTGTTTTAGAGTGTACTTTGTCTGGTTCCTCCTGTCTGACCTTACCATCATGGATGGCCTTGCCAGGAGTTGAGAACTCCTGACTGCATTGCCTTCACGATCAATAGGACCCTCAAGCTTCTCTACTGCAGCAGGTGGCAATCCATGGAAAAGTATATATTTTATGCATCTTCCTATTGAAGGAGTTCTTACTTAAATCTAGAATCTTAGGTACTTAGATACTTTTGTAACTGCTTTGTAACCTAGACACTGGAAGCAAATGTGGAACCTCAGCCACCACTTGCTGACAGTGAGATGACACAGAAATTTTCCCATAGTGGCTGCCTTATTGGCCACCTCCAACCTTGCCATCAATTAAAGATGGCATGTGAGGTAATGTTGCTGACCCAATCAGATGATCAGTAACTCTGAAGGCTCAATTGTCAAATGGAAGGTAAATGCTGTTCAGGCTGATCAGGTGTCAAGAGAACACTTCCATTTTGTAGTGCTCTCAGATAGGAAACCAAATATTAATCACAAAAGGGCCCAGAGAAATTAAACACTGTGAGAGGTGAGAACAGCTGACTGACCAACAGCATAGGAGAGAGCAGTATACCAGATAAAACAGTGTAAGAGATAGGAGCTGTTGACCAGTCAAACGGCCACAATGGAGAGTGGTGGACAAACAGCTGGGTGTGGCAACACTACCCTGTAGCTCTAGTGGATTGGCAATGTTCTGAGACAGAGCAAGTTGATTAGTTGGTCAAGATTTTTCACATTTATCTTTCAAAACACTGAGTTTTTATGAGCATTTGTGAGGTTTTTTTGGTGGCAGTAAGGTGCATTAATAGGATTTTTTTGTTGGAAATAAGGTTTATTAATTATGAAATTAAGCACTACCATAATAAATACAGCAGGGCTGGTCTTGTGTTGTGACTGCAGTATGTGTGTGATGGCGAATGCCAGTATAATCCATCAAAACCACATTTGGATTAAATTTTTGCAGCTCGAGAAGCTTCAGTTCAGAATCAATCAACTAGAGGTCAAGTTACAGACACTGCAATGCATCAGGAAGGGAGAAGTTATCTGGACACTTTCTTCCAGAAAGCTGTCACATTCCCTTGGAGAGGATTGCTGAATTTGGTCAGTAGCCAGGAACAAGGGGTGTGATTGCAAGTGAGGGAGCTAAGAAGACTGAGGAGCCTCAGTTCTTACAATTGTTGAACAAGTTTTGAGGTTCTTGCAGCTTGTATGGATGAGAGCTGGGGCTGCAAGGTGGATGAGTAAACTGAGCATGGCACTGTAGTACAAGAAGCCATTCAAGCAAGAGAGTAAAAAGAAATGTTGTAGAGCAGGGCATGGTATAGTCAGGGGACACAGTCTTCTGCAGCCAAAAGAGTGGCTTGAGAAGACTGTATTATTTGCCCAGTGCTAGGATTAAGCTGCAGATGAACTTGCAGTGGGAGGGGTGTCTATGTGAGTACTAATGGCACAGACAGAATGAGGAAAGAGGCTCTACTTAGCCATTAAGTAAGTAGGGCCTAAATTAGAATGCAGAACCTCAAAGATAAAGTCTCTGGATTAATATCTGAGTCATAAGCAATTTAGTGTAGGGTAAACAAGATTAGAAAGACAAATGTGTGACTCATATGGGAGAAATGAGTTTTGATTCTAGGGCACTGGCACCAGTACTGGGTGTGGTGGGTGCTGTACTATTGGGATGGGCTTCACATGAACTGTGCTGGGACCAGTGTTCTGTTTGGTCATGTGGTTAGTGTGGGAGATAGAGCTTTAAAGTGAACAGTGGGGCTGGGTGGGGTCACATGTGAAGTCATAAGGGAAATCAAGAGGAAAAAATGAGGTAATACCAGATTGTGGCAGAAAGGCACAGAATATGCAAAATTAAGAGTACATTAGCAGATAAAGCCAGCGATTGCAAAAGTGGTAAAAAGGCATACTTAAAGCCTTTGTATCTGAATGTGCATATCAATTGTAAGAGGTTGGATGAATTGTTAGGACAGATAGAAATAAATATATATATGATCTAATAACCATCACAGAGATATGGTTGAATGATGACCAAGGCTGGGACTTGAATATTGATAAAAGCCTGACATTGCAAAAAGGAAGGAAGCTAAGAAAAGGTTGTAGGGTAGTTCTATCAATTAAGGATGTCATTGGTACAATTGTGAGAAATGATTTTAGCTTGAAAACATAAGATATAGAATCAGAAACAAAAACAAGGAATTGCCAGCAAAGCTCAGCAGGCATGGCAGCATCTGTATAGAGAAATCAGAGTTAACATTTTGCTAAGATATAGAAAAGGTATAAAATCAGTTAGGTAGAGATAAAGAGTAGTAAAGATAATACCTGGCAGCTTCCATGCATCTGAGAGGGGGGTAGAAGGAGGTGGGGGGGGAAGTGGGCAGGACCCTCCTGATCACCCTATGGCTCTAAAGGCTTCCGCATCCCCCTAACAGCAGCAGAGACCGCATCTACTAGAAAATTGTCCCTGCCCTTACGATCAAACCCTCGTCCCTCACCAGGCCTCCCAGTGAACTCCAGTCCTACCTACCATTACTCCAAGCCTTCCTGGGGACTGCTGCAGTATAGATAGTGGCCACCGCTTCTGGAAGTGCTGCTGCAATGGAAGATCTCTGGGTGTAGGCTCTTCGAAGGAGTGGAAGACATGACCGTCAGCAATTAGCTACCTGATCAAAGGAAGATTGAGTTTTAGTTTCCAGAGTCAAAGTAGATGGGCTTGATTTTGACTTTGACTTTCTTGCTGATGGGTATCTTATGTCCATGCAACTTCTGAAGCATTGTTTGAGAAAACTACTCTGGGCACATTCATAAGATTCACTGCCTTTAACTTGTGCCAGTCGCCTTGGACCGATTTATATTTACATAAGTACATAAGAACTAGTAGCACCAGTAGGCAATTCAGCCCTTCAAAGCCGCTCTGCCATTTGATATGATCAAGGTTGATCAAATCTCAGCATCAACTCCACTTTTCTGCCGCTCTTCATGACCTTTCAACTAACTACTAATTAATAACCTGTCTATCTCCTTAAATTTATTCAATATCCCAGCATCCACCACATACTGGGGTAATGAATTCCACAGATTCATGAGCCTTTTAGAGAAGTAATTTCACCTCGTCTCTGTTTTAGTTCTGCTATCCCTTATCCTAAAATTATGACCTCTCATTCTAAATTGCCCTACAACTGGAAACATCTTTTCTACATTTACTTGGTCAATCCCCTTTAGCAACTTTTATCCTCAAATAAATCTCCTTTCATTCTTTTAAACTCCAAGGAGTATAGGCATAAACTGCTGAATCTCTCTTCATTAGACAAATCTCTCATCTCTGGATTCAATATAGTGAATGAAAACAGAAGTTGCTGGAGAAACTTAGCAGGTCTGGCATCATCTGTGGAGAGAAAGCAGAGTCAACATTTCAGGTCCAGTGACCTTTCTTCTGAAGACCTGCTGAGCTTTTCCAGCAATTTCTGTTTTTGCTTCTGATTTCCAACATCCACAATTCTTTGGCTTTTTTTTAGTGTCAATCTCATGAATCTTCTTTGAACTGCCTGCAATGTAATTGTATCCCTCCTCAAGTAATGTAACCAACATTGTACTCCAGGTGCAGTCTCACTAATGTTTTGTACAGTTGCAGCAACACTTCATTACTCTTATACTTTTATTCCTTTAGCCATAAATGCCAAAGTTTCATTTGCCTTTCTTCAAAGTATTTTTGAAGTTAAAACTCATTAAAATACTCTGCCTTTACCAAATCTTTGTTCATATCAGCAGTTATACATGTCATCACACTTCAAATTCTGTTCCAGAGGAACCCATACAAAATTTTCACTCATCTTAAATCCTTTTCACTTTCTTGACTCTATCATAGTCTCCACTATCTGTTTACCTCTTCTTATAACCACCCTCGTCATGTAAGAAATTTCATTCTCAATCATGGTATGCTAGTCATCCTCCTCTTCCAATGTTGTTTTCATTCCCATAGATCTTATAACCTTGTTTATTTTGTTCCTAGTCCTGACCAACTTTGTCATACTAACTTTCATGTAAATACCCCCCAACTGAAATTGTGCCTGCTATTGACTTATTTTTTCTTTGTACTACACACATTTGTGTAAAGAATGTTTATGCTGGTCAGACATCTTAAACTATTACCGTACTCTAACGTTTTACTTATTTGTTTCTGTTGCTTTCTCCTGGTTTAATTCACCTTTTAGTTTTTTTTCACTAGAAGGGCTGAATCTTTTTGGCTAAGGACAATCTGTTTCTACACTGATTCTATGATTCTTTGAGCTCCAGCTCGTTGAGGTTTTTGGAGGGTTTTCTGCCAAGAGGTATTGCAGTTTTTATCACAATATCTCACCAAACTTGCTTCATTAACTACCTGCCTCACCTCTATGCGTCTTTTACATTTGATTTTTACCCCATCTTACCCATGTGTCATTCCCACAATAACTTGCATCTTCGCACTGCACCATCTCTTAAAGGCTGCTGTGCACCTGGATAAGCACTGGCACCCTGAAGCTGCCCTGCTCATTAATATTCAGAGTCGAAAATGGTGGAGAAGGGGTAGATGGCACAATGTAGTGCTTGGAATCATGGCCAAGTAGATCTCATAGACTATGAGATTCTTGATTCCCTGGGTCAATCAGGGAACCCTGGCTTACAGTTATAAACAGGAAATTCAGAAGGTCTCCTTAGTCTAGGGACTGGCTTTGAACTGGATGGTCACAGCCCCTGTGCAGGATACCGGCCTCTGTGCAGTTATTTCACACTACAATCCTCTGACAGGGACCTGAATATCCTGGTGGATAGTGTGGACCAGAGGAGAGGGGTACTGCTACTAGAGGATTGGCAGAGGAAGCCACGTGATCTGACCCTGATAGCTTGATCCCAGTTTGCAATCTAGGTCAGCGCCATCTCCAAGGTGCAAAGGAATGATGGTGGTAAGAAGGTCAATGTTCTTCTCTATTCGACAAGGGTAAGTGCCACATTCTTGTTTCTCCTACCTTACAGTCACTCCAGCTTTGCTATTGCATTCACCTCTCTCTAAGGTACATGCTCTGCCTCTCTCAATATTGCAGGCAACACCTTTCCTCACTCGCTCTTCTACACCTAACCTCCCAAAGCAGTGACACTGTATACCCTCTACCCTGCCTCCTCAGTACCTTGGAACACCTCACCATACTTCCCCCACATGAACCAGCACTATATCAACTATGCCACCCAGCTATCACATTCGTTTGCCCCCCCATCCCATCCCCACTCTTTTCTGTTTTTACAGGAGAAGACAGCCCATAACGGAGCAGTGAATACTTAACTTCATAGGAGAACACTAGGACTTCTCCTGTAGGAATGCTGAAAAATCCATGTTCTGCAAATGAGTGGGTACCTCCATTGTCACTCTTCCATTAACCATACTGTCAGTCTCATTCATTACACAAGACTTCTAACTGGTTGTGAGCCGTCCTCTCTATAACCTCTGCGGACCAGTGCCCACATTCCCAATAAACACCCTCCTGGATCTTTGAAGGCAACACCTTCCTCACAGTTGAGTGTCTCACCTTGCCCATTCTGAGTATGCTCATAGTCATTTTCTTCCTCATTGTGCACTTTCAATTTGCATCATGATGGAAGGTGACAGTAAGCACTCATCTGCCACTGGGTTCCAACATCAGCATGAAGGTGCCAGGGATCCCCAAACAATCACAATCATGTCTTGGTAGCCCATTCCATAAATCCCACAGGCTTCACACTTCCCCAAACCCCAACCCAGCCTGTCAACATGCACTTACAGCTGCTTGTCTTTCTCACTTACCCCCTGGCATATGAGATGACCATGCCAGATGAGCTCATACATTTCTCCCTACCCTCCCTACCTTGATGCCTGACCACGGATGAATCACCCCAATCACCCCCATCACACTTTACTGAATATCTCCTTGCACATCCTGCTATCGTACATTCACAATTGTACTGTATTCTTTCCCAAAGCCTGAAGGCTCCAGTGTCAAAGAGTAACATGCCAAAGGCTACCACCCTCACCTCCTCCCTCTACTTTCTGTGGATGGACCTAATTGACTATGGCCAGCCCCTTAAATTAACATGATCAGACAGCCCTAGGCAAGATATCCTCAGGGCCAACTGGTGTCTTTAAGTGAGATTGGAGTGTTTAAGTGTCTTTATGGTGTCTTTAAGTCTCAGGACTAAGACTTATCCACACTTCAAAACAGGCCACGATGGAACCAAAGGACTGACCATGACCCATTCCCTGGACTGCAGAAGCACAGACCCCTAACTGACAAAATCCCAACCAGATGCCTGACTATGGCCAATTCCCTGAACTGGTCTGGGTGGGTGTCCTTGACTTATTGGGGCCTTCCTGACTGACAGATGTCTCCACTGACTTCAGTGAGAACTATTCCCCTAAAAGTTTGATACATGGCTGCTTGCTGCACATGCAGTGTGTTTGTCACGGAAGTTGCTTACACAAGGTGCAACTGTGAGATTGATGTAGGACAGTGCCATTCAACATGATGTGCGCCCCTAAAACTGAGGACTGCTGGGCAGTAAGCTAAGGTGCCTGGTTATGTAACTGTGCTAACTGGCAAGCAAAATAACGAAAGGCAAGGCTTGGCAATTTAGGGATGCTGTGAGCATGTATGTAGGCACTAAGTGAGTGAGCACTAAGAAAGGGAGCAAAGCAGCCCTGAGATGCAGTTCAGCACAGTCTATGTTCTGGATGACTGTGACAGTGAAGGTGACCTCACTGCAGCTGTTAAATGACAGTTTCTGACATGCTCTGCAATGCAAGACTGTGCATCCAAAGTGAACCAGTGCTAAGATGGTCATGAGGGATAGTCAGATGCTGCTTGCCAATGTCCATGGAGGAATGTGTGTGGCTGGTGCCCTGTGGATCACACTCTGGGCTGCATTTTGGTTAGAGGCCACATAGAGGTTGTTTGAAGCAAGTATTGGGCTGAATCCATCAGGTACATTCTCTGGTTTCCATGTTGAGTTTACTCTGGTGCCGAGCTTATTTTTTTTTATTATTCATTTGTGGGATGTGGGCATCGCTGGCTGGCCAGCATTTCTTGCCCATCCCTAGTTGCCCTTGAGAAGGTGGTGGTGAGCTGTCTTCTTGAACTGCTGCAGTCCACCTGCTGTGGGTTGACCCACAATGCCATTAGGGAGGGAATTCCAACATTTTGACCCAGCAAAAGTAAAGGAATGGCGAAATATTTCCAAGTCAGGATGGTGAGTGGCTTGGAGGGGACTTTGAAAGTGATGGTGTTCCCATATGTCTGCTGCCTTTGCCCTTCTAGCTGGAAGTGGTCATGGGTTTGAAAGGTACTGTCTGAGGATCTTTGGTGAATTTCTGCAGTCAACCTTGTAGGTAGTACACACTGCTGCTACTGACTGTCAGTGGTGGAGGGAGTGGATGCTTGCAGATGTAGTGCCAATCAAGCAGGCTGTTTTGTCCTGGATGAGTGCCGTTGGGGCTGCACTCATCCAGGCAAGTGGGGAGTATTCCATCACACTCCTCACATGTGCCGTGTAGAGGGTGGACAGGCTTTGAGGAGTAAGGAACTAAGTTAGTTGCCGCAGTGTTCATCACTTCTGACCTGCTCTTGTAGTCACTATGTTTATGTGGTGAGTTCAGTTGAGTTTCTGGTCAATGATAACCCCCAGGATGTTGATAGTAGGGGATTCAGTGATGATAATATCATTAAATGTCAAGGAGTGGTGGTTAGGTTGTCTCTTATTGATGACGGTCATAGCCTGGCATCTGTGTGGCGCGAATGTCACAAGCCACTTGTCAGCCCAAGCCAGGATACTGTCCAGATCTTGTTGCATTTGAACAAGGATTGCTTCAGTATCTGAGGAGTCACAAATGATGCTGAACATTGTGCAATCATCGGTGAACATCCGCACTTCTTACCTTATTTATGATGAAGGGAAGGTCATTGATGAGGCAGCTGAAGGTGTTGGGCCAAGGACACTACCCTGACAAACTCCTGCAGAGATGTCCTAGGGCAGAGATGATTGGCCTCCCACAACCATGACCAGCTTCCTATGTGTCAGGTATGGGACTCCAACCATCGGAGAATTTGCCCCTTGATACCCATTAATTCCACACTTGGTCGACTGCAGCCTTGATGTCAAAGGCTGTCACTCTCTCCTCACTCTGGAATTCAGCTCTTTTGTCCATGTTTGAACCAAGGCTCTAATGAGGTCAGGAGCTGAGTGGCCCTGACGGAGCCCAAACTGGGCATCACTGAGCAGATTATTTTTGAGCAGGTGCTGCTTGATAGTACTGTTGATGATACTTTCCATCACTTTACTGATGATTGAGAGTAGACTGACGAGGCAGTAATTGGCTGAGTTGGATTTGTCCTGCTTTTTGTATACAAGACATATCTGGGCAATTTTCCACATTGCTGGATAGATACCATTGTTGTAACTGTACTGGAACAGCTTGGCTAGGGGAGCGGCAAGTTCTGGAGCACAAGTCTTCAGTACTATTGCCAGAATGTTGTCAGGGCCTGTAGACTTTACAGTATCCAGTGTCTCCAAATTTTCATGATACCACGTGGAGTGAATCGAATTGGATGAAGACTGGTATCTGTAATGATGGGGACCACTGGAAGAAGCCAAGATGGGGCATTCACACGGCACTTCTAGCTGAAGATTGCTACGGATGCTTCAGCTTTATCTTTTGCTCTGATGTGCTGGGCACTTCCATCATTGAGGATGGGGATATTGGTGGAGCCTCCTCCTCCAATGAGTTATTTCATTGTCCACCACCATTCACAAACAGGATGTGGCAGGACTGCAGAGCTTAGATCTGATCTGTTGAATGTGGGATCGTTTAGCTCTGTCTTTCGCTTGCTGCTTTTGTTGTTTGGCGTGCAAGCAGTCCTGTTTCGTGGCTTCACCAGGTTGACACCTCATCTTCAGGTATGCCAGGTGCTGCTCCTGGCATGCCCTCCTGCAACCTCCATTGAACCAGGCTCGATGGTAATGGTTGAGTGGGGGATATGCCAGGCCATGAGGTTACAGATTGTGCTGGAGTAAAATTCTGCTGCTGTTGATGGTCCACAGCGCCTCATGGTTGTCCAGTCTTGAGTTGCTAGATCTGTGCAAAGTCTGTCCCATTTAGCACGGTGAGAGTGCCACACAACATGTTGTTTGGCAAGTTTGCTAAGTTAGGAGACTGAATATTAAAGAGGTGGTCCATCAGCAAGACACTCAGCAAGCCATAATTCTCCTTAATTGGCAATTCACTACTACCTGGGCTGAATCTCACCATACTGCTTATGAAATGAATAAAAGATGGCATGAGTTGATCTCAACATTGAGTCGGGTCTCACCAGACTTCTCATCTAATTTTGCCATAATGCTCACTATATCCCATTCACAGTTGCCTATAATATTCTGCCCATAATCTTCTAAAGCATTATTTCTGACTGTTGCTTTATTTTGCTTGTTTGCAAAATATTATTGATCAGGTTTTCCTTCTATTTTACCTGCATGGATTTGACTAGAGTCTGGGCTTACAAAGTAAGTAAATATCCTTGTCAATTTGAATGGGAATGTCCTGGTGTGTAATAAATGTATGTGATAGCATCATGAAGGGTTTATCTTTATGTACTTACAATCTGTTATAACTGGACTTTGGCTAATTGAGAATGCAATGAATCAAAGAATCCCCACAATATGGAAGCAGGCCATTCTGCTCATCAAGTTCACACTGACCATCCAAACAGCATCCCACTCAAACCCACCCACCTACCCTGTAACCCTGCATTTCCCATGGCTGATCCACCCAGCTTGAACATCTCTGGACACTATGGGCAATTTAGCATGGCCAATCCACCTAACATGCACATCTTTGGATTGTGGGAGGAAACTGGAGCACCCAGAGGAAACCCACATAGACAAAGGGAGAACATGCAAACTCCACACATATAGTCAGCTAAGGCTGGAATCGAACTCGGGTCCCTGGAGCTGTGAGGCAGCAGTGCTATAGCCACTGAGCCACAGTGCCAACCCAATGGATATAACTTATTTCTCTTATAGATTTGAATTTGATATCATCAGTATTGAATATAGCTGTTGGAATATCAGCTGTCAGTTTTCATCTGATCCTTCGTTTAGTAGGGGACAGTCATCAAGGTTACAAGTCGTGATTGTGTATGGTTCCAATCCTGCATAATGTATGTGTATGTAGGACCCATTAGAAACCATTTGTGGCTCTTCTGGATTTCCTCAGTTCTCAAGATTTCTTAAATGTGGAGGCAACTGAAGCTGATAGGATTACACCTCACTCAGCTGTACAAGTGTGGTGGCCATGGCAAAATCTGGAACCCAGACTTTCTACCCTTCAGACATAAATCAGACACCCAATGGCAGATGTAATCAGCATAAAGTTCAACTTGTCTGAGAGAGTTCATATGGGACGCACATTATGTGCTGAAAAGTTATTTAACACTAAACTATCCATGAAGTAAAACTATTTCTGTGAAAAAATGCAATCCACTTTCTCCCTGTACTCCAAAACTGCATGTGTAATCTCAAAAGAGCACAACATTACATAATAAATAGGAGTAGAAGTAGTCTATTTGGCTCAAACTTGCTCTGCCATGTGGCAGATCTTTCACCTTAACTTCACTTTCTGCACCATCTCTGCATCTCTTAATTCTTTTAACAGTGAAAATATTAATCTTCTTTCTTAATATCATCAATTACTGAACATCAACAACTTTCTGGGAATGATAAATTCAAAGATTCACAAGAATGTGTTTCGTCATCTCAAATCTAAGTGACTGACTTTGTAGTTTGAGACTGTGACCCCTTAGTTCTAGATTCCACAAACAGGGGAAACATCCTCGTCTCTCCTACACTGTCAAGACTGTAAAGAATGGTTTATGTTTCACTTAGATCCTCTCTGACTCTCTTACATTCTATAAAATAGTTATATTCTATAAATTATATTTATATTCTATATATCTAGTCTCGTAAATCATTTCTCATTAGATATTACCTCTCATCACAGGATTCAGTCTTGTTGCACTTCCTGTCAGGCAAGCTGACCCATGTGGCCTGTAAGTCATCCTGAAATCAGTGAATGTGTGCTAAGAAAGCACATAGAGCAAAAACAGAAGTTACTAGAAAAGCTCAGCAGCATCTGTGAAGAAAATATCAGTTAACGTTTTGAATCCGGTGACCCTTCCTCAGAACTGTTGGTAGCTAGGAAAATGGTTGTGAGTCTTTATGAAACATACAGAGGCTGGCAGCCTCAATAAGTACAAAGTGAATCAGTGCCATCTTTTAAAAGCTTCTGCTGATCAGAGGCCAGCAACTCTTCTGCTCAGCAAAATCTCCGGGAAGGTAGTGACTGCTGCTAGAATGGCAGCAACTGAAACCTCAGAATCATTGAGAAACCTGGATCAGAGGTAAGTAATGGCTTGGAGTTGGAGTGTAAGAGTCAATGGGAAGGGGGCTTAGACAGCAAGGAAACATGTTTTCTGAGGTTGGCCTTCCCAAAGCTGGGTTTCTCTATCAGCCATTAAGTATTTTTGTTTAATGGGCCATTCTTTGCTACAAGAGAAATTAAGCAGCCAATATAGGTTTACATGTCATGCTTCCCATCTGGTGACAGGCCCATCAGGTGGATTAGTATTAGTGGCAGTAGGATGAGCCACCCAAGTGCTCTTTAATTCTCCACTTAAGAACTTCAACTGGCAGAGGGGCTGGAAGGCTGACTATGGGACTTTATGCCCCAGGCCTAATCAGGGTAAAGGCAAGAAAACAAAGGGATGCTCACCTGCCACCCATCAGCCTAATTAAATGCCCTATCTGCTCCACAAATGCTAGGACAGAGGGGAGAAGACTGCCTGATAAGTCACCAAGACTGGAAGGGATGTGTTTGAGGATGCTGTGGGAAGTAGGGATTGAAGTTATGGAAGCAATTGCCAAAATCCTCTGATCCTACTTCAATCTAGACTTGGTGCCAGAGGGCTGGAGAAGTGTGAATATTAAACCCTTATTCAGAAAAAAACTGTAAGGATTAACTCAGCAACTATACACAGTCAGTTTAATCTTAACAATAGATAACAAAGTGTAGGGCTGGATGAACACAGCAGGCCAAGCAGCATCAGAGGAGCAGGAAGGCTGATGTTTTGGGCCGAGATTCTTCTTCAGAAATGGGGGAGGGGAAGGGGGTTCTGAAATAAATAGGGAGAGAGGGGGAGGCGGATAGAAGATGGATAGAGGAGAAGATAGGTGGAGAGGAAACAGACAGGACAAAGAGGGGTGGATGGAGCCAGTTAAGGTGAGTGTAGGTGGGGAGGTAGGGAGGAGATAGATCAGTCCAGGGAGGACGGACAGGTCAAGGGGGTGGGATGAGGTTAGTAGGTAGGAATTGGGGGTGCGGCTTAGGTGGGAGGAGGGGATAGG
Organism: Rhincodon typus; assembly: GCF_021869965.1. Lineage (NCBI taxonomy): Eukaryota > Metazoa > Chordata > Chondrichthyes > Orectolobiformes > Rhincodontidae > Rhincodon > Rhincodon typus. Next base: position 32,239,962 of record NC_063340.1, on the reverse strand, counting down.
TGGGAGGAAGAACAGGTTAGGGAGGCGGGGACGAGCTGGGCTAGTTTTGGGATGCGGTAGGGGGAGGGGAGATTTTGAAGCTTGTGAAATCCCCATTGATACGATTGGGCTGCAGGGTTCCTAAGCGGAATATGAGTTGCTGTTCCTGCAACCTTCGGGTGGCATCGTTGTGGCACTGCAGGAGGTCCAGGATGGACATGCCGTCTGAGGAATGGGAGGAAGAGTTGAAATGGTTCGCGACTGGGAGGTACAGTTGTTTATTGCAAACCGAGCATAGGTGTTCTGCAAAGCGGTCCCCAAGCCTCCACTTGGTTTCCCTGATGTAGACCCATTGTCTCCGCCTGCTCCTGCCCCACCGAACTTATCTCCACCTATCTCGACTCCATTTTCTCCCCCTTGGTCCAGGAACTCCCTACCTATGTCCATGACACCACCCACGCCCTCCACCTCCTCCAGAACTTCCAATTCCCCGGTCCCCAACACCTCATCTTTACCATGGACGTCCAGTCCCTTTACACCTGCATTCCCCATACAGATGGCCTAAAGGCCCTCTACTTCTTCCTGTCCCGCAGGCCCGACAAGTCCCCCTCCACTGACACCCTCACCCGAACTCGTCCTCACCCTCAACAACTTCTCTTTCAATTCCTCCCACTTCCGACAGACAAAGGGGGTGGCCATGGGTACCCGCATGGGCCCAAGCTATGCCCGCCTCTTTGTAGGTTACATGGAACAATCCCTCTTCCGTACCTACACTGGCCCTAAACCCCACCTCTTCCTCCGTTACATTGATGACTGTATCGGCGCCGCCTCGTGCTCCCACGAGGAGCTCGAACAGTTCATCCACTTCACCAACACCTTTCACCTCAACCTTAAGTTCACCTGGACCATCTCTAACACCTCTCTCACCTTCCTGGACCTCTCTGTCTCCATCTCGGGCAACCACCTAGAAACCGATATCCATTTCAAGCCCACCGACTCCCACAACTACCTAGAATACACCTCCTCCCACCCACCTTCCTGCAAAAATGCCATCCCCTATTCCCAATTCCTTCCCCTCCGCCGCATCTGCTCCCAGGATGAGGCATTCCACTCCCATACATCTCAGATGTCCTCGTTTTTCAAGGACCGCAACTTCCCCCCCTCAGTGGTCGAGATCGCCCTCGACCGTGCCTCCCGCATTTCCCGCAACTCATTCCTCACACCCTGTCCCTGCAATAACAACCAAAAAAGAATCCCCCTCGTCCTCACGTACCACCCCACCAACCTCCAGATCCAACGCATCATCCTCCGACACTTCCGCCATCTGCAATCCGACCCCACCACCAAAGACATTTTTCCCTCCCCACCCTTATCTGCTTTCCGAAGGGACCATTCTCTCCATGACTCCCTTGTCCGCTCCACACTCCCCTCCAGCCCCACCACACCCGACACTTTTCCCTGTAACCGCAGGAAGTGCTACACCTACCCCCATACCTCCTCCCTCACCCCAGGCCCCAAGAAGACTTTCCACATCAAGCAGATGTTCACCTGCACACCTGCTAATGTGGTATACTGCATCCGCTGTACCCATTGTGGCCTCCTCTACATCGGGGAAACCAAGCGGAGGCTTGGGGACCGCTTTGCAGAACACCTACGCTCGGTTCACAATAAACAACTGCACCTCCCAGTCGCCAACCATTTCAACTCCTCCTCCCATTCCTCAGACGACATGTCCATCCTGGGCCTCCTGCAGTGCCACAACGATGCCAGTTGAAGGTTGCAGGAACAGCAATTCATATTCCGCTTAGGAACCCTGTACCCCAATTGTATCAATGGGGATTTCACAAGCTTCAAAATCTCCCCTCCCCCTACCGCATCCCAAAACTAGCCCAGCTCGTCCCCGCCTCCCTAACCTATTCTTCCTCCCACCTATCTCCTCCTCCCACCTCAAGCCGCACCCCATTTCCTACCTACTAACCTCATCCCACCCACTTGACCTGTCCGTCCTCCCTGGACTGACCTATCTCCTCCCTACCTCCCCACCTACACTCACCTTTGCTGGCTCCATCCACCCCTCTTTGACCTGTCTGTTTCCTCTCCACCTATCTTCTCCTCTATCCATCTTCTATCCGCCTCCCACTCTCTCCCTATTTATTTCAGAACCCCCTTCCCCTCCCCCGTTTCTGATGAAGGGTCTAGGCCAGAAACGTCAGTCTTCCTGCTCCTATGATGCTGCTTGGCCTGCTGTGTTGTTCTCTTTTCTTTTTCAACAGTTGCCCTGCCCTTTCTACATTCGTGGAAGGCAAGTAAAGAAAGCCTGAGATAACAAGGTGTAGAGCTGGATGAACACAGCAGGCCAAGCAGCATCATAGGAGCAGGAAATTGTTATCTGGGGAAACCACTAAATCGTGTTTCAAATAAACATTTAACATTCTGGAGTTTTTTTTTGCCACGTGCAGGTTCAAGGCATCTCAGGATTTTCACACCTTCAAGTCCCTTATCAGTCAAGATCTTTGTGCTTGAAGGAAAGTATATTGCATCTGTGAAATGCACAGTGAATTTCAAATGGCTTTTTATTATGTCTGAAAATGTCTTTACTTTGCACCTTCTAATGTGAACCATAAAGGGTAGATCAGATTGATCTTTAGAGTCCATTCTGAAAAGTCTAATAAAATGGATTCTTAAACCATAAATACACATTTGGCTGAGTGATGGGATACTGAGAATAGCGGTGGGTTCCGACCTGAAATGTCAACTTTCCTGCTCCTCTGATGCTGCGTGACCTGATGTGTTCCTCCAGATCCACACTGTGTTATCTCTGACTCCAGCATCTGCAGTTCTTACTATCTCATAGTGGTGCACTGTTGCTTTTCAAAATGGAGGAAGATATACAGAGGTGTTTTTTAGATATCAGAAGTAGGGCCACTGCACTGCTGGATTCATATTGATGAGTAAGCAGGTTACAATTCAAAATTCGTGAAGCACACAAAGCTTAGCAACAATGTGAACTGCGAGATAGATGGAAGTAGACTTTGGGAGAACATACACAGGTCCAAAAAGTGGCAGATGAAATTTAACGCACAAAAGTATGAAGTGATATATTTTTGTAGGAAGAATAAAGAAAAAGCGTACATAGGGAGAGGCTATTCTCATTACCAGAAGGGTTGAATACCAGAAGACACCAATTTAAGATGAATGGCAAAAGAAGCAAAGGGATCTGTGGGAAAATCTTTTCACACAATGAGTATTTAGGATCTGGAATACACTTTGGGTGCATGTATTGGGACCAGATTCAGTCGTGGCTTTCAAAAGAGATCAAGTATTTGCAGGGCTAATGGAGTTAAAAGAAACTACTTGTGTTGTTCTTGTTGAGAGTTGATTGGGATATAATGATTTATCATTCCGTCCTGTCATTGTTCAATGTCTAACTTCTATTCTCAGCATGGCTTTAAGCTGCCATGGTGGTTGTTAGTTAGTTTGTGCCTATGATTATGATTTATTGTGGCTGATGGTCAAAATTATCATTTCATAATGTGAGAGAAAATGAGAAAAGTATTGCTGTATGCGTTAGTCAGTGAGTACTGGGTAGCATGTTGGCTCAGTGGTTAGCACTGCTACCTCCTTGTGCCAGGGTCCTGGGTTCAATTCCACCCTCAGGCAACTGTCTGTGTGTATATTCTCCCTTTGTGCATTTTCTATATTCTTGGTGTCCTCCAAGTGCTCTGGTTACCTTCCACAGTCCAAAGACGTGCATGTTAGGTGGATTGGCCATATTAAATTTCTCATAGTGTGCAGGCTAGGTGGATTAACCATGGGAAACATAGGGTTAACAAGGAAAGGGTGAGTGGGTAGATCCAGGTAGGATGCCCTTCAGACAGTCAGTTTGGACTCAATGGGCCAAATAGCATGCTTCCACACTGCAGGGGTTCTATGCTCCTTTTCAAGCACTACATTGCTCAGTCAATGTTGATAATCATTGCAAACTCAATGAACCCTTCTATCATAATTTTAGGAGAAGTAATACTTTCTTGAGTAAAACCCAAGACACCAAACACTTTTTTTTAAAGCTTGAAATCACTTGTAGCAAGCAGAGTGTTTCAACGTGTTTACTGTTTAAGATATTCTTCTGATGTTATGATCCCCATAGAAACTGATCATTTTTAGAATAAGTACATCTCCACATAGACAATTGATGGAAAATTGATGTACTGGATTTAAATTTTTCTAATTCTACTTTAACAATCCAATGAAAATCCATATGTTTAACATAAAAAGGTAGATTTTGCTTTAAATTATCCATTCAACAAACACTTTTTTGCTAATTACAAGCAGTCACATTATTTTCTGCACAAATGTGGAGATACATGAAATTTCACAAACTTTCTAACTTGGCATCCAGTACATAAATCTCTCACTTTATAGAATATAGAACATAGAACACTTTATGCTCAATCATTTCAGTCCCTTGAGTCATATTCACCAATATTCCTTTCAGTACCTCCAGACACGTTAACACCAACAAATGCGTGGCTATGAACCTTCTCTCATTCCAGCATGGCATTCCTGTTAGCACACAATCCACAGAGACTCCCTTCTATGGTCCCTTTAAATAGTCTTGTAGGTTTTGGCAATAGAAAACATCGTTATCCAACCCTCCAATTCATTGCCCTCTTGTCTTCAAGATCTATTTGAAGGCCCCCAAACATAACCCTGTTCTATTCAGTGAACCTTGCCTCAGTATGTTCAGAACTGCCAAACAGGAAGCACAAGCTGTAGCAAATCCAATGTATTTAGCTTTCTATTTACCTATTGCTTCTTCTCTGTTCAACCTATGGCTTCTCTGTTCATTCCCATGGCAACTTCAGAACATCTGGGCATTCTGGTCAGAAGCTAGGAATACTGCGGCAAGTAACTCACCTCCTGACTGCTCAAAGCCTGTCCACCATCTACAAGGCACAAGTCAGGAGTGTGATGGAATAATCCCCACTTACCTGGAAAAGTGCAATCCCACAACACTCAAGAAGCTTGACACCATCCGGGACAATGCAGCCTGCTTGATTGGCATTATATCCAAAAGCATCCGCTCCCTCCACCACCAATGCTCAGTAACAGCAGTGTATATACTATGTACAAGATCCACTGCAGAAACTCACCACAATCCTCAGACAGCACCTTCCAAACCCATGACCATTTGCATCTGGAAGGACAAAGGCAGCAGATATCTGGGAACACCACCAATTTCAAGTTCCCCTCCAAGCCACTCACCATCCTGACTTGGAAATATTTTGCCATTCCTTCACTGTCAATGGGTCAAAATGCTGGAATTCCCTCTCTAATAGCATTGTGGGTCAACCCACAGCAGGAGGACTGCAGCGATTCAAGAAGGCAGCTCACCACCACCTTCTCAAGGGCAACTAGGGATGGGCAAGAAATGCTGGCCAACCAGTGACGCTCACATCCCACAAACAAGTAACAAAAAAAAACCAACATACCTCCAGTGGTACATTGGGAATACCAGAAGTGAAAGAGATTCTTAAATCTCAAAAGAGTTATCATTGGCAAACTTACAGATACAGTGAGAAATGTGGACCCTGATAATGTGGGACTTGTCCTCCTCATCCAGCCACATTTAGCCTCAGCGTGTACAGCAACTTAGTTAAAGTGCCATGCCGGCTGAATGACCACCCATTGTCATTAAGAAGAATGTGCTTTCAGCATTCTAACACCTTTCTTATCCTAGAAACACATCAAACATTTCTCACTGCATTCAGTATGGATCATGTTAAAGTTGACAGATAATAAAGCAATAGCTTTTGGCTCCCACAACAACTCCCACGATACACATTTGGCCAGAACTGGTCTTTTTTATTGTCATTGCTGCTTATTTCAACATCTTTGAGCTGCCCATGTACAATTTACAAGCACCAATGGCATTATGCAAAATACCTTTGACAAGCATCCAACCTCAAAGTACCTTTAGTTTGTGTGCTTAGCAATTAGGCAATGAGACGATTGCAAGTTAAACGTAGCCAGGGTTTATAAGTGGCTGCTTCATGCTTTCATTTCTTCAATGTTCCAGCTTCCAGCTTCCAGCAAAAGTGATTTCCTTTCTTTTGCCCATCAAACTGACACTGATTCTGTCCATTCATTTTCTAGTAGCCTGTAGAGAATAGAAAGTGACGACAGAGGACACAGCTTACAGTGGGCACCAAAAACAGCAGGCTTCGCCTGTTACTAGGTGTTCCCCCAATACCTGCATGTCAGGTAAATCAAATCCATCAGACTACCACCCATTTGAGACATCTTGCAATTATTGAGAGTTTTCCTTTCTTGCAGGTTAACAAGACAAGGTACACTACACCTGTCCCAACATGACACTGACATGAGCTGTTGTGCTCTTCAGTGGTTCTGCTTTCTTAGTTGTACCTTTTGTGAAGGTGGCTGACTTTTCAGTAATTCAACTGACCACTTGCTCCCACAGTGATAGGGAGAACCATGGCCACTCAATATCTCAGCTCATGTAAATGCTGCCTGTTAGAAGCCTGTTACCTGGCATTGCTTGCCAATCATTTTGCTGCTGTCATCCTTTGCTGCTGACCTCTATCACCACATACATTCAAACTCTCTTGATGTGTCTTGAGAGCAATTCTTCCACCAGATGCCAAGAATGGTATGTTGTGCCTGTAGGCCCACTGTCTGGATTAAAGTTTCAAGAAAGGCATCAGAGAAATTTATTGCACCCATGGCTGTCAGTCTATGCCAGTATCGACCATGTGAACACACTGTTGTGTTCTGCCATTACCAATGACAAGCTCAGTCATGTCAGGCCTTATCTTTTCAAAGGACAATCAATTTACCAGGCCCCGCCTCTGGGCTGAATCTGGTACCACTAATTGGACACTAAACATACTCCCAGAGCAAGTATAGTCCTGACGTTGAAAATTGTGGGGCAGGTTCAGTGCCAGGAAGTGATCTGGTCATCAAGATTACAATTGAATCTTTCCACAGTTTCTGACAGATTTGCTGAGAAATCCAGCATTTTCTGTTTCTTGAAAAATACATTGATATTTTTCATACAAGCAATTTCACCAGAAAAGGCTTAAAACAGAATGCATTTTTACTTTTGGATTAATGTAATCAGCACTCTAATAAAGTATAAATGCTCGTTTTCCTCTCAAGTTGGTTTTGTAAATTGTCCTGATGAGTGCAAAATGTAATGTTTCAACAAATTGTTTCTTTTTTCAGAAGTACTCAAATTTTGCACTACCAAATGGCTACTAATGTAACTAATAAGTAATCTGAGATTTCCAAGTCAACATCTTTCTTCGAACTTTATAATAATAATTTTCCTTTCAAAGGTGGGTGGTTGGAGGAGGCAATATTAGGAGAAAGGGGGAGGGGTAGTTTTAGAGTCTTTACAAGTGAATCTATTATGTTTTTCCAACAAAGGACACAAATTGCTTTTACATTGTTGAACATGCCCAACAGTTACTTACCTCTGACAAAAAGGTGCAGGGCTGGATGAACACAGCAGGCCAAGCAGCATCATAGGAGCAGAAAGGTTGATGTTTCGGGCCTAGACCCTTCATCAGAAA